>NC_064629.1:475058655-475781780 GCF_023864275.1 Schistocerca cancellata | reverse complement strand
TATCCCTGTTTGTCTCCTTGGCCCTTCTGCTGTCGACCGTTTACCCCAAGAGTCATACACCCTTAGAAGGTCCAGTTACAAGACTTGTCCCATGAGTCCACTCATCACTTCATATTGCAGTTTTTTCACTGGCAATTTCTACCCCATCAGATGCCGGATCTTCCGTAAAAGCAGCTACATTACGTACCATTTATTTGCGTATTTTCTATACAGATATGCCGAGAAAACATTCACTTGAATGACTTGCTACCAGCAAAGTGGTATCAACGGCCTACTAGACCATCAAGCAGTGGTGCAGGCTACCATATGTAGTGCAGTGCACTCTAATGACTGATTCACAAGCCATTGCAGTGCACTCTAATGACTGATTCACAAACCATGCTACATGAATTCACATTCTTCCTGCCATACATTAAAAATATTTGAATTGTGCAAGGGGAAACTCTCATAACTATATCTTCATTCCAATATACCTCTGACCTCAATCTGTGATAGCCCTTATCTTCCATTTCGCTGCAGTTTTCAAATCGTTCTATTCTTGTGCCCACAAACCACCTTCACATATCTCCTGTTAATTTTCCACTTCATCCTTGCTTACATGTAACTTTCTTTCCATACATCATTCCTTTACTCTCGATCCTCCTGCACTTCTCTATCCTATTCTCTCAGGGTTTCTCCTAGTCATCAAGTAGTCTGCATAGATGAGTTTCAGGTATTCGGTTCATATTCCTTTTTGAAGAGTGTATTTGCTGCTTGCCACCTCTTCCATTAGGGGAGTAGTGATCTAAGTTTCATAAAACACGGTGCCCAGCTCATCCAGGTGATAGAAAACATAGCAGCCTTATGTACTGATTCTGATGGAGAGGATTGGGTAGTTCTTGTAGGAGGAGAAGAAAACATCTAGACTCGCAATTTAGAATATAGAATTAAAGGAAATTGGAGTAGCAACAGCACACGCCCATGTGGAGTTTGTGGAGGCTTTGTAACACTGTTAGCCATATTAACAAAAATATGACTGGATTGATTCTAACTGAAACAAAGTCTTATATCTACGCTGCATGCAGTTCGGAAATCGTGATACACAAATCATATACAGTACCTGAATAGGAGGGCGGAGGAAATATTAGCGGAGCACCTCGCAGATAGTGTATGGGGCGCCAAAACCACGCAACACAAAATCCCTGTGATTACTCGATCCAAAGAGGCACATGTTTTAGGTTAGAGTCAGCTTGCAGACGAACAGCATTAAAAGAAATTAGAGCAGAACAGGACCCTAATTTATGTAACAGTTTCGAGAAAATAAAATTAATTTGTTTCATTAAAATATTAGATTGTTGAAAATCAAGAAAGATGAGCTTCTTGTGTGCCTAGAAGATGTGAAAAATTCTGACGTGATAGATACTTTGTGCATCTCTGGTGCTGTGTAACCACAGGGATGGAGCAGTTAAATAACAGAGATTTTGTGTACAGTCAACACTGAAAAAGGAACAGTTGCCACACAATGTAAATGCTGGACACAAAGTTTTATCTTGGTCAGGACGCAGAAGCATGTTCTTCTGAGTTATTACTGCAGAATACTTCTCTGATTACTTTACCCGACCACAGATCCCCTCTATGAAACTTTCACCTGTTTATGAGAAATCTAGACGCATTATTGAGTTGGTATTTGTGGACATTTCAGTGTAAATTTTATAGAAGCTATGGTTAGTAAAAATGAAACAGAATTATCATTTGATAGCTTCAACCCCACATCAGTAGTTAGTTTTCCAACATGCTCTTCAGCAAGATAATACAACACTGACTGACAATATTTTTATAAACAGTGCTCAGGCTGAAGTAATTAAGACATACACAAGTGTTAAAAGGGCTATCTGATAATGATACACAGTTAGTGGAAATAAAAACATAGTGTCTTACAACCGAGATGCAGGTTCATACAAAGCAGTGAGGCTTATTGATAAGAACAGAATCCAGTGTTTTAATAGTGAGTTAAAAGAGGTTGTATGGGATGATGTATGAATAGAAAGAGATGCTAATGTGAAGTTCAAATTATTCCATAGTAAATTTGTGTCAATATTTACTTTCTTAATAAGTTATCCAGAAGATCTATTAAAAAATTAAGACCAGAATAAGACAAGATCCAAGATTACATGCACACTACAGAAATACTGTAATAGTTTAAGGAAAATCATCAAAATGTCAAGAAGTATGTATGTCCTGACAGAAATTAACAGTGCAGATACTAAGATTACAATTATATGGTATACTGTCAAATGGGAGACAGGACAGCCAGCCAGAGAACCAGGTATCCTAACTATTGCACTAAATGACAATCTTATGACATAATTTTATAAGTGGCGAGTACTTTTAACAAACACTTTCTAAATGCAGTAGCAAAAATAGGAGTAAATGGTTCACTTGAAGAAGCAAGAGAAGATATTAAAAACACCACTGCACAAAACTTCAATCAACTGGAGGTAACACCAGTATCCTTCGCTGAAATTAGTACAATTACAAAAACTCTAAAACACAACACGTATATGTGTGTGTGTGTGTGTGTGTGTGTGTGTGTGTGTGTGTGTGTGAATGATCTTGTGATGATTAACAGTAAGCAGTATTTATACTTTTTGGAGATGATACTAGTGATACAATAAATCCTATTAGATAGAAAGCAACAGATAAATTGTAAATGCTATTTTCCAAATACTTATTAAGTGGTTTGCAGAAAATGGACTATCTAAACTTTTAAAGAACAAAATATATTTAGTTCGGTACAACAATTAGTGTCTCACAAACAACTGATGTAGCACATGAGCAGCAGTCACCAAACACATTGATGAAAACCTGAACTGGATGAAATATATCACAGAGGTTCTCAAACAATTAACTTCAGTTACTTCTACTCTTCGTACAGCTGCTAATCTTGGGAAGAAACGAATTAACCACCCTGACATATCTTGCATATCTGTAATATCTTATAGAATAATTTTCTTGAATAACTCACCATTTAGAAAGAAAGTACTGATCACTCAGAAGCGAAAAGAAAGAATAATGTGAGATGTCCACCAACAGACGTCATGTAGGTACCTGTTCAAGAAGCTGACTGCACCATCACGATAAATACATATGTTTGCTAATGAAATTCATCGCAAATATATCATCATAATTCGAGAAGAACAGTTTGGTCAGTACTTACAACATTGGAGGAAAAAATTACCTTTATTACCCATTATTAAAGCTGTCAGTGGCTCAGAAAGAGGTCCAATATGCAGCAACAACAATCTTTCATCAGTTGCACAAAAATAGAAAATGCTTGACAGGTAGCAAAGCAAATTTAAAACCTAACTTCAAGTCATTTCTGCTGGACAACACCTTCTATTCCATCCACGAATTTCAATTTAAAAGCTGGTGGCTGGTAAAAAATTATTTTTAAATATAGTTACATGAGTAGGACTAAAAAATAATGCATTCGTTAATGTTAACACTAATGATAAATACATATCATGTAAACTGACTCACACCACATCATTCAACAAAAGAAACATTCAGATGATCTAAGGAACATGTAATTGGCTAATTATCCTCATATACATAAATCTGTTCCATTTTGGATTTTTGTTCAGTTAAATTTTCCGTATAACTTGACGCACTTAACTTGATAATGTATAATTTTTCCTTTGATAACTTTCCTTTCCATTTGCTACGCTACATTTTACATTACACCTACGAATCTGTGGCAACAATAAAATCGTTGCTACAAAACCTTGTTTTAGATTATTGAGCTCCCTGTGGAAGAACTGTAAACTACACTCCTGGAAATTGAAATAAGAACACCGTGAATTCATTGTCCCAGGAAGGGGAAACTTTATTGACACATTCCTGGGGTCAGATACATCACATGATCACACTTACAGAACCACAGGCACATAGACACAGGCAACAGAGCATGCACAATGTCGGCACTAGTACAGTGTATATCCACCTTTCGCAGCAATGCAGGCTACTATTCTCCCATGGAGACGATCGTAGAGATGCTGGATGTAGTCCTGTGGAACGGCTTGCCATGCCATTTCCACCTGGCGCCTCAGTTGGACCAGCGTTCGTGCTGGACGTACAGACCGCGTGAGACGACGCTTCATCCCATCCCAAACATGCTCAATGGGGGACAGATCCGGAGATCTTGCTGGCCACGGTAGTTGACTTACACCTTCTAGAGCACGTTGGGTGGCACGGGATACATGCGGACGTGCATTGTCCTGTTGGAACAGCAAGTTCCCTTGCCGGTCTAGGAATGGTAGAACGATGGGTTCGATGACGGTTTGGATGTACCGTGCACTATTCAGTGTCCCCTCGACGATCACCAGTGGTGTACGGCCAGTGTAGGAGATCGCTCCCCACACCATGATGCCGGGTGTTGGCCCTGTGTGCCTCGGTCGTATGCAGTCCTGATTGTGGCGCTCACCTTCACGGCGCCAAACACGCATACGACCATCATTGGCACCAAGGCAGAAGCGACTCTCATCGCTGAAGACGACACGTCTCCATTCGTCCCTCCATTCACGCCTGTCGCGACACCACTGGAGGCGGGCTGCACGATGTTGGGGCGTGAGCGGAAGACGGCCTAACGGTGTGCGGGACCGTAACCCAGCTTCATGGAGACGGTTGCGAATGGTCCTCGCCGATACCCCAGGAGCAACAGTGTCCCTAATTTGCTGGGAAGTGGCGGTGCGGTCCCCTACGGCACTGCGTAGGATCCTACGGTCTTGGCGTGCATCCGTGCGTCGCTGCGGTCTGGTCCCAGGTCGACGGGCACGTGCACCTTCCGCCGACCACTGGCGACAACATCGATGTACTGTGGAGACCTCACGCCCCACGTTTTAAGCAATTCGGCGGTACGTCCACCCGGCCTCCCGCATGCCCACTATACGCCCTCGCTCAAAGTCCGTCAACTGCACATACGGTTCACGTCCACGCTGTCGCGGCATGCTACCAGTGTTAAAGACTGCGATGGAGCTCCGTATGCCACGGCAAACTGGCTGACACTGACGGCGGCGGTGCACAAATGCTGCGCAGCTAGCGCCATTCGACGGCCAACACCGCGGTTCCTGGTGTGTCCGCTGTGCCGTGCGTGTGATCATTGCTTGTACAGCCCTCTCGCAGTGTCCGGAGCAAGTATGGTGGGTCTGACACACCGGTGTCAATGTGTTCTTTTTTCCATTTCCAGGAGGGTATTTGCAAGAATTCTTGGACTTATTCTCTTCATGATTTTATATCTTCAATTGAGGCTTCACTATTACACTAAAACTTACAGCTTTCCATGAGGAGAATGTTACTGCAGTTCTTTTATAGTTCACATAAATATTTGGTATATATCCATGACCAAAGTTTTGGTATACTATAACATTATTTTTTGTTAGAGCTTATAAATGCATAATGTATATCGTCCTAAAATGTTATGAGTTGAAGTGCTACATCTGTACAGCACATTTCATATAGTGATGAAGTTCATAAATTTCTGTCTCACATTTACATTTTGATTTTGTATCAAATTTTAATTCTTTAAGGAGTAAGGTAAGTACATTCTGATGAAACCAGAATGAAATGAACGATGTGACAAAAGTCGACAAACGAAATGTATTGCAGAAAAATGACACTCTGCATTTCTCTTATGCAACATTTCCTTAAAATGGAAAGTGGTGGGATGCAAGCATTATGCCAGCAGTTTATTAGAAGATAGGGTCATCAACATGTTGTGTTACAGACTAAAATTCTATATTCTTTTTCTGAGGTCATAGGTGAAAAAAAAGAGATGGAGAGAGTTATTGAAAAGATACTGAATGGGAAGCTGGGTTAGATTCGGGACAACTGAATTCCTCAAAATGTGGATGGTTAAAGGAAGATGATCCAAAAAAAATAACTTTTGTTGTTCTGTCTCCCACTGCCCTTTCGACTTGAAGCACTGTGTAACACATTCCTTTTCTCACCACTTCCTTCATGTTAAAGATGAGCAAATGGTACCAAAATTCCGGTTTTTTGAAACCAGTTCAGTACTTTTGTATTTCATAATTTTATATTTATTTCTTACTCTATAGATTTTTGTTTCTAGGTACAGCTCAAATAAGTTAAAGCCTTTAGACATTAAATTTGGTTAGTACTTACTGAAAAATATGATCTTTTTAGGAAAACATACGGAATTCATGATAAAATTTTAAGTGGACTCTGTAGTTATCTTTCAAAAAGCATGTTAACTGAAGCTGGTCCAAGATAAAAAATGATATCATCTATCTACATCTACATCTACATCCATACTCCGCAAGCCACCTGACGGTGTGTGGCGGAGGGTACCTTCAGTACCTCTATCGGTTCTCCCTTCTATTCCAGTCTCGTATTGTTCGTGGAAAGAAGGATTGTCGGTATGCCTCTGTGTGGGCTCTAATCTCTCTGATTTTATCCTCATGGTCTCTTCGCGAGATATACGTAGGAGGGAGCAATATACTGCTTGACTCTTCGGTGAAGGTATGTTCTCGAAACTTTGACAAAAGCCCGTACCGAGCTACTGAGCGTCTCTCCTGCAGAGTCTTCCACTGGAGTTTATCTACCATCTCCGTAACGCTTTCGCGATTACTAAATGATCCTGTAACGAAGCGCGCTGCTCTCCGTTGGATCTTCTCTATGTCTTGTATCAACCCTATCTGGTACGGATCCCACACTGCTGAGCAGTATTCAAGCAGTGGGCGAACAAGCGTACTGTAACCTACTTCCTTTGTTTTCGGATTGCATTTCCTTAGGATTCTTCCAATGAATCTCAGTCTGGCATCTGTTTTACCGACAATCAACATTATATGATCAATCCATTTTAAATAACTCCTAATGCGTACTCCCAGATAATTTATGGTATTAACTGCTTCCAGTTGCTGACCTGCTATTTTGTAGCTAAATGATAAAGGATCTATCTTTCTGTGTATTCGCAGCACATTACACTTGTCTACATTGAGATTCAGTTGCCATTCCCTGCACCATGCGTCAATTCGCTGCAGATCCTCCTGCATTTCAGTACAATTTTCCATTGTTACAACCTCTCGATACACCACAGCATCATCTGCAAAAAGCCTCAGTGAACCTCCGATGTCATCCACCAGGTCATTTATGTATATTGCGAACAGCAACGGTCCTATGACACTCCCCTGCGGCACACCTGAAATTACTCTTACTTCGGAAGACTTCTCTCCATTGAGAATAACATGCTGCGTCCTGTTATCTAGGAACTCCTCAATCCAATCACACAATTGGTCTGATAGTCCATATGCTCTTACTTTGTTCAATAAACGACTGTGGGGAACTGTATCGAACGCCTTGCGGAAGTCAAGAAACACGGCATCTACCTGTGAACCCGTGTCTATGGCCCTCTGAGTCTCGTGGACGAATAGCGCGAGCTGGGTTTCACATGACCGTCTTTTTCGAAACCCATGCTGATTCCTACAGAGTAGATTTCTAGTCTCCAGAAAAGTCATTATACTCGAACACAATACGTGTTCCAAAATTCTACAACTGATCGACGTTAGAGATATAGGTCTATAGTTCTGCACATCTGTTCGACGTCCCTTCTTGAAAACGGGGATGATCTGTGCCCTTTTCCAATCCTTTGGAACGCTACGCTCTTCTAGAGACCTACGGTACACCGCTGCAAGAAGGGGGGCAAGTTCCTTCGCGTACTCTGTGTAAAATTGAACTGGTATCCCATCAGGTCCAGAGGCCTTTCCTATTTTGAGGCCTATGCTCTATAGGCCATCAGTTTTATTTCAAGGAGTCGATATATTCTGATAGCTCATTATAGAGAGTGTAACCACTGTGTGACGTGTACTGTGCAGCAATTGTTTATTCATTTTAGATACATATTCAGCATATTTGAAATTCATTTTATTCATATTATCAGTTTTGAACAAAGTGAAAATTATTTTCCCTTCCTTTGTCCTTTGTCTTTGTACAAACTGAGACCATAAATTCCTGACATTCATTGATCATGAAAGCATTTGATTTTGCCTAAACTCACCAATGCTGAAGCACTAAAAGAAACAGAAGAAAAGGTGTAAAAGTGTATGCATTTAGTAACAGCTGTTTCCTGACAGACACTCAAATGAATTTCATGAAGTTAATCTGTAGACTCAAGAAACAGGATATCTTCGAACGTTTCTTAAAACTATAGAAACTGCAGACACCAGAGTGAAGATGATTTACTTTAAGTTCATCACTGAGTCTTTAACTAGCACATCCTGCCCATCCTACAGACACAAAAAAACGTATTTGTAATCCAATCGTTTTGGATAGAAAACCAATGAGCATTCCATTTTGCGTAGGTGCGCCAAATTAGGACACATGGTATTGTGCCTTAGATTAAGTTTGTGCAGTAGTCTTGAAACGGTACTACTAATTCCACTTTTCTCATACTTCCCTGTTCACTGACGTAATTTTCTAAATGTGAGATTTTTACCTTTGTAGCTCAAATAGGCACATCTGAGATGACGACAACCGTTGTTAATTATTAGTAATCTTCTGCGGTAATCTCTTAACCCCCTGCCACTCTCCCTTACGTTCTAATGCATCTATTTGGCGTTAAATTTCCAGAACGTATTTTCTTTGCATACCACTTGAATAGTGACTTGACATGCACTTCGAGTACGACTGCTCCCTTCTACACAACATGCCAGTTGAATTAAAATATCTAGACAATGCTTACAGGAAGCAGAGGATGACACAAATTGATCGATAACTCGTCGCTACTGATTTCTCCTGGGAATCTGTAGAGTGCGATATACGAGTACGTCAACTAATCTTACCCCAGTGAAGAATTAAATGTTGGTCTTTTTGCTGATTTTGAACATATTTTGCCAAATCATAATTGACTGAAGCATCACATGATGGATACCACAAAAGATAATAAACTGGTCAAAAAACATCTTGCATCATACTTATGACGTGCGTAAATGTGTTTCATTTATCCGAAATCTGTTTGTCGATACCATACTGTTTTCGCCACAGGAAGTCATTACGTACAATCACCTGTGCAATGGAGCTAAAAGTAAACGTGCATTCTTAGTGTATTTCAGAAAATCGAGCAGTGTCTCCAATCGTGAAGGTGACAATGTGGCTTTTGTACAGTGTCCAGTCTGTCAATACGCCTCACAGCCTCAAATACAGCTTAACCTGCGTGTCAGCACAAGAAGTTGCCCACCGAACTGGCGTATACCACAGCAATATTGTTGACGTTCATCCGTTGCCAGAAAACATCGTAACAGTGACTCAAAGTTATCAACAACACCAGCTGATGACTGCCAACTGCAAATTACGACTCGTAGTTAACTGGGGAAAATACATTACAATTTTTCACTACATTATTTGAAGCAACTTGGAGGGCTATATCGATCCAGACAGTATGGAACCGTCTACGTATGACCAATTTGGCGTCAAGGCATTCATTATGATCAACAGCACAACACCTCCGGATAACATGGTGTGCAAAGAATGTGGGTAAAGGTACACCTGAAATGGAACTTTAATCAGTGGCATTGTATTCTCCTCCCCGATTACAGCAAGATTTGTCTGACGCCTAATGATTGTCGTAGAAGACTGTGAAGGTGGTCAGGTACCAATGCACGTCTCAACCAGGCAGTCCCACGGCTTCAGCAGGGAATTTCCGCACTCATATTCTTTACCGATATCATGTACAGATTTTGGATGCCCCTCATCAATAGCGAGGGTAATTGGAGGAATGTGCGGTAAAGAGACAGTGTCTTCGAACTTACTGTGCAGCCTCTAGTCATCATTTCTGTGATTACTGCCTCTTCCAAGACGATAATGCACTAGTATATTACGCCCAGGTCGTGAATACCTTTCTTAGGAATACATCCGGCACGGGTGGTGGGCGGGCAAGTTTCTAAAATTGCCATTTTATACAACTCGGTCAGGGTGTTTGAAGAGGTATCATGCTCTAAGAACAAAATTTTGTAGCAAATACACGAAACCTGTTTTGTCCCGACTGACTGAAGGTTATCTATTCAACATTCATTGTAGCTAGATTACTACGATACTGAAAAAGTGAACATGAATCATTTCTATAAAGCATAGTAAGTGATGGTAATGATGTGTTGTTCATTCCTCCTAGTGCTCCTTATGTTGCGCAGTTCTTGCATCATATGTACACTGCTTTTTAGTCTCCTTTCTTCCCAGTAAACTCCAGTCTGCTTCAGGATGTCTAAAAGTCTAAGCCCTGTAAGGCCTTTTGGAAATCAACAACTTTCTCTTCATTTTTCTAGTTTTATTTTCTCAATTATTCGTGATTATGCAATTGCGTCTCTTGTACTATTTCTTGAAGCCGAACGAACGTCTTCACGTAATTATCTCCCAATTTTAGATTCCAACCGTCTTTTCATTATTCTTAGCAAAATTTTGATCTTATGAGATTATTATTCAACATTTGTGCATATTTCAGCATTAGTTTTCTTCGGCACTGATGCAGGAACTGTTTTTTTTTTTTAAGTCATCTTACCTTCGGCAAAATGTCTGACCCTTTTGTTATTAAAATACGAGTCTTACAGAAGGCGAACTAATCTCCGTACTCTTCAAACGTGTACCACGAACAGAAATTACGACTTGAGAAAATGAAGTAAAAATCATTAAAATGGACCAGCTACGTGAAAATAAAATTCACTGGCAGTTTGCAGCCTCCGCAGATCAACAGGCAATTTTCCACAATATTAGGAAAAAAGCGACTCATTCTCTCGAAAAACTTTATAAAATTTCTGGCAAAGCTGGAGTCCAAAGCTCACTCTGAAAAACTAAGTATTACATAAGAAGAAATGCTTCAGTATCTTGGTGGACAGCCTACAATGACTCAATTTGGCAGAATATCTCAGAAACATAAATTTAGATCTCTAGGAGAAGTCAATCAGTCTACTAGATTTGATCATGAAGAAAACTTAGAGGAAAACTCGAAATTACAAATAACGTTACAGTTCAGCTAGAAAAAATATCAATATCCTGTAACACAAAACGAAGACAATTCACCACAGTAATCAAACAGCAAGCAAAAAAGATTAATTCTATGAAAAATTTGTGCCCCAGTGTGCATAGGTGGAATTTTTACGAAAAGAAAATCTCAGTAACTGCATTAGCATAGTGATGAAAGCTCTGAGATTTTCAGGAAGAGAGAAATAAAATATCACTACCATATTTTAAGAATGAATGATGACAGGTTGACAAACAGAATTCTTAGTCTTGTTATCTCAATGAAAGTTACGAACAGTTGGCTGTTAGTAACTGAGAGAGAATTTTAGGGAATAGGCGTAACAAGTGACATGGTAGAGGCTGCATTTCCTTAGGAACAGTTGTCAAGAATCGTCAGTTCGCAAAATACAAGAACTGAGCAGAAGAACAGAAGAGAAATTTTAACGAGAAGATGAAGAGATTTCGAGATAAGAAAGAGCCTAACTCATAAGGTAAATGGGCTCTATCACGCTCAACAGTTGAGCAAAAGATATAATCACTGCGAATACTGATGTCATCTTTGTTATTATAATCAACTGAAATTATGTTATGATGTATTCCAGTAAGCATCAAACAAAATGATCAAAAGTTAGGAATTAAAGATAAAAAATATTCACAGAATGTATTTTATTCATAAACCAGTAACACTGAAAAAAATGAAATCAAATGATCGTATGGCGTTGTCGGCCGGGAGGACCCATGCGGGGGAGTTTGGCCGCCGTATTGCAAGTCCTCTTTAGTTGACGCCACATCGGCGGCTTGTGAGTCAATGATGATGAAGGACACACAGCACCCAGTCCCCTGCCGGGAATCGAGCCCGGGCCCCTTGCGTGGTAGGCAGTAACGCTACCGCTACGCTACGGAGGCGGACAGTAACACTGAAAATTAAATATCTGGAAGATAAAACATCGGAGCAACTACAGTAACCCTGATGGACATCAATAAAAATAAAGTCATGAAGAGACATTGGCTATTACTCAACAGGGATATAGAAAGAGGAAACAAAAGTTGATGCCATCTACCGAGTGCTTGTGAATATGTTTACGAATTTTGTGGGTGTATTCCTCAGATCAAAACAAAAAAGTAAACATAAGGCTGACAAACATATGTCAAAAAATCTCTCATTTTCAGACTATAATGAAAGTTTAAGATCAATATGTTCAGTATAAAATTCAATAACTGAACTTTGAAATCAATAATTAAAATACATTTTATGATAATATCGATTCAAATCAGTCTGCTGATGAAGTTACTGAATTCTCAACGCAAATATGTTACTATGTAGACAGTTAATATTTGACATTTGTGTATGTTTGTTATTAGTTTGCCTTGAAAATTTAAAGTTTGTACAAGAAGTGAATTACCTGACAAATGTTCTGTTGAATTAGGGCTGGATATACACTTCATAATAGGGTAACATGATTTCTATGTAAGATTATTCGAATGGTAATGGATACACGGTAGTATCAGAACACATTTTCAGACAAGACACTCACTGCTGTTTATTGCGATATTGATTAGATACGATCCACAGTACTATAGCTGGCATCTATAAGCAGGCGAATATTTGCCTGTACGTCTGACCACAATAAACTTGTTCTCCAGACTGTGGATGATGTGATACATCTCGTAGTACCACATAAACATAGAGATCACATCCCTGCCGGTTCGTGTACCTGTACCATCTCCAAGTGCAGATAACGGACCATGGGAGAACTTTTGCTAATCGTTTTTTGCACAGACAGCAAATTTGCACTTTATATGTTCAGTGTTATTTATACGTGAAACAATGTTCCGAAGAGATGGAGCTGTAAATTTCTACAAAGAGTTTTTGTAGTTGGTAGAAAATCCTCATGTTTCAACAAAGGCTAGACACCAGCAGCAGTATCCGACTAATTCGTGGGTTGGAATGCACGATACTGTATGGTAGTCCTTGTGGTTTCCAAACTTGTGTTTCTGGTTTGTCTACAAGGGCTTTATGTAATTAACCTTCCAGACTTTACACAGAATGAGCCCCTAAAAATAAGAGGAATTAAGTTATTAGCGTATGACAGGGCTCCAGTAAATTTAAGTAATATTGTTGGAGATGCACTAGCCGACATGGGGCAGTTCCATTGTCTGCACGTTCCCCCGAGCTCAGTCCCTTGGGTTGTTAGCTGTGGGGACTACTACAATACTTTGTATTTTCATCAAATATCCCGTATGTAGAGACACTTCATCGATGTATTGCAGAAACCTGCTAAAGCTCGTGACACAATCCAAGTGTTTTTGAAAGTTTGCATCAGTTCGTGGGTCAACGAATATACATTTTGGGCCTCTGTAATCAGTTTTTGACCTGAGATGCGAACTTTGATTACTGTTCTTCCGTTAATGCTACGAGGTATCCACCCCCACTCCTCCCCCTCTCTAGCTCTCTCCGAAGTCTGTGGTCTATCACGTGTTGTTTAATAATTCGTTTGCATCAAAATTTTCTTATCTGATGATAGTCAAGGGTTATTACACTGTTCCTTGTCTTCTAAGACTTTTTTAAAATCTGGGTGGCAGTATTAAAATGAGGAATTTTGTGTTCAAAGCTACCCACCTCCACCATTCTACAGTAATCATACAGTAATCTTCACAAAAGCACACTATAATTTGTCTACCGAAACACCATTTAACTAAAACTAAAACAATCAAGTCCGCATGTCTGCAGTTCGACACGTGAGGGAGAAGACGACTGTCCAGGGGGCTGGCGAGAGACTCCGGGCGCCATGGTATTGACATGCCCTCGTCTGCCGATTGATAAGCGCTTGAACAACAAAGAGACAGAGGAAAGTTTACTAACTCTATTTTGGCAAAATATTCTTGATTTTGACGTGGTATTCGATACGAACACTGATTTTATGAAGCTCTCCACGATAGTCTGTTCGGTGCAAGTCTTTTAATCTCTGCATAACTACTGAAACGTACATCCATTCAAACCCCGCCCACCACTTTCTTCCGTTACCACATTTATGATTACTTGATGCCTCAGGACATGTGCTATCAATTTATACTTTCTTTTAATGAAGTTATGCAGAAACTTTTTCCCGAGTTCGGGTCAGCCTGTACATTCTCATTATCTATCACATCTAAACACTCTTCTACAGCATTCACCTATAGCACCATATCTCAAAAGCTACTATTCTCTTCTTGTCTTTTAAGATAATTCGTATATTCAATATTGCCTTGTGCGGTCCTAAATTTTTGCGAAACTCAAACTGATCTTTATCAATGTGGGCTTCTACTACACTTTCCATTATTCTTTAAATAATTCGTGTCATTAGTTTGCTAACATGACTTATTAAGCTGATGGTTCTGTAATAGTCAGCGCCTGATTTCATTGCAATTGGAATTATTACATTCTTCATGAATCCGAGGGTATTTTATCTCTCTTAAATGTCTGGCATACCAGGTTGAATAGTTTTGTAAAGGTATGTCTTCTAGTAAATTGTCTACTTAAGAGGGCGTCTCTCTGTCATAGCATTATATAATCTGTCCGAAAACTTCCTATGTCTCCTGGTCTCTTCCATGTCTGTAACCGACTTTCGTAATTTTTTAATTAAGGGTTAGCAATGATTAAATTGTGCTCTTTGCAAAACTCTACAAAGTGACTTCCTCTTTCATCGGTGCTCTGTCAGATTCTAGCCGCAGTATCATATCTGCCAGCTCCTCTTCATCTACTTCCTTTTACCTTTCTATAACACTGACTTCAAGTTTCCATTGTACAGCCCTTCCATACATTCCTTCCACATTTCAGCTTTTCGTTCTTTGCTTAGTAGTGGCTTGCCGTCCGACCTCTTTATATTCATACGGCTATTTCTCTTTCCTCCTAAGGTTGCTTTAATTTCCTGTAGGCATCATCTATCTTTCCCATACTCACGCTTACTTATGCAGCTTTACACTTGTCTTCTACTTATTACTGCTTTACCATTTTTCACTTATTCTCGATCTCATCTTTAAGACGTCTATAATTTCCTTATGCCTGTTCTTCTTGCTGTGCTTTTATATTTTCTCGGCCCGTCAGATAAATTCAGGATTTCTTCTTGATCTTGTTTCTTTGCATAGTTGTTCCTCTGATATCTTCACAATACCATCTCTAAAAGCAATCCATTCGTCTTCTAATGTGTTTCTGTGCACTGTTTCAGTCAGCAGTTACCTAAAGCAATTTTCAGCAACCTCCAGTTCTTTCAACTTATTCAGGTCCTCTCTCCTTTATTTCTTACATTTCCACTGTTCCTTTAGTTTCAATTTGCAGTTTATAATCAACAAAATATAGTCACAGCTCACATCTGCTTCTGCAAACGTCTTGCAATTTAAAACTGATTTTGAAATCTCTGTCCTAGCATTATATAATCTGTCCGGAAACTTCGTATGTCTCCTGGTATCTTCCACGTCTATAACCGTCTTTCGTAATTTTTAAATTAAGTGTTAGCAATGATTAAATTGTACTCTTTGGAAAACTCTACAAGGTGATTCCCTCTTTCATTCCTGTCCTCCAGTCTCTGTCCTCCTACTATTTTTCTTTCTTTTCTTTTTCTTACTGTCACAGTCCAGCCCCCGTCATAATTAAATTTTTCTCGCTCTTAACGATCGGAATAATTTCTTTTATCTGATCATGCATTCTTTCCATGTCCCCATCATCATCTCCGGGACTAGTAGACACGTAAACCTACAGTGATGGGCATTGACTTTATATCCGTCTTACTTACTACAATGCGTTGACTATGAGTTTCACAGTAGCTTAGTCGCATTCTTATTTTCTTGTTCATTATTGTAGCTACTCCGCCGTGACCATTATTTGATTTTGTACCTAAAACCCTGTACTGATGTAAAAAGAAGTCGTGTCATTGCTAACGCACTTCACTGAATCCTGCTTTATAAAACTTAAACCTATCCATTTCTCTTTGCACATTTCCGATTAAGGCTCTGGCATTCCACGCTGTGGTGAGTAGAGCACCAGATTTTTTTTCCTATTGCTATATCCTCCTGAGTAATCCACATCAGGAAACCAGAATGGGAGACAAGAAGGGCGGGAGGGGGGGGGGGGGGACGGTCTATTTTACCTCCAGAATATTTTGCATTATAGCACGCATCATCATTGAACTGCAACATACAAGAGCTGCATGTGCTCGGGAATGCTGCTATAATTTCCCCTTACTTTCGTCTGTTCATAATACTAACATAACAAGGTCATGTTGGTTAATGTTACAAGACGATATCAGTCATTCATCCAGACTGCTGTCTTTCCAACTACCGAAAAGGCTGCTGCCTCACTTCAGGAACCATATTTCACTGTGAAATCTTTACACATACACCTCAGGTGTGGTTCCACCTCGAGTAGGACTATCTTTATCGTTGAAGTATACAAACCACCCCCTCGCAGCAAGATTCGTCTAAGAACTAAGGTAAGACAGAGCTGCACCTAACGGAGTACCAACTGAAACGCCATAATGTCCTATGAACAGCGTAACTAGGAAACAAACCAAAGCACTTTCGATCACGCACGTCCATGTGATACAAAATAGACTAAACCTGACAGTTAACAGAATCACAGGAAATAATTTCTAGATATTATTAAGAACTAGCAGTGAATGAAATGTCAGTATTATCGATTCCAGAAGGGACATGTACCTCCTGTGCCCCTCCTCCCTTTCTTGAGTCCTATATGCGCATCTCTGACTTTTTCGGTATCTGTCGGCATGCATGCGAGATTACAGCACCAAATGCTGGAACAGTAGTCAACAATTGGTTACATTATAATTTCATAAGGTTTCTATTATCGATGTGCCAAACTTTCTCTGATAGCTTCCTGGGGTCTCTCTTCGCCTTCTCTACCGTTGATTTTACATTTTCATCCCATTTTATATTGCTGCTTGGCATACGCCATTTGACCACCATCATCAAGAGGAATCAATTGCGCTCTTTCCTAGCTGCCTGCACTATTCTCTGGAGAGAAATTCCCGTTAAATATGACTAGGAAAATACACAGTCCGCAACGTATTCAGTGTAAAATATACTTTTGTATCTATAACCCTGTACTCATGTAACAAGAAGTCGTGTCCTTGCTACCGCACTTAACTGGTACCTAATTCGCTTCGAGCAGTCGTAACCGTTTTTCAATACTTGTAGTGCTAATCTCAACATATACCTCCAGTGGCAAATATTGGCGTGGTAGAACCTCAATCATAGATGCATTTTTAAACAAAGAATTTAATATCTCCGTTTTCTCTCTATTGTATTGAGTTTCGGATGCGGGAGTGGCAATTAAATTTTGTCATTCGCTTTTCCTACATTCTTTGCAGCGACGGCGTCAAATATTTGTTTTCGAAACATTCTCGGGAAATTACCATTAAACCACTGTGGGTGGACACCTTCTCTTATTACTTTACTTGGTACATACACTCCTGGAAATTGAAATAAGAACACCATGAATTCATTGTCCCAGGAAGGGGAAACTTTATTGACACATTCCTGGGGTCAGATACATCACATGATCACACTGACAGAACCACAGGCACATAGACACAGGCAACAGAGCATGCACAATGTCGGCACTAGTACAGTGTATATCCACCTTTCGCAGCAATGCAGGCTGCTATTCTCCCATGGAGACGATCGTAGAGATGCTGGATGAAGTCCTGTAGAACGGCTTGCCATGCCATTTCCACCTGGCGCCTCAGTTGGACCGGCGTTCGTGCTGGACGTGCAGACCGCGTGAGACGACGCTTCATCCAGTCCCAAACATGCTCAATGGGGGACAGATCCGGAGATCTTGCTGGCCAGGGTAGTTGACTTACACCTTCTAGAGCACGTTGGGTGGCACGGGATACATGCGGACGTGCATTGTCCTGTTGGAACAGCAAGTTCCCTTGCCGGTCTAGGAATGGTAGAACGATGGGTTCGATGACGGTTTGGATGTACCGTGCACTATTCAGTGTCCCCTCGACGATCACCAGTGGTGTACGGCCAGTGTAGGAGATCGCTCCCCACACCATGATGCCGGGTGTTGGCCCTGTGTGCCTCGGTCGTATGCAGTCCTGATAGTGGCGCTCACCTGCACTGCGCCAAACACGCATACGACCATCATTGGCACCAAGGCAGAAGCGACTCTCATCGCTGAAGACGACACGTCTCCATTCGTCCCTCCATTCACGCCTGTCGCGACACCACTGGAAGCGGGCTGCACGATGTTGGGGCGTGAGCGGAAGACGGCATAACGGTGTGCGGGACCGTAGCCCAGCTTCATGGAGACGGTTGCGAATGGTCCTCGCCGATACCCCAGGAGCAACAGTGTCCCTAATTTGCTGGGAAGTGGCGGTGCGGTCCCCTACGGCACTGCGTAGGATCCTACGGTCTTGGCGTGCATCCGTGCGTCGCTGCGGTCCGGTCCCAGGTCGACGGGCACGTGCACCTTCCGCCGACCACTGGCGACAACATCGATGTACTGTGGAGACCTCACGCCCCACGTGTTGAGCAATTCGGCGGTACGTCCACCCGGCCTCCCGCATGCCCACTATACGCCCTCGCTCAAAGTCCGTCAACTGCACATACGGTTCACGTCCACGCTGTCGCGGCATGCTACCAGTGTTAAAGACTGCGATGGAGCTCCGTATGCCACGGCAAACTGGCTGACACTGACGGCGGCGGTGCACAAATGCTGCGCAGCTAGCGCCATTCGACGGCCAACACCGCGGTTCCTGGTGTGTCCGCTGTGCCGTGCGTGTGATCATTGCTTGTACAGCCCTCTCGCAGTGTCCGGAGCAAGTATGGTGGGTCTGACACACCGGTGTCAATGTGTTCTTTTTTCCATTTCCAGGAGTGTATTTCTCCGGAGTGCCGCATGAGACATGTTTCAGCTTTAATCGCACATACTGTGCTTTTTCTGGCTCTGAATTAAATTTTCTCAGGTCGTCTTCGAATTAGACATTGTTTTATTTCTACTTCTGCTTCTTTCAATACTTTCCCAGAGGGGGGCAGGACGCATGAGCATATAGGTTTTGGTCAAATACGATATCTTAGGCTATTCTACTTCGTCACAATTTATTGTACGTGCTAGGTTCGGAAGGAGTGATGTCAGACCCGGCATTTATCTTAAGGTTGCTACACGTATTAGTGTAAGCAAGCTTGGCAGTGTTACCATTTCGCAGTAGCATAAATGACTGTCCGTGGGGAAGTATGCACACACACTTTAACCATTCAAGTTGCATTAACCTTGAACAATTTTCGGTTGTACAATCAAGCACAAGCTACTGCACTTGGAGGTAAGTGTCAAACTTTTGACTGCTTGTGCAACTAATTTTTCTGGCGTCATCAAGTCAAGTGATCTCAGATAAATCAATCGTCATCTGCCTCAACATTTTATTAGACAATATGAAGCGCATTCATGTCTCTGTGAAAAATAGGAACTACATTACATCAAATCATAGGACAGAAAGAAAGAAAATGGAGAAAAATCAGGAAGCGACATTGATCAAGTGTGTAAATACACTTTTTAGGTTTCTCCCAGAACAAGTCATTCCCAAAAGCTCTTTATCCAGTTAAGATCCAAGAGTGATAGATATGAAATTTTTTCAGGCGAATTTAGTCACAAACAACTCAGATTTAAAATTAATTACTTTCATTTATTGAAACAAAATTTCAATGTCGGTGGTGCTTTTATTGGGTATCGGCTCTAAATGAGTACTGTTTTGCTGTCCACAAAAAAATTGTAATTCATTCAAAAAATAGTTCAAGAATTCTTCTCTAATGGAAAGAAGGGGTGGAGTTCCTGGAAGTGGCTATGAAGAAAGTAAAACAAGCAACAGAGTGCATGCCTGCCTCTAGGCAAGGAAGACTCAAAGAGCGACATACTTTCCAAATTAGATAAAGTTGAAAGTGTAATGAATGCAAGTTGTGACAGCACGCAACACCTTTTAGTAGCGCAGTAAGATATCACGCAACAGCTAATAGAGCAAGATTATGAAAATACACCGATCATGGAACCTAGAGATGGCAACAGGAATTATGAAAAGAGTACAAACAGTGATGGACATGACATGAGAAATGGTAAGTTTATGGCCGGACCCGCGGCCTATTTACGAAATGTATGGAAACGCAATGCGATTAGCTAAATTGGAGGATATGCTTGTGTTAATCATAGCAATAAGACACCCGGTTAGGCACATTCATCCGACAGCCTGTACTATAAATTTTTCTGTCATGGAGATATTTGATCACGTTCAGCTCAGTGCCGACAGCTTTCCTACAAATACAAGTACAAAGGAACTGCAGACTCTACTTGACGACGTCTTTACGAGGAGACAGAAGACACTTGATTTGAGCATCTGTACAAGCAATTAGTGATGACACATGGCCGAATTGCATATTATTGCAGATTAGAGTGGTCCCACAGCTATAGGCTCACTAGGTTCTCGTAGTATTCGCTTACAGTCAGATTGCACCCAAACAGCAACAGGATAGGCACAAATTATAGGACAGATAAATGCGATGCAAACTGCCATGGTAGTGCTAAGTGGGGCACTTCAGCACACTTGTGGAGGTAAACAAATCGAAGTCTTTTTTTGAACTCAATTTTCAGAGGTAAAGATGTAGCTGAAACCTCGAGAAAATGGACATCAGATCGATAGCTCTGCACTATAAATGAGCAGGAAAAAATGAACATCAAATAGATAGCTCTGCACTATAAATGAAGAGAAAAAATGAGTATCAAATCGATAGCTCTGCACTATAAATGAACAGAAAAAATAGGCATTAAATCCATAGCTCTGCACCATAAATGAACAGAAAAAATGAGCATGAAATCGATAGCTTTGCACTGTAAATGAACAGAAGAAAATGAACACAAAATGAACAAAAAATTATAGGTAAACTGAGCGCTGCACTATAAACGAACAGCAAAAAATCTGAGTATCAAATGCCCGACAAAAAAAGCAAAAAAAGAGCATCAAATGGACAACAAGAAATAAACAGCAACAAAAACTACATGCAAACATAAACACAAACGTATACATTTGTGTTTATGTTTAATACGTGATTTATTTCTTTTGCTGTTCTCTTTTTGCTATCCACTTGACGCACATTTTTTTGCTGCTAATTTTTTATTGTCCATTTGATGCTAATTTTTTGTTCATTTATAATGTAGTGATAACAATTTTTTGCTTTCATTTCTGGTTCTCCATTTGATGCTCATTTTGCTGTTCATTTATAGTGCAGTGCTTCTTTTACCTATATTTTTTCCTGTTAATTTTTTTGCTGTCTGTTTCATGGTAGCTGAAAGTGAGTAGCTGATCTTACCTATATGAATTTAATGACCTAGAATTTCTAGTTTAATTAATATTATAGCTCTTATTTAACGGTGACTGCCACCACCACTGTCGCCTTTTGTTTTTGTGTGATATTGCTTTTCTTCAAATTTAAGCTGCATCTTTAGCTTTAAAGCCTGAGTTCAAAAAAGACTGATATGTTTACCCACACAGTGGGTAAAATTGCCCCATGGTGATGCAAGAACTCGGGAACGTGTTAGAGGAGATGGATCTATGGATCTATACATACTATCTGCACTGGAGCCATATTCCTAACATGGGGCATTACCCCACATGCTAGTAACAGTACAGGTCATAACATCAGGTCATTATCCGATGGCCGCCATCGTGGTGCCAGATAAAGACATAACAGGGACAAAGATACATCAACTCTGTGACGAACAGGTTGTGACAGTATAAATAATGTCTGCCTTAGGAAAATTTTACATACCAATAAATATTTCCAATACAGTTAGGAGATGCAACTAAACATAGAAAACTTAAAAACGCCATCAGTACTGGGTCGACAAGACAGGCACATTTTCGTAATGAACGCAAACATAAAACCAGCATTGTGTCATAGCAGAACAACTGATGAAAGAGGACTCTGCTTTCAGGGCGCTATGCAAGAACTTGGCCTATATGTAATTGATAAGCCTCTCACCCTACCTACTTTCCAAAATCGCGCAGGTGCGGCAACAAATGTAAATATCACCCTTTTAAACTCGAAAGTCAGTGACCACATTGCCAACTGGAAGGTCTATGGTGGACTTACAACAAGTGACCATAATCTCATTTACTTCACAGTACAAACGCGGATAACGAGTTAGACGCTCACATGCAGCCCTAGTGACTATACAATCTACGCAGAGTGAACTGGCAGTTTTTAATGGCAGAATTCAAGATATACAATTGCAGAGAAGCGGATTTGATGTTGACGCCAAAGTGGACAAATTGGTGAGAGCGTTGTAGCTGGATCAAGGCAAGGAGACCCCAACGTTCGTTAGGAAGTCAAAAGGTTTTAAAACCCCCTGGAGTTCCGCTCTACAGTTCTTAAGACGTAGAGTAAGACAGCCGAGGACATACTACCAAAGATCCTTGAGGAAACAGAACGACAAAGAAGGCTGAGTTTCTATCAAACCGTCAACCAACAATATAAAGAAATACTACTCCAAACAAGAGTAGAAAAATGGGAGGTGTACGTTAAGAACCAAATGGTAACAGAAGTTTTGAGTTTTCTATACAAACTTGTTCGATCACCCACTGTATTATCAACCCCGAGACGATTCGACGGCAAGATAATGACAGACTGGGAGACATCACTGCAGTACCTACTCAGAACTCTATTGCCGGACGATACAATGATGAAATACACAGAGTACCATCAGCATCTTCGCTCTCAATTACTAGTGTTGTGGTTCCATCTGCCCAGGAGGGAGGGAGCCTGACAATAATGAAGTTAAAGAAGAGGAAATCACCAGATGTTGCGTCAGCTAGTGGACCAAATTGCACCATATGTAACACTGCTATTGAACGAATGCCTTTTGCAGGGTCGGGTACCTAGAATCTGGAAAATCTCTAAAGTCGTTATACCAAAAAAACGGAACACAAAGACCCGAGAGAACCGAAATCTTACAGGCGTGTTTGTTTGGTAAATGCTCTAGCTAAGGTACAGGAAAAGCTTCTGTGCCGGCGCCTGAGAGACCTCTGACAGGCAGTAGGCATGATCCCTCTGCAGTACGGTTTCAGGAAAGGAAAATCCACCGAGGATGCGATAAAATACTTCATAAACATTTTGAACGCCTGCTATGATAGGTATGTTACAGGCATAATGATTGATATAGCTGGGGCCTTTAATAATTTGTGGTGGCCTGCCCTATTCGAAAGTTTGAAACAGATGGACTGTCCCAGTCTTCGAGGTTATTGCACAGACAAACAGGTGTAATTAAAATGTCCTGGAAAGAAAACAGTGAAAGACATCACCAAACGCTGCCCACAGGCCTCTATTTGTGGTCCAGAGTTGAGGAGTGTTGTCTCAGAGCAGGGCCGGCCACGGCGTGCCACACTTCACACGTGCAGCAGGTGCAGGGTGCGGGCGGGCCAACGCGTGACCTGTCCCTCGGCTTTGCTCGGTCCTTCAGGAACAGCGCGACATTTCATTCGGCATTGCGGTGCGGCATTTTGCGGTCGGCACAACTCTGAGTTTGGCAGAATTATGGGGTCAGCGCTGTTTACCCTTCACTGTTTGTTCGTGATATAAAGGACGTTCGCAGGTCCAGTGGCTGTTTACACAAAAAGAGGCAGTCTAGCCATCAATCGTCACTATCCTTTAAAATGAATGGGAATAACAGAAGAGAGGGATGAGAATTCTCAGTTCTCATTAGTGACAGGTACTGCTCATTTGCTACGAAAAGACATTACAGTACCACGCGGAAAGAACTTAAATGTATAGATGACAATGAAAGAGCAAAACATTACAGCGGTAGAGTGATGGGATTCATTGTTCTGTGCATCAAGAAGCACTTCGCGCTAAAGGACTGTAAGAAATCGGTACTACTAGTAAAATTTCTGAAGTCCACCCATTATTCCATTTTCAGTTGCAACATTTTTCAGTGAAAATCAACAGAGAGTACGGAAACTTCATACATTACTGCAAAGTACGTTGATTAAGCCAAGGGGCACGCCTGAAACGATTTTTCGATTTAAATATCGCTATTGTTCAATTTATGCAGGAGAAAGGAGAGCAGGAACGAAAATCAGAACATTCGGAATGGACTGCAGACTTCGCATTTCAAGTGGACTTGACTGTACTTTGCCCACAGCAAGACACTGCAAGGAACTTCTATCTGATTTGATGGGGATGCATTTAAAAATAAAATCGTGTTGTAGAAGGGACACATTCTGACTGAGACAATCCAGTTCCCGAAGTTCACTGGTGTTAAAAAAAGCGCTAGGTCTGAAGAATTCATTGTGGCCTTGCAAGAATTTAAACGATAATTTTTAAGAAGGTTTTGAGAACACTGTCAATCTTACATCTTTTTTGAAGCTGCTTTCGAGACCGTTTGCTGTTTCGGTTGAACGCACCCCTGTGTATGTGCAGATGTAACTCACGGACCAGCAAGGTAATTCCAGTTTTAATTACAATTCTTTTTACTTTAAAACTGCCCAGGACATATACACTTATTTTCCCAGGTATATTTTCCAACTCTCCATAATGAGGTTGCAAAAGTGCTTCAATATTTCGATTGGCATATTTATGTGAGAGACATTTTTCCGTTTATGAGACTAAATAAGACGATTACGTGGCAACTTCAATTCCGAACTCTATGGAAATGACAGTTTGTACCAGGTGAAAATTATATTATGTCTTTAGCGCGCCGAAAATGATTAATTAATACTCAAAACTTAGTGAGTGGGGAAATGTGAAGTGAGACTCAGCGCTTTGGCACCGGGGCACGAGCATAGTCCGTGAACCGAAATTTTGGGCATGCCTGGCATACAGTCATTACTGAACCAGCTTCAGAGTATAAAAAATACTAGAAGCTGCATCGCCTACGCAGACGATATGCTAATTATAGTATCTCCTAACACAACGGCTAAATTAGACGAAAATAGTATAGTAGTTCTTGAAAGACTAAACAAATGGTGTGTAGAAAAGAAACTAACGATAGCAGCACACAAAACGGTTTGAATGGTACTAAAAGGAACATTAACAAGAACGAGAAATCAGAATAAATGATCAACCTGTGAAAGGAAAAGAAGTATGTAGGTACCTTGGAATTTACATTGACGAAAAGCAATACTTTCATGCATATGTAGAAATTATCTGCCAGAGAGGCAGCGAAATCCTACATTAAATGGCAACAATTGACGAAAGAAGTTTTCAGCTACCATTAAGTGCAATAAGAACGTACCACAACACGACCTTACATGTTATTATTGGCTGCCAGAAAGGTAAGGTCGACACAGGCTCTACGGATAGCACAGAAAAGTGTACTTCAGCGCCTGACAGGCGCTTGTAGAACAACACCGAATGAGCCGCTGCTAGTGATATTAGGCTTGCTGTCTCTGTTCCTAGCAGTAAGTAGTGGCCCAAAAGGCGCGAATGTGATACGATACAGGAAAAACTGGGCACAAGAGCAGTTTAGTATACGGAAATAAAGGCATCCATCGGTACAGAGTGACAATAAATCTGAGTCAAGGCAGAAATGGGGAGGAGAACCTACCAGTTCCTTCCCAACATAAAACTAGAGCTGAGCAGCCGGCCGCCCGGGAGTGCGTCCCAGGGGCCCGCGCTCCCAACATAAAAGAAAGAACAAAAATTATATACGTCATTCCAACCGAAGGAACTGTACATTACTTGTCGGGACGTTGTCCATATCCCAGCTACATATTAAAAAGCGCATCACAGACGCTTGTGCATGTGGAGCAATTGGCAGCCCGGATCACACCGCCTGGGAATGATGTACCATTATATAAGATGTTACAGACTAGGACAGGAACGCATTTGGAAATGCAGCGGTTTATAATACAATAAAGATTGAGGAATGAGGAATGAGGAATGAGGAACTATGGCATAAGCTGAACTCACTGACAGCTAAAATATCTACTTATAACCCCCCCCCCCCCCCCCCCGCAGAACATCCACCTACGGCAACCTTCTGCACGCAGTGAGGAGATGAGCCTCGAGGAGGACTAGGAAGGATCTCCCAATATCTACACCTTGAGAAGCACAGCAACGAAGCCCCTGTGAATCCTGCTCTGCACTTCAGCATGCTGGGAGCTAACCATCCAGACAAATGAGAAATCCAGCTTGGTTCTGATACCAAGTACAGCAGTGTAGTGTGCTGCTGTGTAGTGTAGTGATGTGTTGTATAGTCTAAATTTGTGGTCTACCAATGCTGCGTAGCGTAACAGGCCAGTACCGTGTGCCTTCTGGATTCGAGATGAACAGATATCTGTGCGCCAGATGACCAAATGGTGGTAAGTAGACCTTATTTTAGTTATTATTATTATTATTATGTAGATATTCTATATCTATTTTCCCCTCTTAAACAGCATAATGCTCAGTTATTAATAATACGTTTGTAATTGTCTGTTCTTTTATATTTATAACAGATTAAAAGAAAATAAATTAAAAGAAAATAAATAAAAATTAAATGGAATGTTTCTAGTCATATGAGACTGTTGAATTGGAATTATCAGATGTTACACTTGCATGAGTCACGTCAAGTTCTATGCCGTTAGTTAAAGACAATTAGATTGAGTATATATCTGACACACCATTGACATTAACAGTCCCGAAAATGTTATGGTATTCTAGAATTTAAAATACATGTTTAACAAAGGATACTTTCCAGTGCTTGTGTGGGGGCCTGCTCACGTAAACGAGCTGGCAGCCTGATGGGTAACATTGCAGTCTGGGAAAGGATCACATTCACACGCTCACCGAAGCTGTAGTCAACAACAAATGGAACACGGCTCGTGAATCCACAGGTAAAATCAGCTAACCACAAGAAGTTTGAGCTGTGTGGCTCGATCAGCCATATTCCCGCCACCGGTATGGGAAGCTCTAGCAAGTAGGGTGTAATTTAGCTTTGAGACGCCTAGCAGTAACGTCGTTGCCAGTACAGGTGCCGCGCGAGGTAGCAGGAACAGCCCTTCTGAAAGGAGCTGTTTACCTGGTGACGCCGCCGTAGGAATTATTGCCGGCGGTGAAGCAGTCACGTTACTGGGAAGCCGTTGGTGTATTTCGCTTTCTATATGTCTCCTGGCACCGGGATCTGCGGCGGCTGGCTTCGTCGAACAAGCAAAAGGGTGAAGGCCTTGTTTGTGCTGTAAATTGTGGCCGTAATCGACTGCTGGGTTCAGTGCTGTTGACTTCATTTTCTTGGCCGTCTGTTGCTACTCCTACTGAGTCTGTCCTCGAACATGTTAATTTCAACTTACTGAGTATACAAGGTTCTAGTGAGAGCTGTATGTGATGTGATGATTAACATTTACTAGGGCCTGGAGTGCTGATACATTCTGTTTGTAGATTGCTACTGTCAGTGTTAACCGCCATTGAAATCAGTTTGGCCGGCCCTTGTCTTAAGTGCCGCCTGTTTATTGTATTTATGTCACACGTCGGAGTTAAGCTGGCCAATTGCTATAGATATACATGGATAAAATTTTCCCTGGATATATTTTGCTGCGAATTGCAATAACATTACTGTTACGTTTCTATCTGAAGTGGTAGTGTGCCTGAGAGACACGTATCTAATTTTAAATGAGTAGTGTCATAAATTCTTACATGTTACTGAGAGGCCAGTTGTTATTGTGTGTTTAAATAGTTTAAAACTGATTCTGTTAACGAAAGTACAAGAATTCCTTCAAGGACAGTATGTGGATATCGTAATTCCGTCTGATTTAATCACAGATTTAAGTGTGGCTATTTCCTGTAAGTCGCTTTGTGTTTTGCAAAAAAAATGGTTCAAATGGCTCTGAGCACTATGGGACTCAACATCTTAGGTCATAAGTCCCCTAGAACTTAGAACTACTTAAACCTAACTAACCTAAGGACATCACACACACCCATGCCCGAGGCAGGATTCGAACCTGCGACCGTAGCAGTCCGGCGGTTCCGGACTGCAGCGCCAGAACCGCACCGCCACCGCGGCCGGCATTGTTTTGCACCTTGAGTGGGGGGGGGGGGGGGGGGTGGAACTCGATATACTGTTAGCCTGCACGCTGGTTATTTGCATTTTGATTTCGTTTTATCGAGACTTTTGCAGTTTGCCTTGGTAGCGCGTGCAGGGTCCTGGGTTGTGTCCTGCTTGTGGTGTTGTGTGTTTTCGTATAATTGGCCTTATGCACGTAAGATAATAGATTTGTACTGCGTAGCTGATGTTCATTAATAAGTTGATTAATTCTACAGATGATGTACTGTAATGGTTCAAATGGTTCAAATGGCTCTGAGCACTATGGGACTTAACATCTATGGTCATCAGTCCCCTAGAACTTAGAACTACTTAAACCTAACTAACCTAAGGACAGCACACAACACCCAGCCATCACGAGGCAGAGAAAATCCCTGACCCCGCCGGGAATCGAACCCGGGAACCCGGGCGTGGGAAGCGAGAACGCCACCGCACGACCACGAGATGCGAGCAATGTGCTGTAATGAATTGTTGTGTTTCGAGTTACTTAACGCAGATGTCAGTCTGCTGTACATACCCACTAGTTCTGGGATTTTTCGTGCCTATTCGTGACAGCTGCTGCTCCTGTTTGGGGGTCCATGCCGAGCCTGTATTGGAAACAGGTAAGTGAGCGGGCGTCCGCTTCTGGGCGTAGTTTGTTGAATCCGACGAGGTTGCTTGGTCACATGAAATTTTATATTTTATATCCTACATTGTAGGGTGCCTGCCATTAAGTAACGTGGTTGTGTGCCATGGTATCTGATTTGTTGTTGCCTGTACTCTGAATTACTTTGGTAATACCAATCACTGCAGTAACGAAAGACTACATTTTCTCGTTAAATTTTAAATTTGCTCTTCAGGTTGATCATAGTTTTTGAGTAAATAAATTTTAACGAATTTCACTAAATGTGTAATAGGCCATAAGTGTCTTGGTTTATGAATGTTTAACTTTTGAAGTAACTTGCTCTCATCTAAATGGTTAATTTAAAGATTTGTGGTAATTTTAAAAATGTATTGATGGTTTTAGTTGTTATTTGTCTTGTTTAAATGTGCCAAATAAATGTTCAGTGCAACTGTCGATGGTGACTGCCTGACGTGTCACTTGGTCCAGTTCTACCACCCCATAGCCTATTGTGCTGAGCTTGTGTCGTTGTGTAAAAGGTTGAATTCCAAAATTCCATGGTGTGCTGACACATCCAAGGTGAATAAGGGAAGGGAAAAAGGGAAAAAAAAACACTAAGTAGGAAAAGCCAAAACCTTACTTCGCGAACGTAGATGGAAACGATTTAAAAAAAGAAAACAGTCCCCTCTTTTACAGAATTCTAAAGTACACTTTGTAGACCAATCATCACAATTGTAGTACTTGGTGAAATCCTTATTATTCTGAGTGCACACTTCGATTGCATTCAGTTTGAATTATGGCGCGTTCAAATTTGTCACAACTTATTGCCATTATAATTTTTAAATTAATTACGTGAAACGTGTTCTTCTGAAATCTTCAGTTGTAGGCCTTCCACAGGCTATTTCTTGCACGTTATGCTGTTGAAATTTACTGTTTTCTGCAAACAGATTATTATTGTTACTACACTAAAATGTTTTATAAATTTTGTCAAAATTAAACTTATAATTTTTATTATACTAAAACATCTAATTTATTTTATTGTTATTGTAATTAAAATCGTACGAATCTGTGGCACATTAAAAATTGGACTTGCATTTGTGGGAGGGAGGGGGGAGTGGTGGGTGGGAGAGCGCACAAAATGGGACCCCACCAGAAACATAAATTGGCTCTACACCTGCTTTTTTTTTGCATTCTTCTCAAAGAAACTGTTCTGAAGAACACCCACACATTACTCTCTGCTATTTATACCGACAAACCAGAATCACTTAGTAATTCACATCTCCAGCAGTGCGAAGCACCATACGTTTGTATGTATGTGGTTATAATAAAATATGGCAATTACAGCTGGAGGAATTATCTCGATAGGTTTATCATCAGTATGTCACAATGACAGAATAATTCACTACTGTGGTTGTAAATGGAAATGCCATGTGGCTAGGGCATCTCGTCGCGTAGACTGTTCGCCTGAGGCAACTCTTTCGAGTTGACGCCACTTCGGCGACTTGCGTGTCGATGGGGATGAAATGATGATGAGAAGGACAACACAACACCCAGTCCCTGAGCGGATAAAATCTCCGACGCAGCTGGGAATCGAACACTGGCAGTTAGGAATAACAGTCCGTCGCGCTGAAGACTTTTTTTTTCTTTTTTAATCTGATTTTGTTCGTTTTCGTTCGTTGTATTTGCTCGGTGCGGACGTCGCGAGACACCCGTTTATGTTCGTCGTTGACCAATTACCTCAGTTTTTTTATTACAAAGGGCAGCTAACCCTCTGACCGAACACGCTGAGCTACCGTGCCGGCACTACTCAGCTCTCATCTCTCACCTCAGTCCCAATTCCTGAATATACCTTTGTGTCATCTGAAACTGTAGCATATTTCACAACTGCTAATTTATCTTTCAACATTATTTAGTGGTGGACATGATTTTTGAAAGTGAGAAACTTTGAAATAACTATCAGATTCCTGTATCACTTTATCTCCACTTTGAGGTTTCTTTGGCCTGAACTAATGTAACCCGATATTTTGCAAAAATGTACACCATTTTACAGAAGTGTTAAATATATCACCTAAATTGAATTTAATACAAATGACATTTTCTCATCTTATTACCTAATTCTGACAGAATGCAAAATGAGTCTCATTGATGTGAACCCTCATGGCAGAAGTCATTCGGTGTAGTAAACATTAAAATATTTACAATCAACATTGAGGCCAGTAACTCTAATACATTATAACTTCACGGAACGCAGAATATTTTTGCTTGTTCTACACACACTATAAAAGCATACTGCATTGTTTATTCCATTCTAAGGATGTAATTTTAGTAGAGAAAAAAGTTTAAGACTTTTTCCGATCACTGGACGAAAGGTATCCACAAAGGACCAAAGTAACCTCAGCTTACAATAAGTTATGTCACAATCGTGTGTCCACCAAGTCAATACCAGATTAGATCTTACCTTCCTCGAAGCTTGCTCTCAAATACTAACCAACAACAATTTGCAAAGGAACATTGCCATTTTTAAGTAGCTTTACAAATTGCTTATAGATCAGAATTTCGAAGAAAGAATATCTGTCTTCAAAGTCACATTCATATGTATGTGTACCAAATACACTTGTTGTTGTTGTTATGGTCTTCAGTCCTGAGACTGGTTTGATGCAGCTCTCCATGCTACTCTATCCTGTGCAAGCTTCTTCATCTCCCAGTACCTACTGCAACCTACATCCTTCTGAATCTGCTTAGTGTATTCATCTCTTGGTCTCCCCCTACGATTTTTACCCTCCACGCTGCCCTCCAATACTAAATTGGTGATCCCTTGATGCCTCAGAACATGTCCTACCAACCGATTCCTTCTTCTGGTCAAGTTGTGCCACAAACTTCTCTTCTCCCCAATCCTATTCAATACTTCTTCATTAGTTATGTGATCTACCCATCTAATCTTCAGCATTCTTCTGTAGCACCATATTTCGAAAGCTTGTATTCTCTTCTTGTCCAAATTATTTATGGTCCATGTTTCACTTCCATACATGGCTACACTCCATACAAATACCTTCAGAAATGACTTCCTGACACTTAAATCTATACTCGATGTTAACAAATTTCTCTTCTTCAGAAACGCTTTCGTTGCCATTGCCAGTCTACATTTTATATCCTCTCTACTTCGACCATCATCAGTTATTTTGCTCCCCAAATAGCAAAACTCCTTTACTACTTTAAGTGTCTCATTTCCTAATCTAATACCCTCAACATCACCCGACTTATTAATTTCAAAACACCCAATAAATGACTTCTAGTTCTCTGTAGGTAAGGTATAATACTGTGGGCACGGTTGAGGAAAAAAAGGAATAGTACAACAGTTGCACACATATCATGATTTTTGTTTGTTGTCATGGAGATATAATAGTATCCAACAATGTTGTGTACATAAACGTTATGTACCTATCTGATAATGTTTGATTACCTATTTGCCGACGGACGCCGCATTTGGTGTACCTGTATTGTTCCCTGTAGAGATGTGATGTCCACAGCAAACGGCAAGCATTGCTACGATATATAACATGTCGTTCCTGCACGTCAGTTTCTTCGTGACACTGAAGTGTCCACATCGCTAGTATGGCTCCACGAGTGGAGATATCCATAGAAAACAGTTCTCTAATTGTAGCACTTAGACAAGCACGTTTATCAATTCGCCAAATTGCGAAACAGTGTAGTGTGACTCTAGGGGGAGTTCAATACACTCTTCACTGCCAGAAGACAACAGGTAGCAATAAGGACATACCACGACCAGTACGACCTCGTAAAACAACTAAAAGTGATGATAAATATATCAGGATACCAGTAAGAGGAACAGATTCAACAGAGCACCTCAAACTTGTGCAGAATTGGTAGAAATGAACACGACAACAATATCTGTTGCAACAGTAAAATGGAGACTGACTGGAGCCGGCTTGAAAGGATGTGTCACAGCAAGAAAACCCTTTCTGAGGTCCACTAAGAAACAGAAGAGACTTGAATGGGCTAGAAAACATCGTAATTGGATATCGGAAGAGTGGACGAAGGTGTTATTCACCGATGAATGGAAGTTCGAGATTTTTTGAACCAGGAAAATATTTGGTCGCCGAGTTGTGGGGGAAAGGGTAGCCCAGCTGTGTGTCCTACCTATAGTTAAACACGGTGGAGATTCTATTACGGTTTGGGGATGTTTCGCCGAGTTAGAGGTGGCGACATTGTGAAAATAGAAGGATGTATGGATCAGAAGCCGTACCACCGCATACTTCAGTATCATGCAATACGAAGTGGATTGGGCTTAATAGGGAAAGCGTTAACCTTACAACGGGATAATGACCAAAAACATCGGTCGGCATACTGTACGAACTACATTGCATCAAAGGAAAAAAAGTACTGAATGATATGCTATGGCCGTCCGAAAGTCCCCATTGTAATCGCATTAAAATGGTCTAGGATGAAGTGGACAGACGTATCAGGGAAGTTAATATATCCAGAAAGGCACGTCTCTACAATATTGTTAAGGATGTCACGATATCTACAAAAACTGATTAACTGCATGCCTCGAGTTTGTGAGACAGCCATTAAATCCAAAGGAGAATACTTTGGTGAAAGTAAAATATAATGATTGTGATTGTACTATGTATATGGAAGTTAATATAATTATATTTTGTGAGAAATAACGTTTGATTTGTGCAGGAAATATGAAGTACCAAGGTGTATTGAAATTAATGAGCGGCATCGTACGTTGCAATTAACCATACTGCAAATACCAGAACAACTTTTCCACTCACTACTCTCATTGTACCTGGTGTAAACTTTCCAAATGAATTATTCTTCTAATTTCGAAAGTGTTTCCTTTAATTACCAATGAAGAATAGTTGCCTCTAATCTTCAATAACTCTTACTGTGTGTTCTCTGCTTTATGTCATTATCCTTCCACACAAAACAATGATAATGGTACCTTATAAGTCTTTACATATACTTTCATTTCTACTCCCCAGTTCTGTTGAAAACATCTCCTGCATGGGTGCTAAAAACACTGTAGGTGTCTGTTCAGTTTTGCTTCATTCGTTGAACAGTCTCATGCACTTTACCTCAGCACTGTATTGGGTACTACATTATGCACACCTCAACATATTGTTGGTTCACCACTTGTCTCTGTGTCTGTGCGTTCATGCTGTTATCGTTCCAACAGCAAATTATTGGGTTGTCAGTGGAGAAACTGACTTACTACTTTTGTATTCCCTTAGTCTGCTTGTACCAGCTTCACAGTTTAGAAAAAGACATCTTCTAAACATCATGAGCTGGACTTGAAATATATATTTTCCAAACTGGTATTTTGATGTATAGCCCATCGTTAGTGGTATCTGATACAAACAACTCGATGTACATCAATTTTTACAACATGATAACTGTATATATAATAGAAGGAATGTGAGTCTACTTACATCGTACAACAATTAAGCAGTGACACGCATATCAGTTAATTTGGTAAAATATGAAATCCTGTCATATAGTACACAGAAAAACACTGTTGAAATTTTGTGTAATCATCTTATCATATAAGTCTGTTTTTTTTCACTAGGTATGTTGTCCCACTGTTTTGTCATGTTGTTGTTGTAGTCTTCAGTCTGAAGACTGGTCTGATGCAACTCTCCATGCTACTGTATACCGCCCTAGCCTCTTCATCTTCTAGTAACTACTGCAACCTACATCCTCCTGCATCTGCTTACTGTATTCATTTCTTGGTCTCCCTCTGCGATTTTTACTTCCCATGATTCCCTCCAGTACTAAATTAGTGATCCGTGATTTCTCAGAATATGTCCTACCAACCAATCCCTTCCTCTAGTCAGGTTGTGGCACAAACTTATTTTCTCCGCAATTCTATTCTGAACTCCTTTATTAGATACGTGATCTACCATCTAATCTACAGCGTTCTTCTGTAGTACTACATTTCAAACGCTTCTATTCTCTTTTCGTCTATACTGTTCATCGTCCGTGTTCCACTTGCAAACATAGCTACACTCCATGCAAATACTTTCAGGAAAGATTTCCTGACACTTAAATCTATATTCGATGTTAAGAGATTTCTCTTCTTCAGAAACGCTTTTCTTGCCATTGCCAGTCTACGTTTTATATCCTGTCCACTTCGACCCTCATCAGTTATTTTGCTGCCCAATTACCAAAACTCATCTACTACCTTAAGTGTCTCATTTCCTAATGTAATTCCCTCAGTATCACCTTATTTAAGTCGACTACATTCCATTGTTCTCATTTTGCTTTTGTCGATGTTGATCTCATCTCCTCCTTTCAAGACACTATCCATTCCGTTCAATTGCTCTTCCAAATCCTTTGCTGTCTGTGACAGAATTAAAATGTCATCGGTAAACCTCAGAATTTCTATGTCTTCTCCCTTAATTCCCACTTCAAATTTTTCTCTCCCTTCTCAATCATTGCATCCCTTTCATGGCCCTCGAGTCTTATAATTGCCATCTGGTTTTTGTACAAGTTCTAAATAGCCTTACGGTCCCTATATTTTAGTTATACTACACTCAGGACTTCAAAGAGGATATTATAGTGAACATTGTCAAAAGCTTTCTCTAAGTCTACAAATGCTATAAACGTAGGGTTGCCTTTCCTTAACCTATCTTCTACGTGTTCCTACATTTCTTTGAACTCTAAACTGATCTTAACCGAGGTCGGCTTCTACCACTTTTTTCATTCTTCTATAAAGAATTCGGGTTAGTAGTTTGCAACTACGACTTATTTAACTGATAGTTCGGAATTCTTCTTGAAGTATGAGGATATTTCGCCTGTCTCATACGTCTTGCTCGCCATGTGGAAGAGTTTTGTCGTGGCTATCAGCTGCTCTAACTGAAGTTGTCTACTCCAAGAGCCTTGTTTCGACTTAGATCTTTCAGTGCTCTGTCAAATTCTTCGCACATTATCTTACCTCCCATGTCATCTTTACCTACGTCCCCTTCCATTTATATAATATTGCCCTCAGATAGATCTCTCTTGTATAGACGCTCTATATACTCCTTCCAGGTTTCAGCGTTCCCTTCTCTGCTTAGGACTGGTTTTCCATCTCAGATCTTGATATTCATACAGGTGGTTTGCTTTTCTACGAAGGTATCTATCTTTCCCCTAGTGATATATGCTTCAAAACCATTACGTTTGGCCTCTAGTCATTCCTGCTAGGCCATTTTGCGTTTCCTGTCAGTCTCATGTTTTAGACAGTTTTATTCCCTTTCGCCTGCTTCATTTACTGCATTTTTATACTTCCTCCTTTCATCAATTAAATTCAACGTCTCTAGTGTGAACCAAGGATTTCCACTACCCCTCGTCTTTTTACCTACTTGATCCTCTGCTGCCTTCACTATTTCCTTCCTCAAAGCCACCCATTCTTCAACTACCGGTACTGTATTCCCTTCCTCTGTTCTTGTCAATCGCTCCATAATGCTCCCTCTGAAACTCTCAACCACCTCTGGTTCTTTCAGTTTCTCCAGGTCCAATCTCCTTAAATTCCTAGGTTTTTTGGAATTTCGTCAGTTTGAATCTACAGTTCATAACCAATAAATTTTTATCAGAGTCCACATCTGCCCCTATTTCCGAAATCTCTGTCGTACCATTATATAATCATTCTGAAACCTTCGAATGTCGACATGTCTCTTTCACTTATACAACCTTCTTTCATGGTTCTCAAACCAAGTGTTAGCGATGATTAAATTACGCTCTGTGCAAAATTCTACCAGGTGGCTTTGTCTTTCATTCCTTTCTCCAAGTCTGTATTCACCTGCGATTTTTCCTTCTCTTCCTTTGCCTATGTCTAATTCCAGTCTCCCGATACTATTAAATCCACGTCTCCCTTAACTATCTGAATAATTTCTTTTATTTAATCATATATTTCCTCAATATCTTCATCATCTGTGGATCTAGTTGGCATATAAACTGGTACTACTGCGGTGCATATGGGATTTGTGTCTATCTTGGCTACAATAATGCGTTAACTGTGCTGTTCATAGTAGCTATCTCTGTTCCAGTTTTATCTTTCATTATTAAATCTACTCCTGCATTTGTGACTTTGTTTTTATAATTCTGTATTCTCCTGACCAGGAGTCCTGTTCCTCCTGCCACCCATCATTAACAACTCCTACAACATCTTCTCCTTAGATGTCACTAATACGTACATGAACATCGCAGTAGGTAAAACTATATGAACTTTCAAAACGAACTTGTCCAAAATAAATAAAATGAGCCAAATAAAAATTGATAAATCGATTTCATCTCAGAACTATGTTATTGTGAATGGCTACATTCACGAACAAAAATGAGGCCTAGCTGTGAGGAACTGCCTACGAGGAACAACGCAAATATAATTATAGATCGTATTGAGAACAAATCTTTTGAAAATTGCGACGACCTGACTAAAAACGTCATATACTATGTCACTTACGTACATGACATACTAGTCTTGTTCGATGGCACTCTCGCGAAACTAACATATGTTACCAACGATTTAATCAGTTACATAAGGATATCACCTTCACCATAGAAGACGAAATGTAAACTTTTTGGAAAAGGAGATACTCATTTTTTCAAGACATTCCAGAATCCCCTACAGAGGTATATTTCCACTCAGAAATTGACAGCTTAGTCAGATACCTCTTCAATGAGGCGAATATTAATGCTGAATTACGTACACTGGAGAAGGTAGCATCTAACAATAACTGTGACCCAAAACTAGCTATGAAATTATACACAGAACAGAAAGATCATACTGAGAATAGAAATCAGATCATATTCGAAAAGAGAGAGCAAGTATATAAAGATAAGTTTACAATCTTACCGTACTAGGGTCACATATCTGACAAAATAAGTCGTTTGTTTCGAAAGAATAGGCTGCAAATTGGCTTCAGAGCAGACAACAGTGCAAGATCACGTCGTACACACAATGTAGATAAGAGCCAAAAATATAAAACTTCGGGTCTATATAATACATCATGTATCGAATGTAATACTTTTTATGCTGGACAAACAGGGGACAACTTCAAAATCACAATTAAAGTACATTTTATTATTAGTGGAGCCAATCCCTCGGCATTAAATACTATTTAAAACAATACAAGCATTCTGCTTATGACATTAATGACAATATTGCCGTTTTCATGAAGTAGAAAAAGGCAGATTATTAAACATCCCAGAAGCACGTAATGACGAAACAACCGATCAATATTCTTAATGAACAGAGTTCCAGAATAAGATTTATATAAAAAATTTCAACATTGTTTTAACAGAATAAGTTCGATTTCGAACATCTTGATACCCTGCATGTAAAATTGCGTAATCTGATATAATATGATGGGTTATTTTGCAGTTTTGTACCTTTTGTAAATTCTGCTTTTCTATACAACTTTGTGAATCTTGTATTTCACATATATTAATGGATGTCACAGATGTATATAAATATGAGCTTAGAAATGACAAAGGACATGTAGTATAGAATCTTTGACCTGTCAGTTTAATATTTACACGTTTATCTCCAGAGGTTTGCAGATGCATGGCTTGCAAGATCACTTGATATGAATCCAGTGAGCTCAAAGAAGATAATCTGAAGGCAGCACTGTGTGTTACGAAGTCGTGACCCTCGACATCTTTGGCCATCATGTTGCTGAAGGTATATCTGTCTCTCTCTATCCAACTGTCTGTATACAGCTGTTCCGCAAGTAGACGAGTAAAATTTTATTTTGCCATTATTATGGGCACAAAACATCGCATTTTATCTGAATTTTGTATTTTTGAGATTACTGACTGCTCAGTTGGGAAATTATTTGAACAGGAAGCATTCAATACCTACAGAAAATAAAGAACCGTAGCCTACTGTTTAAAAATATCCTGTTCACGTTATCAGCTGAGAAAGTGTAAAGCAAAACTTCCTTGAAGACATAGCAATTCTGTAAATTGACTGTAACTATTATTACATGCTTCGTTAAAAGTTTGATGACCTTCATTCGAAATAAAATGCACTATGTCGGGTGTGGGTGGGGTAGATAGTTTTTATATTTCACGATTTATCTCTAAATAGTTTGGGGCAGATTTTTAAGGTTTAATGTATTTTGATCAACCAGTTTTCATACTAAAAGAATCATTAAAGTGATACTATGTTTCTTCAATAGTTAGATTACCAAATGGAAAAATCTAAACACATGCAATATGTCCACATTTACCCCATTGTGAAGTGTTGCCATTAAGTGAAATGGCATGGGGTAAAAGTGGAAACCGTTTTTTATATATAAATAAGACCAGTTTTCCAAAAACAAAAAGATTATTTAATTAAAATTATTTTGTTTCCACTTTTACCATCCGCATTCTCCCCTACTTAAACAAAAGTTTTAGAATTATAAACTTCTGATACTTTGATCTGGTTTTTGTGGAGTTCAACATTAATTTGTATTTTTCATTTACATTAGATATTTGAAAACAAAATAATTTTTGTCAGCTTCTGTCGAACAGAACAGTTTTTTCCATTGACCTTATTTGTTACATTTTTTGCATTTGCTCCTAATCTATCTCCAATATATATTGACGCAATATCTTCAATAAGTTTTTTTCGTGCATGTCCTATAGGTCAATTGCAGAATTTACAGAATGTGAATTAGGTCCAAAAATATTTTTTTCATTATTAGAAAAATGGCGAGACACTGAATTTACGAACTGGGAATAAACCTTAGCCAAATCTTCCACATCTGCAAACATACGAAACTTCTTCACACAATAAAAAAATAATTTTGTAAACTGCTTGAGAAGCAAACTTTGGTCTTCCCCTAGAAACCTGCCGAGTTAAAGCAGTTGGGTCAGACAAAGGCTTCTTGCCAATATGTGTGGTCAATTGCTTTGTCATTATCAAATTTAACCAACTAGCACACTCTCAACACTTCAAACCTTTTAACATTTTTAACAACAAATCCTGCTACGTAATACAAAATATTATTAACATAATTACTGAGGTTTACGTCATTCAGTCTACTACAAGAATCTAAACACTGTCTCAGTGAAGCATCATTTACATTAATATTTTCTGTTTGAACATGGTGGTACCTTAAGTGAGCAATTGAAAACACCCTGTTTAATTCATAATCATCTAGATTTGTCTTACATCCAGAGCTTATGCTGCTTTTTTCAATAATAGGGCTTTGAGAGCTGACTGGAACTGAATAGTATTTGGATTATTGTTCCCACCTCCTTTACCTCTAATACATGAAAATAATAATTCCAGTTGATCTTGAGAAACTTTACACGTTAAAATTTACTGAAATGAGTCTGTGTCACGGAAAAAAAATTCTGTAGCACTTTTAATCGACAGCAAGAAACCCAGAGCAAATGTCTTATGAGGATGCCGAAGATTGGGTAACTTCAGTGCAGTTAGACTTCAAAAAATATTCCATCCCTTCATAATAATTATGGGAAAAATTAATGTTGAACATATTTAATGGTCGTTTTAGGCCTTTGAGAAAAATATTTCCACTATTTAACAAATCAAAAAGTTTGTCTACTTTTCTCATAAAAGAAACAGTTGCAGCTGATGCTTGAAATCTGTATGTTGACGTGACTCAAGAAATGCAGTAGCATCTGCTACACTTGAACTCAGAGTCTGAGCAACAAGAGAGACATTCATCTTCTTATTGTGGAACTTAACATGCAGGTTGGTGACTGAATTAGCAAACTTCAAGCCTTCATTCTCCTGTAGTTCATGTAAATTAACTATGTAGCTCCACTGTACTTCACCATCAACTGTCTGCAAAATCTGTTTGTCAGCCAAAGTATTTCTTGTTAATTGAAGCATGTGGCAAGGGTCCAAAACTACATAAACATTCCATTCAGCTGAAGGGTGCTTAAAATACGAAATAATATTATCAGGTTCATAGTTGCAGCCCATGTTTTTCAAAGCTTTCAGGTATACAACTGGGCCGTCACAAGTAATGGACAACTTCATGTAATTTTAGGAGGCATGTATGGATTAATTCAGCTAAAAATTCAGCTTGAACACTATTTACAAAAAGTATGCAACTGGACATTTAAATTTTTTCCTGTAGGAAACAATTTGGAATACTAATGCGTCTCTAGCTAGTTCATTCGAATCTACTGAATTAGTGCCACCAAAATTTACATAAGCACTATTAACTTGTCTACTATTGTCCCATAACAATGGTTTACCAATCATCATGCTGTCAAAAAATGAAGCACATTCTTTTAAGCAGGGTTTTTTTCTCTACATTTTCTCTTAAGAAACTGAACACTTCACTGATGAAACCAAGTTCACAGTTAACAGATCAGATCCAGGATCTGATGCAGTTTGCATGGGGCAAACTAAATAATGATGTAACATATCTATATGCTTTACGTGAGTAAAAATGTAGTGTCAGAGCGAATTGTTTTATAATATCTGAGTATCTGCTAGCTTGTTCGTCACACATGGAGTTTTTCAATTCGTTAACGATGAAGTGCAAAGGAAAACCACCAAAATTAAATTTTAAATCATTCTCCACATCACTGTTCAGATGTCCTTTTTTTTAAGTTCATTGATTAGCTGAGCCATTGTCGAAATCTTTTTGTTTCGTCGGCCTACAGCCATTTTAAATCTTCTTTCTTAAATTTGTTTTTGTTGGTGAAGGGAGGTATGCCTAAATTCCTTTATTTTCAGCAACTGCTTCAGGAGACTTTTCCAGTTGTACACCTGCGTGATTTACATCCTGCAAGGAAGGAGGTCATTGTAATTTTGCATACATCACACCAATCCAAAATTATAAAACTTTCATAAGAAAGCTTTAAAGAATAATTATAAATATAGGCCTACTGACGTTTATTTTGTTTAGGCTTATACAATTATAATTCAAAGCTTGTAATATATTCCACTTACTTGAGAAGTAGCATGTTCTTTACGAACGAACTGTCGCCTTGCAGTCATCATTTTCTGCACATGTTCCGGAAAAACAACGACGGATGGGACGGAATCTTCTTTTAGCAGCCTTAATGATATTCCTGCCTCACTTGATAGCAATTTTCGGTAAAGTGTCTGCCGCATATCGTACTGTACGCAGTACCTGACCACTTGTCGCTACGAATTGCTTGCACCCGTAATTTCAGATTTTCCGGACGAGAAAATGGAAACGTGCACAAACAAGAGGCAAATACAGAACTGAATCCAAGAAATATCGTCTGCAGTAGTGCAATTTATACATGAAATACTGTGCGGCAGAAAAACTAGTTCTGAACAAAAATATAACTTACTTATGAAACTGAACTCCGCTGCCTTTCCTCTGGAGTTCTTTACGACAATAAGCTACACAATATTTCACCATTATAGCTTGACAAACTTAAAAAACGCTCAAGAATGAATGATTATCAAACAACAGAAAGCACAAAACAACTCGACCTATACGTACGGAGTTGACGATCTAACAAAAATTGAACGTCACGATTTCCAAGGGTCCAAAGCACAGCAGTTGTGTATCCTGTTTTTATTGCGATCACTGTATGGATCCATATGAAGCTCAGGGAATATCTAAAAGAACGTGTTTACCAAGGCCACGTTTGGTGTCTGTTCGTAACAAAGTTCACGAATTTACTGCCCTCTAGGAAAGTTCACTTGCTCGTATTATTCTTAGATCTGAGAGTTGGATGAAACCCGGAGTAGAAAGCTCCGAGATATTTAGCAGGTTATGAACCTTGGACATTGCCGTTAGTGGGGAGGCTTGCGTGCCTCAGTGTTACAGATGCCCCTACCGTAGGTGCAACCACAACGGAGGGGTAGCTGTTGAGAGGCCAGACAAACGTGTGGTTCCTGAAGAGGGGCAGCAGCCTTTTCAGTAGTTGCAGGGGCAACAGTCTGGATGATTGACTGATCTGGCTTTGTAACACTAACCAAAACGGCCTTGCTGTGCTGGTACTGCGAAAGGCTGAAAGCAAGGCGAAACTACAGCCGTAATTTTTACCGAGGGCATGCAGCTTTACTGTATGGTTAAATGATGATGGCGTCCTCTTGGGTAAAATATTCCGGAGGCAAAATAGTCCCCCATTCGCAACTCCGGGGGGGGGGGGGGGGGGGGGGGGACTACTCAAGAGGACGTCGTCATCAGGAGAAAGAAAACAGATAGGTTAGAAAATTTAAAAAGGGAAATGGATAGTTTAAAGTTAGATATAGTGGGAATTAGTGAAGTTCGGTGGCAGGAGGAACAAGACTTTTGGTCAGGTGAAAACAAGGTTATAAATACAAAATCAAATAGGGTTAATCCAGGAGTAGGTTTAATAATGAATAAAAAAATAGGAGTGCGGGTAAGCTACTACAAACAGCATAATGAAAGCATTATTGTGGCCAAGATAAACACGAAGCCCATGCCTACTACAGTAGTACAAGTTTATATGCCAACTAGCTCTGCAGATGAAGAAGTTTATGAAATGTATGATGAGATAAAAGAAATTATTCAGATAGTGAAGGGAGACGAAAATTTAATAGTCAGGGTGACTGGAATTCAAGAGTAGGAAAAGGGAGAGAAGGAAACATAGTAGGTGAATATGGATTGGGAGTAAGAAATGAAAGAGGAAGCCGTCTGGTAGAATTCTGCACAGAGCATAACTTAATCATAGCTAACATTTGGTTAAAGAATCATAAAAGAAGGTTGTATACATGGAAGAATCCTGGAGATACTAGAAGGTATCATATAGATTATATAATGGTAAGACAGAGATTTAGGATCCAGGTTTTAAATTGTAAGACATTTCCAGGGGCGTATGTGGACTCTGACCACAATCTATTGGTTATGAACTGTAGATTAAAACTGAAGAAACTGCAAAAAGGTGGGAATTTAAGGAGATGGGACCTGGATAAACTAACTAAACCAGAGGTTGTACAGAGTTTCAGGGAGAGCATAAGGGAACAATTGACAGGAATGGGGCAAAGAAATACAGTAGAAGAAGAATGGGTAGCTCTGAGGGATGAAGTAGTGAAGGCAGCAGAGGATCAAGTAGGTAAAAAGACGAGGGCTAGTAGAAATCCTTGGGTAACAGAAGAAATATTGAATTTAATTGATGAAAGGAGAAAATATAAAAATGCAGTAAATGAAGCAGGCAAAAAGGAATACAAACGTCTCAAAAATGAGATAGACAGGAAGTCCAAAATGGCTAAGCAGGGATGGCTAGAGGACAAATGTAAGGATGTAGAGGCTTATCTCACTAGTGGTAAGATATGTAGATACTGCCTACAGGAAAATTAAAGAGACCTTTGGAGAAAAGAGAGCCACCTGTATCAATATCAAGAGAGCTCAGACGGAAACCCAGTTGTAAGCAAAGAAGGGAAACCAGAAAGGTGGAAGGAATATATAGAGGGTCTATACAAGGGCGATGTACTTGAGGACAATATTATGGAAATGGAACAGGATGTAGATGAAGATGAAATGGGAGATACGAGACTGTGTGAAGAGTTTGACAGAGCACTAAAATATCTGAGTCGAAACAAGGCCCCGGGAGTAAACAACATTCTATAAGAACTACTGACGGCCTTGGGAGAGCCAGTCCTGACAAAACTCTACCATCTGGTGAGCAAGATGTATGAGACAGGAGAAATACCCTCAGACTTCAAGAAGAATATAATAATTACAATCCCAAAGAAAGCAGGTGTTGACAGATGTGAAAATTACCGAACTATCAGTTTAATAAGTCACAACTGCAAAATACTAACACGAATTCTTTACAGACGAATGAAAAAACTGGTAGAAGCCGACCTCTGGGAAGATCAGTTTGGATTCCGTATGAATAATGGAACACGTGAAGCAATACTGACCTTACGACTTATCTTAGAAGAAAGATTGAGGAAAGGCAAACCTACGAGAAGATTATTCTTATATCGGATAAAGTGAACAAAAATCAATAAATGGTTCTTAATTAAACAATCGCGAAGAAGCCTGTGATAAATAAATTGTTAACATTAAACATATTTAAACATTCAAATACCTTTGTCTTGATTTCGACGCAGCGTTCTAAAGGAACGTCTGGTCGCTTACCTGTCTTCCCAAAAAACTCCCCGTAACCGTTGCGCGGCTGTTTCTCCCGAGCAGCGCAAGGTGGTGGGGGAGGCCCATGACCAACCTGTGGTAAGAAAACTTTTTTCTTTTTTTTTTTTTTTGACTTTCGCACCTCTGGTCGAACCATCCTGTTCCTGCTCTTTGCCTTCCACTGACTGTGTTAAAGTTGGTAGAAGATTCTGAGACCCACTACATCTCTGGTTTGTCTGCTACCACACTCAAAACATTCACACCTGACCACGTACTTTAAGGAGAGGTGGGGAAATGTAAATAGGGACACAGGACGTGCATATTGTAATGAGAATAAAAGACTTTGATCCATAATTGTTTCTACATGCATGTAATATGTTGCTGAGATTATTTCACTGTTCATTAATTATGTAAAGTAATTGAATTTACGCTGATAATGTCTATCAGCTGATAGCAACAAAACACTGATTTTAACTATGCAACGAAACCTATTGTGACGTTACAAGATGAACATCAACAAAAGCAAAACGAGGATAATGGAATGTAGTCGAATTAAGTCGGGTGATGCTGAGGGAATTAGATTAGGAAATGAGACACTTAAAGTAGTAAGGGAGTTCTGCTATTTGGGGAGAAAAATGGTCGAAGTAGAGAGGATATAAAATGTAGACTGGCAATGGCAAGGAAAACGTTCCTGAAGGAGAGAAATTTGTTAACATCGAGTATAGATTTAAGTGTCAGGAAGTCGTTTCTGGAAGTATTTGTATGGAGTGTAGCCATGTATGGAAGTGAAACATGGACGATAAATAGTTTGGACAAGAAGAGAATACAAGCTTTTGAAATGTGGTGCTACAGAAGAATGTTGAAGATTAGATGGGTAGATCACATAACTACTGTGGAGATATTGAATAGAATTGGGGAGAAGAGTAGTTTGTGGCACAACTTGACAAGAAGAAGGGACCGGTTGGTAGGACATGTTCTGAGGCATCAGGGGATGACAAATTTAGCATTGGAGGGCAGCGTGGAGGGTAAAAACCGTTGAGGGAGACCAAGAGATCAATACACTAAGCAGATTCAGTAGGATGTAGGTTGCAGTAAGTACTGGGAGATGAAGGAGCTTGCACAGGATAGAGTAGCATGGAGAGCTGCATCAAACCAGTCTCAGGACTGAAGACCACAACAACAACAACAATGGAACGTGTATTAGAAAGACAGATCAGGTGCAATAGGACGGGGAGTGTTCATTACAACTGACGAAAATATTGTCTGTATTGAATTCGAAGTTAATTGTGACAATCAAGTTATCTGATCACATGTAACAGGTCTAGGTGGAACCAAGTTAATTGTTGGATGTCTATACCGGCCACCAGATTCCACTGTGATAGTTCGAGAGCGGTCAGCAGCGCGTAAATATCAAGATCATGTATTACTAGTTGGAGGAGACGTTAACCTATCGAGTATAGACTGAGACGTCTATGGATTCATTGGAGGGGTACAGACTGACAGTCTTGCGAAGTACTTATGAACACGTTTTTCGAAAACTGTCTTGAGCAGCTAGTTGGTAGCCCATAAGAAATGGAAATATCTCAGACCTGGCAGCAACAAACAGGCCGGATCTTATCGACGGCGTCAATATAGAGGCGGGGATTAGTGATAATGGTGTCATCATAGCGACTGCGGTTAAGAAAGTCAATAAATCAATCAAGAAGGCTTCGGCTAGAAAGAGCAGACAAGCAGTTGTTAGGATCTAATTTAGGAAAAGAACTACCACCATTTAGTTCCAGCCGGCAGGAGTGGCCGTGCGGTTCTCGGCGCTACAGTCTGGAGCCGAGCGACCGCTATGGTCGCAGGCTCGAATCCTGCCTCGGGCATGGATGTATATGATGTCCTTAGATTAGTTAGGTTTAATTAGTTCTAAGTTCTAGGCGACTGATGACCTCAGAAGTTAAGTCGCATAGTGCTCAGAGCCATTTTTGAACCATTTAGTTCCAGTGTGATTAACGCAGAGGAATTATGGGCGAAGTTTAAACACATTCTACATCGTGTTCAAGAGAAGTATGTGCCTGGTAAGTGGATTAACCAAGGAAAAGACCCACCGCGGTTTAACAACGAAATTCGGAAAACGCTGAGGAAGCAAAGGCTGTTGTGCTTTCGGCTCAAAAGGGAATGCGCAAATGACTACAGGAAAGGTTAGTAGGGATTGGTGCGTATATGAAAAGATCTATGCGTGAAGCATACAACTACTATCGTCATACCTTAGCAAACGATCTGGCCGAGAAACGGTGAAAGATCTGATCCAATGTAAAATGACTAAGCGTATCTAAAGCTCGTTCACCAGTCTGGTGTGGCAGTAGTATATGGTAAAATTAAATCTAAAGCTTTTAAATTTTACGTTTAAGAAGTCGTTCACCCAGGAGACTCGTGCAAATATACCGTCATTTGACCATCCCACAGATTTCCGTGTGGACTACATAGTAATAAGCAGCCCTGGCGTAGAGAAACAACTGAAAGAATTGAAAATAAATAAGACGCCAGGTCCGGATGTAAACTCAGTTCAGTTTTACGGAGAGTACTCTACAGCACTGGTTCCTTACTTAGCTATTTATAGCGAATCTCTCTCCCAGGGTAAAGTCTCAAGCGACTGGAAGACAGCACCGGTGACTCATGTATATAAGAAGGATAAAAGAACGGACCCCCAAAATTACAGACCAATATTCGTAACAGCGATTTTCTGCAGAATTCTTGAACATATCCTGAGTTCGAATATAATAAATTTTGTAGAGACTGAAAAGCTTATGTCCACGAATCAGCACGGTTTTAGAAAGCATCGTTCGTGCGACCCCCAGTTTGCCCTTTTCTCACATGGTATACTGGAAAATACCAATGAAGGGCAAGACAGATTCCATACTTCTACATTTTCGGAAAGCATTTTAACGGTGCCTCATTGTAGACTATTAACGAAGGTACAAGCCTGTGGAATAGGTTCTCAGATGTATTAGTGTCTCGAGCACTTCTTACGTAATAGAATCCTGTAGTTCTCAAAGGTGTCGTCAGCAGTGCCTCAGGGAAATGTGATAGGACCGCTATATATATATATATATATATATATATATATATATATATATATATATATGTATAATTTAGCTGACAGATGAGCAAAGTCTGCAGCTTTTGCTGATGATTGCTCCGGTGTACGAGAAGGTGTCGAAGCTGAGTGACTGCAAGAGGGTACAAGATGACTTAGAAAAACTTTGCAATTGGTGTGAAGAGTGGTGGATAGCTCTAAATGTAGAAAAATGGAAGTTAATGTTGCAGGAGTAATGACAGAATCTAGTAGTAGTATTAGTAGTTTGGCACAGTCACGTCGTTTAAATATCTGGGCCTAACATTGGAAAGCGATATGAAATGGAACGAGCATAAGAAGACTGTGATGGGAAGGCGGATGGTCGATTTCGGTTTATTGGGGGAATTTTGGGAAAGTGTGGTTCATCTGTAAAGGAGGCCGCATATAGGACACTAGTGCGACCTTTCCTTGAGTACTGTTCGAGTGTTTGGGATCCTCACCATGTCGGACCAAAGGAAGACATCGAAGCAATTCAGAGACGGGCTGCTAGATTTGTTACCATGGGTTCGAACAACAAGCAAGTATTATAGAGATGGTTCGGGAACTAAAATAGGAATCGCTAGAGGGAATGCGACATTCTTTTCGAAGAACGGTATTGAGAAAATTTAGAGAACCGGAATCTGAAGCTGACTGCAGAGCGATTCTACTGCCGCGAACATACATTTCGCTTAAGGGCCACGAAGATAAGGCACGAGAAATTAGGGCTTGTGGCGGGGCATATAGATAGTCACTTTTCCTTCGCTTTTTTTTTATGGGAATAAACTTCTGAGGTCATCAGTCCCCTAGAACTTAGAACTACTTAAACCTAACTAACCTAAGGACATCACAAACATCCATGCCCGAGGCAGGATTCGAACCTGCGACCGTAGCGGTCGCGCAGTTCCAGACCGTAGCGCCTAGAACCGCTCGGCCACTACGGTCGGCTTCCCTCGCTCTGTTTGCAAGTGGAACAGGAAATGAAATGACAAGAACTGATACAGGGTACCCTCCGCCACGAGCCTTACATTGGATTGTAGACTATATATATGTAGATGTAGATTAGATGTACTTCATCTGAAAGACAATATACGGGAAAATGTTGCTCAGATACCACCGGAACTGCTGCGAGCAGCTGTTGAACGCTTCGTTTTACGAATGCAGCATCTCGTCGACGTCTGTGGTGCTCATACTGAACAAACAGTGTAAGTGTAAGTGGCGGTTAATAATCAGATCAATATTATGCCGTACTTATTTACTTACTTAACCTTTTCTAGCAAAGTTCTGTTCCTAATCCATTACGTATGGAAACATTTCTATACATCTTTATTCCATTCCATTCACAGCGCCAAATGTGCACCTGGTGGACAAAATTGGAACTAATGTATTCCCAACGCAAATCCGTTCTGCATTAACGCGTTAGAATATCTATCAAGTTTCGCTGTCACATGATAACTACAGCCCACACTGATCCTCTGTGGGTAGCTACACTTTAATTATAACTATATGGTACTTTCAACACAGGAGCTTCATACGTAGTACAAGCTATGGCTGTATACAGCCATTAGTGGCCATAAAATTACGTCACGTACGTAGTTAGGTTAAAGTCGAAAGGTTTCACGGAAAAGCTTAAGTAAAAACTCTCTTCGAAAAGTTACTCGTAGAAATTCACACAGATATGCAAGTTTCTTAACACATGTTACAGTACAGTGCAAATCGTCCCTGTAGCAGGCCAGCAACGTGCAGTAGGTGTGAGTATGGCTTGTCCGCTCGGACAATGGATCATAAAGGTTCCCCTATGGCGACTTTCCTTGTCTCAACTCCAGGTTCCAGGCTGCTAGAAATGTCCTGTCTGACATTTTACAAGCACATTTCTTTTTCCCTAAGCTTTAGCTGTATATCTGTTGTAGCTTAACGTATCTGTGTAAGCAGATGTAGCAAGCAGAAGGGCACACTGAAAGTAATTATAATACATTAATCTTCTTTGTGGCTATTCATAATAATAGACACTATATATATATATATACAAGGTTCATCATAATTAATGGCGTAAATGCATTCAGTTAAAAGTACACGATACTAGAAGCAAAATACTCTCAGTAAACATAGGGTCGAAAATGCATACCTTAAGAGCTACGTGCAATTTTTCATCTTCGATACTGTGAAGCAAATCTATTCTACTTTAGAATTCCAGTCCAATAAATGATACACTTATTAAAGAATTAGATACAGTGTCATCTTAAAGCAGCTTACACTCACTTACATTTACAGTTTTTCTTAACAGTTACCTCTTTTCTATTAAAAATAGGGACTAATTTTACGATTTTCAATCATGATTAGCTCACCTTACTGCAATAAAAGTAACACATCAAATGTAGAAAAAATTTTCTCAAGGAAATGCCTATCCTACACACTTTGTCGCTTCAAAAAGTCACAAAGTAATCTTGTCTATCTACTGCAGTACTATTCTACATAAACAATCCCATATATCCGAACTAACAATAGATTAGTGTACTTGTCATCTAACATAGAATTACCACTCAATACTTACTAGTATTCTCCATAGAATATATTACCAAACTGAATAAAATTACTACTATTCTGTAAAAGAAGACTGTTGTGTGCAGTTAACTAAGCAAAAGCACTAGAAATTTTTATATACAATGTTGGCACATAGAATTATGCTTCTCACCTACAATGTTATGGATTATACAAACACAAATAAAACACACAGCCCAATTGCATTAATGTGATCATATCCTATGTTCGGTGTCAACATGCAATAACCACTCGCAAATGGAAGGTGGCAGCACTATCAGTGGAGGGTACATAAAGCATGTCAGGGGACATGGAAAACAGTGCACTCACTGTCCTAATGCAGAAACGGAGCGATTTATGGAACGTCCAAAAGGGAATGACCATTGGCCTTCAGGCGAAGGTGGAAGCATTTCCGAAATGGCTAAGTTTGTAAACTGCGTACTTACCGTGCATCGCAAAATGTCACTATCGAAAACCAGTACTGAGGCAACTTAGTGCACCGTGGGCCACTATGAGAGGGGTGAACAATGGCTGCGGAGAAGTGTATGGGCTAACAGAGGTACAGCTGTTGAGAAACCGACCACCCAAATGAAGCAAGGGACTATCTACAGTGTCTCCACAACGACCGTTCAGCGAACGTTGCTGGCAACTGGTTCATCCACCCGTACTGACTGCCGTAAGTCAGCGACGAAGGCTTTACTCTGTTCGCCAGTACTGCTAGTGCACGGGAATTGAGTGTCGACAGGTGCCCTTTTCATATGAATCATGTTTCATGCTCCATTGGATAGATGGTCGTTGGTGTTTATGGTGTGAAACATTCAAAAGCAAACAACTTACAACAAACACTGGAAGTGTCCAGGTCGGAAGACGGAGTATTATGGTCTGGGAACTGTTTTTGGGGCATTCCCTAGGTGATCTCATCATTGTGGAAAGTTCAGTGGATCAGCACAGGTGTGCTTCTGTACTTGGGAAACATATCCGATGTTACATGCAGTTTGTTTTTCTTCAGGATGGTGCATCTACCAACAATACAGTGGAACGTGTGTCACAGATCACACTACATATGCGTGGTTCGAATAGCACCATGATGAGTTTATCATACTCTCCTGACCATCAAACTTCCCATATTTAAACCCAATGGAGAATCTATGGGACCATCTCAGTTAGAGAGTTCACTCTCTGGATTCTCATCCAAATAGCTTAGTGCAGCTGGCGATGGCACTGGAGTCACTATGGCTTCACATCCTTATCGGTACATTCCAGTACCACAACTGTCTCTTTTCCTGCATGTTTCACAGCACTCCATGTTGCAAATTGTGGTTATTCTGGCTTTTGGCAGGTGGTCACATTAATGTGACTGTACAGTGTATGTAGGGAAAAGACGGGCACCGCAAATAGTAAATGTACTTCATAGCTTCATCTAACTCCTGAACCAAAAGCTTATGATAATATCATTTACCAGACAGAAAAAAGTCGACAGATGTAACATTTATTGTCAGACTTTCCCATCTACCTGAGTATCTAAGTGTTACTTCTCAAAGAGAGGTTTTACTTTAGCTTCGCACTAAAACATTTCAACGTTGATGGGATGTATGGCGACCACTCCAGATCCCCAGTTTAGGAAAAAGGTTGAATTTTACAAAATATCATGTAAAAATCATCATAAACATTATTTCACCAAGTATTGTATTTTCATAAAGAAAATAATGGAAAAAGAGTGACAAAAAAGATATTAAAAAGCATGATTTTATCAGAAAAATCTATCATTCCGTGAGAATCTATCACTTCATGAAATCATGAAGTTTCTATAGAAATTTTTATACACAGATATATCACAAAATTTCAACCAAAATATAATCAAAATCTTTATTAATATAACACAATTTTTCGAACAGTTTTTCTGTGTAAACTTAAGTGATTAAAATTAAAATGATAGCTTTCATTCATCCAATATACAAAGGACAAGCATATACATATATATAAACAATGTGCTAAAAATTATTACAAAATAATAGTGTTTTGTGTATGTGGAAAACATATTATATATAAATATAGTAAGAATAACTTAAAACTAATTTTGAATGATGAACACTTTAAACTATTCTTATCGGTGTAAAATGATGTAGAAACTGAGTATGATGCAACAGCAAAAAATGTATTAAGTCTCATGAAATTTAAGATTTTGACTGATTTTATTGAATCCATCATCTAAGGATAAGCATTCAAGTAAATGTGAGATTCACCTTGGGTAACATTGGAAAATAGAATATTTGATAAAATGAAGTGTAAACATAGAAGAAAACTTAAAATTATGTTAAAAGTCGCTTACTCTCAGCAAAACAGATAAAATTAACATAAATACAAGAAAGTGAAATTTAATTGATTTTTATCATACCTAAATTTGCGATTTTATGAAATTAAAATTATTTTCATTCTCCATAAAGCAAAAGATTACTGTGTACAAATTCTTAACTTTAAGTATTTTTGGAAAATATTACCATACTCTAAAACTGAAAATGAGGATCATGTTTTTAAAAACTGCTGTAACTAAACCATTGAAAGAAATATTTCCACTTTTCCACATGAATTCCAGAAACAGCAAAATAGAAAAACGATTAGTAATTATCTAATTAATAAAGCATTTGAAGATAGATCACAGGCTATAGGTTTACAAAACACTCCCAATATGATTTTCCTAATCCCTGTTTGAATGCTTCAAAACCTGATATAATGAGTAATAATACAAAGGTATATACTGATGAGAAACTTACATTTTATGAATTCACAAATGCAATTCATAATATTCCAAAAGTTGAAACTAAAATTTATGTATCTAGTCATGTATGATGCTTTTATTAAAACAGCAAGCACACTTAAAAAATAACAAAATTCAAAAAAGAATATGCAAATCTATTATATTCCAAAACTAGCGACAACTCGCATTCTTGTTGGATGATAGAGTCATGTAGAGTTCTTTCGAACCAAATTTCAAAACGTAAACACCCAACATTTGAGATTGGTTTTATTGCGTTTTAGTAATAAAGAAAAATTAGATGATCACACATCAAATTGTTTTGTTAACAAACCATTAAAAGTAAATTACCATGGAAAAATACTTATATTAGATCTAAAACTCACCAATATACAGTGAAAGTTAAATTTGTTAATTACGTTGATTTTGAGATTTTGCTATTAAAGGTGGATAATTGTCAACCTCATACAGTAAACTGACACACAATGAAATCTCAAATACATAGACTAAATGGTTTTTGTTAATATATTAAGTACATAAATGAACATTATAAAGATCCATTTTTATATAAAGGACAAATTTGCCATAGAAAATTTATAGAATGCATGAAAATATACAATATTTGTTCATAAATTGTTACATAATTTATGAGTACATGATTCAAATTTGTTTGTAAAAACCTTAGTTATCAAGAAAGAGAAATAGATTTTGTACCAAATAATGAAGATAGATATATTATTTCCGGCATGAGAAAAACAAAATTCGAAAATCACATTTATTGACACATTAAAATTTATGACTTCAAATCTTGATCAACTTTCATAAATGTGAAAAAACATGAAATCAAGAACAACAGTATTTTTCCAGAAAACCCAGTATATTTAGTAATTAAAATGCTGTTTACCCTTGTGACTATATGTATAATTGGAAAAAATCTGAAGGAACAGAACCTCCATCAAAACAAGTATTTTATAATAAATGAATTAAGTCTGAGATATGTGATGAAGATTGTAAACATAGAAAATTAGTATGAAACAAATTCAATTTCTAATATCTATGTGGTATCATATTTGTATCATACAACTGATCTTTTGTTGTTATCTGATGTACTGGAAACTTTTCGAAAAACTTATATAAAGAATTATAACGTATTTATGCCATGGTATTTTGTAGCCCCAACATAGGCTTGGGCTTCAGTGTCAAAAATAACTAAAGAACCTCTTGATTTATTATATTATTATGATATCATATCAATGATTGAAAAAGGAATAATATGTGGAATATTTCAATGTTGTGAAATGTTGTATGCACAATTTCGAATAAACTGAGAACTAATTGTACTTCAATGTTTGTATTAATTAGCAAAAATTAAAGTATATGAACATACCTATTGAACATATCATTGGACATTGTTATTAAGAAATTGTTATCATTTGTAAATTAACAGTAAAATGAGTTCTTTAAAGAAAACTCTATTAAAAATTAGTTATTTAAACAAAATTTATGTTCAATATTTAAAATTGAAAGAAGGTAAAGAGAGATGCAGTTCTTTCCTGAGTTCATCTATTTATGAGATATTGAAACCACAGTGCAAATAGTCAAAGACTCTCAGTGACGAAAATTTACGAAGCAAAGCTGAAAAAGTTACCTAAATTCGACACCCCACTCTATGCAAAGCAAGTGCACATAGTAAATTATCTTCTTTAACATATTCCAAGTTACAGCAACAGCATTCCTAAATGAGGCCTCTGCACCAGTACACGTGTCTTCTTCCAACCATGTCCAAATTCCAAGTCTCTATTGCGGCCTGACTGCTCAACAAACAGTGATATGTGGAATCCAGAGAACCTCCTTCATACATGCACTCAGAGGAAGTTGTATTTGTGGCCAAAGTCACAAATTAAAATTGCCGCTTCTCATGTTTTAGCAACTGGAAGAAAACTGACAAATTGACTTGTTGTTTGGACATGGAGTTCACAGGTATTGGATAAACTACATGTAACTCAATTTAATGCAGGAATATTTTCAGAGAGGAAGTTTCTTGGTGAATTTCTTTGTTTATTTCAATGTGAGGAAAGAGGGCAATACAGAAACAGCGATGAATTCCAAGAATCCATCAGTCAATAAGGATACTGGACTTAAAATAAGTCACCTCATGGAGACATCACACTAATACATTGTAACACCATTTCTAGCCTCCATAATGGCCTCAGTTCGATGAGGAAGAGAATAAAAGTTTCTTCTAGTATGTCATATCCAGTTGCAACCACTGACTGATTTGTAGATGCCTTAAAGCTACCAGATTGCGAGGCTGTTGATTGTCACATTTTACCTGCTGTTCAAAGTAGTACCATACATTTTTTTACGGAATTCAGATCAGGTCATTTAGAGGGACGGTTAAAGTGTATGAGGGTGTCTGACTGTTCACAAGACTAGGGTTATGTGAGTGTAGCTCTCTGAATTTGGCTGTTATCGTCTCAGTGTACGAGAGTATCCATAGCACACTCATTCCGGAAGACGCAGAAGAAAGGACAAATAACACCTGGTCACAGAGAATTCTGAAATAAACATGTTGTTTCCTGTTCATGATAAACTGAATGAATGGGCTAAAGTCATAGTACAAAAAACACTCTCAAATTTCATAGAAGCATCTCCAGTCTAAACCAAACAGTCCACACAAGTCAGATTACATACCTCATTAGGTCGTTGGTGCACTCGAGACTTCACACAATTTGAAAAGAGGTATAATCGTTACCTGTTGGATCACACTACCCTCCTACAGTCAGCTACTGTCCGATTTCTGTGTAGTTTGGCCCACTGAATACGCCATCTTTATCTGCTCCTGTGAACAATGGCCTCTTGCGAGGTACCTGACTCCTAATGTCCGTTGTATGCGGTTCCCTTGGCAATATATGCCCAAAAGCCGCCTGAGAGTAACCTGCATTCACTGGCATTGTCGTTGACAAGGTGTGACATTAATCTCCAGCACTTTTCGATTAGGATCATTTGACGATCACTGACCGTACACCGTGTTACATAGTTGCGAGAGGTACACCATTCCTTGTAGACAAGATAGATTGTTCCGTTGATACAGCAACAAATCAGATAACTTTATTCACAGTGTGGTAGTGTGCAAGTGCATACACGACTGCTTCTTCCTGCCAGTGTGTTGTCTCCACATCGATCCGTCTTACTCTGTTAATTCTGTATAACCGACGGGCACATACTCACCACTTCACTTCCATGACTCACGTGGGAAGTGGAGGGCGACGTAATAGCCTGGAACCAATCCTACATCATCTCCGGCGGTTCAAAACGACCAGACTGCTCTTTAAAAAGAGTGGCTAACGTTCTAGTGAGATTATATTTTATGTTATTACATTTGTGATTCGTCGACGTAGTAAGTGAAAAAAATTAACAAAAAAATTTAACAAAGCGTTTCGTTTCAAGCGATAGTTTCACTTCATTTCAATTTTTATTTTTCTGGGCCTTGCAGATATAATGATGGGCTTAATAAATTATTTAAAACAACGCTCATGGTGAAATTAAAGTTTTATTTTGAAGGACTTCGCATCTTCGTTAATATTAAGACAGACAGAAATTTCTGCAACACAACGAGATTAGCAGAAAATCAGAAAGTCTTAATCTTCACTACTGAAAGTGCATTATTTATTAGCTGAAAAATACATTAAAATAAATACGGTAGATGCGAAAGTTAGGAAATCATCGAGTCGAGAGGCATAAATACGTTTACAAGTGAACGCATTGACATAGGCCTTCTTAGGAAGTATTATTTCATCTGAAGGAAAATGGAAAAGTGATGTACACACCAGAATAGTTTTAGATTACTGAGAAAGCTACTTGCGAGAATAATTTTTTTGTTTTATTCTCCATTCTATAGGCTCTTGTTTTCCTTGGAGGAACCATCCCAGCATTCCATTTAATCTATTTAAGGAAAACATGGGAAACCCACACTGAAGAGCCAAAGAAACTGGCACATCTCCCTAATATCGTGTAGGGCCCCGGCCGCGCGGTTTAGGGCGTCCTGTCACGGACTGTGCGGCCCCTCCCGCCGGAGGTTCGAGTCCTCCCTCGGGCATGGTTGTGTGTGTTATTCTTAGCGTAAGTTAGTTAAAGTAGTGTGTAAGTCCAGGGACCGATGTTTTAAGCAGTTTAGTCCCTTAGGAATTCATACACATTTGAACATTTTAAAAAGTGCCGAAACACGATGTGGCATGTACTCGACTAATGCCTGAAGTAGTGCTGGAGGGAACTGACATAATGAATCCTGCAGGGCTGTCCATAAATCCGTACGAGTAGGGGGGTGGAGATCTCAATAATGTTCATGTCTGGGGAGTTTGGTGCTCAGAGGAAGTGTTTAAACTCAGAAGAGTTTCCTGGAGCCACCCTGTAGCACTTCTAGACGTGTGGCGTGTCGCATTGTCCTGCTGGAATTGCCCAAGTCCGTCTGAATGAGCAATGGACATGAGTGGATGCAGGTTATCAGACAGGATACTTACGTACGTGTCACCTGTCAGAGTCGCATATAAACGTATCAGGAGTCCCATATCACTCCAACTGCACACGCTCCACACCATTACAGAGCCTCCGCCAGCATGAACAGTCCCCTGCTGACATGCAGGGTCTGTGGATTCATGAGGTTATCTCCTTACCCGTACACGTCCATAGGTCGATACAATTTGAAACGAGACTCGTCTGACCAGACAACATGTTTCCAGTCATAAACAGTGCAAAGTCGGTGTTGACAGGCCTAGGCGAGCTGTTAAGCTTTGTATCGTGCAGTCATCAAGGGTATTCGAGTAGCCCATATCGATGATGTTTCGTTGAATGATTCGCACGCTGATACTTGTTAATGGCCGGACACTGGAATCTGCAGTCGTTGTCGGTCCCGTTCTTGGAGGATCTCTTCCCGGCCGCAGCGATGTCGGAGATTTGATTTTTTACTGGATTCCTGATATTCACGGTACACTCTTGAATTGGTCTACGGGAAAATCCCCTCTTAATCGTTACCTCGCAGATGCTGTGTCCCATCACTCGTGCACCGACTGTAATACCACGTTCAAACTCACTTAAATCTTGATAAACTGCGATTATAGCAGCATTAACTGATCCAACAACTGCTCCAGACACTTTTTGTCTTATATAGGTGTTTCCGACCGCAGCGCCGTATTCTGCCGGCGCATTTGAAGCGCATGCCTATATCAGTCTGTTTGGCGCTTCAGTGTAATTCTCGATGGTTGGATGGGGATTCGAACAACACACTCCTGAATAAGAGTCTAGTGTCTTAGCATGTGGTGTCCATCATCCCTGTAACACCGATACTGCTTCACCGACGCCGATATTTTCCATTGAAGCGGCGTGGAGGTGATGATGTGCTAGTTTCACAGGAGCCGATTTCAAAGATGCGACAGTGACTGGTTGTTACCAATTATTGGTATGCAAGTAAGACGACTGTCGTAATACGTGTCAAATCCCCCAGATGACATTAACAATGTAACTAACTAGATAATAAATAAAGTACGATACCTAAAGCAATAAAAAGAAAAAAGTATGTAAGCTACACCAAAATAAGTTTGGCACAAAATCTCATTTACCCATCAAGGTAGTGAAAGACATAAAACAATGAGCATAAAAACTGAAGTTTAAAAAACTGAGAACGTAGTTGTTTGCATTCATTCTATAAAATAGCCGTACAAAATGTCTGATATACAGAAATATAGGTTACAACACTACGATGTAATACATCATGGACCAATCTAAATAGTCATAAACATGCAACAATGGCATAAGCAGTCAAAATTTAAACGATACTGTGACTGTAGTTGTGTTTTACGTTGTAATGAAGTCAGACCAATGTCTTGTTTGTATCATTATGTGAAAGAAAGTTGCATACGATGAAATGAGTTCTGCCTGAAACCCAAATAAACTGAAAAGAAAAACCAAATCCTGTAGCATCTGTTCCCAAAGATTTACCGAAGATTTGTCGTCACTTCCCGCTATCTTCATCGCTTTTGGGTCAATATTTGTTCTTTCCATTTTCCTTTTGCAATGATGAACAAATTTTTTCATGTGCAACTAGTATAACAGTTAAATCATATATCAAAGGATACTATGTGTAGGTTTAAACAAGCATGTGGCTAAATTGTACACTGTGTAAATCATAAGGTCTTTCGGCCAATCAGCCTAAAGGTGTATAGTGGTTTGCTTGTAACTCAAACACGGACATTCTCATTCATCATCCCCAATCTCCCACAAATAGGCCTCTTGTAACATCTGCCTCCTGGCAGGAATTCTCGCATTATTGCTTCCCATTTAACGTTATTAGGAGAATACCTGGCATCACCACAAAGTGTTTAACTTTTCGTGGACCAATCAGTTGGGAATATCCCTGACCATCCACTTTCCATATATCAGGGAAGATCAAACAATCAGCTCACAACTGCAGGCAGAAGTGAGCACCTCTAGCATAATGAACCCGGAAATATCTCGCAGGCGCTATCTATTGTCTCACCGACAGCCAACATCACCTCCCAGACTTAACCACCTATCTGGTCAGATTCAAATGAATTTGCAATCACTGTCCAGTTAAAATACAAATTGGGTAATTATTCCTTTGAAAACTCATTCCTACTAGCTCGAAAGTTACATCTTATAACATTAACGAACAGAATGTGTGTGTTAAGGTGACTGTTGTAACGTGCTCCCCATTCACATGGTCCATCATATTTCATACATCTGTTACTCTTGGATTTTTTATTTCTCTATGAGTTAATTAACCTCAGCAATTCTAAGGCGTCTTCCATAACGCGCATTACCGAGGGGAATACCTTATCCCCCCCCCCAAAAAAAAATAATTTAAAGAATGGAATTCGTTAATTGTTGTTGAATTGTATAAATAACATACTTTTTAAAGAGCTATCGATGTGTAAGTAGGGTCCAGAACCTGAAAATACCTTTTACCACAGTCTTAGCAATATCAGCGAACATTCAATAACGTATACTACCGACTTCATGAACACCTCAAAATAAAATTTAAAAAATTAAAATTTCGTTCATTGTTGCTTTCTTTTAATTTTAACATACTTTTTAAAGAGATATTGATGTGTAAGGCTTCGAACCGCGAAATACTGAATACGACATTCACTGGGTAAGTGACATCTGCTACTAAGACTTCAATTTTTGGGTTATTTTGATTGAAACATTTCAAACATAGATGGAATCTGCTAGAAGAATTCATTAAAAATAATAAATCGTTTTTTTTTCAAAATTTTAAAATATAAAGTAACTGAGTATATTACAATTTTTCCAAACGGTGGGCGTCAAGTAACCCTCCCCCCCTTGGTATTACGAGGGTAATGCCAACTGACGGTGTCACGACAAGTAACAACCACTCTACTACAATTAAGTGTGTTGTGTTTTTGCTCCCGAGAGGTTACTGTGTCGACTGATGTGCTGTCACTGTTTCAGCTAGGAGAATGCCATTGAGAAGTGTTTTGACAGATTTTCAGAAACCTGCAATATCCTCCACCAGTTTGCTAATGAACAATTGATAGAACTTTTCAAAGGTACCTTATACTCTCTTCATGACTATAAACATATTTTCGAATATGCATTGTTTTCTGTCACTACTGTTGTATGCCTCGGATGACATAATATTCTAATTGATACAGGCCATCCCCCTGCCACATCCCCCCTATTTCTTCCCCCCTCCTCTCACTTCACTCACGCTGACGTTTCCTGGAGGGAAACCTAAGACACTGGGAGTCTTTTATTTGGGTTCGACAGTTCAGTTTTGATGCAAGTCTCACATACCCGTGTGTATCTGATAGCTGAAGTGCGGCAGGTGTCCCACATGCTGGCCGCTATTGACTACTCCACCTCAATAGCTGTTCATCCTTCGGATCATAGCATACCCTGAGATTTAAGGTTATTACTTGTAGCTTTCTAACATCCTTCTAATCCAGGTCGTCGAACTGAGCTCCAAGTACTCTCTGGCACGCAATGCCCCAACACTAATGTATATTATAGCTACAACCATGCCCAGAGCTTACAAATACAGAAAACTGGCGGTTGCTCAACGGCTTCCAGCCCATGAAGTCCTGGTTCACAGAACTTTTATCCTGCCTGGATAAACCAAGTTCACTGACGTGCTCTCCATTTGGTACTACCCGAGGGAACAAATGGCTTATCGAATGTCATTATTGCGAGAAGCATCACTCATCTCTTGTCTGCTGACACCTTATGGTTTTAGTTATGTGAATTTTTCACTATCTGCAAGGATTTTCTACTAGTAGTATTATGGTTTATTTACAGAAGAGTGATGCACTGACAAGGTAAAAAAGAAGTGAGCCAGTATTCATATGACACCTGTAAACGAATGTAGTGATCAATTAGAAACTCATAATAGCCATCTGAGCTTTTAATTATTATCATCAGCAACCTTCCACTCTTGCAGTTTGAGTATTTCTTATGTTTCTTGATGCATTACACCACTTGCATAGTCTCTCGGGCGTCTTGACACGGTTCGCGCGGCTCCCCCAGTCTGAGTTTCGAGTCCTCCCGAGGGAGGGGCATGGGTGTGTGTGTGTGTGTGTGTGTGTGTGTGTGTGTGTGTGTGTGTGTGTGTGTTGTCCTTAGTGTAAGTTAGTTTAAGCTAGATTAAGTAGTGTGTGAGCCTAGGGACCGACGACCTCAGCAGTTTGGTCCCATAGGAATTTACTAAAAATTTCAATTTCCACTTGCATAAAATGAATCAAAAGCTGAAGCAGAAGGCTCCATCTGAAAGCAGTGTTATTAATATGGTTACAGATGAGATTAAGCAGTCATCACAAATGTGTCACTGTCCACAGGATGACTTCCTGACCTAGTGCTATTCAGTGATGCAGGAGTACAACTGATGCAGCAGAAACGAGACCCTGATCAAACGTTGTACGAGGACACTCACTGTCAGATGTTCCCACCTGAACTGCAACAACAGTCACTTTCCACAGGATGCCCTCCCGACTCACTGTTGTCTTCCTGTGTCTCAGCACACCCACAGCAGTCAAATTCCACAAGAGTAATGTTATTCACCAACACATAATATGTGACTGCCAATGGATCTAAACACGTGAACACAGAACTGATACCTGACAATGACTTAGAAGTAGTCACAGAGGTAGAAAATGCTAAAGTACAATATTCGAGCTATGAGTGCGGCTATCAGCCGCCGGCACGGTAGGTCAGTGTTTTCGGTCAGAGAGAGATGACTGGTCTCCGTAATAAAAAAACTGAGTGAAGGAATCAACAACGAACTTCACAGGATGTCATGTGACGTTCGCTACGATCAAATACAACGAACAATAACGAACTAATCGCAAAAAAGGATAGCATGCTTAATTAGTAAACAAAACGTCGTCGGTCCCGGGTTGTAAAACCGCCACCACTTAAATTTTGATAAATAATCAGCATTGGCATAAGAAGTCACCCTCCTGACAACGGCTTTGTCAAAGACGGCGGAGGAGCGGACAGACGTTCAGAGCACTCTCTTGTCCTTGTGGTGGAAAAACGTCCCTAAAGGCGGAATAATCAGCAATTATCGACGGTATGAGGATGCATTAAAGATACATAAAATGTATTCACAGGACATGTGGCCTGTAGGTGAAAAAGTGTAATGATGATCTCCCCAGTCGCAAAATATTCCGGAATAGTCCCCCATTCGCATCTCTGGGAGGGGACTGCCAAGAGAAGGGGAAGGTGACCATGAAAAAAAGATTGAATAACCAAAGAAAGGATGACGTTCTGCGAGTCGAGGATTGGAATGTGAGAAGCTTGAACGTCGTAGGGAAGCTAGAAAATCTGAAAAGGGAAATGCAAAGGCTCACTCTAGATACAGTAGGGGTCAGTGAAGTGAAATGGAAAGACGACAAGGATTTCTGGTCAGATGAGTATAGGGTAATATCAACAGCAGCAGAAAATTGTATAACGACAATAGGCTCCGTTATCAATAAGAAGTTAGGTGTGTTACTGTGAAAGGTTTAGTGATAGGGTTGTTCTTATCAGAATCGACAGCAAACCAACACCGACAACGATAGTTCAGGTATAAATGCCGACGTCGCAAGATGAAGATGAAGAGATAGAGAAAGTACACACATCAAAGAAAGTTTTGCATCACCTCGGTTGCGAGAGTTCCGGAACCTGTACAGGAATTCGGAATACCGATAAACATAAATATCATTTCCGTCCTTTTTATTGCTCATGAAAACAACACATTGCATGTTGCATCACCATACAGCGAGACCTTCAGAGGCGGTGGTTCAGATTGCTGTACACGCCGGTACCTCTAATACACAGTAGCACGTCCTCTTGCATTGATGCATGCCTGTATTCGTCATGGCATACTATCGACAAGTTCATCAAGGCGCTGTTGGTCCAGACTGTCCCACTCCTCAACGGCGACTCGGCGTAGATCCCTCAGCGTGGATGGTGGGTCACGACATCCATAAACAGCCCTCTTCAAACTATCCCACGCATGTCGATAGGGTTTGCGTCTGGAGAACATGCTGCCCACTCTAGTCGGGCGATGTCGTTATCCTGAAGGAAGTCATTCACAAGATGTGCACGATGGGGGTGCGAATTGTCGTCCATGAAGATGAATGCCTCGCCAATATGCTGCAGATATGGTTGCACTATCGGTCGGTTGATGGCATTCACGTATCATACAGCCGTTACGGTGCCTTCCATGACCACCAGCGGCGTACGTCGACCCCAAATAATGCCACCCCAAAACAGCTGGGAACCTCCACCTTGCTGCACTCGCTGTACTGTGTCTCTAAGGCGTTCAGCCTGACCGGATTGCCTCCAAACACGTCTCCGACGATTGTCTAGTTGAAGGCATATGCGACACTCATCGATGAAGAGAACGTGATGCAAATTCTGAGTGGTCCATTCGGCACGTTGTTGGAACCATCTGTACCGCGCTGCATGGTGTCGTGGGTGTAAAGATGAACCTAGCCATGGACGTCAGGAGTAAAGTTGCGCATTATGCAGCCTATTGCGCACAGTTTGAGTCGTAATACGACGTTCTATGGCTGCACGAAAAGCATTATTCAACATGGTGCCGTTGCTGTCAGGGTTCCTCCGAGCCATAATCCGTAGTTAGCGGTCATCCACTGCAGTAGTAGCCCTTGGGCGGTCTGAGCGAGGCATGTCATCGACAGTTCCTGTCTCTCTGTATCTCCTTCATGTCCGAACAACATCGCTTTGGTTCTCTCCGAGACGCCTGGACACTTCCCTTGGTGAGTGCCCTTCCAGGCCCAAAGTAACAACGCAGATGCGATCGAACCGCGGTATTGACCGTCTAGGCATGGTTCAACTACAGACCACACGAGCCGTGTACCTCCTTCCTGCTGAAATAACTGGAACTGATCGCCTGTCGGACCCATTCCGTCTAATAGGCGCTGCTCATGCGTGGCTGTTTACATCTTTGGGCGGGTTTAGTGACATCTCCGATCACTCAAAGGGACTATGTCTGTGATACAATATCCACAGTCAACGTCAATCTTCAGGAGTTCTGGGAATCGGGATGATCCAAAATTTTTTGATGTGTGTGTATGAGGGTATTGAAACGGTAATACAGTATGAATGTAATAATCATGGGGGACTAGAATGCATTTATAGGGGAAGGAGTAGAAGAAAAGTTACAGGATAAGGTCAAGGGATGAGAGAGGAGAACGACTATTGCGTTCTGTATAACTTAAGCTAATAATATTGAATACTCTGCTCAAGAATCAAAAGAGGAGGACGTTTACATGGAAAAGGCCGACTGATACAGGAGATTTTAGTTACATTACATAATGGTCAGACAGACATTCAGAAATCAGATACTGGATTGTAAGGCGTGCCCAGGAGCAGCTATAGACTAAGATAACAATGTAGTAGTGATGAAGAGTAGGCTGAAGTTTAAAAGACTAGTCAGGAAGAATCAATACGCAAACAATTGGAATTCGGAAGTACTAAGGAATGACGAGACACGCTTGAAGTTCTCTAAGGCTATAGATACAGCAATAAGGAATACCTCAGTAGGCAGTAAAGTCAGAGAGGAATGGACATCTCTAAAAAAGGGCAATCACAAAAGATGGAAACAAAAACACATGTATAAAGAAAATAACTGCGAAAAAACGGTGGGTAACAGAAGAAATATTGCAGTTGATTGATGAAAGAAGGAAGTACAAAAATATTCAGGGAAATTCAGGAATACAGATATACAAGGCACAGAGGAATGAAATAAATAGGAAGTGTAGGGAAGCTAAGACGAAATGGCTACATGAAAAATGTGAAGAAATCGAAAAACAAATTATTGTCAGAAGGACTGATTCAGCATATGGGAAATTCAAAACAACCTTCGGTGAAATTAAAAGCAAGAGTAGTAACATTAAGAGTGCAGTGGTAATCCACTGTTGAGTGCAAAGGATAGAACGGATAAGTATAAAGAACACACTGAAGGCCTCTATGTAGGGGGAGATTTGTCTGATGTGATGGAGAAGAAACAGGAGTCGATTTAGAACGAATAGGGGGCTCAATATTAGAATCAGAATTTAAGAGAGCGTTGGAGGATTTAAGATCAAATAAGGGAGAAGGGATAGATAATATTCCATCAGAATTTCTAAAATCACTGTGTGAATTGGCAACAAAGACTATTCACGCAGGTGTGTAAAATGTATGAGTCTGGCGACATACCACCCGACTTTCGGAAAAATATCATCCACAAACTTTCGAAGACTACAAGAACCGAAAAGTGCGAGAATTATAGCACAATCAGATTAACAGTTCATGCATCCAAGTTGCTGACAAGAATAATATACAGAAGAATGGAAAAGAAAATTGAGTATGTGTTGGATGACGATTATTTTGGCTTTAGGAAAGGTATAGGCACCAAAGAGACAATTCTGACATTACGGTTGATAACGTAAGCAAGGCTAAAGAAAAATCAAGACACGTTTATAGGAATTGTGGACGTGAAAAAAGGGTTTGACGATGCACTATGGTGCAAGATGTTCGAAATTCTGAGAAAAATAGGGGTAAGCTATGGGGAGAGACGGGTAATATACAACAGTTAGCCGAGCCAAGAGGGTATAATGAGAGTGGAAGACCAAGAACGAAGTGCTCGGATTAACAACGGTCTAAGCAGGGCCGGCCTTAGCCATCCAGGTGCCCCGGGCGAGTCGTCCAGTTGGCGCCCTTTATTGTATAAATAGCGAACCTGGCAGTGCTTTGCAACACGGTATTTGACTGTTTTCTAGAAATCGTCTTAAGTGGTTAATGGCGTCATCTTATGATCATAACATGGTTTTTTCCATCGTAAATTTGACACAGTCACGACACTCGTTTCACTCACAATTATTCAGCCACGAAAACATGACCGCTGCCTCCGACTCTTACTGACAATTACTGACATGCGGGTGCAAATCGTTGCGCTGCCAACATATGCAGTCTAACAAACATTGTGTGGCGCTGTATTATTTCAGTAAGCTAGGGGAGAATTCTCTATGAATGCAGTGCACGCATTGCATGATCTATTAATTAATGTACATGAGTCATTAAGTCACAAATATTCGATATAAATACATTCGTATTAATTAAATCATAATGTAATGTATATTTCACAGTCTGTATTTTCTTTTATTTGGAGCGACCGGTAGTTTCTGTTGTAAACGAGAGATGGTGCGGCTGCATGGGCTCTTCCTTGTTGCAGTTCTTGAAACAAATAAGAGAGGAGCTTTGGTAGAGCCCGTGCTAGCCCGCGTCAAACATGGATGGTTGCAGACAATACGAAGATTGCATTCAGCATGATTTCTGTTCTGCTACCCCGAATTCATCGCGCATTCGTGAGATTAGCGACGTATGTTGAATAAGACTGAATAATATTTTAGTTTCGCGAAATGGGTGACTGTAAATTGTAATTTTTTTTTTTACATGCGTTTAGTACGTGGCGCCCCTTGGGCCCCGGCGCCCTGGGCGACCGCCCGAGTCGCCCCACCCTAAACCCGGCGCTGGGTGTAAGACAAGGATGTAGTCTTTCACCCCTAATGTTCAATCCGCACATCGAAGAAGCAATGATGGAAATAGAAGATAAGTTCAGAAGTGGAATTAAAACACAAGGTGAAAGGATATTAATGATACGATTCGCTGATGACACTTCTATCCTGAATGGAAGTGAAGAATGACGAAAGTAATGAGAAGTAGCAGATATAAGAACAGCGAGAAACTTAACACCAGGATTGATGGTCACGCAGTAGATGAAGTTAAGGAATGCTACTGCCTAGGTAGCAAAGTAACCTATGCCGGAAAGGGCAAGGAGGACATCAAAAACAGACTAGCACTGCGAAAAAGGGCATTACTGGCCAAGAGAAATCTACAAGTCTCAAGCGTAGGCCTTAACTGAAGGAACAAATTTCTGAGAATGTACAGTTGGAGAACAGCATTATATTGTAGTGAAACATGGACTGTGGGAAAACCAAAGCAGAAGAGAATCGAAGCGTTTACGTTGTGATGCTACAGACGAACGTTGAAAATTACGAGGAATGATAGGATAAGGAATGAGGCTCTGCGCAGAATCTAAGAGGACAGGAATATGTGGAAAACACTGACAAGGAGAAGGGACAGGATGATAGGACATCTGTTAAGACATCAGGGAATGACTTCCATGGTACTAGGGGGAGAAGTAGAGGGCAAAAACTATAGAAGAAGACAGAGATTAAAATCATCCAGCAAGTAACTGAGGATATATGTTGGAAGTGCTACTCTGAGATGAAGAGGCTGGCACAGGAGAGGAAACCAATCAGTAGACTGATTGTAACACCATAGCTCTAATGCTGTACGGATTTATTTTGCTTTTGTTTTATTTAATGCCACATCGTTGAACTTCTGTAAATGTGTTTGATTGAATAGATAACACTAAATTGTATACTCTTTTCTTTGTTTAATACTTTGATGTCGTGGCTTGATTCTATGCAATGTAGTATATCTGTCATTTAAACTCTTTGTCTCATTTGGAGGGAACAAACCTTACTGTACAGAATTGTAATTTTGTGTGAATATTTTTTGGTAGAAATGTCAATATGTGTAAATGTTCTGTTTAATTTATTGTATTTGTTTGCTGTTATGTAAACTGCTGACCTTCACTTAGGATTCTTAGTTATTCGGCGTGTAAAACGTCTTGTGGTTCCCCTCGGGAACGGAGCTCTGTAGCGCGCGCAAATTGTGGTTGGCCTAGATAGAAAAGGTGGAATCAAGAGTCAGTCGGGGACGAGCTACCAAACTGTGAACTGCCATGCAAAAGTTGCGTAGTGTACTGGTTCCGAGAGAGGCTTTTTCTGCCACTTTCCAATGCCTCGGATGGATGAATAAATGGCTGGAACGATTCTGGAATTGGTATCCATCATCGCCACCAAGAAGGGACAGAGTCCAGCAATTCTGCCTGCAAATCCATCTACCAACATGCAGTTGCCACCACATTGCGCAATCACTGTAACGGAATACTATAATAATGTACAGTGAAGGATCAGCTTATTGGATGTGTTAGAGTGCTCAAATATAAGGTGACTTATAACTGAATTTATGTACCTACCTTGATTTTTTCCCTATCACAACACCTCTCAGGTTCCTCTCCATTTGAACTATGATTACCGAGTGTCCTAGTTTGTGGGAAAAAAAATGAAAGCCTCAGAACATTAAATAATGTTGTTTGATCTTTGGTAAGAAGGGAGTGTTTAGATTTACTATAGATTTAGTGAAATTGCGGGAGGTAGTAAATGTAGTCTTGTGAAAGCCTCCCAGTGATGGAAATAGTCTAATTTATAGTTTTGTGGAGTTTCAAAGTCACCTATTTAATCATTTACTTGCAAGTAGGAGACTGTGGCTGTTTCTTTTAAAGATTAAAAGTTCATAAAATTGAGGCATATAAAGTTTTGCTTAGTTAATGATCACAGTGCTGCCTGTAGTAAATTTTAAAAAGGTGAGTCGGTTTCTTGTAAATTTGTCAACATTGTGTCTCACTGTAGTAAAAGTCGTGAACTGCATTTGTGGAAAGTTATATACTCATGCTTGCTAAGCACTTGTTTCTTTTGGGTATTGAAAGTGCATGCTAATAGTGTAATAAAATCCACAGGTTATCCTTTATCATTATTTATGAAAACAATAATTTCTTTACTCAAAAGACAGTAAGAAATAACCTGTTAGTGAATTCCATGTAACTTTCATTCTAAACAAAATAACATTTAGTTGAGAGATACTTAACCTGTGACCAGTTCATAATTTTCCAGTGAACTACATTTATGATTTCATGCCAGCTAGGAAAATGATTGAACAATAATACTGAACCTGTGTCCAATTAATGATCCTGCAGTGAATGTTACTACTTATGTTATAAAGACCATTCAGTTTGAGTAAGCCTTGAAAGTAATAGTATGTTTCGGTATCTGTTATATTTTTGCAAATAGTTTGTGCTGCTCTAGTTGTTAGTTCCAACCTTAACGTTAACATAGGCAGGTGTCAGAGTTCATTGCACTCGCGTGTGGTAAATTGTAGGTTGTGTTATGCGTTAAAGTTACTCATACCTAAATTCTTAAACAAGAATGTTAATCATTCTCTTGCCTAATTAGGCTGGCGACCGTTTTCTTTACTCTCTAAACAGTATAGCTAAGTAAAATATTATTTGTTACTGTTAAAATGTTGACGTAATTCTGACTTTCACTTCTGATATTCCATTAGGTACAATACGGTCAACATAACAAAATTCCTCTCAGAGGGTAACACTGCTCTGTTGCTTTATACCATAATTACTCTAACAAAATAATTCTGTTTTGCAAACTGCCTCCAGCTTCGAGGTTATGGTATAGCAGTAGCAGAGAGAGTGTTATATGATGACTCAAAAAAAAAAAAAAAAAACTCCTATTCATATTCAGATTTTAGGAAGTGAGGTGTCTACTGTTGATATGTATGTGGATAGACAATACTTGAATTAACTTCATGGGACATCAACATATACCTAAAACATTCTAGTATAGTGAATTTACACTGAAGAGCCAAAGAAACTGGTACACCTGCTTAATATCGTGTAGGCCCTCTGCGAGGACGCAGAAGTACCGCAACACAACATGGTATGGACTCGGCTAATTTCTGAAGTAGTACTGGAGAGAACTGACACGACGAATCTCGCAGGGCTGTCGATAAATCCGTAAGAGTACGAGGGGGTGGATATCTCTTCTGAATAACTCGTGCGAGGCATCCCAGATATGCTCAATAATGTTCACGTCTGCGGAGTTTGATGGTCGGCGGAAAGGTTCACACTGAGAAGAGTGTTCCTGGGGACACTCTGTAGCAATTCTGGACATGCGGGGTGTCGCATTGTCCTGCTGGAATTGTCAAAGTCCGTCCGAATGCAAAATGGACACGAATGGATGCAGGTGATCAGCCAGGATATTTACGTATGTGTCACCTGTCAGAGTGGTATCTAGACGTATCAGGAGGCCCATATCACTCCAACTACACACACCCCACACTGTTGCAGAAGCTCCAGCTTGAATAGTCCCATGCTGACATGCAGGGTCATGGATTCATGAGGTTGCCTCCTATGTCGCGCAGGTATCAAGGGTACACAAGCGGGCCTTCGGCTCCGAAAGCCCATATCGGTGATGTTTCGTTGAATGGTTCGCACGCTAACACTTGTTCACGGCCCAGCACTGAAATTTGCAGCAATATGCGGAAGGGTTGCACTTCTGTCACGTTGGACGAATATCTTCAGTCGTCGTTGGTCCCGTTCTTGCAGAATCGGAAAATATCCGATGTCGGAGATTTGATTTTTTACCGGATCCCTGACATTCATGGTACACTCGTGAATTGGTCGTACGGGAAAATCCCCACTTCATCGCTACCTCAGAGATGCTGTGTCCCATCGCTCGTGCGACAACTGTAACACACGTTCAAACTCACTTAAATCTTGATAACCTGTCATTGTAGCAGCAGTAACCGATCTAACAACTGCTCCAGACACTTGCTATCTTATATAGGCGTTTCCGACGGCAGCGCCGTATTCTGCTCGTTTTCATATCTCTGTGTTTGAATACGCATGCCTATACCAGCTTCCTTGGTGCTTCAGTGTAGATGACCTGTACTGTACAATTGCTAGAGACAGGTTGTGCCGTTGGCGCTCATATGTAAGAGCGGTGTACTACGACTTTGTTGGGTATCTGCGGAACAGTTGTGTAAATATAGAGCAACTGGAGCAATGAATCAGGTTCCGTATTTCCCCTGTACTAAAGTTTGTAAGTGTCGAGCCTATAAAGTCTGTGGAAGCTATGTTTTACGAACGGACGAATTGTATTCCAATGCATGTACCGAGCGAGTTTGTGCAGTGGTTATCACACTGGATTCGTATCCGGGAGGACGACGATTCACATCCGCTTGCGGCCACACAGATTTATGTTTTTCGTGATTTCCCTAAATCGCTTAAGGGAAATGTCAGGATGGTTCCTGTGAAAGGACAGGGCTGATTTCCTTCTCGTCCTTCCCTAACCTGAGCTTGTGCTCTGTCTCTAATGACCAAGTTGTCGACAAGACGTTAAACAGTTATCTCTCTCTCCTCATCTCCAATGTATGTGTTCACACTTGTTGGACTCAGTGCGATACAGGCGGAATATAAGGCTTGTAGAAGACACCTATTTGCAAAACACTGTGCTACAACACTATGATTGTAGATAAACCATTGTCGTTATTTCCACCAAGCCAAGTTCGCTGCTTACCAACGAATCTGTGTTAGCTTCTGAGTTTTTAGTAGTAAGACACATACTTTACTCTGTATAGTTTCAACACTGCTACTATTGAGGTGCTGACATGGTTGCTGCCTGTAGTCTTATCTGTCTCTGTTGGAATCTGCATAATAATTTACGTCACTATATGCAGGTAGTCTGTACAAAGTACAACGAACGTCTTCTAAATGCTGTTGTTGCTGGCATTTAGACATGCATAGCTAGACTGTAGTAATCGAGTTAGATGATTTTGCTTCCATCATCTACGTAAATATTAGAGTTACACAAGCTTAATTTGTGGTATATTAAGTGGTAACTGCAGGGCACAATGTAAATTTATGTCTCCCCTACAATTCATGGGTGGTGGTGGGGGAAAACAACCCACTGGTTTTATAACCCAAGAGGGAGGAAGAGTTGTTTACCCAGTTACAACAGCTATTGGTCCACTCCTACATAGAATCGAGATGTATTTAGTTTTCCAGCCACAAATCACATCAGTCGTCGCCTGAGCACTGATAGCAACAGCTTCAGTGATAGTCTGAAAGGTGAAGTCCCACGTATAGTCATGTGCGACGTGTTCTTTGAGTGTTCTTGGTTTGTCACATAGGAGTTAGCATTTCGGATGTTTGACGAGGCCCGAAGTAGGGTGACTGCTTCTGCTGGTAGTAGTCTGTAGCTGACAATGCCCTGTTATGAGTTGGAGGTAAGTTCTGCAAAATGGTTAATGGAGAGTACGACAAGCACGATATGGACTCAGCTGGTATGCCATTGGAGACGATGCTGAATTGTATACACTCAAAAACTGCAACCGAGTCATGTGTGTTTATGAAGGGCATGGAGAGGGTGAAGGAGGTTGAGGCTTCTTGGCAGAATATGATGTCTATAACAATAAGGATGAGGGGTGTCGCTCACATCCTGCCTTCCAGCTGAAAATGTGTGTTTACAAATAGGTACTAACGACTTTTGAGTTAAATGTGGAAGTATTGGAATACTGGTGGTGTGATCGTCATTCGTGATATTGCCAATGTGATAGAAATGTAATGTCTCATTATATTAAAATGAATGTCAGTGGAACAAACCTTCCTCTCGAAGATAGAATTAAGTATTTCCTTTCATCTAAGAATTACATGTATAATGTATACTGCTGTGGGACAGTGCAACCAGCCTTGATCTGCCAACAAAAATTGTCTGTGGAAAGCCCTACCAGAGCTGTAACTGTCAGCTTCTAGCGGGTCTAAAACCCTAATGAGAGAGAGTTGTTGCAATATATTCCAAGAATGACTTCTGTGCGACTGACATACAAACAGCTGCTTTTAAAACAACATGAGGTGGTCTCTCCACGAGGCTGGTCGCCACTGCTACTCAAGATGTCTTCGCATTTCAGCTCCCGGACGTAGTATGCACACACGCACATGCACACAGATGTCACAAGCACCACAATGCAGGCGATCATCTCTCCACGATTCAGCACTATGCAGTTTACCATAATGATAGCTAATTTCCGCAAATAATCTGCTCACTGTGCTGTTACACAATAACATCACCATGAGACTTCTCCCTTAAACAAAATGACTTTAAAAATTACGAGCTTTGGTACTTCAACACAGTGAATTGTGTTTGTGTTGTCATTTACCATCTGTATGCCCGTCAAGACATCCTAGTAGAATCACTGGAGCAGGATGTGATGGTATTCCACAAGCTACTGTTTGAGCTGTCAGCTTAGCAACAAGCATCCACAGTCCAACATACCTCCAATCAATGCTGGTGGAACAGTTGGATCAGGATATGGATGTGTTAGGTAACATACACTACTGGCTATTGAAATTGCTACACCACGAAGATGACGTGCTACAGACGCGAAATTTAACCGGCAGGAAGAAGATGCTGTGATATGCAAATGATGATCTTTTCAGAGCATTCACACAAGGTTGGCGCCGGTGGCGACACCTACAACGTGCTGACATGAGGAAAGTTTCCAACCGATTTCTCATACACAAACAGCAGTTGACCGACGTTGCCTAGTGAAACGTTGTTGTGATGCCTCGCGAAAGGAGGAGAAATCACGTTTCCGGCTTTGATAAAAGTCGGATTGTAGCCTATCGCGATTGCGGTTTATCGTATCGCGACATTGCTGCTCGCGTTGGTCGAGATCCAGTGACTGTTAGCAGAATATGGAATCGGTGGGTTCAAGAGAGTAATACGGAACGCCGTGCTGGATCCCAACGGCCTCGTATCACTAGCAGTCGAGATGACAGGCATCTCATCCGCATGGCTGTAACGGATAGTGCAGCCACGTCTCGATCCCTGAGTGAACAGATGGGGACGTTTGCAAGATAACAACCATTTGCACGAACAGTTCGACGACGTTTGCAGCAGCATGGACCATCAGCTCGGAGACCATGGCTGCGGTTACCCTAGACGCTGAATCACAGACAGGAGCGCCTGCGATGGTGTACTCAACGACGAACCTGGGTGCACGATTGGCAAAATGTCATTTTTTCGGATGAATCCAGGTTCTGTTTACAGCATCATGATGGTCGCATCCGTGTTTGGCGACATTGCAGTGAACGCACGTTGGCAGCGTGTATTCGTCATCGCCATACTGGCGTATCACCCGGCGTGATGGTATCGGGTGCCATTGGTTACACGTCTCGGTCACCTCTTGTTCGCATTGACGGAACTTTGAACAGTGGGCGTTACATTTCAGGTGTGCTACGACCCGTGGCTCTGCCCTTCATTCGATCCCTGCGAAACCCTACATTTTAGCAGGATAATGCACGACAGCATGTTGCAGGCGCTGTACGAGCCTTTCTGGATACAGAAAATGTTCGACAGCTGCCCTGGCCAGCACATTCTCCAGATCTCTCACCAATTGAAAACGTCTGGTCAATGTTGGCCGAGCCGGCCGGAGTGGCCGAGCGGTTAAAGGCGCTACAGTCTGGAACCGCACGACCGCTACGGTCGCAGGTTCGAATCCTGCCTCGGGCATGGATGTGTGTGATGTCCTTAGGTTAGTTAGGTTTAAGTAGTTCTAAGTTCTAGGGGACTTATGACCACAGCAGTTGAGTCCCATAGTGCTCAGAGCCATTTGAACCATTTTTTGTTGGCCGAGCAACTGGCTCGTCACAATACGCCAGTCACTACTCTTGATGAACTGTGGTATCGTGTTGAAGCTGCATGGGCAGCTGTACCTGTACACGCCATCCAAGCTCTGTTTGATTCAATGCTCAGGCGTATCAAGGCCGTTATTACGGCCAAAGGTGGTTGTTCTGGGTACTGATTTCTCAGGATCTATGTACCCAAATTGCGTGAACATGTAATCACATTTCAGTTCTAGTGAAATATATTTGTCCAATGAATACCCATTTATCATCTGCATTTCTTCTTGGTGTAGCAATTTTAATGGCCAGTAGTGTAGTATTGCCTGAACTAACGCACCAGTAGCAAACATGTACAGCCCAAGGGGCTTCTGATCCAGTTCTAGGAGAGCTGGCGGACAGGGATACACAATTGCCAGAGTCACAGCATACGACTTTAGGAGATCCATTACTGGACTGAGCACTGGAAACTATTCTAACTGAGAGACTGCAATTTGCTATATGTAAACAAAATAAATATAAATCATACAAATGAGAGCATCATCATTCACCATCTGTCATCCAGTTTTCACATTCTGTAAATGATCTGACTGACATCAACATCGACGTTTGTAATTAACTTAGTGTTCAAAAGCTATCCATCAATCATATGCTGATGAGGAACAAGTTGTTAGTATTTGTTACACATGTGATTTTTTTCTATGGAAAAATAAACCTTGGAGAAAAAAATTACATAACATTTTTATTTTGTTCAATTGTATGAGTATACAATTTATTGCTGCAGTGGTTACCGGTTTCAGGCTGACTCGCGGATTCTCAAACCATACACCTAAAAATTACAAAGTATATGTCATACAAAAATATTTGCAGACAGTAATGAAGTGCACATCACAAGTATTATATGATTTTACACATACCTTGTTCTTAATAGTAAACAGCTGTACAACATGGTGTCAAAAGCCACAAGTAGCTTTGTACAAGACAGACAAACTGTGATAAGGAAGCTTATGTGTCAACTGTTATACGTGAACGACACAATGAAACTGACAAATATAGTGTTGGTTATCAACAGGACACCTTGGTAAGTACCACCCTGACACATATGCGCATGGGCCTATGGGTGCCTATTATTTTCCTATGGTGCTGCCACATCTGTAGCACGTCATCTTTCGTGGTGTAGCAATTTTAATGGCCAGTAGTGTACATGAGTCAGCCTGAAACCAGTCACTGCTGCAGCATGTGTGTGTGTGAGTGTGTGTATGTGTGTGTGTGTGTGTCTCTGTGTGTGTGTGTGTGTGTGTGTGTGTGTGTGTGTGTGTGCAGTGCTTCAGCAAGCTTACCAGCTTATGTCGCAATAGCAGCATATAGCTATGGTGACATAAATACTCTTGCTAATACGAATTTCAAAATAACGCCTGTACCACACAGTCTGAACGTCATTATGATTCAGACACTCACTAAGAGCACAACTATATATAACTCATCGTAAAGTTATATGTAACACATCATAAAGTTTGTGTGTGGGTTCTAAATTGGATGCAGCAATGTACATGAATTTGGTTGCAAAAGAAGACATTTATTGTGCCTTACTTTCTCTGGTTAACAAAAACACAGATAAATACTAAATTTTAAAGAAAGAAAACTACGTGCTGATACTGTCTTAATTATGTCAAATGAATATTCCAACTGTAGATGCTATAGGCTTCCAACATATGAGAAAATGGAGTGCACATTTAACACAGATAGTAATATGTCGACATGGATGAAATATTGCACCTACTTCATCCTGATCTGTCCATGGATCATTCTCTGCATGCCAATGCTTCAAACCTGCATCACAATGAAAACACACTTCTTCATTTGCATTATTGCTTCAAAATTACTGCACTTCACTTAGCTAATCCGATCACTGAAATCTTTATAGGAGTATTCACTTCCATATGTATTTCCATGTGTTGAAAAGTAATTACAGTTGAAGATAACGATAGTCACATAGAACGGCTTCACACATCTGATAAGGCAAGTCTTATGATCCTTCTACAGACAACTGAAAATTTTGCCAGTATCAACAAATCAACGAGATAAATTTCTAATATTAGCAGTGTGGCCTGAAATATTGCTTTTATTTAAACAAAGTCATAAAAATTTTCAGATTACTATAATGAAATGTTTCCATTCCTGATCAACACTGATGTTTTCCTGCACATGCCCATATCACCTTTTGGTCTGCCCTATGACTTCAGAATATTTGTTTTATTAATCTTGATTTTGATGTTCTTCAGTTTTTTAGCCATATGTGTTACTCTTTTAGATATTTTAATATGCAGGGGCAGATGTGGACCCTGACTACAATCTATTGCTTATGAACTGTAGATTAAATGTGAAGAAACTGCAAAAAGGTGCGAATTTAAGGAGATGGGACCTGGATAAACTGACTAAACCAGAGGTTGTACAGAGTTTCAGGGAGAGCATAAGGGAACAATTGACAGGAATGGAGGAAAGGAATACAGTAGAAGAAGAATGGGTAGCTCTGAGGGATGAAGTAGTGAAGGCAGCAGAGTATCAAGTAGGTAAAAAGACGAGGGCTAGTAGAAATCCTTGAGTAACAGAAGAAATATTGAATTTAATTGATGAAAGGAGAAAATATAAAGATGTAGTAAATGAAGCAGGCAAAAAGGAATACAAACGTCTCAAAAATGAGATCGACAGGAAGTGCAAACTGGCTAAGCAGGGGTGGCTAGAGGACACATGTAAGGATGCAGAGGCGTATCTCACTAGGGGTAAGATAGATACTGCCTATAGGAAAATTAAAGAGATCTTTGGAGAAAAGAGAACCACTTGTATGTATATCAAGGGCTCAGATGGAAACCCAGTTGTAAGCAAGGAAGGGAAACCAGAAAGGTGGAAGGAGTATATAGAGGGTCTATACAAGGTGATGTACTTGAGGACAATATTATGGAAATGGAACAGGTTGTAGAGGAAGATGAAATGGGAGATACGATGCTGCGTGAAGTGTTTAACAGAGCACTGAAAGACCTGAGTCGAAACAAGGCCCCGGGAGTAGACAACATTCCATTAGAACTACTGACGGCCTTGGGAGAGCCAGTCCTGACAAAACTCTACCATCTGGTGAGCAAGATGTATGAGACAGGCGAAATACCCTCAGACTTCAAGAAGAATATAATAATTCCAATCCCAAAGAAAGCAGGTGTTGACAGATGTGAAAATTACCGAACTATCAGTTTAATAAGTCACAGTTGCAAAATACTAACGCGAATTCTTTACAGACGAATGGAAAAACTGGTAGAAGCCGACCTCGGAGAAGATCAGTTTGGATTCCGTAGAAATACTGGAACACGTGAGGCAATACTGACCTTACGACTTATCTTAGAAGAAAGATTAAGGAAAGGCAAACCTACATTTCTCGGATTTGTAGACTTAGAGAAAGCTTTTGATAATGTTGACTGGAATACTCTCTTTCAAATTCTAAAGGTGGCAGGGGTAAAATACAGGGAACGAAAGGCTATTTACAATTTGTACAGAAACCAGACGGCAGTTATAAGAGTCGAGGGGCATGAAAGGGAAGCAGTGGTTGGGAAGGAAGTGAGACAGGGTTGTAGCCTCTTCCCGATGTTATTCAATCTGTATATTGAGCAAGCAGTAAAGGAAACAAAAGAAAAATTCGGAGTAGGTATTAACATCCACGGAGAAGAAATAAAAACTTTGAGGTTCACCGATGACATTGTAATTCTGTCAGAGACAGCAAAGGACTTGGAAGAGCAGTTGAACGGAATGGACAGTGTCCTGAAAGGAGGATATAAGATAAACATCAACAAAAGCAAAACGAGGATAAAGGAATGTAGTCGAATTAAGTCGGGTGATGCTGAGGGAATTAGATTAGGAAATGAGACACTTAAAGTAGTAAAGGAGTTTTGCTATTTGGGGAGCAAAATAACTGATGATGGTCAAAGTAGAGAGGCTATAAAGTGTAGACTGGCAATGACAAGGAAAGTGTTTCTGAAGAAGAGACATTTGTTAACATCGAGTATAGATTTAAGTGTCAGGAAGTCGTTTCTGAAAGTATTTGTATGGAGTGTAGTAATGTATGGAAGTGAAACATGGACCATGAATAATTTGGACAAGAAGAGAATACAAGCTTTCGAAATATGGTGCTACAGAAGAATGCTGAAGATTAGATGGGTAGATCACATAACTAATGAGGAAGTATTGAATAGGATTGGGGAGAAGAGAAGTTTGTGGCACAACTTGGCCAGAAGAAGGGATCGGTTGGTAGGACATGTTCTGAGGCATCAAGGGATCACCAATTTAGTATTGGAGGGCAGCGTGGAGGGTAAAAATCGTAGGGGGAGACCAAGAGATGAATACACTAAGCAGATTCAGAAGGATGTAGGTTGCAGTAGGTACTGGGAGATGAAGAAGCTTGCACAGGATAGAGTAGCATGGAGAGCTGCATCAAACCAGTCTCAGGACTGAAGACCATAACAACAACAATATGCAGGTCTAGATCTGCTTCATGCTACTTCCTCATAACTGTTAATATCTTGGAATCTGTTGGCCAGTTATCACGCCGGCTCCTCAAATTCTGAAGTCTATATCCGCTTTAGACTGGTTGTTTTCTCCTGGTGACTTCCAGACCGCATATTGCTCTGACTGGTTTGCCTTGTGCTTGTAATCCATATGTAGATGATTGATAAAGATCCACTGAGTCATGTAACGTATCTGTGTACACAGTTCAATTTACCGCTTGTTCTTTTGTAACCCTCTATTTCCTATACACTGAAAATGCACCTTATCACTGAACAGTTATAGCGCTCTCGTAAAGACGTTCACTCCCTTATACACTCCCAAGTTTTGAGATTAAATCACTGTCTGTTTCTTATGTTACGCACATGTTATTGAAATGAATAATGTCAAATATTATTCCAAAAGGAGAATTTTTTGGAAGTACACTCCTGGAAATTGAAATAAGAACACCGCGAATTCATTGTCCCAGGAAGGGGAAACTTTATTGACACATTCCTGGGGTCAGATACATCACATGATCACACTGACAGAACCACAGGCACATAGACACAGGCAACAGAGCATGCACAATGTCGGCACTAGTACAGTGTATATCCACCTTTCGCAGCAATGCAGGCTGCTATTCTCCCATGGAGACGATCGTAGAGATGCTGGATGTAGTCCTGTGGAACGGCTTGCCATGCCATTTCCACCTGGCGCCTCAGTTGGACCAGCGTTCGTGCTGGACGTGCAGACCGCGTGGACGACGCTTCATCCAGTCCCAAACATGCTCAATGGGGGACAGATCCGGAGATCTTGCTGGCCAGAGTAGTTGACTTACACCTTCTAGAGCACGTTGGGTGGCACGGGATACATGCGGACGTGCATTGTCCTGTTGGAACAGCAAGTTCCCTTGCCGGTCTAGGAATGGTAGAACGATGGGTTCGATGACGGTTTGAATGTACCGTGCACTATTCAGTGTCCCCTCGACGATCACCAGTGGTGTACGGCCAGTGTAGGAGATCGCTCCCCACATCATGATGCCGGGTGTTGGCCCTGTGTGCCTCGGTCGTATGCAGTCCTGATTGTGGCGCTCACCTGCACGGCGCCAAACACGCATACGACCATCATTGGCACCAAGGCAGAAGCGACTCTCATCGCTGAAGACGACACTTCTCCATTCGTCCCTCCATTCACGCCTGTCGCGACACCACTGGAGGCGGGCTGCACGATGTTGGGGCGTGAGCGGAAGACGGCCTAACGGTGTGCGGGACCGTAGCCCAGCTTCATGGAGACGGTTGCGAATGGTCCTCGCCGATACCCCAGGAGCAACAGTGTCCCTAATTTGCTGGGAAGTGGCGGTGCGGTCCCCTACGGCACTGCGTAGGATCCTACGGTCTTGGCGTGCATCCGTGCGTCGCTGCGGTCCGGTCCCAGGTCGACGGGCACGTGCACCTTCCGCCGACCACTGGCGACAACATCGATGTACTGTGGAGACCTCACGCCCCACGTGTTGAGCAATTCGGCGGTACGTCCACCCGGCCTCCCGCATGCCCACTATACGCCCTCGCTCAAAGTCCGTCAGCTGCACATACGGTTCACGTCCACGCTGTCGCGGCATGCTACCAGTGTTAAAGACTGCGATGGAGCTCCGTATGCCACGGCAAACTGGCTGACACTGACGGCGGCGGTGCACAAATGCTGCGCAGCTAGCGCCATTCGACGGCCAACACCACGGTTCCTGGTGTGTCCGCTGTGCCGTTGCGCGTGATCATTGCTTGTACAGCCCTCTCGTAGTGTCCGGAGCAAGTATGGTGGGTCTGACACACCGGTGTCAATGTGTTCTTTTTTCCATTTCCAGGAGTGTATTTTTGTACTTGTGGTTCTCCCAGACATTCCACTTTAGTCTATCAAATATTGAACTAGATATCCTGCTCTTATAATTATGAACTCCTTTATTATGATGTAACATCATCCTAACGTGCACAGTTATGGATCTTGTTTAATGCATAGTTACTTTATACACATTACTTCTCTAGAAATTTTTTTGTGCGATTTTGAGATTTTCTGTTGTTATTCAAATTTTTAGATGCTGCATGATACACAGTAAACACAACTCTGGCTCTGGACCAGAATGATATTATGGTGCACTGTGTATTTTGTGTTCATTACTTAGTTGTCAATCATTCGCTACATTTTTGTAATTAATACAGTTAGATCTTCCACACACACAATAATTAATTCCTCAGATTTTTAAGAAGCTTAAATTATTCTGATATTACTCTGATAACACTCACATGTGGAAGTTATTTACGACTGCATTTGTTTAAAAAAAGATAATTTCATATGCCTCATAGTTTGCCACAATGGCTAATTGTAAAGCAGGGTTATTTGTTGCGTTACTTCGATTGTTTTGTTGTAGCTTCAGATATCTTTGACATGTACCGGAACATTCTTTAGTCTGGCACTATATGTTTGTTTTGTTCTGACAAGTGGTCTTGACGTTCAGTCTGTCTCACAAGGAAATATCACCATCTCAATCTCATATTTTAAGGAGAAACAAGAACACTTGCAAAGTGTCAGCTCCAGAAATAGGTCACGCACTTAGTTTTGGGATGTAATTCTGATAGTGCGTAGTTATGACCTCCTGAAGGCAAAGCTTTCAAACTTCACACACACAGTATGTTTGCCACTCGCTCTGTTCCACAGCAGTCGCCTAATGCCCCGACTCGAAGTACTGTACAGAGGAGTGACAATCTGAGCACTCCTCTTCACGGGATGTGGAATGTCAGGGTAGAGGAGAAGTGTATACCACTGCCCAATGTGTTTTGAAATCTTTTACGAGAACACATGTTACGGGAAAAAATAAGTAGTATGAGCAGGTAATAAGTCAACCTCACGCGCATAAAAGTTCAATATTATTTTAACAGTATTCTTTGATTGATATTCTGCAGCTATATACACTTCAAAATCAAAATTAATAAACCGAAGTAACTGAGGAACGATTATGAAACGAAGTTAATGATTTTCGATTTACAATTTAAGCATGCCGATCACGTTGAAGAACAGCGCATCTCCTGCAAATGTACTTCACTTTAACAGTACCAGCTTTACAACCGAAAGAAAATAACGCACAACAGCGATTTAACAGTTATATAACGCTACGCAACTTCTGTAATAGCACACCAGTTCACTTCATTCATTTACACTGTATTTGTGAACCGCAACACAAAAATCTTCAAAGCTAAGAGATCTGTGGCAGTAGCTAGAAACTGTACACTTCGGCACAATGAACAAAACATGTTACCAACGTCCAAACAGTATTTCACGGACCTCTTACTCACTCCACTGTAGAATACTTCGCTACCGGGCATTAGGCGGCTGTGATGGGACAGAGCGAGTGACAAAGAAAAGGTGCGTGTGAAAGTCTAAAAGTTGTAATTTCAGAAAGTCGTAACTGCGTATTATCAGAATTATGGTCCAAATTATTGTGTGGTATCGGTTTCCGGGGTTAATATCTTGCAAGTGTGCTTTTATCTCCTTGGTTGGTGATGTTTTATTGTCAGTTGAGTGAGCCTCAGTGACCCACTGTGAGCGTCTTGTATATATTCTAAATTACAGTATGGCATTCACCAGCAGCATGTTGTATGACATGTAAAAGTCGTATTGTTTTTCTTTTGTGAGTTCTTATTCGACTGTCTTGTAATACAGCTTTTCAATGTCTGAAGACAGTGGATTTTGTACATTTTGAAAGTTTAAAACCGAAACCGGTAGGAATAAATGTATTAAATTCAATACAGCAAAGCTGTCACGCACTTCTTGAAATATACATGTGTTGTTGACTGCCGCCTACAAAATATGTTTAAATTAAATGTATTAGTAGATAAGAATGTAAAATTATATATCGTGAGTTATTATTACTTTTTTATAGTTCCAAACATCAATGGGTATGAGTGATGTCTCTTGCTATTGTAGTAGTATCCTGGAAACTGGAACAAATAACTGTGTATAATTTTCCTATTCCTGAGAATAGCTGCTAGGCTTAATGCCTTTGTGAGCTATTCACTTTTCATTGAGGATTCTACTGCATGGATGCTAGTATGAAGTAGGAGAAAAAAATAGTTTACTAACAAATATTTATTTCATTTTGTTTTTATGACACAGAATCACGATTTAGGTGAAACAAAATTCATAAAAAGGCTGATTTCATAGTGGCCTCTGCAACCAATGATCACCTCAGTATCTTCTGACCTATACACTACAAAAACAACGTAATGTTCGTCTGCTAGACATTAAAATATGGTGCCACATTCCTGAATAATAAGGTAATTCACTTACTACAAACATATGCATGTGTGTAAAGATTATACTGCAAAAACCAAACATCGTTTGAATCGACGTCAGCACTGTTGGGGATACATTCCTTGAACACAGAAAAGAAACTTTCACGCAGTGATGAAAGACACAATGTACTCACCATTCATAGTACAATCATATAACATTGTTACATTGCAATTATTTGAGAATGGCAAATCCTTTTCATTCATGATTTACATACATTAAGGGACAAAAACGTTTTTGTGTAACAACTCTGCAATAATGGCCTCCCTGTAAGACGTAATAAATTTTATCACCTTTATAATAGGGGTTCACATGTTTGTTGGTAAATTAGCAAGCTTTGCAAGCGGTTTCAGAAAGCCAATCCTACTACCGATGACGTTAATCTTCTGTAATGATGACGGATTAATGTCAACATGTTCCTATGGCTATACACTTCTTCAATAATCACGCTGTAGGACTACCTACTATTTATATGGCACATGCGTGGCAATACCACTGAGCTGGTCATCAAAAATGTAATTTTTCCTACAGAACGCTTATTAGCATGTGCGGTACATTTCTGTGGAAATTGCTTCATGGTGCTTATTTCTGACACGTGATGTTGACCCTGGTGTGACTGAGACCTGTCACTCATTTTCATGAAATTTTCTGCCAGGAGCTGTCAGTCTTTCTCAGAACAGTGTGGAAAGTGCCCCGGGTAAAAAACATAAATGAAATAAAAAAATAAAATCCATTTAATCCCAAAACAAGTTCCCCGCTTTGGAAAAACACATAGCACATCGCCGCAGCAGAACATGAACTGAGACAGTGCAGCTGCACTGCCTGGCGAAAACAGAACGGACAGGTCTGTGAGGTTCTCGTTAGACGGCCGGTGGCCGACCGGTTCTAGGCTTGGTTGTGTGTGATGTCCTTAAGTTAGTTAGGTTTAAGTAGTTCTAAGTTCTAGGGGACTGATGACCTCAGATGTTAAGTCCCATAATGCTCAGAGTCATTTGAACCATTTTTGTTTCTCGTTATCAGACAAGGCTGAACCACGGCTGCAGGCGCAGCCTGAGTCGACAGCGGTACCGTGACAGCAGCGACCTGCCGGCGCAGCCTTTTTTTTTTTCCTTGAGTCCTTTCGGGTGCTTCCATCGACAGCGTATGTTAAATACGTACCTGAAGCCAGTAAGCAGGGAGGCAGAAAACATGACGTGAAAAATAAACACGAAGTTTTTTAAAGAAGTTGTTTATTTATTGACAAACAGCTTCAATAGCTGTTGTACATTTTCTGAACCGTTCATAAACTTATGTTGCCAATATATCTTCTTCACCTGCTTGAAGGCAGGACATCCTTGTGACTGCAGACTCTGAACGCAAGCGCTTCCATTAACTTATCGAAACCAGTGCGTCTCTTTCACCCTTTGACATAAATTACGCAGTCTCTCACACGTTCGGAGCGATGACACCGTATTTTCATACGCCACTTCATCTTCGTTCCAGCAAACTGAACAACAGTATTCAGTAACGTAAACATTTCAGATTCTCTTCGCCCTATAGGGATATACACTCCTGGAAATTGAAATAAGAACACAATGAATTCATTGTCCCAGGAAGGGGAAACTTTATTGACACATTCCTGGGGTCAGATGCATCACATGATCACACTGACAGAACCACAGGCACATAGACACAGGCAACAGAGCATGCACAATGTCGGCACTAGTACAGTGTATATCCACCTTTCGCAGCAATGCAGGCTGCTATTCTCCCATGGAGACGATCGTAGAGATGCTGGATGTAGTCCTGTGGAACGGCTTGCCATGCCATTTCCACCTGGCGCCTCAGTTGGACCAGCGTTCGTGCTGGACGTGCAGACCGCGTGAGACGACGCTTCATCCAGTCCCAAACATGCTCAATGGGGGACAGATCCGGAGATCTTGCTGGCCAGGGTAGTTGACTTACACCTTCTAGAGCACGTTGGGTGGCACGGGATACATGCGGACGTGCATTGTCCTGTTGGAACAGCAAGTTCCCTTGCCGGTCTAGGAATGGTAGAACGATGGGTTCGATGACGGTTTGGATGTACCGTGCACTATTCAGTGTCCCCTCGACGATCACCAGTGGTGTACGGCCAGTGTAGGAGATCGCTCCCCACACCATGATGCCGGGTGTTGGCCCTGTGTGCCTCGGTCGTATGCAGTCCTGATTGTGGCGCTCACCTGCACGGCGCCAAACACGCATACGACCATCATTGGCACCAAGGCAGAAGCGACTCTCATCGCTGAAGACGACACGTCTCCATTCGTCCCTCCATTCACGCCTGTCGCGACACCACTGGAGGCGGGCTGCACGATGTTGGGGCGTGAGCGGAAGACGGCCTAACGGTGTGCGGGACCGTAGCCCAGCTTCATGGAGACGGTTGCGAATGGTCCTCGCCGATACCCCAGGAGCAACAGTGTCCCTAATTTGCTGGGAAGTGGCGGTGCGGTCCCCTACGGCACTGCGTAGGATCCTACGGTCTTGGCGTGCATCCGTGCGTCGCTGCGGTCCGGTCCCAGGTCGACGGGCACGTGCACCTTCCGCCGACCACTGGCGACAACATCGATGTGCTGTGGAGACCTCACGCCCCACGTGTTGAGCAATTCGGCGGTACGTCCACCCGGCCTCCCGTATGCCCACTATACGCCCTCGCTCAAAGTCCGTCAACTGCACATACGGTTCACGTCCACGCTGTCGCGGCATGCTACCAGTGTTAAAGACTGCGATGGAGCTCCGTATGCCACGGCAAACTGGCTGACACTGACGGCGGCGGTGCACAAATGCTGCGCAGCTAGCGCCATTCGACGGCCAACACCGCGGTTTCTGGTGTGTCCGCTGTGCCGTGCGTGTGATCATTGCTTGTACAGCCCTCTCGCAGTGTCCGGATCAAGTATGGTGGGTCTGACACACCGGTGTCAATGTGTTCTTTTTTCCATTTCCAGGAGTGTATATACACTTATTTAAGCAATAAATATCTGTCATATAATTGCTGTAGATATCCCCATTATAATTTCTAGAATACTACAACAACCGCTCGATGCGTCAACCATATCCATCAATGTTCACTCATTCTGAACCATAAAAAAAAAAGAAATGATAGTTTTCAAATATGTACGGCTGACGTTTTCTAAAGTCGTCGTTATTCTCAAGACACAAATGCAGTTGTGCATGCAATCATGATGCCTACACACCAGTGTAGGGCGTAGAACAGTACCCTCACCAAGCCTAGGCAGAATGGAAATATGTGCAGATACATTTACAGAACCTACGTCGCAGCACTGTTCAGCTGAAATTGTACTGGGACCAATTTGGCCTAATACAGCATGCTGGAAGCTAGGTTATCGTCCTCCGATGAGTGACCATTTGCAGTTAAGCAGTTTGTTTGTTTTGTTTTGCTTTAAGGCGCAAAAAACAACTGGGTTCATACGCTACCAAGTCAAAACTATAAAACACGAAGACAGAGAGAAGTTAAAAAAAGACCATACGTCAGTCCCAAGTGATATTACAGAAAACAGCTAAAAACAGGGATGTGGAGAAAGGCCTAATAATGACACCATACAGAAACGGAGGTCCCAAACTAAAAATTAAATGGCCTTCCCCATATTGCTTTGGCGGATAAAAAGTAAAACGCGGTCGACAGCCCACCCGTCATTTGCTGAAACAGTTCATAGCTCAGACGGCAAACCCAAACGGGAACGTAAACGGTTAAAAAATGGACATTCCGTCGGGAAGTGGCTGACAGTTAAAACTTGGGCGCAATGTGTACAAAGCGGTGGGGTAACGCCACTTATCAAATGACGATGGTTAAAAAGGCAACCTAGTTAAAATGACCTCCTCCCGGTGGGAGCGCCAAGAGTAGATCGTCCAAGCCGCTGGGAGAGGCTTAATAAGCCGGAGCTTATTCCCGTTAAGGGAGGATCATTGGCAATGCGAAAGGGACACCACCTCTTGACAAACAGCAACACAGAGATCATCAGAGGGAATACAGGAACTAGTGGGCTGAGGTACGAGGACTGCAGAACACGTAGGACAGCGGGCTGCCAGGTAGGACACATGAGAACACCAAGAGAGTTTCATATAGAGCATGTACCCCAGGAATTTCGTAGTTTCAACGAACGGAAGGGCAACAGGCCCAAGATGTAAAGATGGTGGGAGAAATCATTTGCGCCGCCAGAAATTCATACAGACGGTTTTTGTCAGTGGAAAAACGAAAGCCACTGTCGATGCTCCAGGAGTAAAGACTAACAAGACTTTACTGAAGACGCCGCACAGTGAGACACGTCCGTGGAGAATTGCAATAGATGGCAAAATCGTCAACAAAAAGGGAGCCTGAGATGCCCGGCGGAAGCAGGCCATTATAGGGTTAATGGTGATAGCAAATAGGACGACGCTCGGGATGGAAGCCTGAGGCACACCGTTTTCCTGGATAAAGGTTTCCAACAAGGGAGAACCCACACACACCTTGAAAACTCCGTTTCCTGGAGGAAACAGGGCAGGCGGCCACGGAAGCCCAACGTGTAAACAGTGAGGAGGATACCAGTTCTTCAGCAGGTGTCGTAAGCCTTCTCCAAATCGAAAAACACGGCCACAGTCTGGAATTTCCGCAGAAAACCATTTATGAAATGGATGCACAAAGTAACGAGATGGTTAACTGCAGAACGCCGCGCTCGAAATAAACACTGTGTATTCGTTAGTAAATTGCGTGATTCGAGTCACCATACCAGCCGGGCATGAATCATACATTCTATCATCTTGCAAACGCAGCTGGGGAGAGAGATGGGGCGGTAGCTATAAGGAAGGTTTTTTTCCTTACCGGGCTTAGATATGGGTATGACGGTGGCTTCTCGCCAAAGTCCGGGAAATGTGCGCTCTGCCCAGATGCAGTTGTATGTGCTAAGCAGAAAGTGCTTGCCCGCAAAAGAAAGATGCTGCAACATTTGAATGTGGACAGCATCTGGCCCTGGGGCGGAGGATCGAGATGACCTGAGAGCGTGATCTAGCTCCCTCATAGTAAAGGCGGCATTGTGGCACTTACAATTCTGAGAAGAGAACGGTATTGCCCGAGCCTCCTCCACTCGTTGCCGATGGAGGAAGGTAGTGGGATTGTGGGAAGAGCTCGAAACTTCCACAAAATGGCGGCCCAAGGTGTTGGAGATAGCAATATGGTCCACGATTACATCGTCTGCTGCTGTCAGGTGGAAAATTGGCGAATGGATCTCGGTTCCAGAGAGTCGTCGGAAGTTGGCCCACACGACAGAAGAAGGGGTGGAGCTGTTAAAAAAACTATTGAATGAAATCTAGCTAGCTTTTTGCTATCCCGAAGAACGTGACGACACTTTGCAACCATCTGTTTATAATGAATGCAGTTTGCCATGGTTGAAACGCAGAGAGCACGTCTCCGTGCGCTAATTGCGTCACGGCACGCCTCAGTCCACCAAGGGACTGGGACACAGCGTGGTAAAGAGGAAGTGAAAGGAATGGAACATTCCGCAGCTGTAAGGATAACGTTTGTGAGATATTCCACCCGATCATCACAACTGAGGAAACCTTGTGCTTCAAAGTTCTCCAGGGAGGAATGAAACTGCCAGTCAGCCTTAGTAAGCTGCCATTTTAGTGTGCACGCAGGTGGGGTAGGAGTCAGCAAACAGATAGCACATGGGAAATGGTCGTTCGTGTAGTCGTCAAAAAGAACGGACCACTCAAGACGGTGGGCAAGCTGGGCAGTGCAGAAGGAGAGGTCCAAATGGGAACAGGTGTGCGAGGAGTTTGGAAAGGGAAGCGGGTGCTCCAGTGTTAAGGCAGAAGGGGTTGAGTGGATTAAGAAGATCAAACAAGAGGGCACCTCTCTGACAGGTTCTTGGAGAACCCCAAAGGGAATGATGCACATTAAAGTCACCGAGTAGCAGAAATGGGGGAAGCAGCTGCCCAATAACCTGGAGGAAGTCTGCTCTGGTTACATCGAATGGCGGAGGGACATAAATAGTACAGAGGGAAAAAGTCAGGTGGGGAAGGAAAAGGTGAACTGCAACAGCTTGAAGATGAGTAGTCAGGGAGATGGGTTGACTATGAATATCATCCCATATGAGCAACATGACGCCCACATGAGATGGGATGCCGACATCAGAGGGAAGGTCAAAACAAACGGGGAAGAAATGTGAAAGCTCAAAGTAGTCATGAGAGCGCAATTTCGTTTCCTGAAGGCAGAGTATAATGAGATGCTAAACGTAGCTGTAAATCCTCTTTGTGAGACCGAAGGTCGCGAACGTTCCATTGGAGGAGAGTCATGGTGAGGACAAGATGTAGGGATAATACTTTGGCGGCTTGTGCGGTCGGTCTGTGGAGTCCAACGCTGAAAAACGGTTGGTGGTGCGCACCAGCGACACGGAGACCAGCTGGGCTAAAGTATCACATGGCAACACCGCCGAAGAGAATCTTCGAGTCGGCGAAGGAGAAGACCATTTGCTTTCTGGTTAGAGGAAGACTCGGGTGTTAGTTGGCTGGAGGGACGTAGGAAGTCTTCATGGGAGTATTCCTTCCGTCCTTTCCAGCCTACCAGTTGTGTAGCTGGTAGCTGCACCGCTTGAGGCGAGAATTTGATAGCTTGTTGTGCAGCTGGACGGGGGGGGGGGGGGGCGGGGCGGGGGAGGAGATGGCGATGCTACCTTGACACTGGGCGATTTCACAACCTCAGAGCTGAATTGGAGGTCGCATCTCTGCATAGCCATGTCCTTCATGGAGTGAGGAGTAACAACAACAGAACTACAGCTGCCAGATGGGAGAACGCAGGGTTTGTGACTAGCCAATAACTTTCAAGCGACTGTGTAAGGCACTTTTTCCATTACCCAGATCTCTTGGACAGGTCGCTCATCAGGATACATGGGACAATCCCGAGAGCAGGCAGCAAAGCCACCATTACAGTTGATGCAGTGGGAAGAAGGAGGCTGACAATCTCCCTTGTGCAAATCCCTACCACAGGTTACACATTTGGCTTGGTGTTGACAAGACGTTCTATAGTGGTTGAATCAATAATACTGGTAGCAGCGTATCAGGTTCGGATTGTACGGCCGGATTGTGATAATTTCATAGCCTGCTTTGATTTTGCACGGAAGTACCACTCTATCAAAGGTGAGAAAAAGAGTGTGGGTGGGCACTAAGGAGGAATCTACCTTTTTCATTACATGGTGGGTGGCAATGACACCCTGATCAAAGAAGTAAGACTGGATTTCAACCTTGGCTAGACCATCGAGCAGCTTAGTGTAAATAACACCACAGGAAAATTCAAAGTTCTATGCGCCTCGACTGAACAGGGTAGCTATGGAAAAGCAAGGCGACAAGCAGTTGTGCTTGAGAATCAGAAGTAGTCTCCAAAGGTAAAGTGCCATTCCATAAACGAGAGCAGAATTTCACAGGACCAGCAATTGCATCAACACTTTTCTGAATAATAAACGTATTTACCATGGTGAAGGTTTGACCGCCTTCAGGTGCTGTCCATGATGTGCCGTCCGATCTCAGAGGACTGCATGATAACGTTAGTATGTGGACCATCACACAGATCTGTTTCTTGCTTTGTGGATATCAGCTTCAATTATTGTTCCTTACAATACTACGTGGGATGCCTTGCACATTACTAAACTCTAGCTAGTGGTAGTCACACTGTCTCAGCGTACATGCAATGTTTCTGTGTGTGTGTGTGTGTGTGTGTGTGTGTGTGTGTGTTCCTCGTCTCGTGCAGCTCCATCAATTCCATAGGACTGGTTTATGAAGTTCATATTATTGGAACGCATTACAACAATTCTCTCGTGAAGGTTGGTTGCACTGCTACAGCTCCAGTAGGAACTTCCACAGACTGCATTGTGGTATCGGTTGCTTCATACATCATGTAGTTACAACGAAATTGTAGTATTGCACTGTACTTTATAGTGAGCACATGCTATGGCAATTTACACCTAAAGTTCGTTTGGAGGTGACATCTCGCACACACCTCAGTACGTATTGCTTTACTGGGCGAGGATGTTGGTCATCCTTGCAGACAGCTCATCGACTCTTTGGTGCATAGTACAGGTTTCTATTTTCTTATAGAGGAGGCAGGTATGTATTTACTCAAAGATGATGTGTTAGCTTAACGTCATACAAGTAATTCTTATGCTTGCATTTTAGTCTGTTCAACCACATTTTTATGGCTTGTCACACACTTGACAAGGTGACATGAGCATATACCAACGTACAATATCCACAACATGTGTCGAAGCTTCACACATGAATATAGATCAAAATATGTGATACAACAGTGTCTCGATTTCCTTGTTCCATAATTTAAAAAACTGTAGACAGATAGATACACTGATTCCTTTTCCTTGATGATGGTATTATGGTAATAGTCAGTACTACATGCTCTAGTCACATTAATGTAGCCACCACCTATGTTTGACGTCAATGTGCAATAACCACTCACATACAGCAGGTGACAGCACTAGCAGTGGAGGCTACATAAAGCATGTCAGAAGGACGCAGACAATAGTGCAGTCATTGTCGTAATACGGAAACAGAACGATTTATCTGATGTCCAAAACGACATGATCACTGGTTTTCAGACCAAGGGTGGAAGCATTTCCCAAATGGCTAAGTTTGTAAACAGTTTATGTTCTGCTGTTTTTAAAGAATACTGTGCGTGGCAAAATGGCACTAACCAACTGTGTTGCTCAACGGGCCATAGGTGACAGGGGTGAATGTCAGCTGTGGACATGTGTATGGGAAAATAGACGTGCAACTGTTGAGCAACTGACTGCCAAGCTGAACCAATAGCTGCCAACAGTGTTTCCTCAATGACCATTCAGTGAACATTGCTGCGTATGCGCCTCCATAGCAGGGGCCTGGTTCATGCACCCATGCTGACGACTGTTCAGTGGCGATGAACAATCGAATATGCACACCAGTATCGCAATTGGACATCCACTATGTGGCGACATGTGGCCTTTTCAGATGAATCATGTTGTATGCTCAATTGGATAAATGTCCATTGGTGTGTATAGCGTGAAACGTCTGAAAGCAAACACTGTGCATGCATTATGGTCTGGGAAATGTTTTCGTGGCATTTTCCAGGTGATCTCGACATTCTGGACAATGGATCAGCACAAGTATGCATCTATTCTTGGGGACCATGTCCACCCTTACATGCAATTTGTATTACCTCGACACGATGCCATCTACCATGAGGACAATAAAGCGTGTCACACAGCTCTCAGTGTGAAAAATGGCTGACTGGCTTGTGGCGGTTGTGGCATCTGTGTGCATGTGTGCATACTGTACCAGGCAGCTGCAATACAAAGACGTGGTGAGTAGCAGCACCGACCAGTTACGTGGAGAGGCCACCTCACGTTGCTTCAAAGACAGCTGTGTTTATCTTAGTCTCACAGGACTGGATTATAGAGTTACATGCAGAAGCCATGGTATGATATTGTGATGTCACTCATCTCCATTTTTGTTGCATATCCCGGCAAATATTGCGTTATATCGTCTACATGGACCTGCTCCAATACTCTTCTCTGCTCTTCCATCAGAACGTCTATTTTAACGTGAGATAATTCCATTTTATATGGTACAGCCAAAGGATTTCTACATTTCCCCGAAATAATTTCCAATATTCCTCTTGCCGTCACATCATCATTCCCATGCAGGAGAAACGGTAGTTTTGCCTTTACACCGCGACTCACAGTGTCGAACTTCGAGAATTTACTAAATAATAATTGAATGACTCACACTTCTCCCTCCTTAACATTAGTTACCGTCCCTTGTCTCATTGCTCCTGACACTCCACTTGACCACAGTTTTACTAGCGTAGTGTTATCGCCAAATTCTTCTGTAATGGGTGTAAGAACATTTAAATTCTCGTTGCTAAAGAGCTTACTATTTTCGGCGTAATTTATATTCTCAATGTCAGTAAAAAGAGTGTTCAGATTATCCAGTAATAACCACAAACCAGAGTGTTCGTCAGAGAGCTATGGTGCTTGTTGTCTACATGAAAAAGTTTGAATACTGTTATCCGTGTTCTTGCACGAGTGGTTAAAACATTTAGGAAACTATGCTAGACAATTTTGCGTGCGCTGTAAGAAACTGCAGCTACGGCTGTGATGACGTATGCGGAGTGCTAAATGTCACGCTGCGCGGCTGATAAGCGTCTGTGCGTTGAGAGTGCATTTACACAGCGCGCCGTGCTCAGCGCTGTACATTTAAGGTCATCGTTATTACATTATTACAAGTATGGTCTCTATACAAAAAACTGGAAATGTATACGCTCAAAATAAAAACTTTTTGTAGGATATGTTTATTTACAGTATTCCTCCCGATTGCGGACTGGTACTGTTGCTATGAACACCTTCATTTCCTGGTCAAACTATAAGTTAATTTGCTATATCAGTGTTATTATTTGATTCCTTCACCATTACAGTCATTGTAGGGTGTGAACATATATAAATATTATTTAATTTACACACAATCACTCAGTTTTACAGTACTGTTCACATTATTGTCTTGTATGTGCCTTGGATTCGAGCTTGCGCTTTCCTTCAGTAAATTAAAGCTCCACTGATTTAATAGTTACAGGCTCAACACCAACATACTTTGGTACAGAGGAATATAGACATTCATACATTGCTCCACTTGGGCTATATTTACACTGTCGTCACGCAGATACTCAAAACATTCATTATACATCCCTGATCGACATAAACGCCAATGTATTTTATCTGCAGCAAGTGCTAATGCATTGTATGGATCATCTAAATTACAATACTCAATCATTTTAGGCACATGTTCATGCCCTCATGAAGTTAATTCTGGCTTTGTAGAATACAACTTTTTTCCTCAATACTAATAAAACAGCATTGCTAGATTATGGTATTTTAGTAATAGTATTAGAAACGATATATGGACGCTGAGGCAGCATCACGCTGGTGGGTGCCACATGTTACGTCAGCGTAGGCAATTGATCAATTATACAACCTATACTATCAGTTTCCGGATTTGATAATACTCGACTAACATATCTTTCGCAGACCGTGTTATGATGTCATTATTTCATTTGGTCAAAGTAACTTACCTCTCCAGCGACTAAAGCGTCTGACCTCTCATTACAGAGCTAGGTGCTCGGGAACAATGAAGCCCTTACAGCCATCGGCCGGGAGCAACGATTTATAAGTAATTCAGAGCAGCTATCGTGGAGTGCTTACAAAGTAGGCAGATACACACTCACCCACATGCACTAAATTGTCAGTTTCCTACCCATTTAAAAAATAAAACAAACAAAAGAGAAAGAGGACGTGACAGGTACAAGGGTCTGCTGCTTTAAGTTTAATCGCGTGATGTCAGAGATTCATGAGGTTGAAAAGTGAAAAATACAATTTTATTTTATACTGGGTTGGTGAATAAGTGTGTTGCGTTTCTCCATAAATTTAATAAACCCAACAGATACCCGTAATATAGACTTTGGTCATCAATAATATATTCTCCTTTACTATTTGCAACAGTCTGCCAATTCTGGGGTAACTTTTCGATTCCACGACTTAGACATCGCGTGGTTTTCATTCAGAGAACTCGTCGAGCCATGTTCGGAGCGCATTTTCATTCGAAAAGGAAGTCCTTGAAGGTTTTTTCATAGAGAGTGTAAAAGGTGAAGAACTGAGGACAGAATATCAGGTGAATAAGGTAGGTGGGGAATGACTTCCCAAACCAACTACTGTACAGTGTTTTTGGTCACTCCAGCCAGAATGCTGGCGGGCGTTATCGTGGAGTGGTATCACTTCACGCAGTCTTCCTGGTCGTTGTTCTTGGAAAGCGCCTACAAGACGTCTCAGTTGTTGGCAGAAAATGTCAATAGTGATAGTTACACCTCGGCGAAGCGATTCGTAGCACACCTCAGTGTCGCTGTTCCATTAGATGCATAACATTGTCTTTTGTGGATGAGCGAAATAGTGTCGCCCTGTCCACGTGATCTGCTGTCATTGGATCAGAAGCCCCTTGCGCTACAGATGTTTGCTGCTATTGTGATGGTTCAGGCAGTACTATGTTGCAGAACGCATCCATTACCTCATGAACAGTTTCCATCCGCGTCCGATAGGGGGTTTATGCACTGCAAAAGTTTGCTGCTGATCTGATAGCTCAGACAACAGTGGTTCGTGGAATACTCATACACTCCTGGAAATTGAAATAAGAACACCGTGAATTCATTGTCCCAGGAAGGGGAAACTTTATTGACACATTCCTGGGGTCAGATACATCACATGATCACACTGACAGAACCACAGGCACATAGACACAGGAAACAGAGCATGCACAATGTCGGCACTAGTACAGTGTATATCCACCTTTCGCAGCAATGCAGGCTGCTATTCTCCCATGGAGACGATCGTAGAGATGCTGGATGTAGTCCTGTGGAACGGCTTGCCATGCCATTTCCACCTGGCGCCTCAGTTGGACCAGCGCTCGTGCTGGACGTGCAGACCGCGTGAGACGACGCTTTATCCAGTCCCAAACATGCTCAATGGGGGACAGATCCGGAGATCTTGCTGGCCAGGGTAGTTGACTTACACCTTCTAGAGCAAGTTGGGTGGCACGGGATACATGCGGACGTGCATTGTCCTGTTGGAACAGCAAGTTCCCTTGCCGGTCTAGGAATGGTAGAACGATGGGTTCGATGACGGTTTGGATGTACCGTGCACTATTCAGTGTCCCCTCGACGATCACCAGTGGTGTACGGCCAGTGTAGGAGATCGCTCCCCACACCATGATGCCGGGTGTTGGCCCTGTGTGTCTCGGTCGTATGCAGTCCTAATTGTGGCGCTCACCTGCACGGCGCCAAACACGCATACGACCATCATTGGCACCAAGGCAGAAGCGACACCACTGGAGGCGGGCTGCACGATGTTGGGGCGTGAGCGGAAGACGGCCTAACGGTGTGCGGGACCGTAGCCCAGCTTCATGGAGACGGTTGCGAATGGTCCTCGCCGATACCCCAGGAGCAACAGTGTCCCTAATTTGCTGGGAAGTGGCGGTGCGGTCCCCTACGGCACTGCGTAGGATCCTACGGTCTTGGCGTGCATCCGTGCGTCGCTGCGGTCCGGTCCCAGGTCGACGGGCACGTGCACCTTCCGCCGACCACTGGCGACAACATCGATGTACTGTGGAGACCTCACGCCCCACGTGTTGAGCAATTCGGCGGTACGTCCACCCGGCCTCCCGCATGCCCACTATACGCCCTCGCTCAATGTCCGTCAACTTCACATACGGTTCACGTCCACGCTGTAGCGGCATGCTACCAGTGTTAAAGACTGCGATGGAGCTCCGTATGCCACGGCAAACTGGCTGACACTGACGGCGGCGGTGCACAAATGCTGCGCAGCTAGCGCCATTCGACGGCCAACACCGCGGTTCCTGGTGTGTCCCCTGTGCCGTGCGTGTGATCATTGCTTGTACAGCCCTCTCGCAGTGTCCGGAGCAAGTATGGTGGGTCTGACACACCGGTGTCAATGTGTTCTTTTTTCCATTTCCAGGAGTGTATATCCCGCTCCAGTAGTTCTGCTAGCGTAGACATCTTCTCGATGGCGTACGGATAAACATTTCCCAGCAGGAACGCCACTGACTAGCAGCATACAACGTAGCTCGGCTGTACTTGCACGCAATTTGCTGAGCAGCGTTATAGGGGTGCTGGGGCTGGGGGACAGGCGCTGGGTGGCGGTCTTGATGATAAGGCAGTGCTGACGCTGATGTCAGGATTCCCGGAGTGGCCATCATGCATGCGGTTGGATGCGAATTTTGAGAACTGGTCTGATGATAAGAAAGTGCTGATACGTATCTCAGCAAAATACACTAACGGAAAATAAAATCACAGCACCAAATAATAATTAAGGTAGAATAATGAAATTTTGGGAATAAGTTTGTCTAGTTAAACTATTTAAGTGATTAGCATTGCAAGATAACAGTTTAACGCAAGTGAGAGAAAGTCACTGCAGATGTGAAATACTGGTACATTAACATCCAGGGTAACCCCCAGAATGTTGAATGCAAGGATGCAAATGTACATGCATTGTGTTGTGTAGATGCCGGATGTCAGTTTGTGAGATGGAGTTCCATGCCTGTTGCCCTTGGTCGGTCAATACATGGATGGTTAAAGCTGTTTGTGGATGATGCTGGAAGAGGAGAAGATCAGTGTTTAACATCCTGTCAACGAGGACATTAGGGACGGAGCACAAGCTCGAATTAGGGAAGCGTGGGGAAGGAAATCGGTCGAGCCCTTTCAAAGAAAGCACTTGCTTTATGCGACTTGGGGAAATCACGGGAAACCTAAATCAGGATGGTCGGACGCGGCTTTGAACCGTCGTCTTTCTGAATGCGAGTCCAGTGTGCTAACCACGGAGCTACCCCACTCGATATGATGCTGGAGTTGTCGTCAGATGATGTCCCATATATGCTCGATTGGAGACAGCTCTGCTAATCTAGCAGGCCAAGTCAACATGTCGACACTTTATGGAGCATGTTGGGTTACAAAAGCGTTATATGTGCGACCGTTATCCTGTTGGAAAACACCCCCTGGAATGCTGCTCACGAATGGCAGCACAACACATCGAATCGTCAGACTGACGTATAAATTAGCAGTCAGAAAGCGTGAGATAGGCACGAGAGTGCTCCTGCTGTCATACGAAATTGCACCCCAGACCGTAGCTCCAGGTGTAGGTCCAGCGTGTCTAGCACGCAAATGCGTTGGTTACAGGTCCCCAACTGGCCTCCTTCTAACCAATATACAGCCACAGAGGCACCGAGGCAGAACCAGCTTTCATAAAAAAAAACACAACAGACCTCCACCCTCTCCTCCAATGAGCTCACACAGCCGATGTCGCAAATGGGTCAGTGAAATGTACGCTACAGGGCGTCCGGCTCGCAGCTGTCCTTGACGTAACCGATTTGTAACAGTTGGTTGTGTCATTGTGGTGACAACTGCTGCTCTGATTGCTGCTGCATATGCAGTACAGTGTGCCAGAGCCATACGAAGAACACGATCTTCTTCCCTCTCTGTAGTGCCATGAGGCCATCAGCAGCCTGATCTTTTTGCAGCTGTACACTCTCGAGACCACCACTGTCAGCACTCATGTGCAGTGTCTACATTCCTGCTAAGTCTTTCTGCAGTATCGCAAAAGAAACATCCAGCTTCTCTTAGCCCTGTTACGCAACCTCGTTCCAACTCAGTGGGGTGTTGATAATGGCGTGTTTGTCGCCTTAAAGGCATTGTTGACTAACATCAGCGCACCACCTACAATCTCAAAGGTAACTTTCTCTCACGATCGTTACAGCGTGTATTTCAAACTGATCCGATTTGTATCTTCATGGTGGCGCTACTAGTGCCACTCCTACACGACAGCCGGCCGGAGTGGCCGAGCGGTTCTAGGCGCTACAGTCTGGAACCGCGCGACCGCTACGGTCGCAGGTTCGAATCCTGCCTCGGGCATGGATGTGTGTGATGTCCTTAGGTTAGTTAGGTTTAAGTAGTTCTAAGTTCTGGGGGACTGATGACCACACATGTTAAGTCCCATAGTGCTCAGAGCCATTTGAACCATTTTGAACCTATACGACTGGTACGAAATTTGAATAGACATCATCTCGCAGATTTAGAAACACGCCTACCAACTTTCGTTTATGTCGCATTACCCATTTATTCGTCAGCATATAACAAGCACAATTTCCTGAGCAACAGATGTCATAAACTTGAGGATAAGGAAGTGCCGATGCCGATTTCAGCGAAATACCTGTCTGTACCCACAATGATCCATTACTCAGGGAGTGGCAATTGACCCTCAACATAAACAAATGTAACGTGTTGCGAATCCATTGTCAAAAAGACCCTTTAGCGTATGATGGTAAAATAGCAGAGGAATTACTGGAAGCAGTTACTTCCATAAAATGTCTAGGAGTATGCGTATAGAGCGATTAGATGTGGAACGAGCATATAAAATTAATCGAGAGTAGGGTACGTTGCCAGAGTGAGAGTCATTGGAAGAATCTTCAGGAAATGTAGTCCGTAAGTAAGGGAAGTAGCTTACAAAACACTTGTTCGACCAATACCTGAATGTTTTTCGTCTGTATGGAATTCATCCCAGATAGGACTGACAAATGAAATAGAGAAGATCCAGCACATTTCGTTACAGGATCATTTAGTAGGTGGGAAAGCGTCACAGAGATGCTCAGCCAAAACATGTGGCAGACGATACAAGTCAGGAGTTCTGCATCAGGGTATGGACAGCTGTTACAGTTCAGAGAGAGTATGTTCCTGGAAGACTCAACGAATATATTGCTTTCTCCTACATATTTGTTGCAAGAAGACCATCAATTTTAAATTGGAGAGATTCTACACTACACGAAGGCTTACCAGCAATCCTTCCCGCGAGCCATACGGAACTGGAATAGGAAAAGCGACACTGACACACAAAGTACCCTCCGTCACACACCATAAGGCGGCTTACGGAGTATAGATGCAGATGTATATGTATTTTATGTAACAAGAATAGTATTGGAGCTGAAATCCAATTTGTGGTGTACTTTGACTATAGTCAAAAAATGACTTCTCGAAAATAAGCAGATTTTGGTATGTAACACTAGAGTATTCGTATTCAGGTTCAAAATAATTTGGACTGAGCAAAGACTGTGAATTTGTATGGGCGCTGGTTACCGCGCAGTTGAGGGCCCCACAAACCAAACATCATCATCATCTTTTAAGCGATACATTCAGCCCTTACTTCATTTTTATGCCGCGCGCGGTAGCCGCGTGGTGTCAGGCGCCTTGTCACGGTTCGCGCGGCTCCCCCCGTCGGAGGTTCGAGTCCTCCCTCGGGCACGGATGTGTGTGTTGTCCTTAGCGTAAGTTAGTTTAAGTTAGATTAAGTAGTGTGTAAGCTTAGGGACCGATGACTTCAGCAGTTTGGTCCCATAGGATCTTACGACAGATCTCTAAAATATTTTTCATATTTATGGACGATAATGCGCGTCCGTATCGAACAGTGCAGGCACTTGGAACGATATAATATTCGCGAAATGGACTGGCCTCGACGTTCCCCCGACTTATGTCTCAACGAGCACGTGTGGGATGCGTTGGAGAGACATATTACAGCACGTCCACATTCACCAAAGGACACCCAGAAGTTGTCAACCACGCTGGTGGAGGAATGGAACGCCTGACTACAAGAATTCCTTACCATCGTTGTGGTCAGCATGGGAGCACGTAGCAGAGCATGCAGTGCCGTCCGTGGTGAGCACATTTCCTATTATGAACCACGTCCCGCTTTTTGTAATGTCCAGAGAACCTTCATTAATCGCGGCGACTTCAGTGTGATTAATTGTCTTTGAATAAAGACATCAGGTGAAAGTTACTTTCGTCCATAAGTTTCGCACGCCAGTGCATAAACTGTTCAAACAAACCTTTCCGTCAGCAGCATCACCTGCATAGTTTGTGTTTTTATTACCTAAAACCGGTTTCTTAATGCTATTTGACCACAGGAAATCGCTGTGTGCAAACACATGTGTGACGGAGGTAAAGGTACACTACATTCCTAGCGCAGTTCATTAAAACGCGCTATTACTCCAATCATGAAAGGCACATTGCGGATTGTGTGCGGTGTTCAGTGTGCTAACATCTCTCAAAGGGCCTTTCAAGCCTAGACAATGTGCACACTGCCACTTTACAACAAGAAGAGTTGTCAGCACGCAAGTGGTCCTCTGCATAGGCGTATACCACAGCGAGGTTTTAGAATATTTGGTCGCCTTCATGAGGCAGAAAACATCGAAGTTCTGCCTCATAGTGGTGGCCTCAGATCAAAAACACCAGCTGAAGACAGCTAAATAAAATTATGGCTAGTAGGTACTCCAAGAGGCTGCAACAGAACTGCGCGCTGCCAATTTGGAGGCAACTGGAACGGTTGTGTTACATCAAATAGGAGTACGCAACTGTCTCCAGGCGATTTTGTCTCTAGAAATTTCTTATGAAAATCAGTACAAACCTGCAAGCATAGTGCTGTACTGAGAAGATGGGCAAGGGAGCTCTTGGAATGGATCCTGCATCGTAGCCAACATATGCAAGACTTGTCTGATGTCTAACGATCATAATTGACGACCAGATGCCAATTCACATCTCAGCAGTTGCACGGGTTCATCCGGGAGATGGGGACAGTCATGCGAATCAGTATCATGTATCAATATCAGATACCTTTCACCACTGCCGTTGGTAATTTGTGGACGGGTGGTGGGGCAGGTGTGCAGTACTGGAACAGCGTTCACCGACATACTGTCCAGCCCCAAGGTCATCATTTAGGCGACCGATTCCTCTTTCAGTGAGCACCTTCCGAATACCTTCTTCTAGAAAACAAGAATCAACGAAATGAAATGCCCTGTGGTATCTGCTGGCATGTACCCAAGCATGCTTGGGACTAGTTGAAACTTACGGTTTGTCGTTGCAGGAACCCGCCTCACATACTAAATTACTGTAAGAGGACCGTTGTGAACAGCATACCAAGTAGCATCCAAATATGTTACACTGCACAGCGTGGAGCAATATTATACTGAAAGTTTCTTACCAACAGAGTTTAATTTCACCGACGTGCTCTTTAGGACAGAATGCCAGTAATTTTATTATTATTCCGGTTTTGCTCTACTTTTTTAGTGTCATTGGGCTTACTTTTTCATTCCCTACTTCCCTTGAGATATGGGCGCAGATATGCAAGTGGTGCAAACATATTTCTAGCGGTTTACATCTTTTCCGGTAATTAACTTCTTTTATGTGTAAAATGCACCAGTTTTCTTTTGAAGGTGGGTTTCAGGCCACAGCTCAATGGATAAGATACGTAATTTTTGTCACTGTCTTCGGGGCGACATGTAAGTTGTTGTTTTGGCACATTCTAACGACAATGTATGAGAGTTGCAGAGAGAACTGACCGTCTTACTTTCAACATATTCCACCCTCAAGCCTCATTCCGAAAGATCCATTTAATTCCATAGCTGCACAAGGTGACTGCACCACCATGAGAAACATGAATACTAGGAACGTCAACTTCAACAATTACACCACTAACACTAGGGATGCTGACTTTGGGAAAATCGCATTCGTTCATCAACAAATATGTATCCTTTGTTATTGACCATATACTCTATCCTTTCGAATCTCTCGCTTGTACTGCCCCTGCAAAATGGGCAACAGAGATAACATGTGCCTACTGTTTTCCTTTTCAGTGGTTGGACTACGTAAAATGAGACACTGAAGACGATTAAACCATTCACAAAAAACGACTGGAATGTCTTCAGAAGTACGCTCGAGAGAAATTTCTCGACGACAGATATTTAAACCATCAACGATCTAAACAACCTCAGTGACGTTATTGTAAAAAAAAAAAAAAAAAAAAAAAAAAAAACCAATGATACAGCAGTCTTTGAGGTAGTGTTTACTGTACTGTCAAATCTTAAAAACGGAACTATCCTTCCTAACAGCCTTGAGACTATCAAATTTAAGACACAGATTTACCATACTGAAAACATGACAGAACTCATGGATGCGAGTAAACTCACCTGTTGGCAACTAAAGTGATGGCAACAACAATGTTCAGAGCAAAACGACATTTAAACAGCTAAACTGCGTTTAATTAAGGAAATAACACAGACACCTCTTCAGTGAGCCCCCCTCCCTCCCCTCCGAGACAAACCACAAAAACATAAGTGCAGACGGCCCAGAAGATATGCAAATACTCAAGAACCTACTAGTTTATGTTCACCAGCATCCCATAGACTCACTTTTCGACGACCATTACGTACGTCAGTTTCAACCTAACACTTCACATGAGGTGTTGGAAGGTACTGCCCTTAGTCAACCCCGAGTTCATTGCTCACATCAATCAAAAAGAATTGTCGGAAGCTCTACTAACTGGGAACCATTACACTATCCCTGACCGTGATGAAATCAGGCGGAAATATGATCACCACAGACCTTCAATCTCAAAGGCTTACGCAAACTGTTCAACGCAGATCTATTTGTAGAAACAGTGCCTGATCTATAGAAAGAAGCTAGTATCATCAAAATATACAGAACTGGAGTTAACGCGCTCTATTTTTGTTTATTGTGACAGTAAAAGTGTATGAAGATATACTAAATAATAGAATTCACACATTTACAGATAAACCCAAGATTCTTCCCGTAGAACAGTGTACTTGAAGTCCCATCGTTGTATTAATAATCAGTATTACTGCCACCCTCAATAGAACTTGCTATGTCCTGACAGTGTTCCTAGATACTGAAAGCTATTAGGACCGGCGAAAACTCTTTCTATGGTCTTTCGTCCATTACTTGTCAACGTGGAAAATGTGAAGCACCACAGACGCTGTGACGTATTTCTCATTCACTTTACTTTCAGTTAGGTTCAGTACACAGTTGGACAATTCAAATTAAGGTGCTGTACACATTATTGCACCTTAGAACTAACTAAATATTTGGCATGAACAATATCTCACTCTTCTGATGCAAAGCAGATGTTAATCGAGAATATTCCCATATTTGTACGTTGACATTATCTTTAGAGTGTTCTCCTGAATTATGAGATTTATTCCAAACACTCGTCTTTTGGAAAGTGGTAGTTCAAAACACCTAAGACGCCCTTAACGAAATTAGTGAAATCACTTTCTATGTCTTTTAAAGAACATACTTCAAAGGCTTGTGTTGTTCATCGTCCAAATAGGAGTTTTTCCATCCTGACATGTCACCTTGCTCGTTTACTTACAGTTAGGTGAGCTTTGGTAACTAGTTGTGTTATAGATACATCACTCCTTCGATTTTTAAATGGTTATTTTGGAACCACCAGGCGGTGTAATGCCAACCTTGAAGTATCTGGCACATCGAAGGAAACACAAACAGTTGTGTTGTTGTCTGTTGGATTCACTAAATTCATTTTGTTCCTACTTTGTTTCTACCACATACAATTCCTTTCAAGTAAGGAGCAGTAAAATGAAACCATGACGGATGGAAAAAAGCAAGAAATCCTTCGAGTACGAGGTCGCAAGTTCAACCTTTAATAAGGCTCATTTGAAAACGATGTGTTAACAATTACAACAGGAAAAATATTAGCTGCTAATGACTAATCACGTGCATCAGGAGGGCGACACAAAATGAGTGTCCTAGAGGTGCAGGGATGTAGGTATTGCGGTTTACAAAATGGAAATCTTCGACATTCAAGAAATGTTCAAAACAAATCATTAACTTGCACCATGAACACATAATGAAAAATGGCGCGCCACAGTAACCAGAAAGGTTCCCACCTTTAAGATCGAAGGTGAACTTAAGATTTACAAACCGTGCAGGACGTTCAGTTAGGTATCCACTCTTAAAAATGCATGTAGAATCATATGGGTGTAACGGGGTGATGAGAACTGATGGAATGTAATGGCATGCAGCCGAATGCGAGACAGTCTGGCGTGGTGCTTATCGTGAAACTGATTATCCTTTAAGACGCAGCTGCAAATAGTGCGATAATATGTTTTATAGGCACGGAGAAAATCAAACATCTACAGGCTGAATTTGTGGTTTCAGGTGGTATGAACAGCAATGTCACACACTTTTTAGGAGGGATAATTTGCTCTAAACGCGTATGATTTTTATACGCAGACCATAAATTAAGCAGCTATTGGCCAAAAGCAGTGCTCATACCATAACTGTAGTTCTCCTACGCCCATTTTCCCACTCTTGCTGGCTGTGACGTAAATATTCCCTTAACCCTTCCAAAAGCAAGTCCACGAGATAGAATCTTAGAGGGCAAAGTACCTACAACTACTCGCAGCACAGTGAATAACATTCCAGCCAACTTAACATCCAGATTAACAGTCGGCATAACTGATCTTGATACAAATCTCTTGGTATCTCTAATTTCCACGGTTCCTTTCATATGATGATGATGATGATGTTTGGTTTAGTGGGGCGCTCAACAGCGTGGTTATCAGCGCCCGTACAATTACCCAATCTTTGCTCAGTCCAATTGCGCCACTTTCCTGGATGATGATGAAATGATGAGGACAACACAAACACCCAGTCATCTCGAGGCAGGTGAAAATCCCTGACCCCGCCGGGAATCGAACCCGGGACCCCGTGCTCGGGAAGCGAGAACGCTACCGCGAGACCACGAGCGGCGGACGGTTCCTTTCATATGAATTTCCGCTTCAAATCACGACTGGTCGGAGATGAAAACTAATTCCTTAGTGAACGATGGGGTAGGTTCGTTTATCTCATCTACAAATTTTCGGGCTGATTCCCCAGTTGGCTGTGCATCATCAAATTGATGCTTTGTTTGAAATTTCGTTATCTTACGTCTTCCACTTCTGTAGCACTGTTTGAAGTTATGCAACCATCCACTGCGTCCCTTGAAATCTTTGTAATTTATGTCGCACTTGTGTGCATAACGTAGTCGGTCACTGTCATGCACATCCTATAAATTGTATCCAGCATCCTCGAAACGCGCCAACACCTGTTTCTGTAACAAGCGCACCTTGTCCTCCCTTGAATATCCGTAGTTTTCCTTATGCACTACACGGTTATTTTGCTGCGGACTTACTCGAAATCTCTTCATAACTGTTTTTTTACTATGCTGCAGATGATAAAGTACATAATTGTGTTTAGTACCCGCTCCTTGGACAACGACTGTCATTTACTACATTTTACTGGTGGCGGGATTTGTAGCTCCCTGTCCGACATGGATGATGAACTACATGGTTCGACGCGTGTTTCAATATCACTTTCACTTGTTAAAAACTTATCGTCATCATTGTACTCATATACGTTGTCCGCACAGTCGAGCGTATATGACACTACCCATTCCATTCCTGCAGAAACGCTAATATTTTATCCGTCACTTCTTTCTCACACCTAGAAATTCAGTGGGTTCCTTTCTGACTAAATGTCAGCTTCGGAACCTGTTGTTACAGGTACAATGCAATGTTTTATCTGTTTATCGTTGCGCAGTTCTCTGCTGTGCATCAACGCCACTAGCACTGTAGCGCTGTTGTGATTTACTGGTCAACTAAGCAGTTCAACTACGCTCCATAGCCTCATGCTGTACTCACAATCACGCCTCCTGTTGTCATTAACAGCCAATATCGTGGTCGCATGATAGAAAATATGTGAGGCATCGAATGCCGTATGCGTCATTGGTCTTAAGCGACCTCTCACTCAAGTGGTTCCTTCTGAGAAAAGATGGCCAATGCCTTCATGAAAATTGCGGTTGCCTACCGTTTGTACCCTGGCGTGCATTTTTTCGTGCCAATCAAATCGACTGCCACGAAGGTCTTTCCTCAGGGCTTCAAAAATAAGGAAATCAGGACTGTGTGGAGGATGTATAAAAGCTTCCCAGTCAAATGTCTGCAGCGTAGCCGAACAACCTTGGCAACATGGGGCCGTGCATTACGCTGCAACAGAATGATGCCATCTGTCAGTATTCCTGGGCGTTTGGACTTCATGGCTTGATTCAATTTTTGCGAAGCGTCCATGTGTCAAAGTTTATTAGTCTATAAACATCAATATCTCTTGCAAACTTGGGTGCGTTGATAATCCATTGGAGAACTTTATTTTGGATGAACTGTGTCTCCCGTAGTTGGTAGTCATTGGCGAGGCCCTAATAGGAGCTGCCATGGAGAATTACATGTAGCACTGTGGGCTTGCACAGTCGTACTTTCGTGTTCGTTAAGAGAAGAAGTGTCTTCACCATGGTCATGGTCCGTCGTCTTTTATCTTGGACGTGGTCTTTACATGTAAGCTAATTAACTGCTTAAGGAGCCCAAACGGCTAAGTCAAAAGTTTTCTGTTCACCCCCTCGCCCCAGGACAGAAGCAGTGCAGCCAACCTTACTACGAACCCAGTAAATTCTGTGTGAAACTGTGAGAAAATTTTCTAAATATTTTCGTAGCGTGTATCTGAGGTGAAACAGGGGAACCAGACCGGTATTCACATAGTGGAATGTAGGAAACCGCCTAGAAATCACATCCAGGCTGGTCAGCACACCGACGCCTTGGCGTTAATCCGCCAGGGGTATTCGATCCGGAGCCGGTATACCTCCCAATCCCGGAAGCGGTCGCTTTAACACGCGCGGCCTCCCGTGAGGGGCAAAGGTAAGCCTTGGGTCGTATTTCACCCCAGACATTTCACCCTTTTTGCCCATGGAATTGGACGAACATTTACGGAGAGCCTTGCGTCGATCATGGATCTCATGGAAGTAAAATAAATAGACATGCACTTCTAGGGGTTTAGTTGCAATTTGTTCTTCCTACACCATTTTTCCAGTGAAGTCTTCGAATGTTCGTTGTTTGACGACGGCCATTGGTGAGAAAGGCTTTATCGTCTTCAAATGGGGCAAGTGTCAGATTGTCTATGGTTGGGATGTCATTCACATAAATGTTGAAGTGTGTAAAGGGTAAGTCTCATCACTGAAGTATTCCTGCAGACGTGCATCTTCAGTTCCTACCTCTGTACCTTTATTTTCACCATAATTTGACGTTGGTGAAGGACTGTTGCGATCAGTTTTGCATAACAATCTGAGATTGTAGACTGATGCCAAAGGCTGATTATAACGTTTTGTTTTCACACCTTATATTAGGCCTTTTCTACATCAAGGAAAACTGCTGGCCTGGATTTAACCAAGTTTAGATTTTTAGATATGTGCTCAAGTGTCTGGAGCAGTTGTTTTTCTTCCGAGAGCTTTCGTTTGAATCTCATGTGATCTGGTCGATTCGTTTCATCTATCGGCAATAGGGCTTTGATCCGTCTGTGTGTCACCCATTCAAAAGTTTTATCCAAAGTTCTAAGTAAGCTAACGGGTCAGTAACTGCTGGCTTGAGTCAGATCTTTATTGGGTTTCGGAATGGGTATAATTTAAACGATACACCATTTTTTCGTAAAGTACGCATTCCGTAAGCAACTGTTGTACATACTCACCAACAGGACCAACACTTTTACTGATGTTTCATCTGTTGCTTTGTCACTTTATCAATTGCTAGTGCTTTGTGTCATCCAACTAGCCGAATTTTGACTTATTTCCTGGTAGTTGTCAGATCCGATTCTGATGTGGGAGGTTCTGTTAAAGTCCTTTCCCCTAAGTAGTTTAACCGTTGATCGTCTATGTCGTCACGACAGTTTTGAAAGGGGGTGGCAGTGGCTTCGCTCTTCATAAAGGGAGACGAATTTCTCTGCTTTGGCTATCACACTGTAGACCAATCCTTTTGGCGTTTCCAATGGTTGTATGGCTCTTTTGGCGATCGAAGTCTTTTCACCAGCTGCCACTCGTCCCCAGTTTATACAATGAGTGTGTTCATTTCGTCTCCCCACGATTCCATACGCAACTTACGGAGCAGCCTCGTAAATTTGCATTCCACCCGTATTGTTTTGTGTTCTCGGTCACGGGTCCGTCAGTTCTCACCAGAATTTCAGAGCGATTCGCTTCTGTTTCTGTAATTCTTGGAGGAACGGTGGTAACTGGAGATGACGGTCAAAAATGTTCAAATGTGTGTGAAATATGGGACTTAACTCCTAAGGTCATCAGTCCCTAAGTTTACACACTACTTAACCTAAATTATCCTAAGGACAAACACACACACCCATGCCAGAGGGAGGACTCGAACCTCCGCCGGGACCAGCCGCACAGTCCATGACTGCAGCGCCCTAGACCGCTCGGCTAATCCCGCGCGGCAGATGACGGTCATCCACTCTATTACTGCGGTGATAATCGAAAATTTTATTGCTTTTGATGATTTGTCCGTGACATACGTAATGAAGTCATATCATTGCCACTGTGGAGACGTCCCATGTTGGACGCATATTGTTACTTAAGTAATGATCAAATTTCTACCAGTCAATCTCTGTGGAGGTTGGCGGTGCCGGCAGTGTGACTAGCCTAGACAGAGTCGTCAGGACAGAATTGTGGTCTGATGACAGTAAGAGAATAAAGTACCCTTGGGATAAGCCCACACGATAGAGTATTTGATTGTTTTCTGGAAATCCTCTTGAATAGTTAATTATGTCATTTTATGCTCATAACACGCTTTTTTCCTTCTTGAATTTCAGTATTCTTTCATAAAAAACAGAAAAAAATTCCAACAATTTGAAAGCCCGCTAAAACGCTCCAATTGAGTCATGTGATGCCTGTGACGTCACTGGCCAGCTCGCTGCTCCTGCTGTCATAAAGCTAATTCACAGTGATGTCTCGTTTTGGAATTTACGTATCGGAAAATGGATTACAAATGGTATGTAGTACCACATTGTACAAATACATCCATAAAAACTCTTGAAGAATTGTTTTTGAGTGTTTCAGATAATGAGAAGGCGCGCAGAAATTGACTACACTGTATCTCCAAAATGCCACCAGGTCGATGCTCAAGTTCCCTACTTAATTAGAAATGTCTTGCACTCCGAAGTTAACATTAATTTACCTCCCAGATACGCTTTCTCACTGTTACAAAGAAGGATAGCATCAGTCGACGAAATTAAATTCGTAGTAAAAATTATCGTTATAGCTTCTTGTCAGCAAATAGTTGGTAGCTTGGTTGGTAGAGGGATGGGCTGTCGAACATAAAAAGATGATCGTCGTAGCTCCCTGGTTCGGATCTAGTGTGCAATAATATTTTTGACTTATTTATAAAACAAATCGACAGTACTTTCATATGAAAACCAAATAACAATTACAAAGCTTCAGTACCCCGATTAGTAAAAGAGTATTATTGTGCTTTCCTTGGCGTTTACTTGCATTTAATTTGCAATAGTTGTTCACACACATCATGTTCAAAAAGATATTTCCTCGTTAATGTGACCATACAAATTTTACTTCGCTAGAAACAATGTTCTTTTCTTGGTACTGTCCAGCTAGGATCCTTGTTGTTTAAGCTTTTGAAGTTTGGTCATATTACATAAGATGGAGTAAGTCTGCTTCAGACACACGTTAGTTTACACTCACAAACAGCACAGCCCTTACATGCTTTATATCTCTCCGCTTGCAAAACCTCATCATCCTACAGCTTGTTGTTCTGCAAGTGTAAGCAAAGTACACGCATTTGTCCATTTCTCAGACTAAGATTAATGTGTAGCTATATAACATACATCCTACCATTGAAATAACTGCTACAACGGCTTCTTACTAACGTTATTTTCGTGTTTCGTGGAAAACTTAAGAATTTATGCTTCTTCCAGCATCCACCTTGTGTTCTTCTTATCTATAGTTATATGCGCTATCCGTTGCGCCACAGAACGCATGCATCACGCTGTATCTTCGCTGAGTATCTTATATAGTGGAAATCAGTATTAAGATTTGCCACGAATAATTTTATTGTTGTTTGGGTCATATTTCATGACTTATAGTCGACAATCTAGATATAAGATGTGGACCCATGTGCAGAAGTTCCACAATTTCTTAGTTTTAGCGGGTTTAAGTGTTGCTGTAGGGAACACGGAAAAGCATGTCCGTCCTTGAACATAACGCCGCTCTAAATAAGTGGAGCATAAACGCGTCAATTTCCGTAAGGTTTCCACTACCAGGGTTCGCAAAATTCCTTTCCATTGTTACTTAAAGGCTGTGAATGCGTTTTATATCACTGAATAGCTAAATTATTTGCAGAAAAAGTACATAAAAACATACTAACTATGGCTAACACACCTGTAACACACGTATAGCGTCGGATTACTCCTTGTCTCTGACGTCACCGGAGCGTCAGTAGTAACAGAGCGTTTTCGATGCCGTGACCAAATCTTGATATTTAACTATTTTTAAGCTTTAATTACATAAAAATAAGAGATATTTTTGAGGACGTTGACCGTAAATACGATATGAATCTCATAGTAATTGCGAATAACAAGAATGCAAAGCATAATTTTAACATAGGAAAATAGCCTATTAGTAGCCGAAATGAACAATGCCGCACAGGCTCCTCCCCTCCCACGTGCAGTACTTTCCCAAATGACGTCGCATGTCCGAGTTGCCTACATTAAGGGGCAGGTGGAGTCGAACAAAGGGACAGGGGAAGGGACGTGACTTGGTGCATGTGCGCCAACACAAGCACACACACACACACACACACACACACACATATTCATGCACATACATTTTGCTCTCCGAATCACAGTCCATAAAATATGTAACAGCCCATCATTATGTATCACAGAGTTGGCTGCCTTGTTCTGTGTACGCAGATGGCGCCAAAACACGACTGCGGTTCGATTTGAGTACCCCCTTAGTGCAAGGCAGAGTTTGTCGAACGTCTAAAGTGTGTGTATTACTTGTAAAAAAATTTTTAAATAAAAAAAGGTCGTCTTAGTTTGGCTAAAGGCGATACACTGTCTGTCAAAGTCTAATGATCAAGGCGCAGCATACGAAGCAATCAGAACTTTTCTTCCTAGTACTGCAACCGACACGATACCGGGCACTAAGAGGGTTTCGGAATTTAAATTCTCTTTTTATTTACAGTATAGTCATATTGCTAAGACATTCTACACTCTCTTTCGTGTATTATAACACCTATTATCCATATTCTAATGGAATTTGAGTATGTAACTTCAATTCGTGGTAAGGTCTTATGGGACCAACTGCTGAGGTTATCGGTTCCTAAGCTTACACACTACTTAATCTAACTTAAACTAATCTACGCTAAGGACAACACACACATCCATGCCCGAGGAAGGACTCGAACCTCCGAAGGGGAGAGCCGCACGGACCGTGACAAGACGCCTCAGACCGTGCGGCTACCCAGAGCGGCCTTAGGTTTACCATTTTATCAAACAAATACCGTTAAATGTGGTTACTCCATCAGCTTTAAACTCTGCTGATAACTTTTCTGTTGCTATGAGCGTAATGTCTTGATCAGCACATTTAGATACGATGCAACCATCCTTTTAAGCAGATCCAAACGGTGATGGAAGTTTATAAATAGATTTTCGTGTATCTTCTAACATGGATTCGTCATTTTCCACGAGTACTCCAATGTATTGCCACTTTCCATTGATATTTACAGTAAATTGCCAGTTGTATCCAGATTTTTCATATACTGTATTTAAAGTAATTTGTAAGCCTTATTTGCATATATACCATAGATTTTTTTTCAGTAGCATATTAAATTCCTCCTTCGTGGCAGTTGTTTTCACCAAATTCACCAAATACTCCTGTTTCTGTTCTTTGACATCGAACTCTTCCATTTCTAGTTTTCTTTTGTATACATGTAACACATCAACTCCACTTAAAGGAGGCTGATGTTAAAATGACAGTACTAATGGAAGAGATGCCTGGGATGGTGCAGCAATTCCATATAGACTACTATTACCTGGTGCACCAGGATATAATGCAAGGTTTTGTGGGATTTTTAAGGAAATAGAGATGTGTGATTACCTAATATCAAACCATGACTTATGTGCGCAAGAAGACAACCAAGGAAACAACAAAGTCATTATGAAGTACAGTGAGACAGATACAATAGGCAGTTTAATGTGGATTAAATCCAGTCATAGAATAAAGATATATAACAAATATGTATGTCAAATCACAGTCCCGGGAGTAAACAGAGATACCAGCAACCATAGCTTCCCCTACCGTTATCCTCGCCACCATCTGTCCCTGTGTACAGATAATCCGGGCCGGGTGTGTGGCATCATGGAGATAGTGTGCACTAGGGAGGGGGAGGTTTCTCTCAGTTGCTCGTCCTCTCAGGCGCTACTCATATAGATTTATCCTAGACAGTACTTTACTCTCCTGCTGAGGCCACATCATGAAGATTAGTTAGTCCTAGTGGTAGGGCAATATTTTTCGTCGCAGTTATGTTCAGGACGTCTGGTTTGTGGCGCGCAGACCACAGAATAAATGCCAGTTCACTGGAATCCCACACAGTCATGTTCAGTCTCTCTTCTGGGTCGAATAGTTTGACTATAGGTGTTTTTCATTTAGGTCACATCTCAAGAATATTTTCTGTTGCCTTGAAACATAACCTCAAAATCGTCCTCCAACAATTGAGCTCTGGATCTGTGTCAGGCAGATTGAATTTGGCCTTTCACTGTTACTCAGGACTGGCACTAGGATTTTCGGGCCCCGGATAAGCGTCTTTAGGGTACTATCCAAATGTTTTATTTTAAACTTTGTTTTTTTGGAAATTCAGAAGATTTTAATGCAAAAAATCAAACAATGCCTTTTTTTTTACTTTTTAATGCTATCAGCCTTCATAAATTGATATCTTACAAAATTATTCTTCTTTCTAGCTTGTTTTTAGATGCTAATTATTTTATAATCCTGGTATAATCTAATGAGCAGGCTAAATCTGACTCTATTACGATCATAGCTAATGCAGAAACCGCTCTTGTCCCATTGTAGCTTTCAAATAATTCTTAACTCTGCTTGGGCAAAAGTAATAGGTGAAGTGTAGAAAATCCATAAGGTTACCACTCTATTTGAAAATATGTTATTAAAATTGCATTTATGAAGCGCATTCAGAAAGCGCAGAGAGGAAAGTGGATCAGACACAAAATTAGCTGCATGAATCTCTTTTAACTGCAAAATTTCTGACTTCAGATTCTGATTATTAACGTCTACAGTGTACAAAGATGTCATGTACTCTACCTGCTCTGATACTATAGAATCGTTTAGGCTTATGCAATTCCATAAGAAACGAAATTTGCCCAACATCCTGTCGATGGCAGCATACCTCATAGTTAAATTTGCTAAAACGGTATGTAGAATGACATTTAAAAAAAAGTGTAAAGCTGTCAGTTGGGCTCAGGTCTAAATCTTCTTCTGGTGTTTCATCTACAAATTGTAGCCTTTGCCTTTCCGTTCGTCTGTGCCGCAAATCGTTACAGTCGAATCAGTTCATATTCCAATATTTTCTGGTATCTTAAAATTTTCTGTGTAATTCATAACCCAATAATTTTTCATTTTATTTAATTTTTTCACAAGACTCTTAATATTGGCACTTTCAACTTGGATTGTGGCTTCCCCTGTTTGAAGCATAACGTTACATACAGTATCTTTATTGCAGCTAATAGTTTGCACCACACTGAAGACATCAAAATGCATTCAAATATTTCAGATGCTGCTGAATGCCCTTTAGTGCAGTCAAATTAAAATTAAAATCAAGTTCAACAGCCATTTGTAATGCGGGAAAATGCTTCGCAAATGGACGCACGACATCAATCGGCACAGACCGCCTCCTTCCTGATAGTCCGTGAAGGGAGAATCCAATATATTCTTTTAAAAATTTCCATCATAGGGACTAGAATGGAAACAAAATTGTTTTCAAAACAGTTCAGAAAAAAAGTTATTACGTCCACGCAAATCTCTGCAGCATGGATGCGACTAAGATTTAATGACCGTGAACCGCAAAGAGAAAAAATTGTCACGGATTTTCTTTTAATATATGCGTTTGAGCTCCCTAATAAGTGCCACTCATACCACTACCGTTGTCGTAACAATACCCACAACAGTTTGAAAGCTGTAAGCTACCGACCGACCATTCCTCTGCTCTCAGTTAAGGAAGTCGAGAAAAAGCTCTCTAACGCTGCATTGATTTCCTTCATCGAGGGCAACCTAGCGCACTATAAAAACATTTTGGTATGTTTGGGCTTCATCTGGTGTCGCATCTACCATAACAGAAAAGTATTTATTACGTTTTACGTCTGTTAAAACCGTTTCGCTAACAAAGTGTCCAGCTACGTCAAAAATACGTTCTGAATATCTAGTGAAAGATGATGAACCATGCATTTTCCTTCTTGTTGCGACGCCTTAAATTTTCTTGAATGCTCTTTCATAAGTGGTTCAAACTTCGGCAAAAACTCTAAGGCGCCGAAAGAACTGCCATTTCGACGATCTTCGACTAACTCACTATCACCTCTAAAATATCAACCTCTTTCCACGAGATTCCGCAATGCGATATTTCGGTGCATTACTTTTCTTCTGTTACAATGTTTCGATCTAAAATATTTCCTATGGCTGCGCTGGTATTTAGCGCATTTCTCTAATTTTCACTATTCGAAGTACGACATTTTGTTATCAGCGATGCTTTCATGTTCACTCACTTTCTGTTTTAGCTTTTTCCAGCCTTTTTATAATTCCCAGCCGTAGACTACAGCCAAAGCGGAGAAAATAATTGGCAAACAAAACAATATAACGGTTGCTTCTCTTTGATCCAAACAAATCACTCCGTTTTTGACATCATTTTGTTAAGATGCTACTTAAACACATTTGTAGGGAAAGGTTTATTACTTTTTCAGTCCGGCGGAAATCTTTTCGGTGTCTGCTCATGTCCCCGCCTAACAGCTTCCTCTACCCTTCAACTGGTGAAGCACTTTTTTTCACTTCACAGGTCGATATCGAAAACTAAGTTTCTCATTCCCTGCCGATCTGCCTGTTAAAAGATGTTCAGTTGCTGGAACGATTTCCGTCACCGTCGCTTGCTCTAACAGTGTCACTTTCACTTTTTTGTGTGCACTCCTCAACGCAAATGCTACCCTGACCGTCATCTCTCTTTTGATCGACATGGTTCCAGTCTCTGAACCGGCGCCGCTACAGATGCTTCGGAACGTCTTTCTTGCATATCAACGTATCCAAATTTTTGAAAAATGGCACTATTTTTTGCACGAGAGGGGCGTTCTTAACTATCTGCAGCACAACATCCTCAGTCACTAGTAAGTGGAACTGTCTAACTAGCGGTGTACTTTGTCTCTGAGTATGCTGATACTGCTCATAATCAATTAAGGAAGTCTCAACGACATCTACACGTCATTCTGACGCCCCAACACTGCTGGTTTAGGAAGTGGCGCAAACGCTAACAATGTATGTCCCTTTCTAGCAGCATTGTCTTTTTCAGCCTTACGCTTTGTTTTCGATAAACTCATGAAGCAATGTATCACTTTTTTCCACTCGGATTGTTCGTTTCCATTATGACAAAACTCTTAAAACTCTGTTTAGATTAGATTAGATTTACTTTCATTCCAATTGATCCGTAGTGAGGAGGTCCTCCAGGATGTGGAACATGTCAGAAAAACGACAATACATGACAAATATTTACAACTAAAACAAATAAGCTAATGTACCATTCCACAGGTCCCAAGTGGAATGATCGTCATTTTTTAATGAACACTAAGAGTCATTTTACAAATACTAATGCACTGAATTTAAAATAAAACAGTTTTTTATTTATTTATAAGGTAATAAACATGTAATACAACTACTGTAATACTTATTTACAATGAACACATTACTGCACTGAAATGGTGCAGAAGTTAGATTATACTTACACACACACACACACACACACACACACACACACACACACACACACACACACACAAATTTTCAGTGAACACATTACTGCACTGAAATTGTGCAGAAGTTGTGTTGTACTTATATACAAATCAGTTGGTTTTACTAAGAAATTCATCAATGGAGTAGAAGGAGTTGGCCACCAATAAATCCTTTAGGCTTCTCTTAAACTGAATTTCATTGGTTGTTAAGCTTTTTATGGCTACTGGCAAGTTATTGAAAATGTGTGTTCCTGAATAATGTACACCTTTTTGTACAAGACTAAGTGACTTTAAATCCTTGTGAAGATTATTCTTATTTCTAGTATTGATTCCATGAATTGAGCTGTTGGTTTGAAAAAGTGATATATTTTAATGACAAATTTCATTAAGGAATAAATATATTGGGAAGCTGTAGTTAGTATCCCTAGTTCCCTAAACAGGCTTCTGCAGGATGTTCTTGAGTTCACACCACATATAATTCTTACTGCACGTTTTTGTCCCCGGAAAACTTTAGCTTGGCTTGATGAATTACCCCAAAAAATAATCCCATATGACATTATGGAATGAAAGTAAGCATAGTATGCCAGCTTTTTCATTTTTATGTGCCCTATGTCTGACAAAATTCGCATTGCAAACAGAGATTTGTTAAGACGCTTCAGCAGTTCTGTGGTGTGCTCCTCCCAGTTGAATTTATTATCAAGCTGTAATCCCAAGAATTTAACACTGTCCACTTCTTCTATCTTCTTGTCATCGTATGTTAGACATATACTCTTGGGACACCCCTTACAAGTTCTGAACTGCATGTAGTGTGTTTTTTCAAAGTTTAGTGACAAAGAATTGGCTAGGAACCAGTGATTAATGTCCACAAATATTTTATTGGCTGATCTTTCTAAGACTACACTTGATTTGCTATTTATTGCAATGTTTGTATCATCGGCAAACAAAACAAACTTGGCATCTGGTAATGTTACTGATGAAAGGTCATTGAACCTTGTGGGACCCCACATGTAATTAGTTCCCAGTTGGATGATGCCTGATAGCTTGATACATGTCTCTTTCCTAATAACACCCTTTGTTTCCTGCCAGAGATATAAGATTTGAACCATTTTGCAGCATTTCCTGTTACACTATAATATTCTAGTTTACTTAAAAGGGTATTGTGATTTACACAGTCAAATGCCTTTGACAGATCACAAAATATACCAGTTGCCTGCAATTTTTTGTCTAATGAAATAAGCACATTTTCACTGTAAGTGAAGATAGCCTTCTCAATATCAGAACCTTTTAGAAATCCAAATTGTGACTTTGACAGTATGTTATTTGAGATAAGATGGTTATAAAGACGACTGTACATTACTTTTTCGAAATTTTTGAAAATGCTGGCAACAGTGAAATTGGACGGAAATTTGATGCTATTTCTTTATCTCCCTTCTTAAACAGTGGCTTAACTTCAGCATATTTCAGCCATTCAGGAAATATTCCACTGATAAACGACTGGTTACACAGATAGCTTAATATGTTACTTAGCTCAGAATCACATTCTTTAATTAACTTTGTTGATATTTCATCATACCCACTAGATGTTTTTGATTTTAAAGATTTTATGATGGACATTATTTCTGTTGGGGTAGTGAGGGTCAAATTCATATTATGGAAGTTACTTGAAATGTCTGGTCTAAGGTAATCCATAGCAGCATCTACCGAACCTGACAACCCCATCTTTTCAGTAACAGTTATAAAATGTTTGTTAAAAAGTTCTGCAACACTATACACATCTGTCACCAATGTATCATTTACTCTTAATGCTATTTGTTCCTCTTCATGTCTGGTTCTACCGGTCTCCTCCTTCACTATATCCCATATTGTCTTTATTTTGTTATCTGATATGACTATCTTTTCCTTGTAATATATTTGCTTTGACATCCGTATTACAGTCTTTAATATTTTGCAGTATTTCTTATAATGTGCTATAGCATCAACATTGGAAATGTTTCGGATTGACAGATACAGTTTTCTTTTTGTTTTACAAGATACCCCTATTCCTCGAGTAATCCATGGCTTCTTTGTAGACTTTGCTCTAACCTTGGTAAGTTTTGGGGGAAAGCAGTGTTCAAATAAGGTAAGCACTTTATTAGCAAAAATGTTATATTTTTCATTCATGCCATGAGCACTGTAAACATCAGTCCAGTGAATGTCTCTGAGGAGTGTCCTAAAATAATCAATTTTTGGCTTACTGATTACCCTATTGAGCTCAGATTTAACAGATTTTATATCCTGTTCAGTATTAACATTTAACAGAAGGAACTGCATGTCATGGTCTGAGAGGCCATTGACTATTGGTTTTGTAATATAATTTTGTTCATTGGACTTTTCTATAAAGATATTATCAATGGCTGTTTGTGAGCAAGTGGCTATCCTAGTGGGGAATTTTACTGTGGGAATTAAGTTCAATGATAGTGTTACTAACTCAAATAAGTTCTTATTGGGAGAGTCTTTAAGGAAATCTACATTGAAATCACCAGCAACCACTATTTCTTTGTCTTTGGTTGTTAAATGGGCCAGTACAGCTTCAAGGTGGTTTACAAACAGATTAAAGTTATCTGCAGGTGCTCGATATACACTTAATATTATGAAAGATTTTTTGTGAAGATCTAATTCTGTTGCACATGCTTCCATATGCTGTTCTAGGCAAAATTTATGAATGTCTATGTTCTTAAATTTATGACAGTTCCTGATGAATGCGGCAACTCCTCCTTTCTCCATTTCTGATCTACAAAAGTGAGATGCTAACCTAAACCCTGTAACACTTAAAAGTTCTATACCAGTGGTCACATGATGTTCCGAGAGGCAGATTATGTCAGCTGGGTTTGAAGACTCTAATTCATCTATGCAGATAGTTAATTCATTAATTTTATTTCTCAGTCCTCGAATATTTTGATGCAATAAAGATAGCTGACATTTCACATTGACTGAGTTAAAATTGGGTGGAGTTAAAATATCTGCTGACAGTTGAAAATTCTTAACCAATAGCTGTTTATGTTGATGTAATAAGCTGGAATTATGTTTTTTGATTTCTTTCTCAAACTGAAGGTTTGTTTCAGTTCTAACCTCTCTTAAAATTTGCTTTCTTTCTGTCCTCCCTACCCTAAAAAAGGGTCTTTTCTGAATCCTATAACCACTGGTATTTTACCACTCATGACAGTGCCTCCCCCCTTTAACTTTCCTGCTATTTCCCCAGCCAATTTACCCTTCCCCTTCCTGTTGAGGTGAAGGCCATGCCTAGTATAATCCCACCTACTGATAGAATCAACATGAACCACACCAATGTGTGACCCCGCACCCGACATGAGCAGCCGTTCCAGCTCCAAATTAACTCTCTTGACAGAAGAGTTCAAATGAGGTCGGTCATGGCGCCCAAGAACAGATACAAACTCAACACTGGTATGCCTCGATGCTGATGCAATCTTCGCCAGGTCACACTCTATACTGTACCCAGGATCTCTGTCAATACTGTTACCTGCCCCACCCACTATAACCACGGTGTCTTCCTTAGTGAAATCTTTGCAAAGTGATTCTAAATCCTCTGTCACCTGCTCCAGACCAGGACTAGGTTTAAAAAAATTGGTGACCTGGTATTCTGATCCTAGTTCATCCTGCAAGAGTTGGCCAACACCTCTTCCATGGGAACTACCTAACAACAACACTTTCTTTCTCTTTACTGATTTCCCTACATTCTTACTTTTCAATTTGCTGCTGAAAGTTTGTTGTGCCCTGTCTACACCTGTAACTGCTTGAGGCTCACCAGCTTCTAACTGAAGCAACAGGTCAAATCTATTTTCCACATTCACCATAAAGCTGTCAGACAAAGTTCTAGGCCTGTTCCTCCTGTTGCCTGTTGCCACTTCCCACCTCTCTTTACCCTTCTCCCTCCTTAACCTGTCAAGATCTCCCCTGGCCTTGTCTAACTCAGCCTGAAGGGCAGCAATTTTCCCCTCCTGTTCCTGTATCTTCCTATCTCTACTACAAATCCTACAAAACCACTGATGAGTCTCATTTACTTCCCCTATTCCCACGCCACTACAGTCACTGTGATGAAACGATACAAAAACGTAACCTCCTATACAACTATAAAGTAACTGAGAGTGTGCAGCAGGCTAGTCAGCCCGACTGACTTCTGAGGGCTTCGTATGTGCAATGACAGGCTAAAATAAAAAACAAAATACAACAAAATAAGGTTTTGCATGAACACAGTCGCACGAATTCGGTGTTGTAATCTCAGCTTGTAAAACTAGCTTTAGATCGCAGGACATCTAAAGTAGCTCATAACAGAGGCTGACTCAGCGAACTAGCCGCCTTCTCAAGTACACAAAAGTGAAAGTGTAAACCGTTTCACAATGACCTAAATGTAAACATCTTTGTCTAAAATGTCATCCAAGTGCTCAAAAAGATGAAAATCGTTTTGAAATGAGGAAAAGTTGAATGTACCAAATATAAAAGCTGTAGATGTCAAATAATAATAGATGTCAATTAATAATCTATTTATTTTTTCTTGGGCCCGCAGCGTAGTAAAATAAAAAACGGTTTTATACCAGAATGCTACTATAATTGTTAACTGCTAGACGCTTTACATTAGCAATAGGCCTATTTCGGCATTATCGCCAACTTCAGGCTATCTGCAACCAATGAAAGTCTGACGTATAACACGACAGGGATTTAAAATGAACGTTTTGGAAGAAATCGAAATCTATATACTCTCACGGACAGTCACTGACAAAATATTAAATGAACAAACAGACCTAAATCATAAAAAAATTTTAGATAATTTTATTGAAATCATACCTCTCGATTCGGACTAGTCGCAATGAAATAAAACACAGATATATACACATTACAAAAACCTAACAAAGATTATAATACCAAGCCATAGATAATTACGATTCATAGACAAACGAATAAAGAAATTCTAATCACAAGCATCGCTGGATTAGCTGTCAATCGTAGCTGTCAAAATCACAACAGTGCCCACAAGCGATAGAAGACCAAGTTTGCATTTGCGAACAACAGCAGTTAGTAGAGATTAAGATAAAAATGTTAAAACTTGGCCGCAGCTGGAAACGCTCTATGCAGCAATAAGATTGTAAAACAGCGACAGCGCCACGATGCAATAAGGAAGTAAGTACTAGCACACAGTAAAACAAAATTGTTATTTGTTATAATTTTACAACTTTTAAAAATCGTTGCAGATATCCTGAAGATGGCGATAATGCCGAAATAGGCCTATTGCTAATGTAAAGCGTCTAGCAGTTAACAATCATAGCAACATTCTGGTGTATTTCCGTCTTTTATTTTATTAATCAATTAATCATACTATGTGTTTAACACTTTTATCTGGAGGATGAATTAAAATCTACGCAACACAAAAATCGCCTTAAGACACTTAATTCTTTTAGTAATCGGTATTTTTAAGTATTTATATTATTATCTTATGGAACTACTCAGAAGTAGTTTTAGACTTGTCAAAATGAGCGTCCAAGCTCAGTCAGTATGCGAAACTAGATACCGACAAGGGGCATGACGTTTAAAATCCTTAAATGCATACTTGTACATATTATGTAACATTCATGTTCGATATGGGTAGAAATAAACTTATTTGATAATTAAATCATTGTCCTTACTTTGATTAAAATTTATTCTTTTACTTCCATTACACTCTAGTATTAAATGATGGAAATTAAAATATTTTCATAAATATTGCAATAAATGTACGTATGTAACAATAACAAAAATTTTTGCCCTACAGCGTCTGATGTATTTGTCGTGTATTAGATGCAAAACCATAGTATTTTCCATTAATTTAACTACTAGTTATATACGTATATTTTTAAAAAGCAATCCTGCAGCATCTGCGATTGCCTCCAGCGCTCAGGCCTTCTGTTTAAAATCATAGATGCACTATTTAAAACTCGTGTTTGAATTCTATTTAGTTAGGCACTCGGGGGATGCCCACGCTCGTGGTACTTTTGTCCCACTTACAAACGCCCCCTCTCCCCCCCCCCCCCCTCCACTTTCAGCCCTAAAGCCGCAAAGACCGTTTCAAAGGTTCTTAAGCGAGAGAGCACTTCTTTCTTGTGGTGGAGACGTTGACGAATAAAGATTGCCATCCCACCTTCTCTGTCTCTCCTGTCTGACCTACAGACAATCATATTGCTAAGTTTGAAGGTCTCTTGACGCTTTAAATATGCTCCTGATATGAGCAAGATGCCCATGTCGTCCTGGGAAATAAAATGATCTAAATTAAGTTGATCCCGTTAGGATTCCATATAGCTGTCTGTTGTTCTTTCTTTTTATTGCTTTTATTCGGCTAGAAGGGCAGTCCCTCGGCCAAGGTCTAATGTAGTTTCTTGTAGGGCGCCTCTCGCAGTTTCCACAATTTGGACCTGTACACTTTACGCATCTTGCTGGTACGCAACAGTAATTTTTCATATTGTCCAGCCGTTGGCATTTCTTGCATTGTACCGGTCCGTCCTACGGTGTGTTAAGTTCTGTCCGAATTTTTGTATCTAATAAGTAGGGTAGTTCCTCAATTTAGTCAATTTTCTTGTGTTTCTCTAGAGTTGCTGTATAACCGAGTAGTGGTATTAAGGTTCTATTATCTTTACGTTTTTTTTCCCTTACCGAAAGTCTTTTCTCCTGTAGAATTGCTTTTGACGTCTTCTTCTTCTTCTTCTTCTTCTTCTTCTCCTGGAATTTCGCTGGGTAAACGTTTGATTCCTGCCTTCAGTGCTACTGAGTTCGGGTGCTGGTGGGTGTAGAAAGGAATGCTTCCGTCAAGGCAGAATATGAACACTATGTTCTGATGTTCCAAGAGGTCTAGTAAGTATTTGATTTTGTCACCATGGTATGTCGCTCTCAAACCTCCTTTGATAACTCTCTGCAATTACTTATCCAGATTCAGATAGTTCCCGAAATGAGGGATTACTGTTGGCAGTACTGGAGGACACTTCTTTTTCATGGTATCTTCTGGCGCTGCCTGTCAGTGACAGATTCACTGTAGGTTTGCGCCATCTCGTGGGAGGATTTTATAAATGTTACTTGTTTCTACAGTCGCATATATCCTTTCCCTTTCTACTAACTGTTGATGGGTTTTTTTTTCTCAGTGCTCTCCATCGTCTGACTAGTTGTGTAAGTAGGCTGTTTAGGTTTTCTTATTGGCAACGTTACGTAGTGCTCCGTATAAAAATCACTGGCTGTGCTGTGCGCAGTCTGTGGGTAGTTTGCATTGTTGTCTGCCATTATAGTGTTGGGCAGCTGGATGTGAACAGCGCGTAGCGTTGCGCAGTTGGAGGTGAGCCGCCAGCAGTGGTGGATGTGAGGAGAGAGATGGCGGAGTTTTGAAATTTTTAATACTGGATATCATGAACTGCTATATACATTATGACTTTTGAACACTATTGAGGTAAATATATTGTTTGTTCTCTATTAAAATCTTTCATTTGCTAACTATGCCTATCAGTAGTTAGTGCCTTCCGTAGTTTGAATCTTTTATTTAGCTGGCAGTAGTGGCGCTCGCTGTATTGCAGTAGTTCGAGTAACGAAGATTTTTGGTGAGGTAAGTGATTTGTGAAACGTATAGGTTAATGTTAGTCAGGGCCATTCTTTTGTAGGGATTTTTGAAAGTCAGATTGCGTTGCGCTAAAAATATTGTGTGTCAGTTTAAGCACAGTCATGTACAATTTTTCATAAGGGGACGTTTCATATGTCGACCCTTAGCCGAGGATACCTCACTGGAATCTTCCGATTTTTTCTTGTAGTTTGTGTAATTAGTGTAGATTTTGTTTATTGCTAGCGCGTAATTGTAGAGAGAATCTCCTTTGTAGTTGCAGTCTTTCATTGTTGTACAGTAAAACAGGTGTGGCACGCATGTAAATTTGCACCAAGTATTTCGCAGCTGCGCTTGCAATTAACTAGATATTATTTTCAGTGCTATGTTAATGTGTTCTCTTATTTTTGCTCTTCAAATTGTGTTTTTCTGTGTTATCGTGTGAAATATTGTGACAATAATGGCGTGTGAAAAACGCAATACTAGGCTCCAAAGTAAACAGAAATGACAGTGAAGACGAAAGCAGTGTGTTAGCGCCACCATGTAATGAATTAACTTATATTCAAAGTAGTAATTTGGTAACTGTGCACAGGGAAATGGAGCGGGCGTCAAATAATGGTGTAGACAGTGAAACAGGTAGTGAACAGGGAAGCATTATCGATCAATCGGTCGGCAACAGCTCGCCTCAAGAATCAGGAATGACAGAACACAATATTGCAAATACTGTAGACTCAGGTTTTGGGTTCTCACCGTTTTCTCAAATGAGTCAAGACACATTTTCCGCTTGTCAAAATGTGAATGTTGCCGGTGCAACTTCACTGCCGAAAAGCACTGAGGAACATGTTTCAGACACCAGTGCATTGTTATTACAGTTAATGCAACAAATGGGACAAAGGCTACAAAAGTTAGACACAACGCTTGAACAAAATCAGAAACAAATGGGACAAAATCTTCAAAAGTTAGACACAATGGAACAAAATCTTCAAAAGTTAGACACAATGGAACAAAATCAGAGACAAACACAGCAAAAGCTTCAAAAGTTAGACACAATGGAACAACACCAGAGACAAACACAGCAACAGTTAGACGCAATGGAACAAAATCTTCACACCACGCTTGAACAAACACGTGAAGATTTAACTACTGAGTTACATAAAATAGAATCGAAATGTCAAAAAGTCTGTAATGACGTAAAAACACAAATTTGTGAGCATTTCCAACCTATTTTTTCGCGTCATGAAAATGAATTACAGAATCACGAAGCAGCCATAAAAGAACTACAAACTATTGTTCATGAAAATCATGAGACCTTGCAAGCTAAAGTGGACTCAGTTGCATCTACCGATTCGGTTATGCAACTTGCAAAAACTCAGGAAAACTTAAAGGACACAGTAGATACGATTTCAACACAAATGGACACTCTGAAACTTGGTTCAGAAAAACACACAGAGGAAATAATTTCACTAACGGATAAAGTAGCCGAACTTTCAGATCAGTTCACTAACTTATCTACAAAGGTAGATGATGATCTGAATGACACAAGACCTGTAGCCATCACTGACACAGAAGAGTATGAACAAATTAAGAAATTCAAACAAAATCAGGATCAAATTAATACGCAACACAAAAGAGAAATCCGGGAAGTACAAGATCAGTTGGCACAAGTAATACAAAAATTACATATTTCAGAGGACACTCGCGCTCCAACACGGGAAGAGGGACTTATAAATACGGAACAACCACAAAATAATAACACAGGACACTTCGGAAATTATGAAAGAAATTGGCAAGGCGCACCGAATTTTGAGATGGAACCGCCGAAACGACGTAACAATGACCGACATGTGACTCGCCGACATGATGATTTTGACTATAAGCTGTTCATTACTACATGTAAATTCAAAACATTTAAGAATTCTGGCAACGACATTCATCCACAAGCATGACTCCATCAATTCTCTCCTTGTTTTCCTCCCAACTGGTCGTTGGAGCACAGATTAGAATTTATGTGTGGCTACTTAGAGAATAAACCAGCTGAAAGAATGCGATCGGTCATTCACGATTGTCACAGTGAAGGAGAATTTTACCATGCATTCCTCTCAGTATATTGGTCTCAAGCTACACAAGACCGAGTAAAACATAGCATCATGATGATGAAACACTTTGAACAATCTGAATTTTCCAGTCTTGTCAAATATTTTGAAGACATGTTGCACAAGAATCAGTACCTGTCAAACCCATACAGCCCCTCAGAACTCATCCGCATTTGCTTAATCAAATTACCTGAACATTTACGACATATTATTTTGGCAGGACGTTGCAAAGACGACATTGAAGCTTTTCAGGGGCTCTTACAAGAACTGGAAATTGACACTGACAATCGCGGATCGCGAAAACAGGAGTACAACAATTACAGGTCACATCCGTCACAATTCCGCGATGACAGAAATAATAACTGGACGCACAAGGATATTCTCACAACACAAATCGTGACCAAAACAGACAACACCAGTATGACAACCGTTGGCAGAGTAGTAATAATTACAGGGAAAGATCACCTCTCTGCGGTAATGACTATCACAGAGACAATCAGAGAAACGGACAATATGGGAACCAAAACAATTATTATTATGGGAGACAGAATAACTTTAGATGCAACGGTCCAGCGCGCAGTTACGATTCAGGGAGAAATTCTCCACCACTTAACCGACAAGAAAGAAACTACAGGAACTACCGACATGACGACAGACGATGTGATCGTAACGACAGACCTGAATTGCATCAGAACTGGCGGGATTTAAACAGGGCAGGGCCCTCTCGGCAAGGTGAATTTGTAGAAGTTAGGTCTCCAAACCCCAATAACGACGCGCGCCAACAAAGAGACAATAGGCAATGACTCACACCGCTGGCAGCCACAAAACGTGGCACTAACGACGCAGCTGCCATAGCTAGTAATTACATAAAAAGGGAAGACATTAGGGACATCTTACTCCAAGAACACGACGTAAAACATAACAACATGGCATATCCTGTGATTCACATTACAGTAAATGACGTAAAATTTACGGCAGTACTTGACTCTGGCAGTCCCATTTCAGTAATTAGTGAAACAGCCTTTAGCAAATGCAACAAATCGAACGATAGCCCCACACTTCCGTTAGGTAAGATTAAATTACAAGGTGCAATCTTTGGAAAAAGTGTAGATGTACGCCAACAAACCAACTTAGAATTCTTTTGTCAAAGCCACAGCTTCTCTATGAACTTTCTTATTGTTCCATTATTGTCGACGGAAATTATACTGGGAGTAGACTTTTGGAATGAATACAAAGGAATCTTAAACTCTCACGATGCTGAAAAAGTTTAGAGAAAGAAGGTAAGTCAATAGCTTTGAAATTTGAAGATTGGCTCTCAAACCATGACGAGGAAATTAATCGCCTTTACCTTCTGTTAGACAACAGTTCGGAATTTTCTGCGGTACTAGACACTAGCAATCACTCTGCAAGTACCGACAGGGATGATATCGACGGCATATTTGAAACTAATGAGTTAATTCAGAATAAAATTCAAACAATTGAGAATTGTAATGACACTGATAGGCAGGACCTTTTTGAGATTTTACAAGCACATTCCACAGTTTTTACTCACAAAATAGGAACAATCAAGGGATTTCAATACCAATTTCGTGTTAGTGAGCATACTAAATTTTGTGTTAGACCATACGTAATTCCAGCACATTATAGGGACCGTATTAGAACAGAAATACAATCTATGCTTGACGAGGGCATTATTGAGCCTGCAGTAAGCTCATACAACAATCCATTACATGTTGTTGAGAAGAAAAATGGATCGATCAGGCTTGTCTTAGATTCGAGACAAATCAATACTATCATTATTCCTGAAACAGACAGGCTGCAAACGTTGGAAGAACTTCTTCAAAATTTTAATGGTGTAAAAGTGTTGTCTTCCATTGATCTCAGATCCAGCTTTCATCAGATCGAACTTCATCCAGAATGTAGAAAATACACAGCTTTCCTTTGTTTCAGCGTTTGTTATCAGTTTCGGAAACTTCCTTTTGGTTTGAACATTTCTTCGGCAGCATTCATTCGCGGGCTAAATTCCATATTACCTGAGTTCTTAAAACGTCACATCACCTTATATGTGGACGATATTCTAATAGCAGAAGCTTCATGGGAACAACGTAATCGCATCCTCAACAGTTTGTTGCGTATTTTTGCAGAATCTGGAATTACAGTTAACTTGGAAAAGTCTGAATTCGGTAGGACAAAGGTGAAGTTTTTGGGACATATTATTTCTTCTGAAGGCATTCAGCCGGATCCTGAAAAGTTAGAAGCAATCAGAGCCATTCCAGTTCCATCCACAAAAAACAAGTCCGCAGTTTTCTAGGTCTCGTAAATTTTTACTGTCGTTTTCTGAATATGCAAATTCTAGTTACACCAAAACTTTGTTCTCTCACTGGAAAAAATACTATTTGGAACTGGGACGAACAAGCACAGTTGGAATTCAATTCTTTGAAAGAATCGCTACTTAACGCGCCAATACTAGCTCATCAAGATCTGTCACAAGATTTCTGCCTTAGCACGGATTCTTCTAAAGTCGGTCTTGGTGCCCATTTATTTCAAGAAGCCACAGAAAATGACACTACTGTTCAGAAAACCATTGCTTTTGCTAGCCGAGTGCTAACAAAATCTGAAAAAAATTATTCCGTTACTGAATTAGAAGCTTTAGCTATCGTTTGGGCATTTAACAAATTCCGTTTCTTTTTTTCTGGTAAGCACGTAAAAGTATACAGAGATCATCGTGCATTACAATTTCTTATGTCTTCAAAATTAAATCCTGTCTTTATGTGTTTAGCTGATGTTGTTATGTTGTAGAATTTTTCTAATAATATGTTATTTACTTTGTAAAGATGTTTAGACAGTATTTATTCTGTTTTGTTTTAATGCTCATGTGTGAAGTTGATGTTTCAATAATTATTCTGATCTTTTATGTATTTACTTATGTCATAATTCCTGTAACACTGATGTATATGTTTATTTCTATTCTGTTGTAAAGCCTGTACTACAAATGTTATCTGTATTGTTATGTTCTTTCATGATGTATTTTGTACCTTTGTTATTGTATTTTTATGTTATAAAATTGTAATTGATACCAGTTCATCATATTATTAACTTGTAAGTTCCATTTCACTGCACATGTTTCTGTTGGTCATGGTATATGGACAATATGTGAGAAGTAGGGGCTGATAGTGTTTGCACGTGTGTTAATAATTCAGCAAGGGACTGGATAACAGCATTGCTGGTTCTAAGGACAATTCCAAAAACTTTGTGAGTGCACAAGTGGTGGTTATGGACTTACTATATTATCCGCAAGACTCTTCAGTGGTATTGTGCACCTGCACAGTCACAACAGATGGCTGCTGGCCATCTCTACAAGGACTGCACCTTTGATGGCCCACCAATACCATAATCTCTACTAGGACTGAAGAGGGTCTGCACCTTTGATGGCCCACCAATACCATAATCTCTACTAGGACTACAGTGGGTCTGCTCTGTGATGACCTACCTACCAATATTCTTCAAAACTTCGACTGACTCTGTTGTGGGTTTGCTCTGTTGTGGCCCATTACCTGTCTGCATGTCAAGAGTCAGCACTGTCTTTCCGTTGGAAGGACAACACTACTTCTTCTTCTTCAAGGCTGCATGGAAATCCACTACTTCTGTGTGCATTGTCTTTTACTGCTCAGACTTTGAGAAAAGAAACGGCAGTTTTACTGTGATGAATGATCAGGACTGTCTTTATGGACTGTGAGAAAATTTTAGCTTTTGACCAACATTGTATTAATAAGTGTGTGCATTTGATTTCTTTGTTATTGTAATTGTGAAAAAATTTTTTAACATATATGTATTGGCCAGTGCCTAAAACAATTTGTAAAATTTTTTGTGGGGAGCATGGGGTTTTTTTAGGTTTTCTTATTGGCAACGTTACGTAGTGCTCCGTATAAAAATCACTGGCTGTGCTGTGCGCAGTCTGTGGGTAGTTTGCATTGTTGTCTGCCATTATAGTGTTGGGCAGCTGGATGTGAACAGCGCGTAGCATTGCGCAGTTGGAGGTGAGCCGCCAGCAGTGGTGGATGTGAGGAGAGAGATGGCGGAGTTTTGAAATTTTTAATACTGGATATCATGAACTGCTATATACATTATGACTTTTGAACACTATTGAGGTAAATATATTGTTTGTTCTCTATTAAAATCTTTCATTTGCTAACTATGCCTATCAGTAGTTAGTGCCTTCCGTAGTTTGAATCTTTTATTTAGCTGGCAGTAGTGGCGCTCGCTGTATTGCAGTAGTTCGAGTAACGAAGATTTTTGGTGAGGTAAGTGATTTGTGAAACGTATAGGTTAATGTTAGTCAGGGCCATTCTTTTGTAGGGATTTTTGAAAGTCAGATTGCGTTGCGCTAAAAATATTGTGTGTCACTTTAGTGAATGTTTGAGTACGTTCAGTTTTGCTCAGCTGTTTGAAAAGCAAATAGTGTAAGAGGTTTATCAGCACAGTAATTCTATAATTGTTCTAAAGGGACGTTTCAGTTGGAATTGTTGGAGATCCATATGCTCTTTCTGCATATCCACTGTATTTTCATTTAAGGGGGAAGGGGTCCCTTGAAGAAGAAAGTTCTCCATGATCACTTTCTTCTTCGATGAACTGTCCGAACTGTCGGTGATTGCATCTTCTTTCTTTACATATTGTTGGATGTCTTTTTCAACAAATTTCCTGTCAGCACTGATGAGTTCCTGTAGCCATTACCCTTGAAGAAGTCGTTCTTCCTATCCATTCTTCTTCGTAACGCTTCGTCCTGTAGGCATCGCTTCTGGTTTCATGTACTTTGACGACGTCGATCTCACTGAGGTAGAGGGAACTTACCCGAGTGGTTTATCGCCGCCTGTCTTTTTGTCAAGGGTTACCAGACAGCGGGCTAGTCCCACCGCAGCAGTGGCCCAGGACCTGAATCTACCCTTCTCTAACGCCCTATAGATCCGCCTATTCAGGATTATCTCGTCTAACAAGAGCTTGTGGACGAACCCGCGACGTGAACTGTCTGAAGTGCAACTGTTTATGATGGCATGATATTCCTACTTTCCGTTCAGAACGCGTTCACACTCACGTTTTCGCTAAGGGACTCCAGCCATTTCTTGGGTGGAACATGTGGCTTTTGGCATTTATAAGTATTTCATATTGTATTTCTGGCAATTCAGATAATTTGTTAGCAATTTGCGATGACTTTATACACATAAACTGATCAGCCAGAACATTATGACCACCTGCCTAATAGCCGGTATGTCCACCTTTGGGCCGGCCGGAGTGGCCGAGCGGTTCTAGGCGCTTCAGTCTGGAACTGCGCAACCGCTACGGTCGCAGGTTCGAATCCTGCCTCGGGCATGGATGTGTGTGATGTCCTTAGGTTAGTTAGGTTTAAGTAGTTCTAAGTTCTAGGGGACTGATGACCTCCGCTGTTAAGTCCCATAGTGCTCAGAGCCATTTGAACCATTTTGTCCACCTTTGGCACGGGTAACAGCGACGAAGCATCGTGACACGGAAACAATGAGGCCCTGGTAGGTCGTTGGAGGGAGTTGGTACCACACCTACACACACAAGTTATAAAATCCCAGTAAATTCCGGGGATGGGAGCGATGAGCTCACATCCCAGATGTATTCGATCGGGTTCTCAGCTGGCGAGTTGGGGAGTCATCACATCAATTGTAAATTGTCACTGTGTTCCTCTAACGACTTCATCACACTCCTGGCCTTGTGACACGGTGTGTTATGTTGTTGAAAAATGCCACTGCCGTTGGGAAACATGACCGTCATGAAGGGGTGTACGTGGTCTGCAACCGGATACGATGCTCCTTGGCCGTCATGGTACCTTGCACGAGCTCCACTGGGCTCATGGGTTCTCCAGAGCTAATGGAGCAGCCGCCAGCCTGTCTCCGTGCCGCAGTGCAAGTGTCAAGGGTCTGTAGCCCTGGTACTCGACGAATTTGCGCCCTTCCATCGGCATGATGTAGAAGGTATCGGTACTCCTCAGACCACACAACGCTCTGCCACTGCGCCAACATCAAGTGCCGATGGCCATATGACCATTTCAATCGTAGTTGCCAATGTCGTGGTGTTAACTCTGGCACATGCATGGGTCGTCGGCTGCAGAGGCCCATCGTTGGGAGTGTTCGGTGTACTGTGTGTTCAGACATACTTGAAATCTGCCGAGCATTAAAATCTAATGTTAGTCCTGCCACAGTTCGCCGCCTGTCCTGTTTTACCAGCCTGTCCCGACTACGACTCCCGACAGCTGTAATGAGGGGTGGCCGTCTAACCCCACGACATCTGAACGTGATTTCACCTTGGTTTCGCCACGTGCTGAAGACACTCACCACAACACTCCTCGAACACCCGACAAGTCGTGCAGTTTCCGAAATGCTAGTGCCGAGCTTCCAAGCCATCACAATCCGCCCTAGGTCAAATTCAGACAGTTCACGCGCCTTCCCATTCTACACATGGACAGCACGCTCACTGATACAACCTGCACTGTGAGTGGGTCTAACTAGCAGTCGTTCCTCGCCAGGCGACGGTTTTATCGCCTGGACGAGTTTATACCGATATTAGGTTGGTGGTCATAGTGTCCTGGCTGATCAGTGTACCTCCTTGTAAATTTTATGTATGCAGGGTGCTTCTTACTATCGTTTAAAAATCCGCGAAGCGACATAGATAACACCGAGACAAGTGATTTAATATAAGACACATGGGGCCGCAAATGTCGGAAAAGATGCGAAAAGTGTATGACAGATGTTGAACATTTGACGTCACCATGTGACGTAACTCGTCACATGTCCAGTGGGTGTTCTTGTCGATCCCACCCTAGCCGGTAGGGAGTAGTGCTACATATCGCTCCGCTAGACTACTCCGTTTCCGTTCTTGCCTTATTAGATGTGATGCGGTAGTGCTCGCAGTAGTGGTAAGAGAAGACTACGATGAATCGGTTTACATTCAACGAGCTTGCAGACATGCATCTCTGTTATGGTGCTGCTAATTCCAATGCGCTTGCTGCAGTACGTATTTACGCAGAATATTTTCCACAGGGTGTTTTACCTTACCACGTATCGTTTACTACGTGAAACAAGGATTCTGCGTGTAAGTAAACACTGAAGGAAAAAAATGTATTGACGGCACGTAACACAGTGGTCGGATATACTACGTTCTGAAATCAACGTTAATTATCAGACAAGACCTAATGTATGAAATGATTTCTACTTTGCTATTATTCGTTTTATGGGATTTTATGTTAACGTTTGAAAAGCATGTATTGTAAATATGTACATCAGCTTTTTGTTTCGAGCTTTTAATCATACAAGTCACTACAATTTTTCCACTCATACTGTATTTCAAGATGTTCTAATCACGTGTGGATGTTTATCATTAAACTCATCCTTCCAGGACCTTGGACGTGCCGGTAACATTGGAGCTAGCCCGCGTGTAAGAGACCAAAGCTGCTTTGGCGGGAATACAGCGGGACCCTGAAACGAGTACACGTCAAGTCGCAGACCAGTTTGGTGTTTCGCAGTCAACGGTATGGTGATTGTGGAACGGAGAGGCCTGAAAGCGTACCACAAGGGGAAAGTACACAAGTTGCAGGGAAGGGATCATGCGCCTTATACTGAATTTTGTGAATGATTTCGCGCGCGGCAGTAACAGGACTGTCATTTTACTTCCGTGGTTATGTTTGCCGACGAAGCGACAGGTACTGCAAAAGGAATATTCAACATCAAAAAATAACATTTATTAATCCGGTGCAAACACACATCAAATGTACGAGCAAGGCCCTCACGAAAAATTTAAGGTAAATGTATGGGTGGGAATTTTAGGCAACCAAATTATAGGACGTACATTTCACCTAGTAATTTAAATGTTCTACATCCACATCTACATCCATACTCCGCAAGCCACCTGACGGTGTGTGGCGGAGAGTACCTTGAGTAGCTCTATCGGTTCTCCCTTCTATTCCAGTCTCGTATTGTTCGTGGAAAGAAGGATTGTCGGTATGCCTCTGTGTGGGCTCTAATCTCTCTGATTTTTTCCTCATGGTCTCTTCGCAAGATATACGTAGGAGGGAGCAATATACTGCTTGACTCCTTGGTGAAGGTATGTTCTCGAAACTTCAACTAAAGCCCGTACCGAGCTACTGAGCGTCTCTCTTGCAGAGTCTTCTACTGGAGTTTATCTATCATCTCCGTAACGCTTTCGCGATTACTAAATGATCCTTTAACGAAGCGCGCTGCTCTCCGTTGGATATTCTCTATCTCTTCTATCAACCCTATCTGGTACGGATCCCACACTGCTGAGCAGTATTCAAGCAGTGGGCGAACAAGCGTACTGTATCCTACTTCCTTTGTTTTCGGACTGCATTTCCTTAGGATTCTTCCAATGAATCTCAGTCTGGCATCTGCTTTACCGACGATCAACATTATATAATCATTCCATTTTAAATCACTCCTAATGCGTACTCCCAGATAATTTATGGAATTAACTGCTTCCAGTTGCTGACCTGCTATATTGTAGCTAAATGATAAGGGATCTTTCTTTCTATGTATTCGCAGCACATTACACTTGTCTACATTGAGATTCAATTGCCATTCCCTGCACCATGCGTCAATTCGCTGTAGATCCTCCTGCATTTCAGTACAATTTTCCATTGTTACAACCTCTCGATATACCACAGCATCATCCGCAAAAAGCCTCAGTTAACTTCCGATGTCATCCACAAGGTCATTTATGTATATTGTGAATAGCAACGGTCCTACGACACTCCCCTGCGGCACACTTGAAATCACTCTTACCTCGGAAGACTTCTCTCCATTGAGAATGACATTCTGCGTTCTGTTATCTAGGAATTCTTCAATCCAATCACACAATTGGTCTGATAGTCCATATGCTCTTACTTTGTTCATTAACTACTCACTTTTTTTAGGAAGGTTCTGCAGTCCGGAGCCGCGCTGCTGCTACGGTCGCAGGTTCGAATCCTGCCTCGGGCATAGGTGTGTGTGATGTCCTTAGATTAGTTAGGTTTAAGTAGTTCTAAGTTCTAGGGGACTAATGACCACAGCAGTTGAGTCCCATAGTGCTCAGAGCCATTTGAACCATTTGAAGGTTCTGAAGAGCTACTTGAAGATGTTCCTATGGATGTAAGAGCAAACATGTGATTGCAGTAGGATGGAGGTCCACCACACTATGCCATCGCAACAAACACGTACTTAAATTAGGTGTGTCCGGACATGCGTCCTGGGCGACGCGGACCAATTTGCTGGCCAGCATGATTCCTGGACTTAAACCTATTCAAAATACACTCCTGGAAATGGAAAAAAGAACACATTGACACCGGTGTGTCAGACCCACCATACTTGCTCCGGACACTGCGAGAGGGCTGTACAAGCAATGATCACACGCACGGCACAGCGGACACACCAGGAACCGCGGTGTTGGCCGTCGAATGGCGCTAGCTGCGCAGCATTTGTGCACCGCCGCCGTCAGTGTCAGCCAGTTTGCCGTGGCATACGGAGCTCCATCGCAGTCTTTAACACTGGTAGCATGCCGCGACAGCGTGGACGTGAACCGTATGTGCAGTTGACGGACTTGAGCGAGGGCGTATAGTGGGCATGCGGGAGGCCGGGTGGACGTACCGCCGAATTGCTCAACACGTGGGGCGTGAGGTCTCCACAGTACATCGATGTTGTCGCCAGTGGTCGGCGGAAGGTGCACGTGCCCGTCGACCTGGGACCGGACCGCAGCGACGCACGGATGCACGCCAAGACCTTAGGATCCTACGCAGTGCCGTAGGGGACCGCACCGCCACTTCCCAGCAAATTAGGGACACTGTTGCTCCTGGGGTATCGGCGAGGACCATTCGCAACCGTCTCCATGAAGCTGGGCTACGGTCCCGCACACCGTTAGGCCGTCTTCCGCTCACGCCCCAACATCGTGCAGCCCGCCTCCAGTGGTGTCGCAACAGGCGTGAATGGAGGGACGAATGGAGACGTGTCGTCTTCAGCGATGAGAGTCGCTTCTGCCTTGGTGCCAATGATAGTCGTATGCGTGTTTGGCGCCGTGCAGGTGAGCGCCACAATCAGGACTGCATACGACCGAGGCACACAGGGCCAACACCCGGCAACATGGTGTGGGGAGCGATCTCCTACACTGGCCGTACACCACTGGTGATCGTCGAGGGGACACTGAATAGTGCACGGTACATCCAAACTGTCATCGAACCCATCGTTCTACCATTCCTAGACCGGCAAGGGTACTTGCTGTTCCAACAGGACAATGCACGTCCGCATGTATCCCGTGCCACCCAACGTGCTCTAGAAGGTGTAAGTCAACTACCCTGGCCAGCAAGATCTCCGGATCTGTCCCCCATTGAGCATGTTTGGGACTGGATGAAGCGTCGTCTCACGCGGTCTGCACGTCCAGCACGAACGCTGGTCCAACTGAGGCGCCAGGTGGAAATGGCACGGCAAGCCGTTCCACAGGACTACATCCAGCATCTCTACGATCGTCTCCATGGGAGAATAGCAGCCTGCATTGCTGCGAAAGGTGGATATACACTGTACTAGTGCCGACATTGTGCATGCTCTGTTGCCTGTGTCTATGTGCCTGTGGTTCTGTCGGTGTGATCATGTGATGTATCTGACCCCAGGAATGTGTCAATAAAGTTTCCCCTTCCTGGGACAATGAATTCACGGTGTTCTTATTTCAATTTCCAGGAGTGTACGTAATGTATTTTCGAACACACGTGTGAAGGGATGGTTGACAGGTGCAATACTTGCATTCAAGCAAACGGTGCAAATTTCGAAATATTTTGTAAACGTGACTTTCTAAACATATAAGTTACAAAATTACTGTCCTCGCTGTAACAAAGCCACAACTGTTCTTATTTTGTTTTTCTTTGCTTTCTTCTTTTTTCTATAGACTCCATTTGGGAAAGAAAACGTAGGTCATTTACTGGTAGCAACGAAATTCGAAAGCTTATATTCGTTTACTTCTGATGCAATACAGTACGTTTTGTAGGATTTGTAGTGTACTTTGCAATAAACCAGCGGAGACAGCGAGACCGGTAAATATAATAACAAATCGTACCTCAATGTAAACACATAAATGTCCAACGCAGTGCAAAAAATACTGCCTAACAGACGCAAGACTCGAAACCTGAGCCCCGCGCGCTAAAGTAGCGCGAGTACGCACCGAGTCACACCGACATGGTTGCTTCACTTCGAATGGGATACTCAGGTAAGACAGACCGATAGGCTCAACCACTGCACGTGCGGCGAGATACGTCATCTGGTGACCTCAGATGTTCAACATCTGTCATCCAGTTTCAGGTATTTTCCAACATTTGTGGCCCCATTTGCCTTACGTTAAATTACTTGTCCCAGCGCCATCTGCTGCGCTTAGGGGGTTTTTAAACGCTAATGAGAATCAACCTCTATAGTTTCAGAAATGTTTTAAGATCCAAAGTGTCTTTTTCAGCAAAAGTGGCGATGATTCTGTGTGTTTTATCGACTGTATAGTTAGGTGGATTGCACTGTGTAAACAAGTATTTCCTGTATCCAGCAATTAAGATGGAATATCGACAGTCAACGCAGCAGAGCGGCGGTGCATGCACTATGCAATGCAAGGAGTGTCATGCTGCTGGTTGGTACTAGCTACCGTGTCCTTTGACACCCATCCAACAAGGCGTATTTTTTTTAAGTCATTCATTTTCAGTGGCCTTTATATATGTATTATGAAACTTCTATTAAATATGTAAAACCTTTGGCTGAAGATCGGTACTATACGTTGCCAACCCGCCTCTTCGTAGACAACTGACGTAACAATAAAGAAAAAAAAATGAGCACTCAGTTCTGAACATTGTTTTCGAGAGGTTTTCCTTGGTTGTAAGGCGAATGCTGGAAATGGAAATCCTCTCTCAAATATTCCCAACTGGGACTCCCATTGCCTCACTACCAGCTCGCCAAGTGCTTGGCCGCAAAGTGCATGACTGCAAATGGGTCGTTACTGAACGGCCCGCTCTACCTTTACAGGTAGGGAAAAAAGAGTATTTGGCAGGCAGCACTTGCTGTGCAACTAAGGAGTTACCAGCACGCAAGAAAACACAAGCACAGAAAACACTAAAGGACAACCCAGAGAAAGGATGGTAAAGTGTTTGGATGTATAACTTCATAGAGATTGAACTCCACAGAGCCAGGGACTATTTTCCCCGTTATCTGCAACAGCAGTGGTAGTCGACGTACAGTTTCAGTCGTGCCTGTATGTCTTCAATCTCATTTGCTTTCAGCCATCCATCTTGGACGTTGCCGCTCTGTGATAACAGACTTCTGCTTCAGATTGCGATTCGGGCTCGTTCTGCCAGCCACTGACGTCCTTGCTTGTTATTGCGTGTTCGCGATGAACAGCGTAATTTCATTAACGTTCCTGAAGGGACAAAGCCTGTGCTTCGTTAGTATGCATTTATTGAGTTCAATGAATTCTATCTGCGCCATTGCAAAAGTATTTGATTTTGTAGTTTTCCGTTTGGCACTATGCTCTATAGCGCGTATGGACTGTATTATATCATTCGGAAATGAAAGCTAACTTCAGGCTGGTATGTGCTGATAAGATTCTGTAGCGAATGCGTTCTTTCATTTTCCACTCGTTGCTTGAGAGGTGATGTGTGATCTGATGGTGTTGCTGTTCAGCATTGTATGATGCAGAGTGACAATATTGAACTATATGAAATATAATCGTTATAACTTCTGAACGGTTTGTGTTAGGACGTTCAAACTGCACGGTTGGCCGCGGTGCATGGAGGGAATTAGTATTATTGGTTTAACGACAAAGCCCACTTTCATTTGGATGGATTCGTCAATAAGCAAAATTGGCGCATTTGGAGGACTGGGAATCCGCATTTCGCGATCGAGAAGTCTCTTCGCCCTCAACGGGTGACTGTGTGGTGTGCAATGTCCAGTCACGGAATAATCGGTGCGATATTCCTTGATGGCACGGTGACTACCGAAAGGTACGGGACGGTTTTTGGAAGATTATTTCACTTTGGGGACCGCATTCTGGTTCTGGGGTACCCAGAGGCCACTGGCATGGGCCTCGATTGGCCGTCATGTTCTCCGGATCTGAATATATGCGACTGCTTTTGGGGGCTATACTAAACACAAGACCCCAGAACCATTACTGAGCTGAAAACAGCCATTCACGAGGTCATCGACAGCATCGATGTTCCGACGCGTCAGCAGGTCGCGCAGAATTTCGCTATTCGTCTGAACCACATCATCGCCAACGATGCCAGGCATATCGAACACGTCATTACCTAAATCCAAATATCTGTAGTGACGTTTACATGTTTAATAAAGTGTCTGCACGCCGTTGTTTGCAACTAATTGTAACTAATTTACGTTTTTTTCATGTAGTTCACTCATTGTCACCCTGTACATTGAGATGACAAAACTGATGGGAAAGCGATATGCAAGTATCCTGCTGTCGGTAGTACCGCATACACAACGTATAAAAGGGCAGTTCACTGGTGCATTTGTCATTTGTACTCAGGTGATTCATGTGAAAAGGATTCCAAAGTAATTCTGGACAATGATAAGGAATTGAATTTGGAGCTAGACGCATGGGACAGTCCATTTCGGAAATCATTAGGTAATTCAGTATTCCGAGATCCACGGTGTCATGAGTGTGCCGAGAATGCGAAGTTCGGACATTACCTCTCACCACGGACAACGCAGTGGCCGACGGCAGTCTCTTACAGGCCAGTAAGCCACTAGGCAACCAGGCTGCGGCAGCCGCAATTTTGAGCATCCAGCATCAGCAGCCAGCTGACGGCCAGTCGTGACGAATTGGCCGAGCGAGATGGACGTGGAAGACGCGATAATTGTCCACCTTTTGTCTCAGAAGAAACGCAGAGCCAAACAGAGATACTGGATTCATCCTCTACAGCTGGAGCGACGCACAAAGAGTTTATTTAAAAACTACTTCAAGGATCTTCAAAACTATCCAGATCGTTTTTTTAACTATATAAGAATGTCAGTAGAATCTTTTGACAACCTTCTGGAAAACATAAGAAATTCCATAACGGGTACTGATACTCGTATGCGAGCCTGTGTAACTCCGGAAGAAAAATTGTTGATTACTTTAAGGTGAGTTCAAAAACAAATATGATAGTTTATTTTTAATAATATTTGAAAATAACTGGCCAGGGGTTAAAACGATAAGTCACAATTTACTTATTTATTTTTAGAGAAAAAAATAGTACTTGCCCTTTCCAAATTCTGCAGCAGCTCTCAACACCAAATATCTATGTCGCTGCCTAATAATGGTCGCTCGTATAAGAAAATGTACAATTAAAAAACTTCAGAGCAGTAAAACGCCAAATTCGTGTGAAAAATTATTGAATTATCATAGATTTCTCCCCTGGCCCTTTGATTCTAATGTTACGAATTTGAAGGAACTGAAAACGGACGAAGTCAGAAAACAGAAGTGATAGTTTGAAAATAATACAACATGTATGATGATTTGACATTATTATTTTAATTTATATGCTAAATTATAACAACAATTGGAAAGAACATTAATATTAAAGTTGTTGTAGTATAGATGACTGGAACAGATCAAGTATTCAGAGTTGACACAGTAGAGTCAGTGGGTGATGACAGCTCATCGTATTCGGCGGCAGTGTCCTGTCTGTATGTAATAGGCGTAGAATAATCACAGCAACTTTCCTTCTGCCCTCTGCTGAGGTCTCCTCGACCATCATTTGGCTGTAGTACGCATCCATGCTGAAACTACTGTCTACTCGAGGCTTCTGGCTCATACCTACGGCTATATGCTCCAGCCACTGTTGTTTCTGACTCATAATCAGAATAGCCTTGGTGATGAGTCCGCATTGGAAGTATCTGTGCTCTTTTTATGACGTCAATAAAAGCTTGCGTTGTTCCGGAATCTTTTTCATGTCTTCTAGTAATGAAATCAGAAATAGTCTATCTGAATCAGATTCTTGGTTCCTTTCACGCTCCTCCCTCAGTGCGATACTCTGTTGTAGTACATCAATCAATCCGTCGTCGTTGCTTTTCTGCTTCTTTCTGGGAAGAAGTGAAGGTCTTTGTACGCCACTTCCCCCATAGTTACTTTCAGCAACGTCACTTGCGTCCAGGCAACCTTGAGTTGTATTGTCTACAACCGTTTCCTTAAGATGCGGTAATTGCTCGAAATACACGTAAGGTCTTTTACGCAAAGCTGCTGATCCACTTTTGGCACCTGTTCTTCGTTTTAATTCCCTTCTGAAACTTGTCCTAATATTCTTCCACTTCTGCTGTAGAGATTTGCCTGCAAAAAAAGTCTCTGTTAGCGGCGCCGATCGGGTGAAATTAGGGATGTTAATATGACTAATCTATTATAATGTAATAAAATTCCTGGCATAAGTACTTGGGTTTCAGTTTTTCATATGAACATATATTTCGTTTCAGATATCTGGCTACAGGATGAACTATGGCAGCACTGAGTCACAATTTTCGGATCGGATGTACTACTGTCCGAGAAATCATATATGAAACTTGCTTGGCGATTTGGGACAAAATGAGACAGACTACTGTGGCCGAGCGGTTCTAGGAGCTTCAGTCTGGAACCTCGCGACCGCTACGGTCGCAGGTTCGAATCCTGCAACCGAGCGAGGTGGCGCAGTGGTTCGACGCTGGACTCGCATTCGGGAGGACGACGGTTCAATCCCGCGTCCGGCCATCCTCATTTGGGTTTTCCGTGATTTCCCTAAATTGCTCCAGGCCAATGTCGGGATGGTTCCTTTCAAAGGGCACGGCCGACTTCCTTCCCCGTCCTTCCCTAATCCGATGAGACCGATGACCTCGCTGTCTGGTCTCCTTCCCCAAACCAACCAACAACAACAATCGAATCCTGCCTCGGGCATGGATGTGTATGATATCCGTAGGTTAGTTAGGTTTAAGTAGTTCTAAGTTCTAGGGGACTGATGATCTCAGATGTTAAGTCCCATAGTGCTCAGAGCCATTTGAACCATTTTTACTATAATTACAAAAATTATTTTTCGATCGTTTTACTTGCTTTTTGTGACACAGATTATAAATTCACTTACACTGATGTTGGAGCATATGGAAAATGTAGTGATTCATGTATTTTTAAGAAATCAGTTCTGTATGAAAAACTCCTAAATAAAAATTTACAAATACCAGAGAAAATCTCAATATCAACAATGGAACATCGATGCCGTACGTCATTGTCGGAGATGAGGCGTTTGGTATGTCTGAAAATTTAATGAGTCCTTATGGAGAAAGGAGTTTAACAGGCAAAAAAAGAATCTTCAACTACCGACTGTCTCGGGCTAGGCGATTTATAGAATGCACGTTTGGCATTCTGGCAAATAAATGGAGTATTTTTCATCACCCTATGGATGTTCGGGAAGAATTTGCAATTGCCATAATAAAAGCATGCTGTGTTTTACATAATTATGTGCGAGAAAGAGATGGCTACAAATTTGCAGACACACTGTACGTCCCTCCAGAACTGGAAATTTCCCCAGGTCCTACAAGAGTAAGGTGCTATAAAGACTCCTATTATTACTAGGCTAATTACTATTTAGCTCTACAGGGCCTTTATACTGAAATGGTTCTCCACACCACCTAGTATTGACTTCTATGTGTGTGAGTAACTGTTTGTTCACTGTTGTGGGTAAATACATACAGCGTACACAGGGCGGTGTGTGAAACTGATAGCGATTACACTCTTCCGCTGTTGTAGAAATCTGCTCCAGATGCTGCAGATACCGTGTTGAGCTGAAAGTGGTAACCAAAGTACGGAGAAATATTCTTCGGGGCTCTGTTGCATAGCAATCAGATTGCTTTCAGTTCTGAGAAATGTCCAGTTACTATTGTGGATTTGAATGATCCATGAAGTGACTTCTTTTCCGAAGAAAACATCGAACTATTTCACTAGAACTGAACGCTCCCGTCGGAACTGTTCTCAGCTGTGGGATATTAGTAGATCACAATAGCAGTATATCGCTGGGTGTATAATAAGACGTACCTTCTTGAAATGAACAATATTTTTATTGTTCTATTAACTGATTTCCTTCCATATGCACTTATATTTTACAATATGAATCACAAACTCGCAATGGCGTCGATTTTTACATCACAAGAATGGCTCTCCTCTCCTCAAATTTACTCTTAACAAGAACAAAACAAAATACTATATCCTAAGAATAATTATGTGAGCGCTGACCGCCACAGAGTAATAAACAATATCTTTGTCTCTCTCTCGCACTGTCACAGCAAGTTACGCTGCATGATACATCATAGTGCCGTTCATCAGCATTAGCATACAGAGGTTTATTTGCGGATTATTTTACAAATGGAAAGCCGCTGGAATGCAAAACAGAATTGCATTGGGGTAATAATTATATGTGTTAATTGAATTGTGGATGTGACTATTACTGCTTTCATGTGAATTATTGTGTATTATTGTTAGGTACCCTCTTCTTGATTATTGTACCTATAACCTATTTTATTATGTAATAAATAGTAAATGACTTACCGAATTCATTCTTTTCGTTTTCCGTCATATTTTCCTCACACATTATATTTGCGATTTCCTCCCATCTTCTTCTCTTTCACGTCACGGTCACTGTACTCCTCACAAGATACGTCCCAGATTGCTCTTCGCCTTTCAATTTCTTGAATAAATTTCTCGGTGTCGAAAGACATCGCGACTTTTGGCTCGAGGTGCAGACAAGGTGTGGCTGCTCGGACCTGCGGGGACTGAGGCAGCCACACACGCTCTTTGCGGGATCCGCAGCTCGCCACTGGCTGCGCGCAACCGCCTGGCTGCCGTGCGGTCGCCCGTGTTCTGTTGGCTGCCGCGGCCACAAAATCGTGGCTGCCTAGTGCGCGGACTGCAATCAACTGCCATTGTTTTATTGGCTGCCGCAGCCTGGCTGCCTAGTGGGTTACCGGCCTAACGCCCGAGAGCAGCGGTGTTTGCATAGAGTTGTCAGACGTAACAGACAAGCAACACTGCGTGAAATAACGTGCGACGTACGATGATTGTATTCGTTAAGACAATGCGGCGAAATTCGGCATTAATGGGCTATGGCAGCAGACGACCGACGCGAGTGCCTTTGCTAACACGACATTGCTTGCAGCGCCTCTCGTAGTCTCGTGAGTATATCGACTGGACCCTAGACGACTCGAAAACCGTGGCCTGGTATGATGAGTCCCGATTTCAGTTGGTAAAACTTGATAGTAGGGTTCAATTGGGGCGCGGACCCCACGAAGCCACGGACCAAAGTTGCCAATAAGGCACATGCAAGCTGGTGGTGGGTCCATAATGGTGTTTACAAGGAATGTACAGGGTCCTCTGGTCCAACTGAACCGATAAATGGAAATGCCGTGTGGCTAGGGCCTCCGGTCGGGTAGACCGTTCGCCTGGTGCAAGTCTTTCGAGCTGACGCCACTTCGGCGACTTGCGTGTCGATGGGGATGAAATGATGATGGAAGACACACAACACCCAGTCGTCACGAGGCAGAGAAAATCCCTGGCCCCGCCGGGAATCGAACCCGGGACCCCGTGCGCGGGAAGCGAGAACGCTACCGCAAGACCACGAGCTACTGAACCGATCATTGACCGGAAATGGTTATGTTCGGCTACTTGAGGACCATTTGCTGCCATTCATGAACTTCACGTTCTCAAACAAAGACGGAAATTTCATAGATGACAATACGCCATGTTAACAGGCCACAGTTGTTTGAAGAATATTCTGTACATAACCAAGAGGTCAGTTCGTGCACAAAATCATGAATTATGGAGGGCTTTAGAGGCAGAATGGCTAAATGTTTCTGCAGGGGACTTCCAACGGCTTGTTGAGTCCATGCCACGTCGAGCTGCTGTGCTACGCCGGGCAAAAGGAAGTCCGACACGACATTAGTAGGCATCTCATGACTTTTGACGCCTCAGTGTATTCTTTGTCACTTTTGACCCAAAGTGTTCCTTCGGGGTTTCTAAATTTTGGAGAGGAATCGTTTTACGTTTCTTTGAGCTCAGTTACATAATGTTCTCCTTAAGAGTTAAGCAGCCAGTCTGGTCTATATTCGATCAACTTGCCATTACAAATCAATCATACACCTACTTATCAGTGAAATTAATTTCAAAGCATGTCTCTCTCGTGCTGTATATTTTTTGTACACATGCTAGTATTAATGATGTACGCCATACTCAGTTTGGTTTGGTTGTAATTAAATGTGACTTTTTACAATCTGAAGCCATATTCGACAGACTCATTCTGTAGTTTATGTATTAATTACCCATGAATGATTACAGCCATACAGCTACAGTCACACTAGATAGAATTAAAATTTATCAGATGCCTAAGTAGGTGCTTTCTCCCTCGGGAAGATAACGCGCTACTTATCCAGTGACGTTTCTAGTTGCTACTTCCTAAGTGAACGTCTTTACATTCACATCTATAGTCCGCAGAGGATGCTCCCGTTGTACCTTTTATTACGGCTTCTTCCTGTTCCACTTACGTATGGGGCACGCTGTAAGTAGTCTAATCTTGTCTTCGCGCTCCCTACGAGAGTGACACATAGGGCATTATAGTGTATTACTAGAGCCCTCACTTAGAGCTGGTTCTTGAAAATTTGTTAGCAGGCCTTCACTGGAGAGTTAGCGTCTATCTTCAGGCGTCTACCAGGACAGTTTTTTTCAGTATCTTGTGAATTTTTCGTAAGAGGACACTTAACATCACCTGCTTCATTTAAGTTACATAAGAACGACGTATTATGGACATGTAGGTAGCTACCGAAAATTTGGAAACATTAACAAAGGTCAGTATTTAAAGGCAAGTGGATCATCAATTAATATTTAAGAAGACTCATCACATACAGTTCAGTATTTCTCATGGAATTCCACAAGCTAGAAAAATAGTTTTATCAAATAATGAAACACAAGAAGTAGGCAGTATCACAATCTTAACTGTAAATGTGCATTATGGCATATGTATGTTATGTTACGACTTTAGTGTAAACTGCAGCACTGTCTGCGGTGCTCACAGGCTCCCTTTTCTGTCTGTACGGTACCTCACATATAGTGTCACTCTTTGTGACAGTTTATATGTCGTATATAGACAAAAATTCAGGTGATGATGGAGGATGAAACCTTTGAAAACCGTTGTGGTAATAAGCAAACAGTGAATGGTAACAGAAAACTTACTGTTTCATTCGATAATGTAATGTTCCTTCCCATAGATATGTGGGGATATCGACATCAATAGCGCTGCTCGGAGGCGTAAACATCGCTGGGCAAAGAGAGTATGGATGCAGAACAGGAATATCTGTGCAATGACCCTTTTGTGTCGTTAAAAATGTATTGTTCAGTCACAACCGTCTAATCTCTGTTATTAGAATTTTCCTTACACATAGTACGCAAATCTTCCATCAGCGTATACAGCTTTCTCCAAAATCGAAATTACAGTTAATCTGAATGAGCTGATTGCTACAAATATCACCCCTACATAACATGATTTCACAATCAAAACATTATATATGACAGTTCATTTCTTACGGTGTATTATTCCTGTGTAAAAAAATTTCAGAATAGGTTGCGACATGTCGGATTGGATCATTCCCTTCTAAGCCACATGATTGGGGTACAGTAAGCAGACCAAAACCATCTCACAAACTTGGGGAAGTAATGTCTGCCATGTCTGTCACATTCGGTAAGTCTTATGAGCCTCGTGAGTCGGGCCAAATGTCGAGTATTTCAGGTAAACTAAATATGAAAGCCTTATCATCAGAATAAATTTAAAGTCATCCTCAAGCTCCAGAAGCTAAAATTCTTATGGATGATGCCGTTATACCAGTTGTCGTTCTTTACATGGTAGCCTCTCGTCGTTAGATATACTGTCAGTGCCCTCGAGATTCACTGCAGTATCGAGAGGGCTCAGACGAAATAAAAAGCAAAAAAAAAAAAAAAAATGGTTCAGATGGCTCTGAGGACTATGGGACTTAAGTTCTAGGGTCATCAGTCCCCTAGAACTTAGAACTACTTAAACCTAACTAACCTAAGGACATCACACACATCCATTCCCAAGGCAGGATTGGAACCCACGACCGTAGCGGTCACGCGGTTCCAGACTGTAGTGCCTAGAACCGCTCGGCCACTCCGGCCGGCGAAATAAATAACAATTGCATTTAATGGACCATAAATTCTGATCACACGCACACTAGTAACTGAAGTTATAACGAAGCACGGTATCACGCCCAAAATCATACTTGCTGAAAATTACGTCCTATGACATAAATATTATGAACTAGGTCGTACAAAAAAAAAGAAAAAAGATATTGCAAGACTTACGGAGTTAACAGGATCTAAATGCCACATGCAGCGTGTGGTCTCTTAAGACTCCTTGATGTGGACAGTAATATAGGGTAACGGCCAGACAGTTACTCATAATGACACAACAAGTATATCCTACGAACTCCAGTGAAAGTGATTGGAATTATTGCGATAAAATACAATAATAAATAGGGCTGATCGTATTTGGACGGTGCACTGACAGAGAGTGAGGTGGAAATAACGAGCAAAAAATTGTTAAAACAGTGACAATAGTAGCCTGCAAATTTCAGATTCCATAATAAGGAAAATGGTAAACAGCTGCTACATGAAAATGAACAATGGAGCAACAGGAATGTATACAGCTTCATTATAAACTGAATTTGCGAGTTTAAATGCTGTAGTAATGTATCTAATTGCCTGCTGCTACCAATCCACAAGCACAGCAAATCATCCACGTATTTAAACTAGCAATTAATTTTACAATTGAGCTGGGAGGCTTTTCTATAAAGTTGTGGGACCTTCTTATATATACTAGCATAACACAACACTTAGTTAACATTTGTAGAAAAAAATGTAGCTACATATACGGTAAGCCCTGCATGCTCCCAGTACCCACGCAGCCGCAAACATGCAGCTTTTAATTCGATGGTGCATCGCCTCATATCTGTTCCATCATCTGAAACAGCTTTTCAGTCATAACTACAGACCATCAAACATACCACTTCCAACAATGGGTATAGGCCTCTCTTCTTCATGACTTCTAAACTTCTACAAAACCTGTAACACATCGGCTTGCTCTGATTGTTGAAATTATTGTGATACTGCCCACAGGACAAACTACGCAATTTTCTTGCTGCTCCAGCTGTATCAGTAGTGTTTCTGTACTTGTATTGACTTCAGAATCTGATTCTAGAAAGCTTTTGTTACAAACAGAATTTACCATAAATGACATAAACACTTCCTCAGTTGCTCGTAATTCAAGCTCATTTACGTTTACGTCTTTTCTGCTCTTTCCCTCTCCTTTTATGCCTCCTTTAACCTTTCTGCTCTCACCCCTTCTGTTCTCTCGTTTTCTGCACTCTACCTTTCCTTTTCCTTCTCCGTCTCCATCTTCTTTGTCTCCATCTCTGCTCTCTTCCTTTCCTTTTTCTCCACTCTCTCCCTCTTCTCTTTTCTGTCTCTCTATTCTTCTTCTTCTTATCCTTTCTTTCCCCACTGGTCTTCTGTCTTTTTTATCTTCACCTGTTATTTGCTTGATTCAGATGAAAACTACCTGAATGCTTAAGTCGCTTTTCACCATATTCTTTGTTTCACACTCTCCATAAATCAGCAGAAATTGAAAAATATTAAACTTATATGCTACTTATTCAGACATTTCTCCTTTTAGCAGAAGACCATAAACACAAATTCCCACAGGTCGCAGAAATAAAAACAAAACAACTAACTGAAGAATAAAAACCGTGCATTTACACCAAAGGATGATTGAAAACTGAGTCACACTAAGCTTCAGGATTTGCCTTACAGGGCTTTCTATGTTGTGCTTTCTGCCACTTGAGATGAATTTCTGCATAGTGGTTCCAGTTCTGGCAGGTGAAATGGTTCTTAGGGCTTAAAATTGTTAAGGCTTCCGTGAGCACTTGTTGATAATCTGCCTGTTGGCTTCTGTCTTGGGTTTTTCGGCTGACGATTGAAAATTTTTCTAACGTTTCTTAGGGTTGTTCTTGGAGTGGTCGTGGCGTCATGTGAAGTCTAACTCGGTGCCATAGCCAGAATGCACGGACTATTATTCATTTATAGTTCATGAAACAAGTTAGAAAACATATTGCGCCAAAGATTAACTAAGAAACTATTATTGGTGGAGCTGAATCAACTTTCCACAATGCTGCGCAATTAAAACCAATCTCAATAAAGGTCAGTAAATACAGCGCCTTCACCTGGTTAATAGCAGTTTATATTGACAACCTCCACAAAGAAAAAGTAGATAAGTAGAAAGTCATATAAAACACCATCTCCAATTTTCCGTGGAAACAAATTTAATTTATTGACATCAATTATTCACCACCTGGTCCAACACTTATATTAAACACACCACCAGCTAAAATGAGCCTGTGAATGGTCATGAAACTGCAACACTCACCCAGAAAACCAGAACGTTACTGATCAGAATTACACACCCATGCTCTGGAACATACTGAGCCAAAGATTAACTAAGAAACTAGTATTGGTGGAACTAAATCAACTTTCTACACTGCTGCACTATTAAAACCAAACTAAATAAAGGTCAACCAGTACATCGCCTCCATTTGGTTAATAGCAGTTTACATTGATAACTTCCAAAAACAAAAAGTAGATAGGTAAAAGTCACATAAAAACACCACACTTCAGTTTACCATGGAAATAAATTTAATTTACTGGCATCAGTTAGTCACCGTCAAGTCCAACACTTATGTTAAACACACCACCAGCTAAAATGAATATGTGAACGCTCATGAAACTGCAACACTCACCCATAAATCCAGAAAGTCGTTGATAAGAATTAGATACCCATGGCCTGGAATACAGTTTTGGATTCTTTTAGGTTTTCTGTATTAGGAGACTGCTTTACTAACCACAAAGGATCACATACTCCGTACTTCAGACATGCTAAACTCTTCAAAACAGCACCTCCCCCCAAGAGGGCACAGAGCATGCCTCCTATGTTTGTGAAGGCTGGCAACTGACTCCCCCATTTTGTGAATTACAAATAGCTCTGCAAAACTGTTAACACATAGACTTTTCAGACAGTTTGATTCAGGAGCAGAGTACAAGCATTTTCATTGGCCTCTTCTCTCACCTACTAGAAGCACTTCTCTGGATGGAACTGCATCGTACTGGTACTTTTCAGAAATTTATTTACAACAAATGCTTGAAAATACTTGCTTTCAGGAGGAAGTAAAACACAAGGAAGATTGGGTTTAACGTAGCTTCGACATCGGAGTCATTACAGACAGACCACTAGCTTGGATGGTGTCAAGAATGGGGAAGGAATTCGTCCATGCCCTTTCAAAGGGACCATCCCAGAGCATCATCTTAGTCATAGGGGAGAGGGGGGGGTCGTACAGTAAGTAATGCAATACTTTTTTTGTGAAAGTATATTGGCTTTATTCAAGATTCCCACACACCATATTATTTCCATTCTTTGCCTACAAAACCCTACTTTTCAACATAATCTCTGTTCAGCGCGACGGCCGTACGTCACCTTACTGAGGGAGGGGGGGGGGGGGGGAGCCTGTATGCCTGCATGCTATCACTCTAATGATCGATGTTAGAGTTAACTAACGTCTTGCATCAGTACCATCCCTCCCCCCCCCCCCCCCTCCATCGTCCACGTTCTGCTTCCCGCGGAGTGGATCCTTCACTGGGCCAAACCGATGAAAGGCTGAAGGTGCGCGATCAAGGCTGTAGGGTGGATGAGAAAGGAGAAAGGACAGTCCAATGAAGTTTTGTGGGCTCCTCTCGGGTGCGCACACTCACGGTGGTTTTGTTCACTGCCAGGTGTGTGTAGACATTCTGCAAGTGCCTATGAATATCTGTGATGCTCGGGTTTACCGCCTAAAGAAAGTCAATGACAGCTCTCTGCTTGGAACGAACCTTCGTTACAGATGCAATTTTGAAGTCTGCATTTAGCGCAGCCAACTATCTGAACTTCATCAAACTATAGGGGCTGAAGTTGAAATATTACACGATGTCCCAGAACAAATTCCGCATTATTTCAACCGAAAATGGCCGAGACAAAAAAATGTGTTCCATTACTTATTGAATGCTCCTCGTATTATGCAAAGACCGACCCATGATCTTCTGGTTGGGTAAAGCACCCTTTTACTGGATGCAGGAAATAGACCTACCAGCCTAGATGACAACCCCACTGCAAAGTAACTGCTTCTCTACAAATCGACTGACACAGACTTTGGGTAAAACACAATACATCCCATTCTGTACTATATAAGTTCTGAGCACACCATTAGAAATAATACAAGTGGATAAAGTAACAAATGAAACAGAATATCGTAAATTCTTAGGTGCTAATAAGGATCTGAACTGGAGTTCACTGGTTACAGATCTTTTAAATTACGTAAGCTCTGTAACTTTTTGCAATACAAATAACAGTAAACTTTGGAGAGCAGAGTGTGAAAAAGTTGATTTAATTTTTCTGTCATCATTCAGTAGTGTCTTATGGCATCCAATTCTGAGGCAACTCTTCAATGAGAAAGAAATTTTTTGTTGCACATATGTGTGTAATAAAGATAATATGTTGTTGTACTTTCAACATTGCAGCACAGTCAGCAATCGTGATAATCTAATATATAAGAAACTATCAGCCTCGATTAGGGTAATAAAACCAACTTTTACCTAGGTTTTAGCCCAAATAATTGATCCGTCTTCAGAAGATATACCTGAATCTATAATTTGTCTAAGAGGGCATGGTCTAGAAATAAAACTAAAACAGCCTGAATAGGCGTAGTCACATTTTAACTCTACCAGCGGATTTCACAGACACATCTCAATCATCAACAGATAAGGAACTTCTACACTCGTCCGTAAAGTGAAGCAGCACATCACTTCTCTCAAAATACCATCTCTGCAAGGACACAGTTCACACAAAATCTTCGCCATCGAGCTCTAAAGGACTGTGGTTACGTATTGCTGAGAGATAACACTGTCTGTCTGGCCTTGCGAACACAGTACTCAGGCCCACACAGAGTGATATGATCTGTAGTCACATCATCGCCTCCACCACTTAACCCCCGACCTTACTCCAAAGCCGAGCATCAGTCTCGTTACGAACGACGACACCGACTCTCTGTCACCCCACGCACTACCATCTCTACTGACTAACAGCAATCACGCTTCGCTCCATCCAATCGACGCCTCAGGAAACGATCCAGCCGTGCCTTACTTACTCAACAGGCCTCGGGACAGCCGGTCACGTGCGCCTGCGCGGTGAGGTGGGCAACAACATCGTTGTCCATCCCCCACCTCCATCCAGTGCCCCACACTCCCACATGAGAGCTCTGTGGCGACCCAGCAGCTATTTCGTTAACTGATATAGAAAAACTATTTGGTCAGTGGCGCAGCTGGTCTGGGCCCTCGTTGTATGCACACGCGTCTTTTCCATGTGTTGATACCGAGTAATAAAGTGTAGATATTTCGAATTTTCTAGTGGTGGTGGTTAGTGTTTAACGTCCCGTCGACAACGAGGTCATTAGAGACGGAGCGCAAGCTCGGGTTAGGGAAGGATTGGGAAGGAAATCGGCCGTGCCCTTTCAAAGGAACCATCCCGGCATTTGCCTGAAACGATTTAGGGAAATCACGGAAATCCTAAATGAGGATGGCTGGAGACGGGATTGAACCGTCGTCCTCCCGAATGCGAGTCCACTGCGCCACCTCGCTCCGTCGAATTTTCTGCCTCAGTCATTCGACCTTGAGTCTCCTCACTTGCGTCTTCTCCAAAAGCGCTTTAAACAGTCGGCCGTAATTACAAAAGCTTCGCAGTACATTCACTCTATTACACTACTGCCATTAAAATTGCTACACCACGAAGATGACGTGCTACAGACGCGAAATTTAATCGACAGGAAGAAGATGCTGTGATATGCAAATGATTAGCTTTTCAGAGCATTCACACAAGGTTGGCGCCGGTGGCGACACCTACAACGTGTTGACATGAGGAAAGTTTACAACCGATTTCTCATACACAAACAGCAGTTGACCGGCGTTGACTGGTGAAACGTTGTTGTGATGCCTCGTGTAAGGAGGAAAAATGCGTACCATCACGTTTCCGACTTTGATAAAGGTCGGAGCCTGCGATGGTGTACTCAACGACGAGCCTGGGTGCACGAATGACAAAACGTCATTTTTTCGGATGAATCCAGGTTCTGTTTATAGCATCACGATGGTCGCATCCGTGTTTGGCGACATCGCGGTGAACGCACATTGGAAGCATGTATTCGTCATCACCATACTGGCGTATCACCCGGCGTGATGGTATCGGGTGCCTTTGGTTACACGTCTCGGTCACCTCTTGTTCGCATTGACGGCACTTTGAACAGTGGACTTTACATTTCAGATGTGTTACGACCCGTGGCTCTACCCTTCATTCGATCCCTGCGAAATCCTTCATTTCAGCAGGATAATGCAAGATTGCATGTTGCAGGTCCTGTACGGGCCTTTCTGGGTACAGAAAATGTTCGACTGCTGCCCTGGCCAGCACATTCTCCAGATCTCTCACCAATTGAAAACGTCTGGTCAATGGTGGCCGAGCAACTCGCTCGTCATAATACGCCAGTCACTACTCTTGATGAACTGTGGTATCGTGTTGAAGCTGCATGGGCAGCTGTACCTGTACACGCCATCCCAGCTCTGTTTGATTCAATGCCCAGGCGTATCAAGGCCGTTATTACGGCCAAAGGTGGTTGTCTGGGTACTGATTTCTCAGGATCTATGCACCCAAGTTGCGTGAAAATGTAGTCACATGTCAGTTCTAGTACAATATATTTGTCCAATGAATACCCGTTTATCATCTGCATTTCTTCTCGGTGTAGTAATTTTAATGGCCAGTAGTATATGAAGCTTACTGTCAGAGAGCTGCCCCATTGACAAAGGGTTTTGCTATATTATACAAATCGTCATTGTCTTAAAGGAGTAAAGTATGCAGCAATTAAAATTTAATACCAGCAAAAGTAGCTTCAATTACAAACTGAAATTGTGTGTGTGTGTGTGTGTGTGTGTGTGTGTGTGTGTGTGTGTGTGTGTGTGATAACCCAGGGGTCTTCCTTTTCTGTTGGTTGTAATCTATATGTAATTCAAAAAAATTACTAATATGAAATTTGTTTAGTAATGTAATGCATCTGTATACAATGTAAAAAAACTCGACCAGTTTCTGGAAGCCCCAAAATGTAACCCATTTGATTAACATTTGGTACAAACGTCTGGGACACTGCTAATTTCAATGCTGTGTTGCTGCCATGGCCGTTTGCTATAATTTTATGTACTGTACTTCATATAGAGTGACTCGCCTAAAACTTGGCGGATTTCACAGAACGGATTGGCAGTCAGGGGCTCGTATTGTTAGCCAATCAAGAGATTGAAATAATACCTATAAAGTGTGTTTTTATGCAAATATACACTTTTTAATTGGAACAATGCCTGCTGATATTAGCATACTGAAATCAGGATAAATAAGCATCTCCATGGTGGTTGTTGCAAGAGAGTCGTTTACGAGATATTGTATTTTGAAGAGTTCCCACACCGGTACTTGTGCAATACCTGTAGTATCACAATAGAAGTGCATACCCTAGTTACGTGAATTCTGGCCAGTAACGAGACAATTGACCCTCACAAGTTGTGTTCAAAATTACCACGGGCAGCGGTAAATACACGTTTCCAGTCTGGTGTGGAACGACTGATGCACGTGTACTAGCATTTCAGCTGAGATGTCCGAGCAGGCTGTGCAATAATACGTCGTTTTATATCATCGGGTGTAGTTGGTATGCCCTTGTAGACAGTGTCTTTCGGCTTTCCTCACAGAAAAAAGTCTACAGGCATCAAATCTGGGAACGGGTAGGCCAAGGTACAGGTCCTCTGCGTCCAATCCAACGACCTGAAAACAATTCGTGGAGACACGATGTAGTACTTCGTGCGCTATGGGCTGCACAGCCATCATTTTGGTGCCACACGTTCCTCCTATTTTGCAGAGGAATGTCTCCTAGCATTCGTGGAGGATGGTGTGTTAGGAGGTTGCAATACTCGTGCGCGTTCAGAGTTCCGTCTTTGAAAAACGGGCCTATAAGCTGATGGTTAACTTTCCCATACAACACGTTTACACTCCACGGACGCAGACGTTCCACCTGACAGAGCCAACGGTGATAGTCAGTAGGCCAATAGTGCATGTCTCGGTGGTTTACCTAGCCATGGTTGATAAATGTAGTTTCATCACTAAAGAAGATACATGATAGATCTGGAGTACTCTGTTTTAATGCCCATATACAGAAATTAACACGATTCTCATTACCATTTCCATGCAGCTCTTGAAGGAGAGGGGTGTGATAGGGATGGAACCTATGTCGATGGAGAATGCGTAGGACACTTGCATGGCTCTTGTAACTTCTTCGACAGGAATGAACTGCATTCTTCCTACACTCTCGAACACCATGAGCATGTCGGATTTTTCTCCAATGGTAAATTCCATCGTCCACTCACGACCTACTGGTTGGACTGCCACACACTAACTGACTAACAAGTCGCAATGCAGTCAAGAAACACACAAGCACACTGTAAGCTAAAGTAGCAACATCGTATCTCGCAACTACGCAGGCTGAATGGCACAAACAGGTGTCAGTGTGGAAACTTTTCAAAATACCATATCTTGTATACGATTCGCACTAGAATCCTCCAACAAACATCAATGACATTCTAAATTACCCCACTTTTAGTTTGCTAATGTCAATAGGCATTGTTCTATTTATGAAAGTCAACTATTGCACAAAAAATACACATGCTAATTATTGTTACAATCTATTTATTGGCTAACAATACGAGCCCCCGACTACCGATCCCTCCTTTGAAAAGCGCCGATCAGTAGCACGTTCCATTTCGCGAAATATTTGCAGTGCAAGTTTTAGGTGAATCACTCTGTGTATCATCATTGTTAACTATGACTCTTGGTCAAGGATCTCCAAAATGCCATCAAATGGACTCTAAATAGAATGCAGAATATTTAAAAACAGCTTTGCCATGATATAAATGACTTACTTACAGTTCGAGTGTTTGATAAAGGCTTAACGGCCGAAAATGTCGGTAACAACATATAAAAGAATTTTATAAAATCGGTTTGTTATGAAACGCCATTATTTTTCAGAAAATTTAAATTTTCAGAGAATACACAAGCAACCAAATTGATTGTCTTTCAGCTACTGGCACAGTCGGTAAAGACCATAACACATGTAGATCACATTCATTAAAAGCACTAGATCCGGGAGCGCAGCTAAGTCAGACAATCACGTTCGCTATACAGTTGTCAAGCGGGACCATATAATGGGAGACCAGAATTTGTCATGACATATACGATGTTCAAATAACTTACGGGAATGCTGCCGGCTGACGTTGTCGACGACAGCCGATATTTCTATAGATGACAGAGGCAAAACTGCAGCAAGTAAGCGATGTAGCAGGGAATTTATAACCTCGGTTTGTAGAGCAATTCCGGAAACACACACACACACGCGCACGCACGCACACGCACACACACACGCGCTGTAAACATAAGTACAACCACAAAACCAAAGATGACCTACGCTAGAAGTTGTTGGTAGTGAAAATTACTAAACGACGGGTGAGGCAGCATAACTCGCTCCCTCTGCTTTTTGACCAGGCAGAGAGCAGGATTCTGTTCAGGATTCAAGCAGAAACTTCCCTTTCTATTTACAAGGTGACTTGCTAATTTAATTTCAACTGCTTCCTTAATAACGCTGCGGCAGTGCATACTAAAATCTCCGTGTTGTTATGTTCCATAGGTTGACCCGTGTCAAGACAATGTTCTGCAATAGTCGATTTGCTCGGCTATTATAAGCGTATGCGACGCTTACGCTCAGTGCAGCGGTCCTCCATGGTCCTGATGGTCTGACCAGTATATGACATGCCACAACTGCAAGGAATACGATAGACACACGCTTTACACATAACAAGATCATCCTTAACAGAATCTAGTAAGACCTTAATTTTACATGTTGTTGTTGTTGTGGTCTTCAGTCCTGAGACTGGCTTGATGCAGCTCTCCATGCTACTCTATCCTGTGCAAGCTTCTTCATCTCCCAGTACTTACTGCAGCCTACGCTCTTCTGAATCTGCTTAGTGTACTCATCTCTTGGTCTCCCTCTACAATTTTTACCCTCCACGCTGCCCTCCAGTACTAAATTGGTGATCTCTTGATGCCTCAGAACATGTCCTACCAACCGATCCCTTCTTCTAGTAAAGTTGTGCCACAAACTCCTCTTCTCCCCAATTCTGTTCAGTACCTCCTCATTAGTTATGTGATCTACCCATCTAATCTTCAGCATTCTTCTGCAGCACCACATTTCGAAAGCTTCTATTCTCTACACTCCATACAAATACTTCCAGAAAAGACTTCCTAACAGTTAAATCAATACTCGATGTTAACAAATGTCTCTTCTTCAGAAACGCTTTCCTTACCATTTCCAGTCTACATTTTATATCCTCTCTACTTCGACCATCATCAGTTATTTTGCTCCCCAAATAGCAAAACTCCTTTACTACTTTAAGTGTCTCATTTCCTAATCTAATTCCCTCAGCATCAGCCGACTTAATTCGACTACATTCCATTACCCTTGTTTTGCTTTTGTTGATGTTCATCTTATACTCTCCTTTCAAGACACTGTCCATTCCGCTCAACTGCTCTTCCAAGTCCTTTGCTGTTTCTGACAGTATTACAATGTCATCGGCGAATCTCAAAGTTTTTATTTCTTCTCCATGGATTTTAATACCTACTCCGAACTTTTCTTTTGTTTCCTTTACTGCTTGTTCAATATACAGATTGAATAGCATCGGGGATAGGCTACAACCCTGTCTTACTCCTTTCCCAACCACTGCTTCCCTTTCATGTTCCTCGACTCTTATAACTGCCATCTGGTTTCTGTACAAATTGTTAATAGCCTTTCGCTCCCTGTATTTTACCCCTGCCACCTTCATAATTTGAAAGAGAGTTTTCCATTTGTAATGGTCGCCTAGTCGTAGATATTGCTAATTGCTATAATAGCACTATTTCACTCCCATTTATGGAGCTTGTTAGCACTTGGTGTTAGGTTGGCGCCTTTGCATTGTGGTAATCGCTGCTGCTTGCTGGATCGCTGCTGTGTCTTGATGCTGATGCTGGCTCTAAATCTGGTTGTCTAGGGTTAAAAACATGAGGTCCCGTGTTTTTTATGTGCTTTTGATGATAAAGAACGAGCGAAACCAACAAATATGTAAACTTCAAATATTTATTACTCTGGTTGCCATCTTAATTCCACTGCCCACCAAAGACCATGACACAACACAAAGTAGTACTTCCTTTGCATGTTCTTTGCATTGTTTATCCACCTCAAACAATAACACACAAACACACTTTTCCAAAGTGACATTCCGACTGTGCCCCCGACCCTTCTTGCTGCTTGTATTTATAACATTGTCAAAGAAATACTAAAAAGACATATAGTTTATAAGTTACATGTACATCTGTTATCATAATTTGTGCAGAAAAGTTATTAATTTGCATCGAGTGACATAATTTAACATGTTATTAAAATGACAGACAGATTTGTTGACTAGACAGAATAATTCTTTGTTACAAAAAGGCCGTTTTTTAGAAGTTTGTCAATTGACTTCTCTAATTTGCATAAACAAGTAAATAACATGAATTATTAAGAATTACATTGGTTTTCGTCTAAAATAGGATTGATTATGTGAATACTGAGTGAAAACGCTCCTAGTGAACAAATAGGTTTCACTGGGTGATTTTTATTTAAGGAGATCCAAAATACCTAAGTTGGCCACTATTTTTCGTACTTCATATTAATTATTTAAGATGAACTTAGTGTTTTTACATGATGACATTTGCTGTATCAGTGATCAAGTGATATTAACTTTTGTGTGGGTCAGTTATTCGGTATAATTTAATGGGTTGACTGTTTATGGAGACATGTTATGCAATCATTGTTAACATACATAATAACTTTTCTACAAAAATAAATACTCGTTAAACTGGTTGAATTTGGAGGGTATCGCATATTTCGGTAAAGTGAGGCCTTTAATAGGTTCCATTACATAGTCAACATTGTCAGAAGCTTTCTCTATAGTCTACAAATGCTAGAAACGTAGGTTTGCCTTTCCTTAATCTTTCTTCTAAGGTAAGTCGTAGGTTCAGTATTGCCTCACGTGTTCCAACATTTCTACGGAATCCAAACTGATCGTCCCCGAGGTCGGCTTCTACCAGTTTTTCCATTTGTCTGTAAAGAATTCGCGTTAGTATTTTGCATCTGTGACTTATTAAACTGATAGTTCGGTAATTTTCACATCTGTCAACACCTGATTTCTTTGGGATTGGAATTATTATATTCTTCTTGAAGTCTGAGGGAATTTCGCCTGTCTCATACATCTTGCTCACCAGATGGTAGAGTTTTGTCAGGACTGGCTCTCCCAAGGCTGTCAGTAGTTCTAATGGAATGTTGTCTACTCCCGGGGCCTTGTTTCGACGTAGGTCTTTCAGTGCTCTGTCAAACTCTTCACGCAGTATCATATCTCCCATTTCATCTTCATCTACATCTTCTTCTATTTCCAAGATATTGTCCTCAAGAACATCGCCCCTGTATAGACCCTTTATATACTCCTTTCACCTTTCTGCTTTCCCTTCTTTGCTTGAAACTGGGTTTCCATCTGAGCTCTTGATATTCATGCAAGTGGTTCTCTTTTCTCCAAAGGTCTCTTTAATTTTTCTGTAGGCAGTATCTATCTTACCCCTCGTGAGATAAGCCTCTACATCCTTACATTTGTCCTCTAGCCATCCCTGCTTAGCCATTTTGCACTTCCTGTCGATCTCATTTTTGAGACGTTTGTATTCCTTTTTGCCTGCTTCACTTGCTGCATTTATGTATTTTCTCCTTTCATGAGTTAAATTCAGTATCTCTTCTGTTACCCATGGATTTTTACTAGCCCTCGTCTTTTTACCTACTTGATCATCTGTTGCCTTCACTATTTCATTCCTCAAAGCTATCCATTTTTCTTCTACTGTATTTCTTTCCCCAATTCCTGTCAATTGTTTCCTTATGCTCTCTCTGAAACTCTCTACAACCTCTGGTTCTCTCAGTTTATCCAGGTCCCATCTCCTTAAATTCCCACCTTTTTGCAGTTTCTTCAGTTTTAATCTACAGTTCATAACCAATAGATTGTGGTCAGAGTCCATATCTGCCCCTGGAAATGTCTTACAATTTAAAACCTGGTTCCTAAATCTCTGTCTTACCATTATATAATCTATCTGAAACCTTTTAGTATCTCCAGGGTTCTTCCATGTATACAGCCTTCTTTCATGATTCTTGAACCAAGTGTTAGCTATGATTAAGTTATGCTCTGTGCAAAATTCTACCAGGCGGCTTCCTCTTTCATTTCTTACCCCCAATCCATGTGCACCTACTACGTTTCCTTCTCTTCCTTTTCCTACTGTCGAATTCCAGTCACCCATGACTATTAAATTTTCGTCTCCCTTCTCTACCTGAATAATTTATTTTATCTCATCATACATTTCATCAATTTCTTCATCATCTGCAGAGATAATAGGCATATAAACTTGTACTAATATAGTAGGCGTGGGGTTCGTGTCTATCTTGGCCACAATAATGCGTTCACTATGCTGTTTGTAGTAGCTTACCCACACTCCTATTTTTTTATTCATTATTAAACCTACTCCTACATTACCCCTATTTGATTTTGTATTTATAACCCTGTATTCACCTGACCAAAAGTCTTGTTCCTCCTGCCACCGAACTTCACTAATTCCCACTATATCTAACTTCAACCTATCCATTTCCCTTTTTAAATTTTCTAACCTACCTGCCCGACTAAGGGATCTGACATTCCACGCTCCGATCCGTAGAACTCCAGTTTTCTTTCTCCTGATAACGACGTCCTCCTGTGTAGTCCCCGCCCGGAGATCCGAATGGGGGACTATTTTACCTCTGGAATATTTTACCCAAGAGGACACCATCATCATTTAATCATACAGTAAAGCTGCATGCCCTCGGGAAAAATTACGGCTATAGTTTCTCCTTGCTTTCAGCCGTTCGCAGTACCAGCACAGCAAGTCCGTTTTGGTTAGTGTGACAAGGCCAGATCAGTCAATCATCCAGACTGTTGCCCCTGCAACTACTGAAAAAGGCTGATGCCCCTCTTCAGGAACCACACGTTTGTCTGGCCTCTCAACAGATACCCCTCCGTTGTGGTTGCACCTACGGTACGGCTATCTGTGTCGTTGAGGCACGCAAGCCTCCCCACCAACGGCAAGGTCCATGGTTCATGGGGTGGGGAGGGGGGCTAATCTTAGATAGAGTTCGGAAAATACATTTTACATCATACTTGCGCAAAATACTACCAATGTTATTTGAAATGCTCCCTGGGTAAAACAGAAAGGCCGGAGACCTTGATACCATCTCGCTATTATCATCACCCATCCGTTGCATGGATGGTCGCTAGCGCGATGTACGTCTGATCTGTCTCTCACTATATCAATTCTGACGAAAGGTGACCTCAACATGGGTTAACCGAGCTGACGATCTCTCAGGGTCAGAAATGACATGGGCTCTGTGAACCAAGGTACTAAATACCCCTTCACACTGAATCGGCTGGTGACTACTGTCACCCTGCAGATACAAGTCAGTGTGAGTAGACCTCCTATAAACAGCAAGTCCAAATGTACATCAACCTTTCTCCTGACTAACACAGCAAGGAAGGGAAGTCAATCATCTTTTTTCTCCACCTCCGTCGCGAAAGAAATATTCGGGTGGATTGAATTCAGGTGTACTAAAAAGTCGTTCAAATTCTCAGTGCCGTGAGGCCATACAACAGTAGTATCACAGACAAATTAACAAAAGGCTGCAGAAAAAGGTTGGGAGAAAGACGTGTCCTGTGCTGTCCGGTGCACGTCGAGCTACGAGTAATATAACAACCGCAGACAGGGCTGCTTTACGTTCACTTAGAGCTGATACAGATGTTGCTATTATACCCACTGACAACGGAAATGCTACAGTTGTTCCGGACAAGCAGGATTACATTCAAAAGATGCAGTGTTTACTATCGTATTCAGCGAATCGCAGGATCGGCGCAGACTCCACACTCTTTCCATTCGCTTGGTGTTTGGACTAGTGGCGTATTTATGCCTATAAGCATATGACTATGCATTTGACAGTTTTAAATACCACTCTCCCACAGTTTCTGGAATTTTATAATAACATATGCTTCTTTATGTGAAGCACTGTGTGTACACGTATGTAGTACGCTTCCACCTGGTTAAATATAAGTATTGCTCGAAATTGTAATTGCAATAAGTGAAAGTGAAATAATTTTTAGACAGCCATTACCAGAAATGATCACGTTTAATCCTCCAGCAGAAGTGCTGGCACAAATGCAAAGCAAGTTTATTTTGGTGAGTTTAGATCCTTTGTTTGGAGAAACAGCGATGCCTTCATTTTTGCTTCGGATACAGTGTTGATAGATTTTGTCCGTTGTTGAACACCTGTAGAGCGTCTGAGAGAAGTTTAAAAGTAAGTGTGTCACGTCTGGCATACCAAATACACAGTGCACCTGGTCATGTAAGTAAAATTTATCCTGATTAGTTTTTCTGATTTCACTAATATAGCTACTGTCTTGCGTGGGGTTTTATAAGCAAGTGGTCTGTAATATACAAATGACTTTTTCTTGTTCAGGTAGCGCAAAAACATCGCAACTGACAAACGTTATGAGGTATCCAATAGGAATTCCGATGCTGAAGTAGAGTACTTACGTGGGAATGATGACAGTTCTGATGGAGAAGATGAAGCCATTGACTGCAGCGAATATGATTCACAAAGTGAGCGGGAATACAATCCTGAAGATTATTGTACTGAAGGTAATAGTGGGCTTGCAAATGAGATGTATTTCACAACGAGAAGTAAATGGAAGGAAATCTGCAATGTCAGTAAAAGAAAAACAAAACACAAAAAACATCGTGAAAAATGCTTTTTTTCTTATAATAAAGTTAGATATTGCGAATCTTAACAAAATAACCCTTTGAATTTTGACTAATAAAACAAAAATGCTTTATCTCGTAAAGTTAGTGGAGTATTATGGACTCGTACACATAATTCTACTAGAATCATGCCATCTGTAACAAAGATTGTCAATTAACCAATTTGAAATCATAATAAAATACTAATACACGTAAACATGGTCCGTAGTAGGCTGTAATGTGATTTTTATTTAATCGTGCGATTAGTTAATTTCGACTACTTGTCATTGTCAAGCACCTGGAAAAGCACAACATTGTCTGCATACCATACATCGCATATATAAGTAAGACTTTACTCACCTCACATTAAGATAAAACATTACTGCACAAATTTCTTACAACCACCCTCACGGTAGTTACAATATCAGATGAAGAAGAACGTTCAGTTAACTGACTGTATTCCCACGTGTTATTCGGCAGGACATGGAACACTCAGCCTCTAAATATATATCACTATATTCCTCCTATATGTATATGCCCCAATACAGTGTATCTATATGTTTAGCTTTAATACCCAATCTGGTTCCTATATATTGCCGTCACGTTCTGTCTAGATTGTTCTTATAGATCTGCACAAATATTCTATTCTCTATCCGCAGCTTATGAAACAGTTCTTACCAGACGTATATAAGACTATTTTATTGTTGATTTAGATACGCAGTCATTAATGCGGATTGTATTGGGAAAACCCCAGATGTGTACCAATGGTGATTTATCATTTCTTATTGTGTTACCAGCAGGATTTTTACATCATACTACCTCTGTGTATCATGTGTTACATTTTCGTCTTATTTACTCATTTAAGAGCACTGTGGTTTTAAGACTTCTGTATGTCGTAATCAGTCCTTTGTTAAGTCTCAGTAAATTCGTACCAGGGAACGGCTTAAACTGCTGTCTACTCTGAATTGTCACAAAAACTATAATGTATCATTTCTAGTTCTGAGATGGCTAAATGGGTACGTACCAAAAGCTAATAAATTGAATAAGTTACTACGTATATTTTAGACTTCCAGAAGGCTTTTGACACCGTTAATCCCAAACGACTTGTAATCAAATTGTGTGCCTATGGGGTATCGTCTCAGTTGTGCAACTAGGTTCGTGATTTCCTATCAGAAATGTCACAGTTCATAGTAACTGATGGTAAGACATTGAGGAAAACAGCAGTATTACCTAGCTCCCCCCAAGGAAGTGTTACAGGCCCTCTGCTCTTCATGATCTACACAAACGATTTAGCAGACAATCTGAACAGCTCTCTTAGATTGTTTGCAAATGATGCTGTCATTTACCGGCTTGTGTAATCATCTGATGATCAAAACAAATTTTAAAATGATTCAGAGAAGATACGGTATCTGTATGGTGCGAAAAGTGGCAATTGACTCTAAATAATGTAAAGTGTGAAATCATCCACACGAATACTAAAAGGAATCCGCTAAATTTCGGTTACACAATAAGCATACAAATCTAAAGGTTGTGAATTCAAGTAAATATTTGGGAATTACAATTGCGAATAACTTAAACTAGACCGATCACATAGATGACATTGTGGGGTAATGAAACCAGATACTGCGATTTATTGGTAGAACACTTAGAAAATGCAACAGATATACTAAAGTGTCTGCTTAAATTACGCTTTTACGACCTCTACTGGACTACTGCTGTGTGGTGTGGGATCCGCATCAGATAGGACTGACGGAAGACATCAAAAAAGGTCAAAGAAGAACAGCTCGTTCTGTGTATCGCGAAACAGGGTGTGCCATGGATATGACACGCAAATTGGGCTGACAGTCATTAAAACAAAGGCATATTTCGTTCAGCACGATCTTCTCACGAAATTTCAATTACCAACTTCCTCCTCTGAATGTTAAAATACTTTTTGGCGGCCACCTACAAAGAGAGAAAATATCATTGTAATAAAATAAGTCAGAACTTTTACGGTAAGATTTAAGTGTTTGTTTTTCCCACGCACTGTTCGAGAGTGGAACGGTAGAAAAATAGTTTGAAGGAGGCTCGATAACTCCTATGCCAGGCACTTAATTGTGAATTGCAGAGTAATCACGTAGATGTAGACACAGTCAACTGACAACAGGTGCACTGGGAGCTCGGATGAGTGGGCAGTTTCCCGTCTAAAATAGGTACAGGACGTGCAGAAGCATCTGCCTCGCGGAAAATTCCCTGTTTTGAGTTGCTGTTTGCCAGTCCAATGAGTGGAGAAAGTCAGGGTCCAGGACCATTGAGGTAGGTACGGTTCTTGGCTGGGAGTACTTTCAGTATTTTATCTGGCCAGTTGCGCCACATTCACAATGAAAGTCCTAGTTACGCTAACAGGGAGATGAAAAGTTTGCCCTGAGATGTCACAGATTGTGTTGTTAATTCGCAAAATACTGTCTTCCAGCTCCAGTTGTATCGCACCCCCTACATCGGCCTTGCTTGTGGCAACTCACAACAATGACTTCGAGTTTGTACATGGAATACGTGCTGTGTGTCCCCGCTCCTTTAAAATAAGGTTGAGGTGCCAGAACATCCCATGGGCACCATTTTCCTCCTGCTCCCCCTATGAATAATTGCACCTTGCATACCTCTGCATCGATCTGATCTATTTGGTTTGGGCAAGTCATGACTTAGTCTCTCTCTAGTAATACTGTGTTCATCCGCTAACATGAGCACATTTTTCTTTCCTTCCTCAGAAATTAACATTAGCTCTTTCGTTTTTATTTTGCGTACTCCACCAAGGACCCCCACGTTTCTGGATAAGGGTAGACTGTAAAACGTTCGTACTGTACGTTGGTACCCGTTACGGAAATCAGATCAGCACACACAGTCGAGCATGGTCGGTGTAGATCCATACTGTTGCAACATGATAAAATAAAGACAGGTTTGTTTGTTCAGCATGACGATTACCTCTAAGCTAGCTAGTAGTTTCTTCTGGGTCTTCCATAGACCTCCCAGGAATCTTTCAGAAGATAACAGTGAATGGCTCGACAGCCCATTCAACACATTGTGTATGGCCTCCTACAACCCTATTACCTATACCCTATGCTGTCGGCTAGTGTTCACAAGAGTCACACTACTGCTACAGTGGTGTCCAACAGATCTAACTGTGTCTGTATACCTTTCAGAACCCATATTCATTTTCACATACCCCATCAATTCGGTTATTAGCTTTCTCACCATCAAGTGTAGTTCAGTGTGGCCCATTCCAAGTTTGTCAGCTGCATAGTGTGCCACTCAACCATAGATTTGTTACCATTTGCCATTCCTCTCGGTCATGAATAATTTTGAATGTCCTGTCTCCCTTGTCCAATCACTCTCTCATATATTGCTGCAAGATATGTGGTACCAAATCCAATGCTTGCTATGATTGTTCCCACAGACATTCATATGAGTGGCGTAACACTTGGTGCTCCCCCTGTGCTTCTCCGACATCTCCTTCTTCACAGCCTCAAAGTGAAGTTTTGAGAATATCTCATCTAGCGTTCATACTTCATTTCTCACTTCACACACATTGTATGTTAATTTTAGCATCCAATGTCGGCTACTTACAATGATGTCTTCCTCTCTGGAGAGCAATACCCCTCCTCCCAGTCGTCAGTCCTGAAAGAGGCTTCTACCCCATTCTCACTGAAGAGGTGCAACACTACCAGAACTATGATGTACACCATGATCATGCTTGCTGGTAATATTACATGTGAAAAGGAAGCTGTAATCACTCTCCCTCCCATTTTGGAAGATCCGTTGTCTGTGATCTTCACCCATAAATACACTGTCAATTACATAAAAAATCCCATTCTGTCACCATATACCTGTCCTTCAGATTAATTACTAAAACAAACTTCACCTCATGCATTTTGCTAACAAAACAATAACAAATCAAAATCAACATACCTTCAATTCCCTACATTAACAAAACAACTTTCTAATCAAAAAATTTATATGAACAAATTACAGCTGCTAGGATCACTAGAATCCTATGTTCTTACACACACAACCACAAACAATCAACGCCCTGAGTTTACCTGTCACACAAAATTCCTACACACAGAAGAAGGTATTGAAAACTAAACATGCTAGTCTACCCCCTGTACTTTCATAACCTTAGTGCATATGGTATTTCACTTACAACTTGTACAAGTATTTCTGGCTCCCCATACCTCCTCTTACCCCCTGCATTCTTCTTCATGATGCTACCTGCAGGAATGAACCCAGTAAACTTTTAAAAGGATGAAAGCACCCCACCTTCGGATTAGTTGCACATAATCATAATTTGACACTCACCAGCAATATCGGTTCCACAACTTTGTATTGACCCTGGTACCGAGTATAAACTTCTTTGTCTTACCTTTTGGGTGTATGGTCTTGTCAACCTTATCCATTGATCTACTTAATACCTAAAATGCTGTCCTGTTCACTCCTGAAGTTGAAGGGCCTTGGTCATCGTTTTGTACACCCGCTTCCACACACACTTCAATATTCTATCAAAGTTCTGTACCAATTCCCCATTCTTCCCCATCCTTGGCTTGACTATTGCAAATGGTAAAGGAATTTTCCTACCATACACCACCTTGTATGACAACAGACCTACGGTATCGTGGAAGTTCGAATTATATACTGCTACTATATATGGTAAGAAAACATCCAAGTCATTATGATGGCTATTGACATAACAGCCTGGTATCTCACTGATCACTAATGCATTTCATCCTTCTGCTAGCCCGTGGATGTAATGGGTTAGTTCTCAGTTTACGAATATGTAACAAGTGACATAACTGCTTCATCTGCTGTGACATGATGTTGATACTCTGGTCCATCATTACTGTCCAGACACTTCAAACATTAGCAACCAGTTACTTATCACCATATGTGCGATTATGTCTGCCTGTTGATTTGGAAAGGTAACCATCATAATGTACTGTGAGGTATGATCTATAATAGACAGAATGTATTGTTCCTCCCATTAGTGTCTAGCTAAAAGGTCCTAGAATATCCATTTCAATTATCTCATGGGTTTAGATGCCTCTTACATGTTCTGAAGTGGTACTTGTTGATGACTTAAATCTGCATATTGCTTTACTACCAATGTAAAGAGATACTGCTCAAGAAAATATATCTGGATAACCTTAAATGATGAAAAAATAAAGAATACTAAATGCATTTCTGTACATAGTGCTAAAAGAAATTTACAGTTTCTGGATCTTTGTTGCACATCAATAGCTCTTTATACAATATGTTGTTAATAAAGGTCAATAAACACTAAATATATTTGAATTATAAAAAATTTTGCGGTGGCCACAAAGTAGCCCCCCCCCCCCCCCCCCCTTGGTACTGTGTGTTATGAAAAGTACATTGGTACCGTAAGGGTTAGTCCAAACTGCCATTTATCAATGCTTAAGGTCATGCATCCAGAAAGTACTCTCTTAAGACCTTCTTTTAAGCATTATACATGTATCTCCACATCTTTTGAAAATATGATAATACCATCAAGGTACATTATGCATCGTCTCAGGTTCAGATCCCTTAACACTCCATCCAGCAACTGCAGAAATGTGATTAGTCCATTTTTCAAGCGAAACATCATTCAGGGATACTGGCAATGACCCCATGGAACTGCTAAAAGTGCAGTCTTTGGCTGGTCTTCTGGCACTACTTCCAATTGATGATATCCACTTTCCAAGTACATGGCACATTTGGTGCTCTGTAGCTTGTAGAAATTACAAATATGTCATAGTCATAATTAGTTATTGGACAGAGGCGGCTTTTTGGTAGTTATTTATTTTACTGAACTCATTTTGGATGCTGCCCATCATCATCAGTATCTATATTATACAAAAGATGCATATTTCTTATAATATGTTAGTTACAGTGTGTTGTGAATCATGGTGACTGAGATATCGAGGTGTTACAATAAGAACTTTACACCATTGGGATGTGATTTCAGTAGCAAGTCGCAACTAAAAGCCGGAATTAGCAACTAAAGGAGCAGTTAACATTCAATGCTCTGTGCCATCTGTTGGACAAAGTTCATACTTCTTTCTAAGAACCTTTTGTCTTACGTTATGGATATATAACCTCCTTATAGCTGAAGAATTGAACTGAGAAGCTAATTTGCTCTGAGAAAAATTTTAAACTTCCTGCTCTTCCTGAAAGTAGCACTGGTACACTTGGCTAGAGTGTGATACCTGACACCATCTTCTTCATCCCTTCACAATAAAAAGCCTGAGGTCAACTTTAGATTGAAAGATGATAATATTCCGTTGAGAATTAGTGGATCCAATGCATGTTGTTGTCAAATAAAGATTGTGCACATAGACAGACCTATAGTGTAGCCTGATGTTTACATTTAAACATACAAAATTCACATTGCATTATAAAAACTAAAAGTCCTAGATAATTTCAGAGAGGATATATTAGGTAATGGACAAGGACTCCGATATGTACTCTACATGTATGTCATTCATAAACTTCAATCAGTGGTCCACAATGTAACTTTCACCAAATGTTTAACAACAGTGTAGAACAGTGTAGTCACAAGACAAAAATTTTTTCAACACTACAGTACGCAGGTAGGCTTAAGTTATGTGTGCATGTTAAAGTATTGCACCACTTAAGCTATTCCTGATGTCAGCTTTCCACCATTTTCACTTGCACATCATGAACCTTAAAACACCCAACCGTCAAACCTAACCTAGACCTTGGGGTAGCCTACAGGTCAGTCTGTCGTCACAACCAAATTTGTGGCAGGAGGGGGGGGGGGGATGGGGAAGGAGGGGGTGATTCAAGACTTGTCTTGAATCTTCATGATTATCTCTATTATATCTGGACAGATATATTGAGCAGCCGGTAATCGAAGTGACAATTGTATCTGGAAAATCCTGAGGATTATTAAATTTTTTCACTGCTACTAATTACTAGCAATATCATTCACAGACACTTCGCAGTAAATGATTTCACAAAGTTCATTCACAAACTTGGAAACCTATGTCTCCTCTGATGAAGACTGTCTCAAGACACTGTGGCAGCTTCTCCAGTTCTGCTGTCACTGATATTCTGAATTATTGCTATATCGAGTGACTGAAAATGTGATTCAGATATGTGGGAACATAAAAAAATGGTTACAATCTGTATTCTAAACACGCAGTCGTACTGTAATGTGTGGAATTTATGTTATGATAATCAACATCACATATTAATATTTTCATAGTGTGAAAACATTGCCTTACTTAATATGACATTAAAGCCAAAGGAAGAACAAATGTCAAGCATATGTACTACTGACTATATTGTTGAGATGGAATTTTCCCTGTGGACAGGTGCAGCTTTCGTATATGGTGATTAATTATAAAAATTTTAAAGTCACATAAATCGCTTAAGTTGCAGAAATAGCAGAAGTCACAGAAATCACTTATGCCACAAAGATAGCACTGATAGAGTAAGGTGTGATACAAGTTGTGAGTTCATTAAGTGCAATTTTGAACCGTGATAAATGGCAACTAAGAATCACAGTTACTGAAAAGTAGCATTCCAGATATTGCTGATAAGGGAAAGTTATAGTTTAGCACAGTCCCCAGTGTATGTAGTAGTGTTTTATGCAAATAAGAGTTTTCAGTTCCTTGTAATGTGACTTGTGTTACATTTAATGTTCTCTAGCATATGCCAATGATACTCATTTAATTACATGTATGACAAATTTGTGTTCACAATTTCTTCTATGTTGTGAAGCCTCTTTTTATTTTGCTTTTCTTAAGTGCATGTTTGATTTTATGTGAAATTTTTTCCCTAACAACAGTGACAGTGAGACCCACACTGCAGCCAGGAATTATATCAAGTGGCAGTCATCCTTCACCTCTACTTTCATCTAGTGACTTCAGCTGAAGTCCAAGCACAGATATGGAAGAACATCAGCAATTATAGAGCTACCTAAAGTTAATCTCATCACCAGCCATCCATCCTCAAACCCTTCACAATTTGATGTCTTTCACTTCCCTACCACTGATGTTTGTAGCCATTACAGTTGTGGTGGGTCTTTTCCCTTCTAAACTGTTCCTACTGTAAGTAGGGAGAGTGCTGTACCCTTAACCAATTATTTGTAAGAGATTTGCAGACTTTCAAATTGTCTGTTAAAATGATCCTCTTTGCATCAACTCAGTTTACTTATCAATAATTAGACAATTGTTAATTTAAATCAAACATTTTTAAAATGAAAAGAAAACATCACATAGTCATCAAAAGTAAAATTTTCTGTTGGAAATTCGACTGGGCTAAAAACTAAGTGTGCACCAAACATGTTTACTGCCAGATGTAGATGAAGATGAAATGGGAGATATGATACTGTGTGAAGAGTTTGACAGAGCACTGAAAGACCTAAGTCAAAACAAGGCCCCGAGAGTAGACAACATTCCATTAGAACTACTGACAGCCTTGGGAGAGCCAGTCCTGACAAAACTCTACCATCTGGTGAGCAAGATGTATGAGACAGGCGAAATTCCCTCAGACTTCAAGAAGAATATAATAATTCCAATCCCAAAGAAAGCAGGTGTTGACAGATGTGAAAATTACCGAACAATCAGTTTAATAAGCCACAGCTGCAAAATACTAACACGAATTCTTTACAGACGAATGGAAAAACTAGTAGAAGCTGACCTCGGGGAAGATCAGTTTGGATTCCGTAGAAATACTGGAACACGTGAGGCAATACTGACCTTACGACTTATCTTAGAAGAAAGATTACGGAAAGGCAAACCTACGTTTCTAGCATTTGTAGACTTAGAGAAAGCTTTTGACAATGTTGACTGGAATATTCTCTTTCAAATTCTAAAGGTGGCAGGGGTAAAATACAGGGAGCGGAAGGCTATTTGCAATTTGTACAGAAACCAGATGGCAGTTATAAGAGTCGAGGGACATGAAAGGGAAGCAGTGGTTGGGAAGGGAGTCAGACAGGGTTGTAGCCTCTCCCCAATGTTATTCAATCTGTATATTGAGCAAGCAGTAAAGGAAACAAAAGAAAAGTTCGGAGTAGGTATTAAAATCCATGGAGAAGAAATAAAAACTTTGAGGTTTGCTGATGACATTGTAATTCTGTCAGAGACAGCAAAGGACTTGGAAGAGCAGTTGAATGGAATGGACAGTGTCTTGAGAGGAGTATATAAGATGAACATCAACAAAAGCAAAACGAGGATAATGGAATGTAGTCGAATTAAGTCGGGTGATGCTGAGGGAATTAGATTAGGAAATGAGACACTTAAAGTAGTAAAGGAGTTTTGCTATTTGGGGAGCAAATTAACTGATGATGGTCGAAGTAGAGAGGATATAAAATGTAGACTGGCAATGGCAAGGAAAGCCTTTCTGAAGAAGAGAAATTTGTTAACATCGAGTATAGATTTAAGTGTCAGGAAGTCTTTTCTGAAAGTATTTGTATGGAGTGTAGCCATGTATGGAAGTGAAACATGGACGATAAATAGTTTGGACAAGAAGAGAATAGAAGCTTTTGAAATGTGGTGCTACAGAAGAATGCTGAAGATTAGATGGGTAGATCACATAACTAATGAGGAAGTATTGAATAGGAATGGGGAGAAGACAAGTTTGTGGCACAACTTGACCAGAAGAAGGGATCAGTTGGTAGGACATGTTCTGAGGCATCAAGGGATCACCAATTTAGTATTGGAGGGCAGCGTGGAGGGTAAAAATCGTAGAGGGAGACCAAGAGATGAATACAATAAGCAGATTCAGAAGGATGTAGGTTGTAGTAGGTACTGGGAGATGAAGAAGCTTGCACAGGATAGAGTAGCATGGAGAGCTGCATCAAACCAGTCTCAGGACTGAAGACCACCACAACAACAACAACAACAACAACAACAATACAAGGCTTACACGGGATTTTGCAAATGGAATGTGTTTTCTCATCCCATGTTTTAATACTTGTTTTTCACATATGTCTATTAGTATTCTTTGCCTTCTTTAGGCATACCCTTTGGTGTTTCAGCTTATGTTTTCACAATAGGCCTAACATCTTCTGATTAATCCAAAGATATTGTCGATTAACTGACACGTGTAAAATTTTCTGTAACAGAAGAGTCCTCTTTGGCTACTTTTGATCCCAGTATCATTGGCCCATCATTCTGTGGAAGAAAGTCAGGCTTACTGTTATTCTTATTTAGTGGACTAACCTTTAATTATGTCCCATGTTGTTCTAATGTTAGCAGCAGCAGCAGTTTGTGTTCTGTATAGTTACTTACCGGATTTACTCAAGTTACCTGAAATTTAACACGCAGTTGCCAATATTAACAGCCATGTTAATGAACCAAACTTGTCTCTTACAAGAGGCTGAGTTTTGTGACTGGAGTCAAGGTGGAACGTCTTTATTCTTAAAGTATTTGATTTGCCAAGGTGATGACAGTTATTGTCATATGGGTTTCATGATTGTCCATCAGCAACAAAGCTGACATTTCTATACTTGGACTTCCATGATGTGAGTGTGCATAATTAATCAGCATGCACCTCCATGGCTGGGCTTAAGAGGCCATCTCACATCAGCACAGACAGCACAGCAAGAGCTGCGTTGTGTGCAAAACAGCCTTATATAAGCTGGCGCTGGGCCCTCATCTGCTCTAATGTTTATGTGAAAAATATTTACTTCACTGTTAGACTGTGCCTTAATGTACTCCTTGATTTGTGTATTTGTACTGATTACTGTGTATTTTTATATTCCTTCATGTGGAAGTTTATTGAAAATTAGTTGGCACGAATTCTGATACTGTATGTGTGCAATGTTACAATACATGAACAATAAAGTGATTATGAAACTGGAAGAAAACTTGTTTTGTTAATCCAATCTGAAAGATTAGCAGCCTTAGTACATACTGGTGTTCCATTTTGCACTAAAGAGTTGAAATTTATTCTGGGTAGAGGGAGGGGGGAAGTAGAAATGGGATGGAGTTGCTGGCAGAATCCATTTTCATGTCTGATCCTCTCTCACTGGAGATAATTCCTTCTACTTCCTTTTGTCCTTTTGGTGTCTGGCCTTTGGAGTCTCAGGGAATTATTATTATTATTATTATTATCATTATTATTATTATTTGAGAATATATCCAATTTCTCAAATGTTGGAATTTCTTGAGGTGGAAACTCAGGGTAGACCTTTTCCATTTGAAGTGCATTTACACCTCATCAGTATTCAACTCAAAATCTTGAATGAACTATGATGACAGTTTCAATATCTCACTTATCTTTTTTTCTTGTTGATTTCTGTCTTACTACCTGCCATGTTGAAACATCTTCCAGCAGCCTGAAATGCAGCATGTACTTTGAGTATTATAAAAGGTACTAATAACTAAACATTGGGTATCCTTATGGGTAAAATTCTATAATTAATCCACCTACTCGTAAGAAAAATTATCAACATTTGAATTTTTGAAATGTGTGTTGTACCATTGAAATGATCATAGGAACAGTACATGTTTATGGTCAAGGGTACAGCAAACTGTCAGCATCTTTTTACAAATCATGCTATTTGCTTAATACTTCTTGGCTGATTAAAACTGTGTGCCAGACTGAGGCTCATGAAATTAAAAGATCCATTATTGTGGATTACCAGTTACAAAAACTGCTGGTGAGATCAGAAACTTTCTTGTACGCACTATTTAATACATGAGTGTGTGCTGGCAATGAAATATATAAGAAAGTCTTCGAGCAGATTACATTTTTACTAATCCTCTGACTGAAGTATCTTTTAAATACATCTGGTGACTGCCAATATAGATGTGAAACACTGATAAGAAGAGGGGATCTGAATTAACAGCACCTGAGATGCTGACCTTAAGTCTAGATGTAAGTTACTAACCTGAAACACCTTTTGGAACTGAGAAACAAAGCTGCCATTTGCCAATGATACATCTGAAACGGAGGTAGAGATGGAGGGAGAGAGAGAGAGAGAATTCTGTATTTACTTTATATCAGAGTGGAGATATCAATGACCCAACATTCAGCGTTTGTAGGTGCTGTGAAAGAACATTCTACAAAACAGTGGTATCATCATTGTTAACACTAACAAAGACATAGATTTTATGAGACCTTCAGTAGTTTTTAAGCAAACACAGTCATGGCCTGCCAGGGTCACAATAACCACTGTAATTAATATTCACATAAAAAGGCTACAAGCCCCTCACAATTTGAATTTCTATTGCTGGTTTCAGCCACCAGATGCAAGCAGCAACAGATCTGTGAAAACTTCTATAGATCTGGTGATATTCACATCTGATGAGGGAAACTGGTTTTAGTCAACCAAACTGTATGCAATGTGTAGCTGCTGTATCTTTTTATTAACTTCAACATTACTTTCAGCTTCAAAACAAACACAAATAGAAACTGAATCTGAGAGGTGGCAGCCTGTTCTAGGCCTTACTTCACATATTATACTGCTTTACAAACCCAATTAGCATATCAAACTTTCATTTCTTTATTTTGCTTTCTGAATTTTTCTGTGTTTACTATCGCTAACTCACAGTTGGATGGACATAACTCATGAGCGGTTAGACATAGTTATTAATGTTAGATGGGTGATCATATGGGATTTTGGTATCAAGCTCATTTCTGGTGACATTCAGGTTTCTCTGTTCACATCTTGGCTCAACAAGTGAGATCTCTTCTAACTGTGGAACAACAACCTTCCCACACAATGCAGAGAGACATGTCAGTCAAGCCTCATTTTTCCTAGTACCTAGGTTTCCAAGAAGACAGTTCTGTGGCAAATGGTGGCCTGGAGATTATTCGATGACTGCGTCTGGTCAATAGGAGACAGATCTGATGGTGCTCATGTGAGCTTTGCAGACAGTAGCGTATGGTACCTCATGGATGGTCAGGCTGAGACCTGGCCATCATTAAAAGCCATTGATGATTGGTTTTGGCTGTCCACAGTGAAACTGCCTGCTTTGTGCTAGTGTGACTGTCTTCCTCAGCCAGGATACTGACGCATGTGCATTTTGAAAACCTCCGCAGCACTCCTTCTGTTGGAATGAGCCATGAAGCCTTCCTAAAATTTGCAGAATTCCCCATTGTGGAGGACCGGTGGTGGGAATCTTTGCCTGGTCTCTGCTGATAAGCAAACTATAGTTTTCATTGGCTGATGCACATTAAATTATATGGCAGGAAGACAGGGAACCAATTTCTAGGTCTCGGGTTGGCGGTTCACCCAGGCCCATTTGCTGATTGGTCACAGAGGGGTTTTTGGAAGTGCTGTTTGAGGAGAGAATGCAGGGTTTGCATGCCAGTGTGAGGAGAGTCAGGTTGATGGTTAGCTAAGTGAAGGTGCTGTTCGGAGTTTGGCCTTCTGTCATGTCATTCTGGAGCTATACTTTAACTTTTTTGTAACTTTGAGATTATGCAGCCACATCAGTATCAACAAGATGATGCTTTTGGCTTCATGTATTCAACTCATTACAAAAAATGGTTCAAATGGCTCTGAGCACTATGGGACTAAACATCTGTGGTCATCAGTCCCCTAGAACTTAGAACTACTTAAACCTAACTAACCTAGGGACATCACACACATCTATGCCCAAGGCAGAATTCGAACCTGCGACCGTAGCAGTCGCGCGGTTCCGGACTGAGTGCCTAGAACCGCTAGACCACCGCAGCCAGCCAACTCATTACAACCAGTGGTATTCTCCATTTGCTGCTCTCATGTCTCAGTGCTCAGTGCCACAACCTTCACCTCTAATTATGCCACCGATAGTTACGCAGCCACTGTTAGGACTGCAAATTGCAATGTGTGCCTTAAATTTCAGGTTATGAGGTAGAACGGGGAAAGAGAGACTTTACTTCACTTTACAACTCGGTTTAGTGTTTGTGAGGCAGCACTGTTTGAGTATCTTGAAGTCAGGCACTTTTTTTCCTTTTTTTTCAAAGCAGCTTTTCTGTTCTTGGGCATTTTCAGTTGCTAATTCTCATGAATCAATTAATTGATGCTGTTATCACCTGTAGGACTTGCAACTGTTATGATGATCTTGCAACTCCTTGATTCTGAATTCCTTTCCAGCTGCATACTCCGTTGAGGTTATACTAATTTGATTCTTTTTTTTACCACGGTTGAAATTATTATTTGTGTGTCTGTAAGTTGTTTTGTGACCACCATTTCAATCAACTTGTCCAGTGTAATGCTGGTGATGACCCTTTGTAATTAATTACTCAATATTCATCTTGTTAAAGAAACCCATATTTCAGTAGCTCTTGTGTTTCAAAACTATTCATGAAGTTTTCTAATTTACCTAGTTTCTTCATGAAGAATAAAAAGCTACCTGATCCAACTCTTTCATTTAGTAGTTATTAATTTACCCTACATATTTATTGCCTGAATTCTGTAACCATCAGCTAGTGCACCAAGCCACTCGATAATTTCATGTATTTAATTTCAGCCTTTTGTATGTGGAAGAGTCAATACATCCATGTAATCCACGTGCCCCATGGGAGTATTTAATTCTCTGTCAGGATGAGATGTGATAAATTACCAAGATTTGGTTATATGCATATCCATAGTGAATTCGTTGAAGCAGTGTCTGTGCTCACAGAACATCGACTTTTGGCATAATTGGAAACCCTGCCATTCCTTCAATTCTGGTGACTCGGTGATGCATAACTGGCATTCTTTCCATTCCTTAAATTTTTGCGACTCAGTGACGCATAAATGACATCACTGCCAGCACTTCGTTCAGATGGTCTGGTGACTAACTTTCTCTTTTGATTAGTAGTCAAGTTCAAAATTTTTGCATGAACCAAATACTCAAAGTGAGTTTATACAAAGGAGGAAACAAAAGCCAGTTACTTTTTAAAATTGTGAGGGATTTTTCTCATTTAAATTTCTGTGCAGCACAATTTGATAATTTTGTGCATTTCTTTTTCACCATGATGTTCTGTCCACATAGTTGCATGCTTTCAGTGTTGTTAGTGTTAGGGCGTAGGTGTTTTTCTGGTGCCATGTTTCACAGGTTTGCAGGTTCTTCATTCCCACAGTGAATGAGGACTAGGAGCCAAACCTGGCAACTAAACACAATGGAAAACATAATGGTGTTAGTTCACATAGATGCAGAACAGGCAGTTGAAGAATGGAGTTAGATAATGTGCAGCATCAGGGGGAAAGTAGTGGTGATGCATTTGATACCCCACTGGGTCAAGCAGAGGATCAGTTAGCAGCAGGGAAAAATGATAGTTAACAAGCGTTTGATGGTACAAATGATGGTGGATTAGTTGGGGCATATGATAGAATGGGGGAAGACATAGGAGAAGACTCTTTGCAGGACATGGTAGCTCAAATGAGCCAAGCAACAGAGCCACCCACCAGATCTACTGTATGCACACATAAGATGACTTTCAGAGTATAGTTCGGTACCTCATACTTCAGCAGAGTGAGCAGATGAAGAAGATGCTGGCTGATCATAATGCACTTCAATAGGAAATGTGACAATATAATAAGGAACAGAAAGTGGAGATCAAAACAATTCTCAATAAATTCAAAGTTCATGAGGTGCACAACAAGAAGGTTGACCATATGTTAGAGAAGCCAGAATAGCAAAATAAGGTAGTTGTGGATAAGCTAAGCAATCATCAACAGTTTATCACATACATTTCCAAGGAGTTAAGAAAGTTTTAGAAGTGTTTAGAAGGAATAAGATGGTAGAAACAGTAGTTAACACCACTCCGACTCAAATTCAGTGCCAGGTCATGACAGCAATATGAGATTTAGACCTAGGATCTGACAGGACGTCCCCTGTCCCAGTTTCCAACTCCACAGACACCGAAGATTTGTTACAATTTAAAGGAATGCAAGAGAACATAAATACAAGCTGCAAACATGGAAAGGAGGTGATCATGAAGAAGCTCATTACTCTGCAGTGTAAAGTGATGCAAGCTGTAGGCGTGATGGATTACGCTGGAGTGCCTGACTGTAGCATACAGTCTAGCCTAGATGCTACATTAGGTACTAACCAGAACAGACAAGCAACAGAAGTTGGCAGTCTCGACTTGCATGTGGCACATTTGTCTAATCACATCTGCCCTTTAAAGAAGACATGACGTCGGTAAAGAAGCAGTGTTTGAACTCCAGTTACTTCTGGAAGCTCAGGAAATTTCAGGCATTTTGGGAGAATAATTAGAATCTGCACTCCAAAGCTTCTATAGAGCAATTTGATCATTCTGTTCCACCCACATGGCTGGTTCAATTCCAACTCAAATTTATTTGCAGATACCTCAAGGTGAAAGCCTGTCAAAAATATGATCAGCAGCACTAAGCTGTCAAATGTACAGTGAGTTTAAAAGAAAGTTCCTCATGACATATTGATCACAGGAGGTACAATCTAGACTCAAAGATAAGATTATGTTAGGGATAAACTTCACAAATTTTGGCATGTGCAGTCCAGTGACATATTTTGAAAGGCCTTCTCACAAAAATCAATTCCTCGACACCTTCTTCCCGCATAAAGATTTCATCTAACTCTGCAACAGTAAACTCCCACAGTTGTACCAGCAGACACTGGTTGGGAATTGTGGAGAGTATGAAGAGGCTTTTAAGAGAACATTGTTAAGGCTTTCATGGCCACTTGTTGACAAACTGCTTATTTGCTTCTGTCTCAGGTTCTTTGGCCAACGTTCGTCTGATGATTTTACTGACGTTTCGCCAGCACGAGTGGCTGGCATTGTCAAAGCTTCACCCTCCATTGCCGGTGGTGAAATGGAGCTGAGCTCGCAGTCGCAGACTACATGTACCTGGTGCGCCAATGTCTGAGGGCTTCTCCGCAGTCTTTTCCGGTGTGGTTCTCCTCTTGTTGCCTGCGACAGTCGTTCACTGCAGTACAGATCCTGGCTTCCCGTACTGCAGCGAATGACCATCGCAGGTAGCAAGAGGAGAACTGCACCAGAAATGACTGCAGAGAAGCCCTCAGGCATTGGCACGCCAGGTACATATAGACTGCAGTCGCGAGCTCGGCTCCAGTTAACCACTGGCGATGGAGGGTGAAGCTTTGACAATGCCAGCCACTAGTGCTGGCGAAATGTCAGTAAAATCATCAGATGAATGTCGGCTGAAGAATCCGAGACAGAAGCAAATGAGCAGTTTGTCAGGCTTTTAAGACCTTTAAGACCTTACTAAAACATGTTGAGTACAACAGCAGCTTGTTATGCTGCAACACCAGTACAACAAGCGCAGGGATGAAAGATTCCAATCATAGTGAGGCCATCCTATCATAGAAACAATACTAGATGGGTGTCCGTTATTGCTTTTCACCACGTCAGATATTTTGCTTACAACCTAACATAATGATTTTGTTGACTGTGTGAGTGTAGTGGTGCTGACGGGGCACTACATGCATTTTGTTAGTGCTTATCCACAAGTTCTGTTTCAGAAGTTTTGGAGTCAAGAAATGTAAACCAGCCTAAATTATATGCCAGAGTCATAAAGTATAAAATGATGAACCCAGCACAGCCCCAACTCAATGCTGAACATTCTGACAGCAATCATCCACAAGACAAGTACGTGATGGACTGGATCAACTGTCCACAACAGCATGCACACAGGATGAGTACAACTAACAGCTGACGTTCTTTCCCAGGAGGGATTTGCAATGTTTTACATGTGAGGTGAAAGTGTCTGAGCAGGGTATATTGAGTTTGATGTGGGAATTTTGTTGTAGAATTGATAACTTGGGTATGCATATTGCACACTTGTAAAAGATATCTTACAGAAGCAGTAGCCAGAAGAAGGTATAAAGATGGAGATGATGGAGGAACTGATGAGATAGGTGATGACGTTAAGGGAGTATTGAAATGAAATTTTTTAATTTGGTCACATAGCAGATGCCACTATAAAAATGACAATGATGTGAGTAGTTGATTAGAAAACAACCACAAAGCAGGAAATATGGCATTGTCTCATCCATATTTGCATGGCATGATGACAGCAGAACACATGAAGTTGCACAGTGCTGTGTCATGAATATACTACAGACATCCGGTGTTGAGATACTACTCTAGATTAGGTAACATCTACTTTGGGCACAGTTAAAGCATGTGATTAACCACTAACCTGGAGTAAGTCGTCTAACAATGAAGATGGATGGATGAATGTATGATAGCAGATCATTTTTCTTTTCCTCTCATATTTCCTTGATTGTACAGAATCTACAGATTCCTCTATTGTCTGCCAGTTCAGTGTTCAAAGGTCATGTCATTTTCTATCCTTTCTGTACAAACCTTTTGAGCAAGAAAGCCCATGTAAATCATTAATTCTTAGTCGACTTCAACTGAAGTATAGAAACTTGAAGCCCATTTCCACATTACTTTGATGAATAAATATTTAATTTTTGTGAGGCCAGCTGCTTATTAAACTATAATTTTGTGATGAACAGTTTGAGCACCTAGGTACAATTTAGTCACCCATAAGGTGCAGGAAATTGTGCTGTTAATTGTCTGAACACAATTACTGACACGTTTAGTAATCCAGGTATTGTTTGTATACAGAGAGAGTAGGTAGAAACACAAAGGCACTCACATGTGCAGCTCCAGCGGTGGTGCGAAATGGGGCATCTGACATGGCCAGAGGGGTGCTGATGTGTCTCAGCTGGGTCATAGATAGCTGGATGACAAAACAGCTGTCCTTCAAACACTGAGACCAAGTAAGTGCCCCAAAGGGTGGTGGCACATGATTGACACAATGAGAGCCTATGGACTACAACACTGTGGCAGCTCGTCTGGTGTCAGGCCTATACAGCTGTGCAGGATGAATGAATAAGGACAACTGACACAGACAGCAGTTGGTAAAGGACAATAAACTGCTTCCAACAAGCCCTCTTGTCTAGTCAACAAACAGGTGTCGTGCAATACTTACTATGTGTCAACTGAGATTATCCTAAGCCAATAAATTGTAGAAGAACATTTTCTCTTGTTTGTCGAGCACCAATATCGTGTAATTTGTCACGCATGATGACAAAGCACGCAACTATGCATCAGATCTGTTCTCAAAAGGGACTCTCATCTCAATTCCCAGTGTGCCTAGTGATACCACAGATTAACACCACTATTTTTGTCTCCTCGTGAATTACAATACCCCTATTCACATGCAGTGAAGAACAATCACTCGCCTGATTAAATGTGACATCCTACAAGCACACTCATTTCCTGCCACAAGGCAACTACCTAAGTAACCTAATCACTAACTTGCACTCTAGCCTGTGCTGCAACACTGTAGGTAAAAATCAAGAAATGGTGTACGGTCATCCCACGTGCCACCAGGTGTAACCACTCATATGTCCTCCACAAATCACAATCTGCCACAAACTTTTGATTGAATATTCTTCACAATAACGATCCATGTGCAATGTGAATGCAGAGCAGTATTACAATCTTTATATCACATGCTGCTGCTAAATTATTGTCATATCTGGAAGTCACAGTGAGGCATATTGTGTTTCCTCAGATCTCACAGAGATGTGTAAAGGTTTGTTTTCCTACTCATTTGTGATGTATTTTTCTGCAGACATTTGAAATTGTTTTCATTATTATTATGTAAAATGGGCTCAGCATGTTTTGTCATGGCATCAGTCTATGCTATTTATTGTTTCTTAATTTTCTTCATGGTCGCACAAAACACATGTGCACAGTGAAACATACTACTATGATTTTGATGTTTTTTTGTGGGTTCTGTTCACAACACACGTTTACACACATATACATGATGATTCTTGTACAAAGTAACATGTCACAAAGAGTTGCATGAGCTTTATACTGATGAGTTTAAAAAAATGCTGCAGTCGCACATCATCATATTTTATAAAGTTTCACACTTTATGCTTGTACAATCTTGTTTGAATATGCACATCTATTGTCAAGAGTGTCTTTCCTTTTCTGAGAAAATTAATCATTTTTCTTACTCATTTACAACTGTGGTAGAGGTTGGTGTTTAACTTGTATGAATGTGTGGCAAACTGAAGCCAATTTTTTTCTATTTTAGATTCATTTCTCTAAGGTCTTTAGCTTAAGTGTGTTTGTGGATATCATGTAATAATGAATAGGAATACTGCAGAGGCACAACAGATTCTCAACGTTCACTCTTCTCCTCTTTCAGTTTTTCTACTATGATTCTTACATTTTCGCTATCTGTTGGGTTGTGAAAAATTTTCTGGGAAAAATCTCACCATATTTCTTGGTGAAACCTCTACTGGCGTCAATTTTAAATGTGATACAAGGCTGATGTGACGCAGCATACTGTTCCAGGCCTTACCTCACATACATCCTGCTTTGCATAAGCGATTAGCATATCAAACTTTGATGTCTTCATTTTTCTTTCCAAATTGTTCTGTGTTTAACATGCATGACTCACAATTGTAAAGATTTAACTCATGAGTGGTTAAGCCACAGCTGCTAGTAATGGAAATGGGTGATCATACTGGATTTTGGTATTGAGCTCACTTCTGGTTATATTCAGATTTCTCTGTTCAAGTCTTGACTCAGCATATGGTACCTCCTATAACTGTTGAACAGCAACCTTCCCACACACTGCAGAATGACATAGTCAAGCCTCATTTTTCCTAGTACCTGGGTTCCCAAGAGGACAGCCCTGTGGCAAACAGCAGCCCAGAGATTATTCAGTGGCTGTGTATGGTCAATGGGAGATGGACCTGAAGATGCTCAGGTGAGCTTTACAGATAACAGCATTCGGTACCTCATGGGTAGTCAGGCCTCCGTTAAAAGCCATCGGCGAGTGCTTTTGGCCATCCACAGTGAAACTGCCTGCTACGTTTGCACTCACTGCACTGTCTTCATATGCCAGAAATATTGACACACATGCCAAAAGCCTTCTCAGCACTCCTTCTGTTCAAACGAGCCATGTAGCCTTCCTTAAATATGCAGAATTTCCCATTGTGGAGAACCAGCTGTGGGAATATTTGCCTGGACCCTGCTGGTCAGTGAATTTAAGGGGTTCCATTGGCTGATGTATGTTAAATTATTCTGTTCCTATTTCTAGGTTTGGGATTGGCAGTTCACTTAGGCCGTTTTGCTGATTGGTAGCAGAGGGGTTTTTGGAAGTGCTATTCTGAGGTGAGATGGAAGGGCTTGCGTGCCAGAGTGAGGGGAGTCAGGCTGGTGGTAACTGAGTGAAGGAGATGTTTGGACTTCGGCCTTCTACCAAGTCATTCTGGAGTTATACTTTAGCTTTTTTGTGACTTTGAGATTATTCAGCTGTGTTAGTATCAACAACATGATGCTTTTTATTCATGCAGTCAACTTGCTACTATCAGCGGCATTCTCCATTAGCTACTCTCATGTCTCAGTGGTCAGCACCACCACCTCTAATGATCTTGCAACTCCTTGCTTCCGAATTCGATTCCAGTAGGATACTCTGTTGAGGTCATGCTAATTTGATTCTTTTTTTTACCATAATTGAAATTATTATTTGTTTGTCTGTAAACTGTTATGTGGCCACCATTTGAATCAACTTGTCCAATGTACTGGTGGTGGCAACCCTTCGTAATTAATTACTGAATATACCGTATTTACTCGAATCTAAGCCGCACCTGAAAAATGAGACTCGAAATCAAGGGAAAAAAAATTTACCGACTCTAAGCCGCAGCTGAAATTTGAGACTCGAAATTCAAGGGGAAAGAAAAGTTTTAGGCTGCACCTCCAAATCGAAACAAAGTTGGTCCATTGTAATATGAGACACAATTTAGGTCGAATGAAAGACGATACAGCTACAGTAGTTTGGTTTGAGTCGTAAGCTTAGCAGTTAAGCTTTACCAGGTAGCCATTGCTATGCGTCAGGCGCTCCGTCCGTATTGATACGGGTACCCTTCCTTTTTCACGTTCTTCATCTGGTTTGCATTGATTGCTTATTTGTCTTTGATCTGATAAGTGCCGTTCTCTTTGTTATAGGTGTTTACGTCACTCTATGCTGAAAATGCATTATTGTACAGTGTCATGCATTGTATGTCGCATTCTGATAATGAGTGTTTACGACCTGTCGACGCTCGTGGCATGGCTTGCTTTTGTGCATGCTACCGCCGCTTACAATTTTAAAAAAAGGAGAGGAAACGTCTCATTAGCGAAACAATGGCAAGATACTGCTATCTGTTCTTACTTACAATGCTGCTTTCTTTGATAATGATCAACAAGAACCAAATAATAGACTGCGTATGATAGAAGATGTTCTGAACGAGAGTTAAGAGATAATTTTTCTCCGTTTGAAAATCTTTGCAGACGCATCTTTAGTACATTACATTCTGCACAGAAATTAGAGTCATATTAGATTTAAAAATCTAGTCAATTGCCGTGGTGCTTCATTTCTGACTGTATCACTACTAGGCATAAGAATAATATGAATATAAACATGACGTGATATGTATATTCTTCCGCATTTTCTGTTGTCTCACTCTAGTTTCGTAGTTTATTAGGCTGACAGGATTTAAATGAGATATCAGCAAACACGAAAGAATACATGGCAAAACGTTTATAATCATATTATTCTTATGGTGAAGAGAAAACTGCATGTGATTCACAATTCATAAAAGTTCCTATTAGCAACCATCTCTTCTCACAGGTAGGAAAAAATTCAGAGTGTAGAGTTGGCCATATTGACAAACATCCCAAACAGTCTTGCCAGTCGGATTTTCGTAGTACATTGAAATGCTGCTACATTCGAAGATGAACAATAAGGAATTTGTATTTACTTCGTTGGCTAATATATGAACATGCAGTGGTCGAAACTCGCGGCGGAGAAAAAAGCTCATCTTCCACCTTTTTTTTTTTATTTATTTAATGACGCAGAGGTTTTGGCGCCAGTATTTATCTTCGTGCCTGCAAAGCATGCCTGTGTAGCGCTACATATATTCGACGGCAGAAGTTAGTTGCGGCGGCACCTAGCAACAATTTTCAGAACTTTTGCTTAATTTGTACTCGATTCTAAGCTGCAGGTGGTTTTTTGGATTACAAAAACCGGAAAAAAAGTGTGGCTTAGATTCAAGTAAATACGGTACATCTTGATAAAGACACCCATATTTCAATAGCTCTTGTGCTTTGAATCTGTTCATAAAGTTTTCTAATTTATCTTGTTTCTTTATGAAAAATAAAAATTTAACCGATCCAACTCTTTCATTTAGTAGCCACCCTAAATATTGACTGCCTGAATCCTCTAATCGTAAGCTAGTGGATGAGGCTGCCTGATAGTTTCAGGTATTTAATTTCAGACTTTCTTATGCACAAGAATCAGTATATCCATATAATCCATGTGCTCCAGGGATGTATTTAATCATCTTTCACAGGATTAGTTATGATAAATTAGCATAATTTGGTCATTTGCATAGCCACAGAAAATTCGTTGAGGCAGTGTCTGTGCTCACAGAACACTGACTTCTGGCAAAACTTCCTCACAGATTAAAGTTGTGTGCCTAGACAACTCTCTACAAATAGAAAATTGCTCATGGCCTTACTTTTTCTAATGTAGGAGAGGCATTGGCACACTGAAATTTGGACTCAGGTTATGAGGCAATAATTAGATGGCAGAGATCTGCCTGTGAAACATAAAGAAATAGATTTGAGCCTTTATTCCACACACACTTTTAGCCTGTGAGGAAGGTTCACAATTGCCTGAACTCAGCTGGAAGTTTCATTCTAAACAGAAAGTGTTCTTCATGATGATGGTTTCTCTGATACAACAGGAATGGATTTTGTATTACAACTTTATTTCATAACAAATGGATTAATAGACGAATAAGAATGCAGTGTTCTATCAAAAAGGATCTTCAATACATGTTCCAGAATCATATCCTCAAAAAAACAACAGTAAACAAATATTTAAAAAGTAATATCTGTTCACAACCAAGTGAAATTCGATTTACATACACACATGAAAGTTCAGAGGTTTACCCTGAATTGATAATTTCCAAAATCTTTATCTTTTTCCTTAGGCATCAGACATTATCATCATACAAGTTGAGTGCTTTAGCGCCAATTACAAAGTTTCATCATCAGTAGTCTCAATTTTATCTGATGAAACATTGTTTATTTCAGTATTATCATTTATGATGCAATTATTTTTAGTGTTTCTTTTAAGTGACTTTCCTGATTTCTTTTTAGAACTGGAACTTTCCCCTTTTCCAGGAAGTTGTTGTTTTATTCTGACTTTTTTAGTAAGAGAGTTCTTTGGGATACGATCAGTGTAGTTAGTAATAATATAAACTGGTTGCTGAGGAAGCGCTTCATACGATGAGCCTGGTACACTATTTCTTCCTCTGGGATTGAATATCTGCAACAATGAAATGAATATAATAATGTAAGAAACAACTTTCATAGTTAATTAAGCTTAAGCTTACCAAGTCTTTGTATTAAAACAAAATTTTACAAAAATCCAGACATTAGCTAGTAAAAAACCAAGATTCATTAAAATGGAGCACATATCCCATCTGCATTTGTTCACTTTTGTAATTATAAAACAAGTAATTAATGCATTATGCTATTCAAGAAGAATAAATTAGAGAGATCACACAACTAAAACGAACTGACAATATAAGACAAGACAAGCTACATAAATAAGAATTATGAGCAAGTTAAATGGCTACAGAAGTGTTATGATGAACCAAATAATACTTATAAAGATTATACACTGAAGTGCCAAAGAAACTGGTATAGGCATGCATATTCAAATACAGATATATGGAAACAGGCAGAATATGGCACTGCGGTGGGCAATGCCTATATAAGACAACAAGTGTCTGGTGAAGTTGTTAGATCGGTTACTGTTGCTACAGTGGCATGTTATGAAGATTTAAGTGAGTTTGGGTGTGGTGTTACAGTCAGCACATAGGTGATGGGACACAGCATCTCCTATGAAGTGCAGATTTTTCTGTATGACCATTTCATGAGTGTCCTGCAAATATCAGGAATCCGGTAAAACATCAAATCTCTGACATCACTGCGGCCGGCAAAAGATGCTACAAGAATGTGACCAACGACAACCGAAGAGACTCATTCAACGTGACACAAGTGCAACCCTTCTGCAAATTGCTGCAGATTTCAATGCTGGGCCATCAACAAGATTCAGTGTGCGAACCATTCAACAAAACATCATCGATATGGGATTTCGGAGCCGAAGGCCCACTTTTTTACCCTTGATGGCAGCACAACACAAAGATTTATGCCTGGCCTGGGCCCGGCAACACCAACATTGGACTGCTGATGACTGGAAACATGTTACCTGGTCAGATGAGTCTCGTTTCAAATTGTATTGAGCGGATGGATCTGTACAGGTATGGAGACAGCCTCATGAATCCATGGACCCTGCATATCAGCAGGGAACTGCTCAAGTTGGTGGGGGCTCTGTAATGGTGTGGGGCGTGTGAAGTTGGAGTGATATGGGACTACTGCTATGTCTAGATATGACTGACAGGTGATACACACAAAAGCATCCTGTCTGATCACCTGCATCCATTCATGTCCATTGTGCATTCTGATGGACTTGGGCAATTCCAGCAGGACAATGCGACACCCCATACATCCAGAATTGCTAGAGAGTGGCTTCAGCAACATTCTCCTGAGTTTAAACACTTCCGCTGGCCGTCAAACTCCCCAGACATGAACATTATTGAGCATATCTGGGATGCCTTGCAACGTGTTGATCAGAAGAGATCTCCACCCCCTCATATTTTTACGGATTTATAGAAATCCCTGCAGGACTCATGTTGTCAATTCCCTCAAGCATTACTTCAGATATTAGTTGAGTCCACGCCACATCGTGTTGTGGTACTTCTGCGTACTCGCGGGGGCCCGACACGATATTAGGCAGGTGTACAACTTTCTTTGGCTCTTCAGTGTAATATACACATGCACGGTGTTCATGAAATGTATTTTCATTTGCGAACATGAAAAACCACCAGCTGACAATGAAAATTGGCGCTGGATCAGAAATTGCAGGCAGATTTCCCACTTATCGTGAGGGGTCACCTTACTATTAGGCTATCCCAATACACTCCACAGCCAGACCCAAACTGCCATACATTGTCAACAACGTGTTTACAGCTTGCACTCATAAATTCATTATGTATGTTCCTGTACGAGGAGACATTTTAATTATAAATTGCTTGCCAAGTGTCAGCAAATAAATATGATATTGCAGTGCCTATGTTGTTCAGAATTATGATGCAATGTTGAAACTTCCTGGCAGATTAAAACTGTGTGCCAGACCGAGACTCGAACTCAGGACCTTTGCCTTTCATGGGCAAGTGCTCTACCAACTGAGCTACCCAAGCATGACTAACACCCTGTCCTCACAGCTTTACTTCTGCCAGTACCTCGTCTTCTATCTTCCAAACTTTCCAGAAGCTCTCCTGTGAATCTTGCAGAACTAGCACTCCTGAAAGAAAGGATATTGTGGAGACATGGCTTAGCCACAGCCTGGGGGATGTTTCCAGAATGAGATTTTCACTCTGCAGCGGAGTGTGCGCTGATATGAAACTTCCTGGCAGATTAAACTGTGTGCTGGAGCGAGACTTGAACTCAGAACTTCATATCAGCGCACACTCTGCTGCAGAGTGAAAATATCATTCTGGAAACATCCCCCAGGCTGTGGCTAAGCCATGTCTCTGCAATATCCTTTCTTTCAGGAGTGCTACTTCTGCAAGGTTCGCAGGAGAGCTTCTGGAAAGTTTGGGGTTGGCCTTGTTACTATGGATTTGGCAATGTTAGTCGCAGAGAGTGGCTGGATGCCCTTCCTGTCGTCAATCACTGTCAACGAGAATAATCGAACCAAAGAGGCTAATCGAAATATATGTGGAACTTGATACACTATGACTTCAACTATCTTCTTATCACTACTATATGTCATTAGGAAAGACTCATGTATTAAGCTATGAGGCATCATCCAACTGGGAACTAATTATATATGGTGTTCCACAAAAGGTTATTTTAAATGGTATCCCACTGCAGATTGTTAATGATGGTATGAGCATATGAAAAAGGTTCCAGATATGTGAGTGGTTTGAAGACTTCTTAAGTGATAGAACCCAATACATTGTTCCTGATGGCGAGTGTTCATCAGAGACAAGGGAATCATCACGGGTGCCCCAGGAAAGCGTGACAGGACTGCTACTAATTTCTATACACATAAATGATCTGGTGGACTGGGTTGGCAGCAGTCTGTGGTTGTTTACTGATGATGCTGTGGTGTACGCGAAGGTGTCAAAGTTGAGTGGCTGTAAGAGGAGACAAGATGACTTTGTCAAAATTTCTAGTTGGTCTAGTTTGTGTGCTGAATGGCAGCTGGCTCTAAATGTCTAAAAAAGTAAGTTAATGTGGATGAGTAGGAAAAACAAACCCATAGCGTTTGGACACAGCATTAATCCTGTCCCACTTGACCCAGTCACATTATTTAAATATCTGGGCATAATGCTGCAAAGCGGTATGAAATGCAACAAGAATGTGAGAACTGAGAAAGGGAAGGTGAATGGTCAACTTTGATTTACTGGGAGAATTTATGGAAAGTGTGCTTCATCTGTAAAGGAAACTGCATACCGGACACTAGTGTGATGTATTCTTGAGTACTGATTGAGTTTTGGGATCCACATCAGCTTGGATTACAGGAAGCCATCAAAGCAATTGAGAGGCAGGCTGCTAGATTTGTTACCAGTAGGTTCAAACAACAAGCAAGTGTTACAAAGATGGTTTGGGAATTCAAATGGGAATCCCTGGAGGGATGGCGATATTCTTTTCAAGGAAAAATACTGAGAAAATTTAGGGAATCAACATTTGAAGCTGACTGCAGAACAATCCTACTGCAGCCAACATGCATTTCATGTAAGGACCACAAAAATAAGGTATGAGAAATTAGGGCTCATACAGAGGCATACAGAAAGTCATTTTCCCCTCGTTCTATCTGCGAGTGGAACAGGAAAGCAAACATCTAGTAGTGGTGAGGGCTTTTAGAATGTGTATGTAGATATAGATGTAGATCTCAGGGTCCTTACTTTTTCTTATGTATATCAGTGACATTTCATCTGTAACATTACCAGATGCCAAGTTTGTTTTGTTTGCTGATGGCATGAACATCGCAATAAGAGCAAATGATGTAAAATCTTAAAAAGATCGGCTAATGAAACTGACATCAATAAATGGTTCCTACCAATTCTTTGTCACAAAATTTTGAAAAAAGAAAAACCACACACCAAATGTAGTTTAGAACTTGTAATAATTTCCCTTCAGTCTATGCTTAAAATATAATGACAAAGCGAGAATAGAAGTTGACAGTGTTAATGTCTTGGGTTTACAGCTTGATAATCGATTCAACTGGGAGAAGCGTACCACAGAACTGCTGAAGCACCTGAATAAAATTCCATTTGCAGTCTGAATGTTGTCAAACATAAGGTAATATAAAAATAAACAAGCTAGCATACTATGCTTACCTTCATCCCATAATGTCATATGAGATTATTTTTGAGGTAACTCATCAAGCCAAGTTAAAGTTTTCCATGTCCATCAATACTAGAAATAAGACTAGTCTTCACAAATATTTAAAGTCACTTGCTTTGTTCCAAAAAGTTGTCCATTATTCAGGAACACACATTTCCAATAATTTGTCAGCAACCGTAAAAATTTTAAGCCTTAAGAATTTATTGGCGGCCAATTCCTACTCCAATGATGAATTTCTAATTAGAAACAACTAATGTGTGTATGTTACTAATAATACCAAATAATGAGAGTATTAGTACAATCTGATTTCTGTACAAGTTCAGTGCAGTAGTAAGTGTTGTAAAATGATTTTTCTACTTGATGAATATTTCTATTTCAAGAATTATCAAATCCACCTCAGTGTACTGAACATTTACATGTTCTGTGAGTGTTAATTATTACCATTTAGATTAAAATATGATTAAGATTTTTTAAAATTTATTCCACATCCATGAGGACCATTCCACTTGGATTTGTGGAAGGTAAATTAGCATATTTGCTTTTCTTTGTAAATATTTATTGGGTATTCCTGCTTTTTCTGACATGTTCTACAGTCCAGAGGATCTCCTCATTCTGGACCTATTGAAACGAGAGGTACATGTAATTTAATCTCATCTAGTCTAATCTATATGCTTAAAGATTCCTATTACTCTGACACAAGTGTTTTGATCAGCAATATCTTTCATACACAGATGATACTTATCCATTATCCTACTGATAAATCAAAATCTGCCAAAAGCCTTACCTACACCAGAGTCTATGTCAGTGGTTCCCAACCTTTCTGATACTGTTACTCTGAACAAAATCATACAGAAACCAATACCCCAACAGAGTTTAGTATCTAACTAAAGCTTAAAATGGAGAAAACTTGCTTCAACATTTCTATTCTTAAAATTACATAAAAATACATAGTATTTCATTAACATTCAACAAATAAAACTCTCATGTTTTTGTATGTGTTATATTAAATCAAAATATAATGAAGGTCAATAAGATGATTGGTACTGCTTATTTCTAAAAATATTTTTTATATTTGGTTTGGTCTTGGCCAGTGCAAATTGTAAATTGTGTTCCAGGTTCATTTGGATCCTTGCTTTTGTTTTCATTGCCATCACATTCACAAATCCACTTTCGCACGTACAAGTTGTCGTGAATGAAATCAATATTCTTTTTCTGATAATAATGAACACTTGTCACTAATCTTTCTCCACAATATTGCTAATTCTGTTTTAGAGAAATCTACTTTCCATGTGTTGCCTCCACGTAGTCCGATACATTGTGTTCTGGCTTGAACTTCACTACCCAAAAATATTCCTTGATTTATTGAAGATGGTCTTAAAACTCAGCTTTTACATGTTAATTGTCTCATTCAGGAAAACAGTTAATGACAGGATTTACTACTAATGATAAGAAATAACTTCACTGCTGGTTGTTGAGGATCACTATCAGTTCTGGTAACATCAAAACGTGTTAGCTTCAGCCCTGCATTGTTAAAGCTCCAATCTGTGAAGAAAACTGACAACTTCACCTTGTGCTGTCAAATTATTCATCATATTTACTTGCAAACTGAGGTTATGTATATTTATTCCTACAAAGAAATCCATAAAATATGCCACTTTGGAAATCAATGTATTGTGTGTTTTCTTTTGGTATGGAAAAGAAATGGTTACTGGCAATGTGTTATGAATGGTGTGTGCTGCAAAACAATTGAAAAGGAAAACAATATGTAAACTTTGGTGACAATCATTGATATACTTTGGATACCTTGAACAGATAGGTCAAATTAATAAAAGAATCTAGTTGCCAGAAAGTGCAAAGTTGTTGTCAGCCTCTCTGTGAGATATTACAATTGTACAAATTGTGCTCATTATTCATGGTTCAGAGTATTCGACTGACATTTGGTAACCCTTCTGAACTGTCTATTCTCACCAGTATGTGGTTCACAGGAAAGACTATTTTTGCTATGCACTGCCTCACAGTTTAGCAATGATTTCAGCCACTAATGATGGGTTTTTCCTTAAACAAAAAATGATGGTACAGCATAATAAATCCTGCATTTGCTTTCTTGACTTGCTCCAGCTGCAAGCCTGCATTCACTCAAAATCACCGCTATTCACAGCGTATCTCTGCAAAGCTCTGCATGGTGTGATGCAGCCCCATCCAAACTGAGAGTGCAAAAATGCTCTGCCTCTGGGACGCACCTTCATATAGTAAGATATTATTTGTTTGGACACTTTGAAATTATAGACAAGACTGGTAAACTATTTTCCACTGGCTATAAAGAGACACAGGTGTTGTACAATCATAAATATTTATTTTGATATGATAGCTACATTTTGTTCACAGCAACATATAGCTTAAAGTGCACCAGCTGAAAAGTAGTGGCAGTGTATAAACATTTGGTGGAGTCCTGAGCTTAAAGAAGGAAACAGAGTTGGGCACAAATTTTCTTGATGCCTCAAAAAAATGAAGGGTGGAAAATTTCTTGCAGATGACAACAGAAGATTTTGTAAGACTTCTGGAAATGGTTTGGGGGACGAATTTAAAAAAAAATGACAATTTTAGATTGCCAATTTTTGCTTCCTTCAGATTAGTAATCACACTCTGCAAATTCTTCAAACAATGGGCTGTGAGTTACTTAACTTCAAACTTCAAGGAATTGTGGTAATTAGTCTGAACAATGAATCAGTGCATACTAAGCTTTACAAGAGGAATGTTGTCACGTGCTACATGTCTAGAACAGACATGTTCAGTAGATGACTTGGCAAGTAAAAGAGCCATGATAAAATGCATTACAAATTGTGTGCTCTCTTTTGAGATATGACCAGATGTCAACCTGTGTGTGCAAATTTTATTCTGCAGTGAAACAAATGGCTTGAAGCACATGCTGAATTCAGTTCTGTCTTTACTGTGAAGTAATTTTTAGTCTGTAACTGTGTACGTCCTTTATAGTGACATTTTCATGATCACTGCTCAGTGGCACCACAATTACAAACAAAAAATTGGCACACCTACTTATATCTTACTTACTCAGCTATTTATGTTCAATACTATATGAAAGATAGTGCTGTAAATTAGAAATTGCTTAACCAGTAGTTGGTACTTGAACAGGAAAAATTCATTCACCTCTTCTTGAGACTCTTCTTAACAATCCAAAATACACTGAGAAAGTTGTGAAATGGGAAGCAGCAATAATGGATTCACTTCACATGTCTGTCGACTTGGATGGCAAGCAAACAACTGACTAACAAAAGCAGAACAATGAGCAAGCCAATAACTAGGTGGAGCCCACAATGAACATACCACACCAAGGAAGTGGCCAGCTGCATCTAACTGTCATCGCCAACTGCATGCGGATATCAAATAATGTAATTAATGCATTTGCTGTGGCTGCTGCCTTGTCATGTCATGCATTAATGCTTATATCTCACAATTTTAGAATTAGTTACCTACCTAAAATTATTAGTCTAATGAGATAGGGATGGATGGATGGATTGAAGAGGTTAAAGGAATCAAACTATGAGGTCATCAGTCCCTTAATCCTTTGTGTTTCAAGCTAGGAACAGTCCCTAGATAGGAAGCACACAAAGACAAATCCAAATGGACTTGACTGTGTCCAAGAATCAAGAAAGCCAAGAGATAGCAGCAAGTAGAAATGAAACAGGGGTAAAAGGGTGAATGTGGAAGAGTTTCCCCATCCATAAAGCAGCTGGAGGTCCCCAGAAAACATTATATGACCGGAAACACATCCTTTGCATCCAACTGGTGCTTCCACACTCTCTATTACCACAAGAATACTAGCTACATAGACAAGATAAAAATTTCAGGAAACAAAACAATGATGATGAGTCTGTCAACTAGTGACACATGTATGAAATAAGAATTAAAATGGCAGGAAGGGCAGCAACCAGGTCAGACCACTGAGCAAAGGCACCACGTGCCTCTCAGGTCAGAGCAGGCAATGGAGTACCCCTCAAATCGTTCAATCGGCCGATGAGGCTAATGTGCCCTGGATCAGAGAGATGAGTAAAAACCACTTCCACAGGTAAAATGGAAAACCAAACCAGCTGCTTTGGCATTGTCCTCTAGCAACTGATGCAGTGTGTCAGCAAGTTTAAGGTTTTACAGTAAGGTTGCCAAATTAGGGCAATTCAGTAGGATGTGGATTGCCGAACCTGGGCACCACACCGACAGTAGGGCTGATCCTCACACCGAAGGATGGGGCAATGGGTGAGCCAAGTATGGCCCATGCAAGGCTTGCAGAGGACAGTAGATTCCCTGCGAGAAGCATGAAGGGAAGACTACCACATGGTCATGGTCTCCTTTATGGTTTGCAGTTTATTCGGAGAAATCAGAGCACATTAATCCACATTACAAGCCTCCAACAACTGTCAGCATAGAGTCAACCAAAGATCTGGTTCTGGTACTGCCGCCTCTAAAGTCAGCATCCTGGCAGACAACTTGGCCAACCAGTCACCGCATTTGTTCCCTGGGTGTTCCCTGTTATCAGGGGTCCATACAGGATGACTCACCATTCAGTGTGGTGGAGGTCATACAGGAGGTCCTGGTTAGTGACAATCAATGGGTGTCAACAGCTTGAAGACTACTGAAGGAGTCACTGCCAATTAAGAACAACTAGCCAATGCAGGAACAAAGGTGACTGAGGGCTCAAGCAATGGTCACCAATTCTGCACTGACTATACTGCAGCCATTCAGAAGGAGTGTAGTTTGCTGCATCTTGCATGTGCCTACAATGGGGGTGCTCATAGTTTCTCACTGCCAAGAGAAGACAGTGGAGAAAGATGGAGTTCAGAGCAGAGACTGTATGTGACCTGCAATTGTGACTTCAGGCCTCGGCCTCTGTTATGGGAGGTAGATATCCCTACCAGGAAATAGGACACAGTAGTTTGGATGCTCATGGAAGCAGAAAATGTGTATTACATAGCTGAGCAACAGTTGTTGGTGTTTGATCTGTAGGAGAGGGATGCCAGCCTCCATGAGTTGGCTGTTCACAAGGCTGGTGAGAAAGACACCTATTGCAAGCAAGACCTCCCAATGGTGTATCACGTCTAACATCCGCAACATTAAAGGTGATGCTGAGCCATATGCCAAGCTCCTATAATCAAGACACAACAGGACCATAGCTTTGTTGAGCCACAAAAGTGTAGGGTGATCTGCATCCCAGATGGTGTTACCGAGACAGCGAAGAGTATTAAGGTGTGAACAGCATGTTTGTTTTGACCTGAATGTTGGTTAAGTTGGTGAAGACAGGGAAGCCACTTCAACTGGCCATCAAAGACAAATCCCAAAAAACTATAAGACTTCACCACACTGAGCATTTGGTCTTCAAGGTAGAGTTTGGGTTGGGGATGAGCAGTATGACAGTGACAGAATTGCATGACACATGTCTTGGTGGTGGAAAACTGGAAGCCATGCGTGATAGCTCAGGACTGTGCCTTGTGTACGACATCCTCCAGTCAACGTTCAGCAACACCCACAGTTGAGGAGCAATACTACATGCAAAAGTCATCAGCATACAGGGAGGGTGACACTGTAGACCCCACAGTGGCAACTAGAAAAAGGTGCTCTCTCAATACATATCCCTGTAGTACCCCATTCTCTTGTAAATGGGAACTACCTCTAGTACGCAGAACCGAGCGAGACCGGAGTGCACCAGCTGACGGGGTGACAGCATCAATGGGGAATCTCCGGTAAAACACAGACACACACAACAGGGACAACTGACCACAACGAGAGCATACAAATCCATTAGCAACGAAAGCAATGATGAATAGAGATATGATCATGTGCACTGTCAGAACACAACTATGGGCTGAGGCCCGGTGTTACCGGCTTTATAGAACCCCTGTGAGTGCTGATAGATAGGCGCAGCAAGTATGGCCCAAGCGTAGCACTGTGGCAATGACAGCAGCACTCGCAGTTTATATAGGCGTCACCTAGTGGCTGTTGTCTATGTCCATGCCTTTTTGCAGGCTGTTAAAATTGTTGGACCAGGATACCAGAGTACCACGGAAAGCACCAACTTGAGCCCAGAGAGTACAGTGAGATGAAAAGTTCCTGATAAAAGTCGAGAGTTGGACCTGATGGTCCCCTCATGGAGGGTAGCGAGGTTGTAGTAACATCATACAGTGTTATATATCCTACACAAGTCAAAAAAGACAGTGATAAGATGCTGATGTCAAGCAAAAGCTGACTGAATAGCAGATTTGAGGCAGACCAAATTGTCAGTGGAAGAACAGCCTTAGCAAAAACTGCCCTGGGACAGAACCAAAAGACCCAAGACTCAAGGTACCAACACAGCTGTTGGATCACCATATGTTTGAGCAACTGGCAGAGAACATTAGTGAGGCTAATTGGGCAACAGCTGTCCATATCAAGGGGGTGTTTACCCAGTATCAGTACTGGGACAATCACACTTTCTCACCATTGAGACAGAAACCCAACCAGATATGATTGACAATGGCAAAGATGTGTTGGAAATCCACTGATATGGGTTTGAGGATTTGTCCATAGAGATGAGTCAGGGCAAATAGCTACGGCAGTGAGGAATTCCCACTCACTGAATGGAGTATTATAAGGTTCTAGGTGGTGTGTAGTAAATGGTAAAGGAAGTTTGAGGACATGAAATGCTGGCTGATGAATCTCAGATGCAAAGGCTCAACCATAATGAAAAGCAAAATGTTCAGCAACAGCATCTGGATCAGTGCAGACATCACCACTCAAAGAGATACCAGGTACACCTGCAGGGTACTGGCGTCCATAGGGGATTGACTCTTTACCCAGACCTGTGAAGGAGGGGTATGGGGTCCAATGGTAGCAACATATCACTCTCAGCATTCTCAGTTCTGTTGGCAGACCTTAGCATGGAGCCATTTAAAGGCAACGAGGTGCTCCATCGATGGATGTCACTTATGGTGTTAGAGAGTCCGCCTGCCATCTGTAATGGAAATAGCTATTTTGGGGGCCCACCAAGGTACTGTCTTCTGACAGGTGGGTCCCAAGAAAGAGGGGATTGCTGAGTCAGCTACCAACAGAATGGCTACAGTTGTGCTCTGGAAAAATGCAACAATACCTCCATGTGGCGAGCTATGAATGGCAACGGCAGTGGTGAAAGCATCCAAATCAGCTATGGAGAGAGTCCATCTGGTTGGGTTCCCAGGCGAGTGAAGCTGTAAAAGTGTCAAAAAGTTTGGAAAATAATCACTGTCACATAGGTTATCAGGTCATCATGGACTCTCCAGTGGATGGATGGAAGAAGACCTGGGCAGAAAATGGAGAGGTCAATGACTGAATAAGACCCATATGCCACATTGAAGTGTGTGGCAACACCATTATTCAAGAGGCAAAGACTGAGCTCTGCAAGCAAGTTTTCAACAGTTTTACACCAGCCAGTGGTCGTAGTTCCACCCCACAAAGGGGTGCGGGCAATACTAGGAAGGGTGGGGTGAGTTGAGAGAACAGTGCAGACAATGCATTCTGGGACACTTCACCGTCGGGAAGGAGATACGCTTTACAGATGGTAAATTCCAGAGTTGTTTTTACACCATCAGCCACAGTTCTCAAAATCATGTTGAGCGGCATGTGTTTCTGTAAAGAGAGTCCAGAACGTACACGCAAACACCACCCAATGCTCTTTCATAGTATGTGCTCTTCTTAAAATAGCTCCAACAGTAGCAAAGGGTAGGAGTCCGCATTGCTGGAAAACATGTTTTCTGGAGGACAATGCAAAAAAGGGGAAGTGCACGGAAGATGTCGTAGCCCAAAAAAGTGTCAGAAAAAACTGTTACAGTTCCATAAGAGGATCACGCTATCAGTATCTTGTGGGGCATGAAGGGACCCAGAAGACATATCACACCTCCATGCCACATGCTGCCACTGGTTGCGAAGATACACCATCAATACACATTTGTCCAGAAGCAGGGTCCATGGGAGGGTTTGGGGCCATTGGAGCCACCAGGAATGCTACAGAAGCAGAACATGCGGGGTCTGGTAGCATGGGGGCCATCAGAATATCCCTCTTTTTGTCCTTAAGATGATTTAGCCTTTGGCAAGAGCCTGTGGCCCCCCCCCCCCCCCTTCAGATTTTGGAACAAAAGGAACTCAAAGTTGTATGACCCGCAACCTGTGGCTCGTTTGGTCACCAGCTGGCTTCCAGTTGCAGGTCAGCAGAGCCCTGGGAAGAGTATGTTTGAAGGAACCCTTTCCAGGTAAGCGGTGCTGGAGGAGGGAGTTTCTTCTACAGCTGGGGGTTGGGTACTGATGTCCCCGGCAGATATGAAGCTGATGTTCCCAAAAGGGGTGTGGGGGAAGCAGTATGAGGAGGACCACAACCACCAGGGAAGCAGGTGTAGTCGGGTGGCCCTGAGGGTCAGATGTATAAGATATGGAGGGTGATAGTGCAGTCACTGAAGTGGACAACATCGTTGTAACAGTAGCAGCATACGTCATTGTCACATGTGTCAGATTTAGGTGATTGTACTTCTTCTTGGCCTCTTGATACGTGAGGCAATTAAGGGTCTTGTATTCCTGGATTTTCTTGTCATGTTTGAAAATGGTGCAATCTGGTGAACAGGGGGAATGGTACTCTCCAAAGTTGACACAGATGGGGGGCAGGGCAAAAGGTGCATTCTTTTACAATTGACAGCCACAGCCCCTTCAGGCTAAGCTGGTGTGCAACACGAAGACATGTGTCCAAATTGCATGCATTTGTAGCACTGCATGGGAAGATGAATGTACGGCTTGACATAATGGTGATGCACTATCACCTTGACCTTCTCAGGCAATGAGTCACCTTCAAAGGCCAAGATGAACATTTCACTATCCACTCTGCTTTCTTTTGGTCCTTGCTGGACACAAAGGACAAAATTCACATTTCGCCACTCCAAATTATCACACAACTTGTCATCAGTCTGTAAAAGAAGATCTCAGTAGAAAATGGTACACTGTACCATTTTAAGACTTTTATGGGAGGTTATAGCAACAGGAATATCATCCAGCTTGTTGCAAGTGAGCAGTGCCCATGACTGAGAAGGGGAAGCTGTTTTAAGCAGAATGGAGTCACTTTTCATTTTTCAAATCACTGCCACTTCCACAAACCTGTCCTTGTGATGTTCAACAAAGAACATATGCTTTGTAGTAAAAAATGAATCATGGTCCATCATCCTAGAACATATCAAATATTGGGGGGGGGGGGGGGGAGGAGTAGTCCTCGCTATGTCTCTGAGCCCTATGTTCCTCCCATGATGTAGCTCAGGGAGGGAATAGGATCATACTTCTCCACATTGTAATATGTCTTACCTTCAGAAGAGACTGTTGGGGCTGTGCGGCCACCCGCAGAAGAAAGTTTAATTTGCTTAATGTGTGAATGTTCTGCCATGGTACCACTCACTCCGAATGTGGGCTCTCCTTTCACAGGCGCCACTCAGGCCACAGCAATGGTTACCTGTACAGTATTTTACGGCTTGAATGCTACAAGCTGGCTGGCTGGGGTGGCCAAGCGGTTCTAGGTACTACAGTCTGGAACCGCGCGACCGCTCCGGTCGCAGGTTCGAATTCTGCCTCGGGCATGGATGTGTGTGATGTCCTTAGGTTAGTTAGGTTTAAGTAGTTCTAAGTTCAGGGGGACTGATGACCTCAGCAGTTAAGTCCCATAATACTCAGAGCCATTTGAACCATTTGAGCTACAAGCTGTAATGATAACCATGTATTCAAAGGCTGCTGAAATTTTACATTTTGTGAACTGTAAACTAATGTATTTCTCTTCATTAAGAACAATTTGTCAGTTTTAGTATCATGCTGATGTTTTGGCAAAGATCTAGATGGATATCACTACAAAGTTCATAGGACAACAACTTAAAACAAATAACTGTATTACCTTTGAAAAACTTTGAGGTTGGAACTACATTATCCACTGGTCAGAAAGATATAACATGAATAGTAAAGGCTCTAAAAACTTCTATGGTCCCCACTCCAAATGATTTTCAAGTTTGTAGATGATTCTCCACATAAACAGTCACTGACTTTATCTTCCTTACATCTAAAATGAAATGCTAAGTTCTGCCATTGAAGAAGTTTCCAATCCAGACAGAAATCTGCTTAGATGCGCCATACAAACATATGGTATTCAATAAGAATTGGTGTGGTCTTTAAAAATTTTGAAAGTTTAGGACCACTAAGTCAGAAAGTACTTATGTCAGCAGGTCTTATAATGTCACAAACGAATACTGCCAGCTGAGCTTCACATGGCCTAAATCTATATCTGCATTCCATAAACCACCATTGAACATGGGACTAAAAATATGACAAATTTTCCAAATACCGCAATGGGAATCAGTTCCACTGGGATGTCAAACAATTACTTTAGACCAGACAAGAGAGGAGTGATGTTTTCAGAATTCTTACTGAATGCAATGGATGGCAATTTGTTCAAACTCAGAATATGTTGAGGAATTATGCTACATCCAGATAGAGACTGGTAGTTCTGTTGATCTGTTCTGCTGCCTTTCTTTTTTTTTCCCTAGGTGAGTGTGACGTGATCCTTTTCAGTGCGTGTGAACAGTTCTCTGCTAACATGTCAGTAAATTATGATTAAGAGCAGAGCTAACTCAATTACAAATCTACTTCTGTAGAGAACACAACAGCCACTCTGTCAGGCCCTGAGGCCTTGAGTTTGTTGCTTTCCAACAACAATAACCATGATAGCTATATCAGTTCTATTGTATGACAGCTGAAAGGTGGCAGTATCTCTTGATTTTCCTTTGTGGAAGAATATTTGAAGAAAACATTAAGAACTGATGAAATCAGAATATGCCAAGGTAATCACTGCTAATTTTATTAATAATGATTTGTGATATAATTACATGGGTTCTTCATACAAGGAGTGGTTTCTGTTGTACTCTGAGCAGATTCCTCAATCCACACACTGATTAATGAATTAGTGCTGTGGTCTGGATGGAAACCAAACTGTTCTGGGACAATGATAATTTTGATATTTCATAGAAATCCCTGTTCCAATCTTCACCAAATCACTACAATAGTACTTGACTTGTGAGTTAAAAGTATTTTTAACAGTGAATAAGTGAAAGATTCAATTGTTACTGGACACATGTATTGGAGTGATTCTGACAGCAATCTATCTCAAAGGAAAACAATAAGGCTTGTGACTGCACATGTATACAAATATATGATTTATAATAAATGATAGTGGTATGTGTTTCATAGGTAAATCCCTAATATCATTTGGATTAGACATGTGATGAGATGACAAAGACTACTGGCTTGAATCTAGTGTTGGGTTCAGTTTAATGTTTTTATTCTTTTATCCAGCTCATCATTTCCGACACTTTCATCCTCCTTGTAATCTAATTTTCTCTCATCTGATATTTTACAAATATATTTCACTCAGCTCCAAAGTTTTCCTGGGGCCTGTATTCTATGCCAATCTACCATCATAATGAGCTAATGAGACTTACAGATTGCTACAATTCTTTTTTTAAGAGACTTACAGTCAATCCATATTGTTCTTGACTTCATTTAATATTTTCTGTTGCCAAATCCAAATGGCACTCTACTCCCTCATGCAGAGAATCAGTTGGTGAAGTATTTGATGGTTGGCAGAATACCAATGTTAGTCATATAATTTTCTATTGCTGATAAAGCATCTTAGTAATCTCAAGTCATCCATACCAAAACAAAATATTTTATGTGAACTGTAGCTGCTTTCCAGCATGCTGGGATACCCAAAGGCAGTCTGCTTGTAATAGCTTTTACTTGATTTACATGCTTAATTTTCAGTATTTCTAACAAGTTACGTTACTTAGTTAAATCTTTTTTAGATAGTATACTTTTGGATCCAACAGTGATTTGGATTCCTTGCCTAGCATGGACATGGACATTTCAGAGGTACTAAGGCTGTCAGCAGCGGTTGCATGCAGCTATTGTAAGGGGAGCCACTGCTGAGATACACACACCACTTGGTGCCATTCGGTGTCAACTGTTTGTCATTGATCTTGTGGCCCGGGCTCACAGCATGGCTTACTCCTTGCTATATTTTGTAGCTGTTTGTAACGCACCATTGCACGTCTAGGTTGATTTAGTTTGTTTCTGGATACTAATCTGGAACCGTTGTATTGCTTCGTGGACTTTGCTACATCCTGAACTTGTTAGTGCGTCATTCACTTCGTGAACTCAGTCTATTGCAGACTTATAGGGCCACGTGTTCTTTTCCCCATGGTTCAGTGTACCCACTGGAGCAAGAGAGGATAAACAGTTCCTAGCTAATTTCTAGCTATGCCAGGCAGGATAGAAAATGTACAAATAATTGTTAGGATCCAGAAAGAATGTTCACTCTGCAGGGGATTGTGTGCTGATTTGAAACTTCTTGGCAGATTAAAACTGTGTGCAGGACCAGGACTCAAACCTAGGACCTTTACATTTCAAATGCAAGTGCTCTACCAACAGCTATCTAAGCATACCTCATGACCTGCCATCATAGCTCCACTTCCACCAGTACTTCGTATCCTACTTTCCAAAAATTACAGAAATTATCCTACTTACCTTGCAGGATTAGAATTTCTGGAAGAAAGGAAATTTTTCACTCTGTGCAGGACTGTGGACTGATATGAAACTTCCCAGTAGATTAAAACTGTGTGTTGGAATGGGACTTAACCCTGGAAATTTTACCTTTTGCATGCAAGTGCTCTACTGACTGAGCCATTCAAGTACGGCTCACAACCCACCCTCACAGCTCTATTTCTACCATTACTTCTCCTACCTGCTGACTTTACAGTTCTACTGCATAGTTTACATCACTACCAATCCTAGAGGAAAGGATATTGTGGAGATATGGCTTAGCCATAGCCTGAAGTTTAGAAGGTAGAAGATGAGGTACTGGTGGAAGTAGAGCTGTGAGAATGGGTCATGAGTTGTGCTTGAGTAGCTCAGCTGGTAGAACACTTTTCCACAAAAGGCAAAGGTCCAGGTTCAAGTTCCAGTGCAGCACATTGTTTTAATCTACTAGGAAGTTTCAAATCACACACAGTCCACTGCAGAGTGAAAACTCATTGTGAAAAAAAAAAATAAATAAATAAATAAAATAAAAAAATAAAAAACAACCTCAGGCTGTGGCTTAGCCATATTCCCACAATATCCTTTCTTCCAATATATTTTCAGGAGGTGGTGACCCACAGCTCATAAGTAACGTATTCATTCATAGCTTTATCACCAATTGCTTATGTTACATAAAAGAGTGGACTGCCCTGCATAGTTTATATATACTTATGATGTAATTTATATTACAATGTGGGGACAGTGACTAATTTATGGTTTTATTATCAGACACCAATGATTTAAGAACCTGATGATGGTCTATAGACTGAAACTGGTTGTTAAATAAAGAATTTTAGCAGCAACTTAAGAGGGAAACTATGACATTTTTCAAACACTAACAAGGTATGGTGCACCACCTTCTGAAAATACACTGGAAGAAAGCATATTGTGGAGCCATGGATTACCTAAAGCCTTAGAGATATTTTCCAGACTGAATTTCCACTCTGCAGATGAGTGTGCATGATTGAAACTTATTGGTAGACTAAAACTATGTGCCAGACTGGGACATGCACCTGGACCTTTGGCTTTTGTAGGCAAGTGCTTTACTGACTGAGCTAACTTAGCATGACTCACAACCCTTTTTCACAGCTCTTCTTCCACCATACCTCATCTTCTACCTTATAAACTTCACGCTATGGCTAAGCCAAGTCTCTGTAGTATCCTTTCTTCCATGTGTCTGCAATATCCTTTCTTGTAGGAATGCTAGTTCTGCAAGGTATGCAGGACTTCTGTGAAGTTTGGAAATAAGGATAAGGTACTGAGATGGCAGGTCATGAGACATGCTTGGATTCTTCAGTTGATAGAGTACTTGGTTGTGAAAGGCAAAGGTCCCAGGTTTGAGTGCCAGTCTGTTAAACAGTTTTAATTTGCCAGGACATTTCCATTTTAAGATGCTTGTCCTATGCTCACTGCAGACAGAAAAAACTTTTGCTGCCTACCTCACTAGCAGTCTATATGGATAACTTGGCTACGTGAAGCGGGTGCAACCAGATTTTACGTCGGCATTCATGACTGTTGGCTTCTAACTAAGATAAATTGAGATCCATTAACTGTTTGGGGGAAAGTTGATTCAGTGTTGTACGAGGGTTGGAACTTAAATAGTGGCAACTATTTATTCGCAACCGATACAAAAGAGTTACATGTTCGCACCTGTTACTGTCCTTCAAAGTAGTCACCAGCATTGTGTAGAACCCATTGTGAGTGATGTGGAAGGCGTAGCATACCATTAGCAGAGCCTGTTCTGTTGATCATGCGAATGGAGTGCTCTACTGCCTGTCAAATCTCTGGAACAGTTCTGAAGCGAATGCCATGAAGTGGTTCCTTCATCTTCGGAATCAAATCAAAGTCACGACGACTTAAATCCAGGGAGTATGGTGGATGGTACAGTATTTCTGAGTCCCATCGACCAAACAGAGCAGCCACAGCTTGCGCTGTATGCACCCGTGCATTGTTGTGCAAACTGTTGGGGGGGGGGGGGGAGGGGGGGGTTGCGCAGAAAGTGTCGCCGCTTCTTTCGCAAAGCTGGTAGCAGGTGATGTTCCAAAAACGAACAGTAATACTGTGCACTGATGGTCTGCCATGGAAGAATGTAATGCATTAAGATTATACCATCACAGTTGTACATGAGAATCACCATAACTTTAGACCACTCCATTCACACTATCAACAGAACAGGCTCTGGTAATGGTATACTACGCCTTCCACATTGCTGGCAATGGGTTCTACACAATGCTGGTCACTACACTGAAGGATAGTAACAGGTGAAAATATGTACCTCTTTTGTATCAGTTGTGAATAAATAGTTGCCATTATTTAAGTTCCAACCCTCAAAACAGGCCTATTTTGTTCCATGTTGAATATTAGTTACTGGTAAATTAGATGTTTCCAATGAAGGAAATGGGCTTCTGTGACAGTTTACTTACATGGAGATGGGAAAAGGTAGTGTAGAAGAGTTCTGTAAATCTTACTGCAGCTTATTTGATTTACTAGGGTGGTTTGAAAAGTTTTCAGAATGAAATAGAAAAAGAGTACTTACATCACTGAAACTTTTTTTATTTTTCTATATAGTCTCCTTGTAGATTAATGCACTTGGTCCATCAAAGTTTCAGTGCCTTGATCCTATTTCAAAAATGAGTTTCCTCAGGACCTGCAAAATAGTTGTCAAATCCGGCTATCAATTCTTCATTTGAAGTGAATCTTCATCCACCAAGAAAAATTTTCAATTTTGGGAAGAGATCGAAGTGTGTCGGAGCCATATCAGGTGAATAAGGTGGGTATGGCAACAATTCATACCTTAGATCACGTAATTTTGCCTTAGCAATGGTACATGTGTGCGGAAGTGCATTGCCTTGATGGAAGATGACTTTCTTCCTTACTAAATCTGGCCTTTTTTCACATATCTTTTATTGCAATTTGTCCAAGATGTTAGCATAGTATTCTCCAGTAATTGTTTGCCCAGTGTGGAGATAATCTACAAACAGAATCCCCTTCCCATTCCAGAACACTGATGCCATGACCTTTCCCACCAAAGGAATTGTCTTTACTTTCTTTGGTGGTGGAGAATCAGCATGTTTACACTGCTTTGACTGTTGTTTTGTCTCTGGGTTATAGTAGTGCTCCAAAGTTTCATCTGTAGTCACAAACCAGTGCAAAAAATCTTGTTCGTTTCTCTCATGGGTTTTTGATCCAGCGTCATGAGCTGTGGCACCCATCTTGCAGATAATTTTTTCATTTCTAATTCTTCAGTTAAAATGTGATATACCCTTTTAGATGACATCTGGCAAGCATGAGTAATTACATGCGCTTTCAATCGGTGATCCTCTATGACCATTTTGTGCACTTTTGCAATGATTACTGGAGTAGTGAGACATCTTGGCTGACCCCTGTGCAGATCATCATCTAAGCTCTCCTGGCCAAATTTAAATACATTTGTCCACTTGGCAACAGTTGAATATGAAGGAGCAAAGTCCCCAGTGTGTTCTGGAAATTGGCATGAATGTCCTTTGTTTTCATACCTTTCTTTATGAAGTACTTAATCACTGGTCGAATCCTGACTTTTTCCATCTTTGCAAATCATTACGTGGGAACAATAACAGAGTCACATCACCACCACAGCTATCTTCCAAGAGCACTGACATGGCACGTGTTTACAGGCAACAGTCCAATGAATATCATGTGAACAACTCATTGCGCTAGTGCTGACCTCTCATGGTGATTTTGAGAATTTTTCAAACTACCCTTGTAACTGTCCTAAACAATACAATTTGTAGAGAAACACTACAGCTTCTGGCAGCAGCAGCATTATGTTTTAACTCCAAGATTAATAACAGTAAACTCCAGGTCTGTGGTTGTAAGAACATCACATCCTATGTCATAGGAAATCGGTGTTTGTATTTTGCAGTTACTATAAATTAGCTCTGTTTTTTAATAAGAAATTATATTCCAGAATGAGATTCTCACTCTGCAGTGGAGTGTGTGCTGATATGAAACTTCCTGGCAGATTAAAACTGTGTGCCCGACTGAGACTTGAACTTGAGTTCGAGTCTCGGTCGGGCACACAGTTTTAATCTGCCAGGAAGTTTCAAGAAATTATATTGTCTGCATTTATCATAAATTAATGCTACTGTCAAATTTTTTCAGTGACCTTAACCTTAAAAGAGTTTCAGAGAAACAGAAAACCCCTACAAAGTTTTCTGTTGTCATAACAGACATGTCATGTTTGGCTGTAGATCACTTTCTTTCCAATAGGCTACTGGTAATGCATGTACAATACCAGACTCAGATATTAAAAAGAGAGTCAGCAAGCTTAGTATACACTTATTTGTTTATTATTCTGTAAAATACTGCATCAGGCACAAGGTATTTGTTTATTGTTCTGTAAAATATTGCACCTGGCATAAAGCAGCCCCAATGTGCTTGCCGTTCTTCGAGAGGGATGAGTAGGTTACTACTCGCATGCAGCTGGAAATCATTTTGACTACTGTCAAGTGATTAAAGAGTGGCATGTCAATGGTTCAATGGTATGTTTAGATGTAGTGTATAGTGTAGACAGATTAGGAAGAACTCAGGATGTTCTAACCATCATTTAGGTGTACTGTATAGAGTTGACAGATCAGGGAGAACTCAAGATGTTGCAACCATCCAATCAACCAACAAGTTTGAGGTACTGTCTCCCACTGAAACCAAAACTGAACCAGTGAGACTCCCTTCACCTGGTGGGAAACCTGCTGTGTCCTGTGTCAACAGGCAGCAAAAGCAAATGGGTAGGGGTCTAGTAGTCAACAACTGCTCAAATGCATGGCAAATAATTGTACTACTTATGGAAATGGCACCAAAGGATGGGAAGGAACATCAGGTGCACATAGTGTGTATACCTGGAGGCCTCATTCAGCATGTTGAAGAGGCTATTCTGGGAGCCACTGAAAGAACAGTGTGCAATCAACTGCAGACTGTGTACACATTAGAACAAATGATACTTGTCATCTGGGCTCTGAGGTAATACTCGGATTATTCTGGTGACTAGCAAAGAAGGTTGAGAATACCAGCCTTGCTCACAGAGTTTTAACAAAGCTCATAATCTGTACCATTCTCCCCAGAAGAGACTTTTTTTTTCTTTTTTAGACAACTGTCCATCCAATCTAGATAATGACAGCTGTAGGAAGCCCAGAAGTATAAGCATAAGATCCAGAGAAATGCCATCACATAGGTGACAGTATTAAAATCCTAGTAGTTAACCACCAAAGCATTTGCAACAAAGTACCATAGTTTGAAGTACTCCTAGTAGCACTGAAGCTTACATAATATTAGACACAGAAGATTTTTAAAACTAGAAGTTGACAGCAGTGAGATCTTTGGAGAAAATTTAAGTATATATTGCAAGGATGGGGACATGGGAATTGGAAGTGGTATATTTGTCCCAGTGGGCATGAAATAAAAATCACTGAGACTAAAATTGAAGCTGCATGTGAGATTGTTTGGTCGAGGCTCAGTATCAAGGATGGGTATAATATTATAATGGGATCCTTCTATCGACCACTAGTCATCTCCTGATGTAACCAAAAACTTGCTTCCTTAATCATACAATAATCATTAGAGGAGACTTAAATCATCTAACTATCAGTTGGGATAATTATAATATTATTGTTAGTGGTGGGCATGAGAAAATATCCTGTAAAACATTACTAAATGGCTTCTCTGAAAACTACCTAGAACAGACAGTTTGCAAGCCCACTCATGGTAAAAATATACTACATCTAATGGGAACAGACAGACCTGACTTCTTTGAGGAAGTCCACATCAAAACTCGTATCAGTGATCATAATGTAATTATAGCAACAATGAATACCAAAGTACAATTGGCAACTAAAATAAGTAGACAAATTTACATGTTCAGTGAACTAGACAAGTGTCATATCTCAATGAAGAACCTGAAACTTTTAGCACCAAGTAGGTGCATGTGGAGGAGCTATGGCTCAAAGTTAAAAGAATGGTTCACTATGCATTGGATAGACATGTACCACTGAATGATTCATGACAGGAGACATCCTCTGTAGCATACAGTCACTGTAAAGAAACTTCTAAAGAAAGAGACTGCTGCGTAGTGGATATAAAACAAAGCAGAGGGCTATAGGCAGAGAGGTGTTGAATGAAACGCATTTGGCTCTCAAGAAAACAATGTGTGAAGCCTTCAGTGACTACCTTTTCAGAATATCGTCAAAAGATCTTTCACAAAACCCAGAGAAATTCTGGTTATATGTAAAGGCTGTTAGTAGCATCAAAGTTAGCGCCCAGTCACTCTTGGACAAGACAGGAACTGAAACTGAAAGTAGTCAAACGAAAGCAGAAATGCTGAACTCTGCTTTCAAATTTTCCTTTACCAACGAAAACAAAGGACTATTCCTTCAATTTAATCCTGTTACCACAGAAAAGAAGAGTGAAATAGATATTGTGTTGGTGACAGTGAGAAACAGATGACATTGTTAAAACTGCACAAAGCCCCAGGGCCAGATGGAATCCCCATCAAATTCTACACCCACTTTGCAGCTGAGTTAGCCCCTCTGTTAAGTACTCTCTACATGAGGGGTAGCAGAAGTGACCCACAAAACGAATGTCCACAATATCATTGTCATCCATTTGGTGTAGAATCTTAGAACATATTCCAAACTTAAACCTAATGAGGTGACTCGAACAGAACAACCTCTTCCATTCCAACCAGCATTATGAAAACATATATCAAGTGGAACAAAACTTGCACTTTTTTCACATAACATCCTCAAAACCAAGGCTCAAAGTAGTCAGGTAAATGCAGTATTTCTCAATATCTGAAAAGTATTTGACTCAGTACCACACCTATGCTTATCATCAAAAGTATCATTGTATGCGGTATCAGGCAAAATCTGTGAATGGATTGACAATTTTTGGTAGCGAGGAAGCAGCACTTTATCTTGGATGGAGAGTCATCGACAGATGTAAAAGTAACTTTGAGTGTTGTATATTAATTACCTTGCAGATAATATTAACAGTAACATCAGACTTTTTGGAGATGATGTTGTTATCTATCATGAACTGCAGTCTGAAGAAATATTCAGTCAGGCCTTAATAAGATATCTAGGTAATGCAAAGATTGGAAACTTGCTTTAAATGTTCAGAAATGTAAGATTATACACTTCACAAAATGAAGAAACATAGTATCCTATGAACACATCAGTGAGTCACAGCTGGAATCGGCAAATCTATAAAAACACCTGTGTGGAACACTTAGTAGGGATATGAAATGGAATGATCATATGGATTCAATCATGGGTAAAGCTGGTAGCAGACTTTGGTTTATGGTGGAACACTAGGGAAATTCAGTCAGTCTACAAAGATCACTTAAAAATCGCTCCTGTAAGCATCATAGTGTAGTGTATCCACCATATTTGGTCAAAAAGTATGCCAGAATGAAAGTGAGTTGCAACAGAGCCAGCTGCAGGCAGGCAAGAGTGTTATGTGTTGTGAAGCAAAACGCGGCTGACAGGCATTGTGAAGCAGAGCCAGCTGGGCCCGTTATAGCAACAGCCTACGCTGCAAGCCTTTCCTCACTTTCTACCACAGAAGCGTTTAGAGTATGTGCCTTAAGCCCTAAATAAACATCATAGTCTGGAGCATATAAGTGCTCAGCCATTTGTGTACTAAGATATTCTCATCTGAGTATCACAGCCTACACCATGAGCCTGTGACATCCACAGCAACATCCTGGAATGCAGTATGGGGTCCGCTGTACAATCAATGGTCACGGCACCCTACCTTGAGTCACGAGAGTGCTGCTGCCAGAGCAGAGAGCCTCCCATTTGCTGGAGGAAGGTAACAGCCTTCTCCACGGTATTGTCAGATGTGCTGCCATACTGTCATCACAGCTGCAGCCGGAGGCATCACTGACAGTGGCATTCCAGTGATGTCATGCTCACCCCACTTTTGCACTGTCACAAATGCCAGGCATCTATTGTTTTGCATGCTGCATCAGGTACAGAATCAGTTCCAGTAAAATGTTATACATGTAACTGTTAGGGGCAGACAGCTAGGCAATGCCTGGAGTTCAGATGGCTCAATATTAGATGTAAGAATTAAGTTAATGTATTTTGTTTTCTTGACTTTTGAGTGTTAGATCTCAAGTCTTCAACAGTACTAGAATCGCGATCATCACAATTGGGTGCAGCTTTGTCAGTTACAAGTTTAACTGCTCCTCTTTCTGGTAAGGCAACTGAGGATGTGAAGCCTTTGTGTGAGACCTTGGAAATCTACCAGAGATGGAAACCTGGTATGACAAGGAATTATTGAGTGTTGCAAAGTTGAGACTATTAGTGGAAGCTAAGACTTGTGCAGGGCATACAGAAGCTCTCATAGGAGTCACAACATTCGAAGAATTTACAGAAGGGTTAATTCAGAGATATATGAAATGAAATAGTGGCAGACACTATAAGGAATGCTTAGGGGTTATAACTAAGAGAAACTGTGGAACAATCTGCAGAAAGGATAAGAAAATTAATGGATGTGCCTACGAATTAGGACAAGATGCTGCAGTCAAAGAAATTATTTTGCAAGAAGCTGAGCAGAAGGTGCTTGATGCTGTTTCCAGAGAGTTGCACATGGACATGTCAAAATATGTACAGCCAGTGGGTCCAACAGATTTACACACAGGAGTGTGGTTAGCTATAGGGTGTGAGAAGATCAATTCGTTAACTGGAATGCAGAGTAAATAGTCTGAGTTTGTAATTAGTATAAAATGTTTTAGGTGTGAATGAACAGGGCATGTAAGGATGCAATGTCCCCAGCCTCAGGGTGATGTGAATAAAGTAAGAGGAAGTAATAGTTTTAGAAGTAGATGACAAGGGAAGAATAAGGTGTTAAATGCCATTGGGAACCCCAGGTCCACCTACGGCCATTCCCAGTAAGACTGGGTGCTACAAAATCGTATGCAGAGGTGGACTGTGCATCAAGAGGAATAGTAGGAAAAATGGTTGCAGGATATTACTGGCCACTGGGGTGCATGTGTCGGTCACCAGTAGTGATGTGATGAAATGTAAGCAATTGGACCCACCACAGTACATTTAGTGTGGGGTGGGGGATAAAGATGTCACACCATTAGAATCAGTGACCACAGACTTTTGCTGGGATATGGTTCAATTTAAACAATGTGTAGAGATTGCGCTACATGTGAGTGAGGGCTACAACATGATTTTAGGATTAGATTTATTATATCAGCATTGCACCATAATCAATCTTTGGCAACATAGGATGGAACTTGACAGAAAAATGTTTCAGTTAGGTGAAGCCACTGCCAGTGTAGTGATGCTGCGAGGGGAGTCTCTCCTGCAAAACAAACCGATCAGACTAAGACTTTATTCGCATGATTGTATACTTAAGGGTACTGGGAAATCACTTTGGGTCAGTGTTGAGTCTTGCTTACTGGTATGAATTTTGTGTGTGATGGAACCATTAGAAGAGAATGACATATAGATCAGGCGGGTCACTTAGTTAAAAGAGGTACTGTACACATACAAGATATAAAGGGTGAAAGGAAGGACAAAGAATTAACAGGTTGTTAATCAATATTATGGATATCCTGGAGGGAGAAGAATGGAACATGAGGGGTGTCAGCCACAGACAATTGCTGGATGCCATGCAAACAGCCTTATGAGGAAAAGAGAAGCACCTAGACAGAAGCAATAGGGAACAGTTGGAAAAAATACTTTTGGAATTTAAGGATTTATTTTCTTCGAAAGGTCTATTACCAGCCACGCATATTACACAGCACAGCACACCAATGGGAAATGAATCACCAGTCTATGGCAAACTGTACAGAATACTTAGGACTTGCAGCCAATTTTGGAGGAATTTATCAATCAACAGCAGAAAGATGGAATAATTGAAGAAAGTAATAGTGTATGGGGGGTAGGGATAGTCATTGTGCCAAAAAAATCAACAAATGGAACACAAAAATATAGGTTTTGTTGTGATTACAGACACCTAAATGCGAAAACCATAATAGATGCCTACCCTTTGCGAAACATCACAGAAACGTTGGATCATTTAGGGCAATGTAAATATTTTTCAACAATGGATTTGAGGAGTGGTTATCACCAGACAGAGGTTGCACTGCAAGATCAACACAAAACAGCATTTTGAGCAGCTTGGGGACACTACCAATTCAGAAGAATGCCAGTCGCATAAAAAAAGCTATTTCCTCTCAAAAGTAACCCAGATTAGACAAGTCTACAAAAAAGAATCCATGGATTACAGAAGAAGTAAAGGTATCTAGCAAGACACAAAGGAAACTGCACCTGTCAGACAGAAATTGCTCTGATGTTGATGCTACAGCTCACTGCAAGCGATACCTCAAAATATTGAAGATCCACACATCAAAGGAAATTCATTACGATAAAAAAAAAAAAAAAAATAGTCACATCAGGTAACAAAGTAGAGACAATGTGGAATACAGTGAAGAAGGAGTCTGGTAGAACCAGCGATGAACAGAAGTAGACTGCATTAAGAGTAAATGATATATTGATAACAGATATGTTCAGTGTTGTAAAATATTTTAACAAGCATTTCATTAATGTTACTGGAAGATGAGGTAGTCAGGTTCAATAGTTGCAGCCACAGAATACCTCCAACCAGCCCTTACAAATAACTTCATTAATATGAATATGACTCTTACAACATTAGTACAATTAATGACCACCATTACACCTTCAAAATCAAAAAATTCTGATGGTTACGATAAAATATCCACATTTATTGTGTTTCGTAAATAGAGCAGTAGTGCAACCTCCATCTGACCAGATGAGAGGAAACACCGCTGCCAACTAAAAACATGGAGAACCATCCAACTGATGATGCCTTAAAGTAAAAAAAGGTGAAACGCGTCTGGGAGAATAAAATATAGTGCATCAAGAGGAAGCGTTTTTTATTTACAAAACAAATATTCCCCGTCAAGATGCTCCAAAACATGACGACTATTTCCACCCTCTTTCCCGCCCAGAACGCCCCAAACCAAGTGACCTCCTCATCATAAATAAGTTGCAGATTTTTTTGTCTACTGTCCTCTGTTTATGAAGACCACCAATTTTAGTGCTTCAACCAATATTGTGTTACAAATTTTATTTGCCATAATTTTATAATGATTATCAATAATAAGTCTCACATTAGAACATGAATATCTTTTCAATGTGATTTCACAAAATAGTAGAGCTAACTCCTGTTAGAAAGAAACAAAAACAATTACTTATTTCACATTTTTAAAAACAGGAAAAATTTAATATGCTTTAACTTTAAATTCTGAACAATATTACGAGAATGTCAGTATGAGTAATTTATCCATTTTCACTTGTTGTGTTGCATACGCTTTCATGGATTTTACACTTTCCTGCATTTTCCACTTTCCTGCATTTTACACATTTTTGGGTCAGTCTGCTGAAAAGTTTAAAAAGGGGGTCTTACTGTAACTTAAAAACTGAAAACTAAAAAAATAAAAAAGTTTCTGCATGGGGCTTGACCCCATGACCCATTTCTGTTCTGTATCCTTTCTGCTGTGTCACCTCCTGCCTGGGAACCATGCCTGGCCCAGATGGAAAATGCTTTTTTTCTAAACACCTGGACATCTGGAGCTCCCATTTCCATTATTTTAATTTTTGGCCAAGGCCTGCATATACCAAAAGTTTGGACAAAACAAGTGATAACAGGTAGGTGCAGTCCCCTTGTCAGTAACATACATTTTCAATAACTTTCCACCAGGAACAAAAACTTCAGCTACTAATAAAGTTCAGTTTAAGAGAAGTCTAAGGGATTTATTGGCGGGCAGACATTCTCCTCCACTGAGAAATTTCTTAGCAGAACCAAATGACGTGTATATACAGTGTGTTTGGAAAGTCTCTGTGCACTGGACTATGGACAAACATTACATAGGAAGTTTGCAACAGTGTTGGCAGAAATGTGTTTGCTACTGTTGCTTAGCAATTAACTGATTGGTTCAGTTGATGAATGCTACCAAATGCATTGTGTAGTGTTTAAATGTTCAATTTGTTGTTAAATTATGGTGCTTTCAACTGAGGAACATATTTTTCTTGTTGAACACATTTTTCATCAAGATGATAAGTACATGGATTTAGTGCAGGAGGCATCTGCTGAAATATTTCCTGAAACAACTGTACCTCATAGTAATATGGTTCATCAATTTATTGAGAAATTTTGAGCGACACAGTCCATGTAAGATTCTGAATGAAATGGAAGATCATCTAAACTAAATGAACAGAAGTTGTTGGATATTTATGATTTCACACAGCACAGCCTAGCAAATCATTATGCAATCTGGCACAAGAAAAAGTTACTGAGCTTGCATCAGTGCTTAGGGAAACACTGAAATTTTTCTCATATAAAGCAACATCCGTAAAAGAACTGAAAGATACAGATAATGAAAAGTGAATCTATTAACGCAAATGGTTTATATCTTTTATTTGGAGGAATAACACTGATATTCTTGATGTCACCTCCCATACAGATGAGGCCTAGTCTACCTCTCTAATCATGTTAACACACAAAACACATGATTATGTTCAATGAAGAATCCTCATGTTATGCTTCAAATGCCATTGCGTGATTAGGAAATTGGAATGTGGGTAACAGTATCCAAATGGTGCATTATCAGACTTCTATATTTTGACGAAACGATAAAAAGTGATCACTGCTATTTAATGATCCATGACTTTACTGGCCAGCTAAAGGAACACCAGATCAACTACTCATGGTTTCAACGTGTTGGTGCTACTGTGCACATAGCTAACATCACTATGTGTATTCTGGAGGAATTTTTGGGGAACAGACCTTACACCACCACACTTTTTTCTTGTATAGCTGACTGTGGACATTATTTTCAATATATGTTGTAAATGCGCAGCAACTTTCCAAATACCCTGTATTATTAATAATACCAAATGTGAGTGTTATGTAAAATCTAACTTCTGCATGAATGTGGTAAATGTAAATAAGTGCAGTAAACTGACTTTCTCTTTGATGATGCACGTCATATTATTCCACATCTGTGAGGATAATTTTATTTGGGACCTGCAGAAAAGGCATTAGCATATTCCCTTTTTGTGGCTACAGATACATATTAGTTATTCTTGTTTTATGAATGTTCTACATCCTTGATAATCACCTAACTATGGGTCTATGGAAAAAAATTACATTTAAACTAATCTAGAGGAAAATGGCAACTACATTCCAACCCTTCTGTACTGATGCAACACTTTGCTTTGGTCTTAACATGCTTATGCTGCCTCCATTGGAGAAGATTCGAAACCAGCTCATTAAATGTCCCAATGGACCAGGTTACATAACAGTGTTAATAAAATTTTCTGCTAATTTGCTGCTCATATTTTATGTTTTCTTACAAAATTTATTATGAAAATAAAAATAAATTAATTAATTAATTTAAAAAATCTTCTGCAGGAGTAAATTTGCAAAAACAGAAGCTGCAGCTATCTTCTATATTTCGATACAACATAAATTATTTCACGTTTTGTGATGTGGAGCACCTGAGCCTGAATGCTAAAATTCATGCATAAATCCTAAAGGGGCATAAGAGTTTTACATAAATTGTGAATACAACAGATATTACAAAAACAGACAAAAATATACTTCTCAACCAAGAATGCCAATGAAGTATGGTACTTGAGGATCATTACCTGGCTTCTACTATCTGGATGAAATGAGCTAGCATCTGGTTCTGTATCACGAAATCGCTGACCTGCAAATGTATAAGGATAATTGTGGCTTCCAAGACCTCTGCTTCTACCATGCAGCCCATAACAGCAGAAAAAGATCACACTAATAATGATCATGACAGCTGTTGCATAGACAACCATTCCACGCAAGAATGGTTGTGATTCTGAAAATTAAATACTAGAATTACTATGTATCTTCTCAATTATCTTACAATAAGCTACTATGTTTCAACACCAAGAAAGAAAAAGATAGTAAAAATAACAAATAATCTTAGATAGTCAGTTAGGGAGCAGATTTCTGGACAGGCTGCAGCCTAGGGAATGTTGGATAACCATATACACTAGAACACACAAAGAAAGAATAAACACATCATACAGTTTTCAAGTTTCATATATCATTCTACAGCAACTGAAGATTTAAATGACTGACTGAAGTTGTTGTTTAAATGTTTTAAGAGGACTATTTCATTAAAGAAATTTCCTTTTAACTGTAATGAAACCCCACTCTTTCAGTCATTGTGGCTCATGTGCCAGACATGGAATAAGAAAAACTGACCAAACGATTTCACAAACTGACAGTAACTGTTCTGAATGTGGAAGGAGAACTGATTCTAGTTTGTTTCACTGATACCTTTTTTTCCTAACTGTTAATATTCTACAGTCCATTCCATGAAAATGAATTTCTGCATAGTAGAAAAAGCCTTAAGATTTAGATGACACCTGCAGAGAAATCTTTCAAAATATACAAAACATAAGAAATAATTCAATCTACTTGAAAGCATGTATAGCATGTAAATCTTTGATACTTGGTGAAGGACCTTGGCATGGACAGTGGTAGGACACTGGCAATTTTTTATTCACCTCAGGGGCTTTAGAAATGCAAAAACTAATCAGACTGATGTATGAACTCCACAGACTGACCCAGTCTGCTCTCTCACAGTGTTCTGTGTGCCATTGTGTTTGCTACTGGTCATCATGATTTCTCTCTGGCAACTTTTACAATATTCTTCTCAGGTTGTGTCAGGATACTTATGATCAAGCACTGTGTTTTCCTTTAATGTTGTGTAATTAACTGTGGCAACCTATAACTATTCTAAGTAATTTTTCATTGTTTATTTGAGTCTTGAATGATGAAAAAGAATCTGTATCAAATCTGACTGTCCTTCAGCTGTTTCATATCATAAACTGAGGAATCAAAACCTGCTTAATAGAGCACAAGTCCACCAATGGAAGACAACACAGCAGTGATCTGCGTAGCATGTATTCAACAAGTCCTTGACAGGTTTCTAGCAACACTTGGCACCAGATGTCTACCCATAGGCCACTTCACTTAAAATTATGGGCTGCTAATCTGTGGACACAAAACTGGAATCCAATAGCATCATGAATGCATCCCATTGGGTTTCAATCAGGCAAATGTGGTGATGATGACATCAGTGTGAGTTCACTGTCATACTCCTCAAACCACTGTAGCATGATTCTTGCCCTGTGACATGAACAGTTATCCAGAAGATGCCATCATGACAGGGCAAAACATCAGGCCTGAAGGGATGTGGTTGGTTTGCAGTAATGTTCACACTGTCCACAATTGTCATGGTGCCTTCGACTACTATTGCAGGTCCCATGGAAGTCCTTGTGAATGTCCCCCATACTTACTGCTCCCACCAGGCTGAGTCCATGGCATGGTGCATGTTTCAAACCTGGATAACAGTATATATGGACAGGACCAACCAGCTGGTGTAACAAGATAAATGATTCATCTGAGCATGCAATATGTTTCCATTTACTCACAGTCCAATCTCAATGATCTCATGCCCACTGAAATCAAAATTCACGATTCTGTTAGGTCAACATGTGAACATGTAGGGGTCATCTACGGGGGGGGGGGGGGGGCTCCATATTCAACAATGTGTACTGAACGACATGCTCCAAAACAACTGTGCCTGCATCAGCAATGTACTCTGTCATCATATCTGCCATAGATCACCAACTATCCTGATTTGCAGAGCAGGCAAGCCTCTGCCTCCACATTATGAGATACGGGATGGCTTTCGAACACCTTGTCACTTCACCGTCATATTAACCACTTTCCACAGATGTCCACGGCAGTACTATGAGAACAACTGATCAGATTCACCATTTACAAGATGCTCATACACAGATGCCAGGCCATAACAATTTGCTATTTGTCAAAGTCACTTATTTCAATGAACCTTCCCATTTTCAGCCTGCATTGTCAATAGAATATTTCCTTATTGATCACTGCTCCAATTTATACACTTTTCTTATCAGAACACATGCCTGCAATGGCACCAGGTAGCATTGAATATCACAATAAGATCGTTGTTCTCCGACAATGTTACACAATATTATATGTGCGCATTATGTCTGAGATTAGCATCTCTGATCATAGAATTAAAACAATTTGGAATACTGTTAAAAGGGGAACAGGGCAAGGCACAGGAAGACTGTATTTCTATTAGACCCAATGAAAAGATTGTTAACAAAAAGTCAGAGTACAAATATTTTTAGTAATCATTTTTAAGTGTTATAGAGAAAATAGGATCCAGATGTCCATTAGAAAATGCAAGGCTGTATATGGAACAGGCAATGCCTATGCAGTTTGATAAAATTCTAATTCAGCCAACCTCTCTTACTGAAATTATGAAAATAATAAATTCACTCAGAAGTAAAAGTGCACATGGAATTGATGGCATTTCCAACAGAGTACTATAAGCTTGTTCCCAATAGATAAGTAGGATTCTCAGCCACATATGTAACAGCTCACTGAAACAGGGCATTTTTCCAGATAGACTGAAATATGCTATTGTTAAATAATTGCATAAAAAGGGAGATATGTCTCATGCTAACAACTACAACCCAATCTCACTTCTGACAGCTTTCTACAAAATTATTTAAAAAGGGATTTATTCTAGAGTAGCTTCACATATTTGTAAAAATGAAGTACTAACAAAATGTCAATTTGGTTTTCAGAAAGGATTTTCAACAGAAAAAATTCTATACATGATTTCAATGATCAAATATTAAATGCCCTGAATAACGAAACATCACCCATTGGGATTTTTAGTGATCTCTCAAAGGCTTTTGACCGTATGAATCATGAAATTCTTCTAGATAAGCTTACGTATTGTGGTATGAGTGGGACAATGGGCAAATAGTTTAATTCATATTTAAGTGGAAGAATACAGAAGGTTGAAATTAACAGTACAGATAGTCTGCAAAAATTAACAGAGGAGTTAGGAGGTATAAAGAATGGTGCCCACAGGGTTCAGTCTTGGATTCCTTATTGTTCTTAATATATATCAATAACTTGCCACTCTATATTCATGAAGATGCAAAGCTAGTTCTTTTTGATGGTGGTACAAGTAGAGTAATGTCACACAGCAAACAAGAATTATGTGAGGAAATTATAAATAATGTCTTTCAAATAATTATTCAGTCCCTGCAAATGGATTCTCACTAAATTTTGAAAATATAGTATATACAGTTCTGTACAGCAAGTGGCATAACACCATTGTAAATATAAGTTTGAACAGATGTCTGCTGCTAAAGCAGAATATTCAAAATTTCTGGGTGTGTGCACTGATGAGAAATTGAACTGGAAAAACACACTGATGATCTGCTGAAACGTTTTGAGTTCAGCTGCTTATGCTATTAGGGTTACTGCAAATTTTTGTGACAAACATATCAGTAAATTACCCTACTATGCCTGTTTTCATTCACTGCTTTCATATGGCATCATATTTTGGGGTAATTCATCAGTAAGAGAAAAAGTATTCGTTGTTAGAAAAGCTGGAGCCCACACAAGATCACTTTCCAGACATTTATTTAAGGAACTAGGGATATTCACAGTACCTTCAAATACATATATTCACATATGAAATTTGCTGTTAATAAGCCATCCCAATTAAAAAATAATAGCAATGAGCATAGCTACAACACTAGAAGAGATGATGATCTTCACTACTCTGGGTTAAATCTTTCACACAGAAATGGATGAACTAAGCTGCTACAAAAGTCTTTGGTCATTTATCAAATAGTATTAAAAGTCTGGCAGATCACCAACCACCATTCAAAAACAAACTAAAAATAATTCTGAATGACAACTGCTTCTACTTAATACATGGATTTTTACATATTAAGTAGTAACTGAAAAGAGAAGAAGATTTAATTATAACATGTAAAGAAACCTTATGTTAAAACTGACACGTTCCACATCATTACAAAATGTTGTACTCATGATCTATGGAACAAGAATCAATGTAATGCAATGTAACCACACACTTATTTCCCAAGAAATAAGTGGGATTCTTAGCCACATGTGTAATAGCTCTCTGAAGCAGGGTATTTTCCCAGATAGACTGAAGTATGCCATTGTTAAACCACTGCATAAAAAAGGGGATACGTCTGATGTCAACAACTACCGCCCAATCGCTCTCTGAAGCAGGGTATTTTCCCAGATAGACTGAAGTGTGCCATTGTTAAACCACTGCATAAAAAAGGGGATACGTCTGATGTCAACAACTACTGCCCAATCTCTGTTCTGACTGCAGGGTCCTCTTGCCACAGCAGGAACCCCATTTTATTTGTGTGTACGCTATCTGTAGCGAAGTGAAATAGATTCATCTCATCTCAGTGGCTGAAAGGAAGTAGAGCACAGCCAAGTAGTTGATTTTACAAGCCACAGTTTATTGTCCATCACTTCCAGGCTCTATTCTTCACATCAAAACATGGCGCTGCAATTTAACATTATGGACGTAGCATGTCAAGAGGACAGCACACGGAACCCTGAAAGTTTGAGTACAAAGTGCCCGTCTGCTAATTCATTTTCCTGAATTACCATATTAGCTGGTACCCAATAGAATGACTGCTCCTTTTCCCATCATTGTAGGTGGGAAAGGTAGTCCTAGATGTTCTAGGGATGTCTGCCTGTTGGGGACATGCTCTGTATAAATTTATGAGCACTCAGGGAGTTATAGCAGATAAGGATTTGCCTAGAGCATGGACAAAGCACAGTGGCAATCTATGTGGAAATCTGCTCACATAGCAGCAACCAATGAGGGTGTTTTGTTGCCACGTCAGCAGAGACCAGTGTCAAGCACTGGCGGCAGCACAATCGAGAGCCTTGGACTGTATCCCTACGACATCGTCACCACACCACTGCACTAGGTCCGCACCTGGAGCTGGTTGGATAGATACTGGTGATGGTGTAGGGGATATAAAGGTGGGGCCCAGCAAAAGACAATCAGTTGTCAGGACTGCCTGAAAATGCCAAGAAATTGGCTTGCAAAATATCGTGCCTTCTGGACAATGCAGCACTGCTGAATACCCAAGAAATATTCAAAATCTTCCTATACCAAGAAAACGTAAAATCACACATTTTATATTCTTTATAAAAGGTGAAAATGTTATTCTGAAATAGTTCTCAGTATGCATGAGATCATAAATACGGAATTTATTCATGACCAAATGCTTTAGCACATACAAAAAAGGTTAATTCTTAGCCTGTTTCTTATTGTATACAATTTCTCAGTGTTCAGAATATAAATTGTGATGCTAGCTTCTCTTCTTTTTCTCCTGACATTGTGCAAAGTTTTGCTTCACTATTCAACACAGTCTGCAGTAGCATAGTGTTGTTTATTTGTCTTAAAATAAACATACTTATTATTGTGATCCACAGATTTAGTTTTGTGATTTATTCCAATCCTCAGTTCAATACAATTGTTTTACTTTTCTAAATGTTTGTAACTGTACGGATCAATGCATCATTGTTAAATAACTACGTTTCTGACATGTCACTTACAATTTTCTGTTCTGTATGTTTCTTTCCTCTTTGTTTCTAGCAGTGTAACTGTTACTGCACAACAAAATTACAGGATCACTTTTCTGAAACCCCATAATAGTCTCCCATTGTGACAGATAAGTTTGAAATTTGTATTTTTTTTAAGCTGTGGTTGCAGAAAGTACTGCCTTGCAATATGTTCTTTGTCTTTTGAAAATATGTAAATGATTTTCAGAGGAATGACATTAAAACATACAGTAAACTTACCAAATATTTGGGTTGAAAAACTTGAAAACATGATCCCAAACTGCTCCAATGGTTGGAATATGATAACTCCTATCATATGGGATATGACATTCACTGGTGTAACTTCATCAGAGGGGTCAATGTGCAAAGCATTCCATCTTTTCTGGCATTCACTATCACTGCTGGACCCAAATATACTGTGATACCAAGATCGTTCCTGTGGTGTACATGTTAATGTGTCTGATAATATTCTCTCGTTCTTTTCTCTTGCTTTCTGTGGCAAAAAAAGGGAAGTCACTCACAAAGTCATAATACTACACAACTACCAAAGATTTACCATTTCATTATTAATTTTGCATAAATTTACCATCCGAAGGAATCTATAAGTTCCATAGTAGCTCACAGAAAAAGTCATAAGTAATGTGATACAAATAATTCTTGTTATTCTTCCACCCAGTATGAACAAAAATGATGGTAAGATGGCAAAACTGATTACACCAATTTCCATCCAGACCTGAAAATTCATTTACAAATTTATTTCATAGATTGTATTCTTACAACAGCATTGTAATCTTAAAATTATTATATTAATGTTTTACAGTCTAATAATTCAGATATGAAAGGCTCAAGTCACTGACATGGCAATCACCATAGATAACAAATAAAAAAAAGCGCAGTAATACTAGTATAATATACAATCAAGTAGTTCTGTACACATTTTTATGCTGTGAATGGTATCAGCATTAGAATTTCCTTCTAAGATGCCTAGAGATGCCTAGGTCTGATGCCATGGAAAACCAAATACATATATGACTTCTTTGGGCTGGGGAATGGAAGTGGATGTTGCATGGTAAAAATTATTTTCACCTAATTTGAAAAGTTCTGAGCAGCATCCAGCTACATTCACACAATTTCATTTCACAAGAGTCATTTAACTGAAGTAGATTTCCATTTTTACTTACTTCAATTCCAACAATTACTTTCTTATAGCAAAAGGAACTGCATTAATTGAGCTTAAAAGCATTCCAGTACTGCTTAAACTAGTCATTAGGCAGTGAAGACTATAGCTTGTGAAACTGAAGAAATGCTGAGAAGCAAGAAACGGGGGAGAGAGAGAGAGAGAGAGAGAGAGAGAGAGAGAGAGAGAGGGAGAGAGAGAGAGAGAGGGAGAGGGAGGGAGGGAGAGAGAGAGAGAGAGAGAGAGAGGAATTGTGTTATGAGGATGAACTTTATCTGAAAGCTTTGCAATTTACCTTTCCTATCTGCTGACTAATGACTAAGTGTCACATTAAGGAAAAGAAAAAAAATGAAATTATAGAATGCAAAATCTTTGTTTCATCTCGTGATTTGGTGCAAAGACATCAAGAATACATTTCAAATATACACTCCTGGAAATTGAAATAAGAACACCGTGAATTCATTGTCCCAGGAAGGGGAAACTTTATTGACACATTCCTGGGGTCAGATACATCACATGATCACACTGACGGAACCACAGGCACATAGACACAGGCAACAGAGCATGCACAATGTCGGCACTAGTACAGTGTATATCCACCTTTCGCAGCAATGCAGGCTGCTATTCTCCCATGGAGATGATCGTAGAGATGCTGGATGTAGTCCTGTGGAACGGCTTGCCATGCCATTTCCACCTGGCGCCTCAGTTGGACCAGCGTTCGTGCTGGACGTGCAGACCGCGTGAGACGACGCTTCATCCAGTCCCAAACATGCTCAATGGGGGACAGATCCGGAGATCTTGCTGGCCAGGGTAGTTGACTTACACCTTCTAGAGCACGTTGGGTGGCACGGGATACATGCGGACGTGCATTGTCCTGTTGGAACAGCAAGTTCCCTTGCCGGTCTAGGAATGGTAGAACAATGGGTTCGATGACGGTTTGGATGTACCGTGCACTATTCAGTGTCCCCTCGACGATCACCAGTGGTGTACGGCCAGTGTAGGAGATCGCTCCCCACACCATGATGTCGGGTGTTGGCCCTGTGTGCCTCGGTCGTATGCAGTCCTGATTGTGGCGCTCACCTGCACGGTGCCAAACACGCATACGACCATTATTGGCACCAAGGCAGAAGCGACTCTCATTGCTGAAGACGACACGTCTCCATTCGTCCCTCCATTCCCGCCTGTCGCGACACCACCGGAGGCGGGCTGCACGATGTTGGGGCGTGAGCGGAAGACGGCCTAACGGTGTGCGGGACTGTAGCCCAGCTTCATGGAGACAGTTGCGAATGGTCCTTGCCGATACCCCAGGAGCAACAGTGTCCCTAATTTGCTGGGAAGTGGCGGTGCGGTCCCCTACGGCACTGCGTAGGATCCTACGGTCTTGGCATGCATCCGTGCGGCGCTGCGGTCTGGTTCCAGGTCGACGGGCACGTGCACCTTCCACCGACCACTGGCGACAACATCGATGTACTGTGGAGACCTCACGCCCCACGTGTTGAGCAATTCGGCGGTACATCCACCCGGCCTCCCGCATGCCCACTATAGGCCCTCCCTCAAAGTCCGTCAGCTACACATACTGTTCACGTCCACGCTGTCGCGGCATGCTACCAGTGTTAAAGACTGCGATGGAGCTCCGTATACCACGGCAAACTGGCTGACACTGACGGCGGCGGTGCACAAATGCTGCGCAGCTAGCGCCATTCGACGGCCAACACCGCGGTTCCTGGTGTGTCCGCTGTGCCGTGCGTGTGATCATTGCTTGTACAGCCCTCTCGCAGTGTCCGGAGCAAGTATGGTGGGTCTGACACACCGGTGTCAATGTGTTCTTTTTTCCATTTCCAGGAGTGTATATTCTGAGTAACATCTAAATTTTCAGTTGTTTACATATCCAGCATGTTCAGTCCACACTTGTCTTAAATTTTAGTTTTTTCCCAAATTACTATTTTCCAAATATGATTCTTTACTAGTTCATTTCCCTTTAAATACAAAAAAAGCCTTAACTGATAATTTCCAATGAGGAAGAGCAGTTACTCTGGTATGTCGATCTGTGTGCCTTGTGGTGGGGAGGGAGGGGGGGGGGGGAGTGTCAAACATGGGGGTATTTATGTAGTTTCAAGGGGTTCTGCTGTGGCTATATCAGTGCCCTTGTTGAAATAATTAAAACAAGTGTGCTTAAATTGCCTCAAATATTTGAAAAGTATAAAATTCAATCTTGCTTAAAGCTATGCTCACTCTCTCCAAATTTCACTCTCATCCACCCACACATTTTATCACACCATGTAAAATATTGCACATTTTAGCCAAATGCTCTAAAAAATTTGTAAAACACAGGGGACAGGGAGGAGGATACAATAATACCATGAGTATGTATGGCTAACTGACCACTTGAAAAGAAAAGAAAAAGACACAAATCAACCCACCACCCTCCTAAATTATTAAAATTTCCTCTCCAATGTCATTTTAAGCATAACTTCTTAACTATCTTAGAATTTTTATCACATTCATCTCACTAGGTTCTGAAAAACAGGGCAGATCCACATGTAAACTAGCCTCTGCTATCTTGTCTAAGTACAGACCATTGTCAACTAAAAGTTAACACACTATGATCTGTACCCCACAAGCATTGTACACTGGAGGGTCCTCTTGTTGGAGCATGAGGTCAAGCATCTTAGGACAATGTCCTGTATAATAGGCAAATGCAGGTAAGCACATTTCAACTGTGAGGGAGGAGGCATGACTCTGCTGTATTGCTGACTTTCCAAGCCACAGCTTATTATTTATCACTTCTTGCTGTTCTTCTCTCAAGCTTCACACAATTCTGTGCCTCCTAAGGCAGGATGTAGGGGTAGCACACTGAGCCATCTCATTATAACTACATGGCTCCTTGCTTGCTACATGTACTAATTTGTTGCCATTAATTCCCATGGGTCTTGGAACCCTACAGAATGACATTTGCTTCAACAGCCTTTGTGCAACTTTGCAATCCAAAAGACTGAGTGATCATAAAAATTGGAATGTTTGTTTTTTTGGAAAGAATTGTGTTTTCTTGTCTACATCAGTGTTATCCCTTCAAACTAGTCCCCCATTAGATATTCACTTCTTCAGATCCCTGAAACACTCTTGGAACTTGACGTGTCAGCTATCTTTTAGATCTCAGAGTGATGCATTTTTAATCTGATCTATGCTTGTAAAACAAAGATCTTTGAGGTTTTATTTATTTTTGGGAACAGAAAAAAGTCACCTGGAGTTATGCCTGGTGACTATGAACACTGGGACATTGTTACAGCATTGTTGTTGAGCAAAAATTAATGAACCAACAATAAAGTATGAGCAGGTGCATTATTGTGATACAAAAGTCATTAACTGTTTCATCAGAAATCAGAGCATTTATTCAGATTCCTTCATGCAACAGCGCTACCAGAAGTAGTCCTTATTGATTGCTCAACATTGTAGTAGGAAATCATAGTGCACTATGCAGCGAAATTAGAAGATCACAGTAAGCACAACCTTAACATCTGACAGCAATTACTGAGATTTTTTTTTTTTTTTTTTGCCCCCCCCCCCCCCCCCCCCCCCTCTCAGCATCTGAAACACTGCTGACTTCATCTAGTGACTCTTGATCAGCTTAATTCGGTACTACTTTTGCCTGAAATTCAACAATTTCGGAACAAATTTTGCATAACAGGTTCACCACAAGTGATATTTGACTTTGTTAAAACTCTGTGCATCTATTTTATTTTAGGAAAAATTTATACAAGTACTATGATCAATTTTTCATTCAAAATAAGTAATCACTGATACTACAAAAACACAAGTGTTACTTTTGACAGCTGACAACAGACTATATATCAAACTAGCTGACCCGGTGAACTCTGTTCCACCTTAAAGCTAATAAATAATCAGATTTTGGACGTTAAGTTCAATTTTTTTTATTGGAAATACAAATAAAAAATTAAGTATTTTAATTATTCTTTATTCTTTATGTTTTTTGGTGCATAGCTTCCATTCTTCAATTAAGTACCTTGTGATACATGACATTTTTTGTTTTATTATCAGGCGCAAGAACAAACAATGCAGATGGTCTTCCGACCTGTGAACATGCCACATATAACTGACCATGTGAAAAACATGGATATTCCAGATTTAAACCACAAACTTTCAAGGATTGGCTTTGTGATTTGTTAATGGTCATGCTGAATGCAAGACGGATCAGAATTTGAAGTCTTTTAAACTCAAATGGCATATTGGTTGGGATCATTGCGATCCTCGGAATGAGAACCTCTTCACCTTCAAATTTTCCTTTTGAGTATCATCACGTAAATAACATTGTTCATCAATTTACTTACCACCAAACACGTACCGTTGCACAGTTTTGGTTGGTTTATGTTTCGAAGCATGATTACTACGGAGCCAACTTTTAGGTGTGAATTGTGCGGTGGTAAGCCAGGCACATCCAAGGAGTTTAAAAATTCAATTGGATAGTTGGTGGCTTCATCTTCAGTTGTTACACAGTCAATAGATTTGAATGAATGCATTTAACCAATGATCTCATTCTGAATTATGTAGTTTAGGTCATCTACATCTTTATTCTTAGCAGCTAAAATTGCTCACTCACTCAACCATTCATTACTTTTGTAGTTAGTAATGATGTTTGGGAATACTTTGTTGATAAGTTCATCTTTCGATGAGACAAAGTTGCAGAAATTATGAGGAAATGAAGTAATCTACTTGATTCTTTGACAGGTACTCGACCATTACCAATAGTCAGCAACTGCTCAGAGAAATCTTCAGCAGATGTATCATTAAGCAATGCAACTCTCATATTTGTTGTCAGCTGAAGTTTCTTCAGATAGTGCCATAGATTCGATGATTTGAGGCAAGCATTTATTTCGTCTGCAGCTGTCGATCTTGGAAATACTGGCAGTGTTTGGCGGAAATCGCCAGACAGTAAAATAGTTGCTCCTCCAAAAGATCTCAATTCATTGAGTAGATGTTTCAATGTTTGGTTAAGTGACTCTAATGCACATTTATGCACCATTGTGCATTCGTCCAAGATGATGATCTTGGATGTTGATAAAACTTTTGCTATTGCTGAGTTTTTTGTAATATTACATGTTGGTTCTTCAATAGCTTGAAGATTTAACAATAATTTCAATTCTGAATGAGCTGTACGGTATCCTTCTAACAATGTGGCTGCTATTCCAGAAGGAGCAACTGCTGTTATTCCATGTCAGATGCGTTTTTGTTATACCATGTTTTATAGTGACGTTTAGCTGACATGTGCATTTTGTTATTCCATGCCAGATGCGTTTTTGTTATACCATGTTTTATAGTGACTGAATGGAATAAAAAGTATCCTCTTTCTGTCTCCTGGTTCTAAGCTACCTCTCCACCAATTTTCAGCCAAATTGGTCCAGCCGTTCTTGAGTAATAAATAGTGTAACTAATACGACTTTCTTTTATATATATAGATAAGCTGGGTTTCCACAGGCATGAATTACACATGCATGCTCCTGCTACCACTTGGGTAAACCAACTTACATCTGAAAATACCTACTTGCACACTGTCATGCCAAATTATGCAATGAAAGTTAGAAGCTGTTTAATTTTCTTGTATGAACTCAGCTCCCCCACCATTGCCTATGATTTCCTCCAACCACCACACAGTGGATCAGTATATTACCATCTGTCCAATTGTTAACTTGTGTCACAAACTACCAACAGGGTGTTTCTTCTTGTTTAGCTTTGTCAGAACTTCACTTCTGATATCTTGTATAGCTTCCTGTATGGCCAATTCTTTATGAAAACTTACAGAGGTGTCACTCCAGCATATTTAAGTCTTTCAGTAAATATGCCATGTGCCATTGACGGATCACAAATATCATGGTAATCTTTCCAAGTCAGCACAACATGATAATACTCTACATGAAATACCTTCATAGTTAGCAGAATTACTAACAGTTTGTCACTTGATTGATTTTGAAATTTTCTGAGAGGTTTTAGTTTTGACATTAATGTCTGTTGGTTGTACATGCAGTGTCTGCTGAAGTAAATTTAATGCATCTGTATGTAGTTGTTCATTAATGGGTACCATTTTTGCTGCTACTGTGAGGCAGTAATCATCAAATCTGGTGCCCAATGATGTCACCATTTCTGTTAGAGTTATTTTCTGTGGACTTGATTTCAGATGCAGTACTGTTTTTGTTTCTTGCTTTGTCTGTCACACACACACACACACACACACACACACACACACACACACACACACCACCCCCAAACAGCGCGCGGGAAAAACGAACACCTAAACCTTTCTGTTCGAACTCTGATTTCTCTTATTTTATTTTGATGATCATTCCTACCTATGTAGGTTGGGCTCAACAAAATATTTTCGCATTCGGAAGAGAAAGTTGGTGACTGAAATTTCGTAAATAGATCTCGCCGCGACGAAAAACGTCTTTGCTTTTATGACTTCCATCCCAACTCACATATCATATCTGCCACACTCTTTCCCCTATTCACGTGATAATACAAAACGAGCTGCCCTTTTTTGCACCCTTTCAATGTCCTCCGTCAATACCACCTGGTAAGGATCCCACACTGCGCAGCAATATTCTAACAGAGGATGAACGAGTGTAGTGTAAGCTGTGCGCTTTAGTGGACTTGTTGCATCTTTTAAGTGTCCTGCCAATGAAATGCAACCTTTGGCTCGTCTTCCCCACAATATTATCTATGTGGTCTTTCCAACTGAAGTTGTTCGTAATTTTAACACCCAGGTACTTAGCTGAATTGACAGCCTTGAGAATTCTACTATTTATCGAGTAATCAAATTCCAATGGATTTCTTTTGGAACTCATGTGGATCACCTCACACTTTTCGTTATTTAGCATCAAATGCCACCTGCCACACCATACAGCAATCTTTTCTAAATCACTTTGCAACTGATACTGGTCTTCGGATGACCTTACTAGACGGTAAATTACAGCATTGTCTGCGAACAACCTAAGAGAACTGCTCAGATTGTCACCCAGGTCATTTATATAGATCAGGAACAGCAGAGGTCCCAGGATGCTTCCCTGGGGAACACCTGATATCACTTCAATTTTACTCGATGATTTGCCATCTATTACTACGAACTGTGAACTTCCTGACAGGAAATCACTAATCCAGTTGCACAACTGAGACGATACCCCATAGGCCCGCAGCTTGATTAGAAGTCGCTTGTGAGGAACAGTGTCAAAAGCTTTCCGGAAATCTAGAAATACGGAATCAACTTGAGATCCCCTGTCGATAGCGGCCATTACTTCGTGCGAATAAAGAGCTAGCTGTGTTGCACAAGAACAATGTTTTCTGAAACCATGCTGATTACATATCAATAGATCGTTCCCTTCGAGGTGATTCATAATGTTTGAATGCAATATATGCTCCAAAACCCTACTGCAAACCAACGTCAATGATATAGGTCTGTAGTTCGATGTATTACTCCTACTACCCTTCTTAAACACTGGTGCGACCTGGACAATTTTCCAATCTGTAGGTACACATCTATCGGTGAGCGAGCAGTTGTATATGTTTGCTAAGTAGGGAGCTATTGTATCAGCATAATCTGAAAGGACCCTAATCCGTATACAATCTGGACCTGAAGACTTGCCCGTATCAAGCGATTTGAGTTGCTTCGCAATCCCTAAGGTATCTACTTCTAAGAAACTCATGCTAGCAGCTGTTCATGTTTCAAATTCAGGAATATTCCATTCCTCTTCCCTGGTGAAGGAATTTCAGAAAACTGTGTTCAATAACTCCGCTTTAGCGGCACAGTCATTGGTAACAGTACCATCGGCACTGCACAGCGAAGGTATTGACTGCGTCTTGCCGCTTGTGTACTTTACATACGACCAGAATTTCTTTGGATTTTCTACCAAATTTCGAGATAATGTTTCATTGTGGAACCTATTAAAGGCATCTCGCATTGAAGTCTGTGCCAAATTTCACGCGTCTGTAAATTTTAGCCAATCTTTGGGATTTCGCGGTCTTCTGAACTTCGCATGCTTTTTCTGTTGCCTCTGCAACAGTGTTCGGACCTGTTTTGTGTATATACATACACAAATAAATAAAAACTGCATTGGGCTAACACAACATGCAACATTTCAAAATTTTGGTTACTTTTTGAATACACCTTGTACATTTAATCTGCTCCAGTGTCTTCAAGATCACATGTAATTCTGTGTTACTTACAATAAAGTTCTTAGGTACTGAATCTTGAGGACAAAGTCAGGGAAAGCCACAAAACAGGAAACAGTCCTCCTGCTTGGACTCCTCTGGGAACACAGGCAGAGAGTTGTAGTGTTCATTTAAAATATCATAAAACACTGCATTAAAAACATTTGAAGAAATGCAGTCTCTTCTGTACCTCACCAGAACTAAAATTACACTGGGCCTCTTCAGTAACCTAAGAGACAGTTGGTTCCAACATTGAGTTTGGATCAGTAGTTGTCTCTAGTTCATGTTTCAAACAGATCCCAAATGGACTGATTCATCATAGATGATTTTAGCTAATTTATTCCATAGTAGTGCAATCCATAGCTTGGTATGATGGGGAATTTGAGGAGTATTAGCTATGTTAGCCACAACAGTTTTGAATCAAATATGAGGCCCAGAAACCTAAGTGAATCTGTAAAACATGAGATGGTGTGCATAATTTGCAAGTTTGAGAAATTAAAAACACATCTAGAACAATTAAAAATACATATACTTATCCAAAAAAATTAAAAACCTATCTTTGCAGCCCACTCCTCAAATCTTCTAATTGAGAGTTGCAACTAACGAGTTGCTGTCCACAAATAAGGAGCATTGCACATGGTTTCTGATTGTGGATGTTATACTATTTATGACTATGGTAAGGAGGATAACACTTAAAACACTCTCTTTTGGGACAGCATACCCATGGTCATTGCTGTCAGGCAGAACTTCATCAACATGGTACCCGAAAATACATTGTGGACTAAATGAATATAGGCAGATGGTTGTGGAATCCCAACTTTTGGAGCTGCCTGTTACTGTGAACTCTAATATGATATGTATGGTAATACTTAAAGGTGAATGTGTTGAAAATATGTATTTTTCAGTTGATTATAATACATATGCTGAATGTTTACCAACTGTTGAACATGTATAAACCTGGCAATGTACACAATAATACAAGAAATATCAATGTAAATTAAATCTGTTCTATCTCGGAAACCATTTGGAATAGGGCATATAGCCATATGAATTTTTTTGCTTCAAATTATCATTCATCTCATATTCCTGAATATTGACTATTCCTCCTAGGACACACTGTATTGTTAGTCAATTATCCACCCTTGCATTATGCACTGATTCCTGCATTTGGTTCCGCCGCTCGTGGTCTCGCGGTAGCGTCCTCGCTTCCCGAGCACGGGGTCCCGGGTTCGATTCCCGGCGGGGTCAGGGATTTTCACCTGCCTCAAGATGACTGGGTGTTTGTGTTGTCCTCATCATTTCATCATCATCCCGGAAAGTGGCGAAATTGGACTGAGCAAAGGTTGGGACATTGTACGGGCGCTGATAACCACGCAGTTGAGTGCCCCACAAACCAAACATCATCATCATCATCATCATCCTGCATTTGGCTATAATTTGCTACCTTTGCAACTTCCCTGTTTACAACGTCATCTACAAATAGCCTTGCGGACTTTTTGGTATTTCATCAGCTAATTCATTGTGAATGACATGCTTTGTTACAATGTGGTGTCCAAACGTTCTTGAAATATATTAGTTAAAATTATTACAGCTTACCTAGATCTTATTTTGCACCATCACCTTCATGGTAGTCCCCTTGGAGTGAATATACTAACCCAACTGTTTGTATGACACGTCTGTGGACAGTCTCCCCATATCCTTCCTCAAATTTCTTAGAACATCACTACTGAACTCTTTATTGATCATGTGAGCAGAGAGGACAGCCTCCTTATGAACATGAAATAAAAATTAAACAACCTGCAGCGGTCTCTTTTCCATTTAATTAATGTATGCAACCAGTTTTAATGTTCCATTATACCATTTTCAGGCAGCTTGACCAATGTAAACTGGAAGGAATCCAATCTCATGTGCAGTCATAACAGCAGCCAATATTAAATAACCAGTGTCTGCAGACACTATCGCTTCATTTACCAACTGATGAGTCATCACATGTTTGTATGGAAAGTGCACAAGCATCATGGAAATGTTCAGCCAACTCCAGCAGGTGATGATAAAAGAGATATGTTGTGCATCACACAACAGTTTACTATTTAAATCGCAAGAACAAACATGGCTACATAAACTTTCCCAGCATATTTAGTGGTAATATTCTTGCCGTAATGTAATTTTAAGGTATAGATCCCCAGTGGTGAAAGTTGGCAGAAACAATGAGTTGCTGCGGAGTACGTGCCTCTGTGGGTCAAGTCAAAGACTTTTCTTTTTTTAATATCATAATTATGAATGAAACGTGATTTCACATTTTACTTAAAGGATAACCCTTCTCTCTATTTATAATATTATCTTCCAATCTAATTTCAGCAGATCCCTGTAAGGAACAGCCTTAATAGTAAGATGCAGGAGCAATTATAAATAATATGGCAGCTACTATTATAAACAGAGACAGGGCCTATCCTTTGTCTGTTGAGCTCCTCCATCCCCTTCTCTCTCCACATTATCACACTCACACCAATGGGAGGCTGGTGGTTTTTACACCAACAGTATTTCTTTCCACAATGTAACTAATATGTGTACAAAATTTGACTGAAATCATTCCAGCAGTTTCAATGAAATTTTTACCTGAGGCTTTGCCCATGTACACACATGTCAAATATATTTCACATGTATTTAACATATTTTACTTGTATTTGTACACATATTTCACCTGTATCTCTAGCTCTGCAATATAATTTTCATGCTGCTCAATGTTTATGATGGTGTATCTTCTGAACTATGTGCTGTACAATGACATAATGTTGCAGATACATTCCAGTGGAATATGTGGCTACTGTCAGTGAAAAGTGTTGTAAATAGAGTTAGTAGCGATGAAGTAATAGATTTAAATGTCTTGCATGATGAGGCAGTTTTCATGCATGTGTGTTCATGATGTCATATGTCCTGAACTATGAGTCGTATATGTGTCATGAATACAGTTAACAGTAGAGAACTAGTAAATTAAAATGTCACCCTTCATGCTGCTGTTTTACTGCATGAACAGTGAAAATGTTGATGATAATTTTTTTTTCCTTTATCATTCTGTTGGGGTAGTCAGTGTGAAAAAGTTTCTTAAAGGTTTGAAATTATGTGTAAGGTTTGCTGCAAGTCTCTAAGTGCTCTCTGTAGTGGACTGACCCGACAGCCAATCCATTAGGACGGGTAGCCGAAAGGCACGCGTTTAAGCTCACGCAGGCTGGCGTGAGGTCTGGAAAATGACAAGGAATTATAGTAGCCAAAAATAGTACATATCTTCTGGAATACTTAACTTTAATTCATAATTGGTGAACATCGATCTGACGGTACAGGCATCCATTGCTAGGTCGTAGCAAATGACGTAGCTGAAGGCTATGCTAACTATCGTCTCGGCAAATGAGAGCATATTTGTCAGTGTAGCTTTGCTAGCAAAGTCGGCTGTACAACTGGGACGAGTGCTAGGACGTCTCACTAGACCTGCAGTGTGGCGGCACTCGGTCTGCAATCACTGACAGTGGCGACACGCGGGTCCGATGTATACTAGCGGACCGCGGCCGATTTAAAGGCTACCACCTAGCAAGTGTGGTGTCTTGCGGTGACACCACACTATCATTCTCAAATACTGGATGACTTAAGTATTGGTATTTGCATGTTATTGGTTACATTGCTTTTTCACCCCTACCCCCACTCTGTTGATAGGTAGGTGGTTCTTGCCCCCACAATGATGATTTCCAGACAGTAAGTGATATGTGTGAAAAGTTGGTTGAAATCTGTCCAGTGGTTTAGGAGGAGATGTGGACACACATACATCCACATATGTCAATTTTTATAATATGTATGAAAAAGAAACTTTTATTTTGCCGGCAAGGACATGCTCCACAGCAGTTCACCATTTCTGCCAGTTTTCCACCACCGAGGCACTGTACTTTCAATTTAAGTAATGGAGCAGCAGCAACAATTTCTCACATAGATGCTTTTAGTGAAATGTAAACTTCCACAGCCAGAAATGTCACACTTAATAAAATGTTCCGGGCTGTTACGACATGGTTGAATGGATTTCATCTTAAAACCTGACATTTCATTCTCATCTGCTGAGGATATTTTCAAGGAGGATCATAGCTTTGTTGAATGTCTGATTCGAACCTCACTACTGACTACAGCAAAATTCTGCTTCTGCACAGTGGCATGACATCACACATTTTGAATATGTAAGTGCAATTGGCCCTTGTTGACTGGCATCGTTTGTTGTTGCTATCATCCCGTAGTGCAAGAATGGACCACATCTTCTTCAGCACCGAAATCCAAACATCATTCAATTTAATGTCATCCTCCTTCCTATTTGAAATTCCTGGGGCATTTTACAATATCTATGGCCTCTCTGTACAGCCTTTCATGGTATCCACTTGTAGCTGCTAGTACTTGAGTCCTATCAAAATGAATGTGATGGTCTCCTGGCTGTAAGTCATGTTATGCAACAGCTGATCTGTCAATCTCCCCTCTTCTGCAATTGCCCTTGTGCTGTTCAAGTCTTTTTTGACAGTTCTTTTAGTAGTATCCACGTCCACCTCCCGACAAATACACAGAATCCTACTGCAGTAGCCTCCAGACAGATCACGGGAGGCGCAAATCGGCACGGCGCGTCACGGACGGTAGTTGCTGCAAGTAGAGTCCCGTCCTCCAGAGGGCACGTGAGAATTCGGACGCGACCTTTGCCGGCGTAACAACAACAACAACAACAACTCAGGCAGCACGGGCCGTGCCCAGTCAGTTAACATCGGGCCTGCCTAGGACTCAGTCCCGGTCTATGCTAAGTGAAGTGCTACGTAAACGTGAACAGTGTTACTACACCTACAAATTACAGCTTTTCCCAGTGGTTATCAAGCATTGTTGGCCAGTTTTAGGTGATCTTGTATCTTCCGTGTAGGTGTGATGTTCCAATTCTGGTCTCCAGAACAAGAGAGTGCAGCTTTTGTGTTCCTTCACATACCTGTCTCGCTGCAGAGCAGTCAGTGTTATTCCAAAGTTTTTGAGGATTAATCTACTATACAACTCGGCCAAGGCACAGAGGATTTTCAAATGGACAGAAGAGGCTTTACTATGACAGCGAATTCAACAGATCCATCGGAACCTGGCAAGCACAGACTGTAAGTTAATGTCTCTTCATATTACTATCAGCAGTAAATTGTGTAGTGGTGACTGGGATAGAACTGACATACCATTGCACAATACTATTAGGAAGCGTATGTTGACAATGTCTAATAGACAGATGAATAAATTTGATTATCTGCAGAATAATAAGGCACTTCCTGCATGGTTATCAACTTATCGGGAAGTTTGTTATCTGACTATGAGAGATCTGTGTTTGCCAAGAGTGGATATTTTGCCATTAGCCTGTGAGTTGTGCCCATGGAAGTAATAATAGCCAGTGTAGAAGCAGTTAATAGTGTGGACCAGGTTACGGCTATCCACAGCTCGTGGTCTAGTGGCTAGCCTTTCTGCCTCTGGATCACGGGGTGCTGGGTTCGATTCCTGGCCAGTCTGCCTGGGGACTGGGTGTTTGTGTTGTCCTGATCATTTCATTATCATTATTTGTGACAGTGGCTAGATTGGCTTGAGAAAAAATTAAACTGTGTAAAAAATTGGGTCTTTGTACAGGCATTGATGACTGCACAGTTGAGCGCCCCACAAACCAAACATCAACAACATCATCAAGGTTATGGCTGAAGAAATTCATAAAGGAGCTGTAAGAGTACTGTCTCACACAAAGCCTATAAAAGGTAATTTAACTCTGGGTGAGAGGAATGCCATAAAACACCTGAATAAGGAAGACAGTGTCATCACTCTCTCCACTGACAAGGAAAATGCAATGGTTGTTTTGAATGTGACCAACTATTATGGTAAGATTAATGACTTATTAGATCTGCAGACATATATGAAACTAAGTAAAGACCCCAATGACAAAGTTCTTAGAAGTGTTATGCAGTGGATAAAGAAGCATTCAAAAACGTCTGTTCGATTCAGTTACCCTAGCACCAAGACTTTATGGATTGCCACAGGTGAACAAAGAACATGTTCCTCTAATGCCTATAGTGAGTGCTATTGGTTCACTCACCTATTCAATTGTCAAGTTCTTGACAACATTATTATGACCGTATGTGAGCCGATCAGATTCATATTTAAAAAATTCGGCACATTTTATCAGTACATTAAATGGCATAGTGATACAACTGGAGGACATATTAGTTAGTTTTGATGTGGTGTCTCTGTTTACAATGGTTCCACTCAGTAAATTGTTGCAACAGCGGAATCATATTTTTTTTCCGGATGTTGCGGAACTGTTTAAATATTGCCACACAACCACATATTTCTTACGGAATGAAGGATGGTGTCACTATAGGAGGCCCCTTAAGCTTGGTTATAGTGAACTTCTTTAAGGAAAAAGTTGGGTAGTAGGCTTTGGAAACTGCGAAAAAGAAACCAAATATTTAGTTCTGTTATGTGGATGATACGTTTGTTTTGTGGCGGCATGGCAGGGAGGAACTGGATCGTTTTCACAAACATCTGAATGGGATCAATCTGAAGATTCAGTTTATGAAGGAGGAGGAGGCAGATGGAAGATTAAATTTTCTTGATGTACTAATTTTCAAGAAAGAAGATGGTAGCTTGGACCTCATGGTTTACTGAAAACCCACACACACAAACCATTACCTACACTGGGATATGAACTACCACTCACAACAAAAGCGAGGCATCATAAAAATGTTGGCAGATAGAACAAAGAAAATCTGTAAACCAGAGCTGCTTGAAGCAGAATTAAAACATCTCATCAATGCATTGCTCAAGAACGGTTATTCTTTGAGCCAGGATGAGAATCAGACATTCAACAAAGTTACGATCCCTCACGAAAATGTCTTCTGCATATGGGGACATAATGCCGGGTTTTAAGGTGAAATCAATTTGACCACGGCATAATAGCCCACAACATTTTATTAATTCTGATAGATGCTTTTAGTCCAATGAGGTATTAAAAACAGCTGCTGTTCATGGTAGGAATCAGTTACAGAAAGATTTAGCAAACAGCATTTGCCTTTAAAGATGGCAACTGGCTAGACTGCTAGAATATTGTGTTAAGATTATTGTATGATCCAGTTGCAGATCCAACAAGAATATTATTACAATAATATACTATTTCAGACGATTGAAGCAAAAAATTACTTACAGTCACATGTATTTCACAAACTGACCATTACATTAAATCAGACAATTCACAAATTGAACAGGAAACAGTTGCAGTTCATGAAATACCCCCACCATGCACCATAAGGTGGCTTTGGAGTATTAATGTAGATGAATGAACTGCTGAAGCCTTTGGTGTTGCCAGCAGTGGCATATTTCCAAACTCTGAATCTTGATGGCAGTCAAGTCTGTTTTCACATTAGCAACTGGCTTGGATTTAGTGACTGCAACAGTTAAGACTGTACTGGAGATGGTTTTGTTAGTGTCACTGATAAAACCGTGCTGAGGAGACAGATTTACCACCTTCATTTATGATGCATTTTGTCAAAATCTCTCTCCCTACTCTTCTTCCCTACCTCTTACATCTTCTCCTTTCACCCCACTCATCAGAGCTGATACCATTGCTCACTAGAGTTATGCTACAGAATTAGTGTCTGGTAAAAAGTTGAAAGTTTGAGAAATGTGCTAAGGCATTCAGTGCTCCTCATTTGTGGAAAAAATTTCATTCTGTTAAACATAGCTGTATGCTACTCAGTGGATTTTCTCACAGGCAAATGGTTAACTTTCCTAAGACCATATGTTAAAAGGAAGATAAAATAAAGTTCTGAATTATAGTTCTGAAAGGTATAAAATTCATTATTTTCCTGCCATTTATTGAGAAGTATAATGGAAATTCTTAAAAATAAGTCTAGAAAATTGTCGAAAACTAGCTACAGCTTTGTAACATTGCACTAGAGGCCACTTATCTCTTTCATCCACATTCTCAATTAAATCACACATCATTCAGCAACACAACTTTTCGTTATCCATGCACTGACCAGCCTATAAAGAGCACTCACTGGCAGACTAAGGGTAGATGACTAGAGTCAGATAAATGCATAATGACATGTCTTAAAACACATGTGTATCTCTTGAATTTTTTCTTACCTCTTTTGAAGAAATCATTCGTATAACCCCATGAAAAAATGAAGAGTAGTCTTCCTCATGGTCATTAAATTTCATATCTGAGATTATGGTATTTAGCAGTCTGATGGCTGGGGCAACATCTGTGTCATCTTTCAGTCTTTGTAGTTGCTTCAGTTCCTCTGGTGAAATTTCTAATGTAACTGAAATCTTTTTTTGGATTTCGTTATTTTTACTGACACAAATGTTCACCAGTAAGTTAATAAATCTTCGCAGGAAGTTATGCTCCATTTCATTTTTTGCACATCGACAAATGTCTTCCTTTGGCAAATTTTCATCAGACTTTGTTTTACTTTCAGTTTCTGTACTTTCTCCTTCATTTTTTTCAAGCATATTTGTAGAAACTTCCATCTCTTCATTTATTTGTAGATTTTTTTTGGTGCTCTCTACATTTCCTGGTAGTTCAGCATTTTTACTTTCTTCTGGTAATTGTTTGATAATCACATTCTCAGATGAAGATTTTCTGTAATGAGAAAAAAGAACAAATACTAAACACACATAGTTCTTTATAAGATGACACCTTATGATTGTTACAGTAATAAAAGCCAAAAGTCCTGTATTCTGAGAAAAAAGTAAGAGGAAAATATTATTCCTATTGGGAAACAGAGCATATTCACCAATGGAAATTAGAGGAATAAAGGCAATGACACCTGAAATTCCATTTAGAGACAAATTGTAGCATCTATTACATGTAATAAAAGTTTTGTCACAAGTACACACACACAAAAATCAAATGAACACAATATTAATTATAGAAAACTTTGTCAAAATGGTAATAAGTGGGAAAAAATTATTGTTCTATTATCATTAAAAACAGAACTGGGTTCTGCAGTAATATTTACAGATAAATGTGTGTCCCCAGCCTCCAGATACCAACAATTGGTTACCACATTCCTAACAAACAGGAGATGATGTAGAATCTCTTTTTTCTCCCATAAAAAAATTGAAATAATCCAATATGAAAACATTTTTGATGATGTAGAATTTATTGTGGCCTCTGAACACCCTGCTGTAGAATTCAGAATTTTTCTATCAGGTGACACTAATTTTTGTTTTTCTTACTCTTATTTAAATGATTGCAACTGGTAAAAGTAATTAGATGTAGCAATGGAAAAACATAAATGAATATGGTCAGCAAGAAGTTTCATAATGTATGACCAGAGCTATCATTATGAACAGCAAGGAAAGAAAATATGTTCTGGTAATGATTATGGAAACCAATAGTGACCATACAGCCTTTTCTCCAAAGTATATCACACAGACACAAGAAAATTGAGATCTGGTGACAGTCGCAGCCAGGGCAGCTGCGTCATTTAATCCTTATGTTTACAAAACCAGTCCTGGATGATGTGAGCCATGTGAGCAGGGGCCCTGTCATCTTGGAACACAGCATCATCATTGGGGGACTAATATTGTACTGTGGAATGGACCTGAACAGCCAAAATGGTGACATAATCCTTGGCAGTAATGCAACCTTGCAGAGTAAGCATGGGGCCCATGCAGTATCATGATATTGCTACCCAAATCATCAATGAACGCCCACCACATTTCAATCTCGGCAAAAAGAAGTCTGCATCATAGGCTTGTGACAGCATACACGAAATGTGAACTTGGGTAGAAGTTGGGGACAGTGTGTAGCAAGACTCATCTGGCCAAATGATTTTTTTCCATTGCTCCAGTGTCCAAGTTTGCTTTGGCAGCATGTTTACCTATTACAGGCATTTGCATTACTAATGTGCGGTTTCAGAATTCCAGCTCGCCCTGTAATTACAGGCTTATGGAGCTCCTTTTATGTAATTTTGGTGCTGACACCTTTCATGAGTGTGAAATTCAGTTCTGCAGTGACTTTGCAGCTGCTGTCCCCTTATTTTCCATCATAATCGTCTTTAATGACCGCCTGTCATGGTCACTCAACACACATTATCATCCGCATTGTGACTTAGCAAATGATGATGTTTCTGCTGTATCTACACTTCTCATTGAGAACCCCAACATACACAGATTCACACTGGGTGATAACTGCATGCCAAATAATGACAAGGTTAGAGAAACATTAACAGAACCATTAACTGCCCAAGTACAGAGTCCTATGACTGGCATGTCTCTGGCTCAAGAACATTCACATACAGTGAAGAAAACACATGTGGATGAGGCCCTGCTGCAGCAGCCTGATATATTTATATTTATATTTGTATTTGTATTTGCTGGTCAGGGTGCTGGCTGCAGGTGCACCTGCTTCACCCAGCTGCCGCTGACACCAGATACAAATCCTGCAGTGGCAGATTGTGCAGGTGTGCTGCCATATCCCTCCCCTTTTCTGCAGAGCTGGTGAAAACAGGAGGACCATGCTGGCCAGGTCGATGCTAGCAGAAGATCGGCATAGGCGAAGAAACCACCAGATGCATCCAGAAGACCCGACAACAATGATAACGGTGACAGCAGTGGCGCAACGCCAAATTCACGGCAACGATGTTGGCTTCCATCGGTTGATCCACATCTAAAGAGGCAGCAGCACCACAGGGATTGGCTGTCGGCTGTCTCTGGCCTGGCGGGGTGTAAGAGCTGAAGTGGCCCCGACAATTGTGCACTGGCCACGGTGATGACCACACATGTGGAGGCTCTGTGGGCCAAATGGCAACAAGCATTGCAGGCTGCAATAACAGGGGAAGCTCCGCCCCGTGCTCTGATGAGCATGCGATATCTGGCCAGCCGCTTTCCAACATCAGTTAAGGGTTCAGGGTGGGCAGTAGATCCATCTTGACATCAATGATGCCTGCTGGCAGGCTGTGGTGCAGGATGGAGTGGATGTAGCAGCGTAGGTGTTGTTGGCCGTGTAGGACTTCCACTAGGCTGCACCTGTTCAGGGGGGTGGTCATGTAGGTGCTTAGGAACAGAGGCTACATCATATCAGTAGACGAGTTCACCAAGCACTTTGCCATTTGCATCTTAAATGCATGCACCATATGTTCCACCTCACCACTCCATTGGGGGTGAAATGGTGTGGACGTGAGGTGAGAAATACCAGTCTGGCTGCAGAAATCATGGAACAATGTCAGGGCAAACTGTGAGCTATTATGGGAATCAACTTTCTGTGGTAACCTTCATCTGCAGAAATCTGTTGAGATGCAACTCATGTGCATGACTTATGGGTAATTTGACAGTGCATCCACAACTACTAAATACATGGAATGACAGAAAAGACCCGCAAAATCGATATGGGTGCAGTCCCTCGGCTGATCAGGAGTGGGTTGGAATGGCAGAAAAGACTCGCAAAATCGATATGGGTGCAGTCCTTTGGCTGATCAGGAGTGGGCCATGGAGCAAAACTTCGAGGAGGGGCAGGGGTTCCCTGATGCTTGGCACACTATTTGCAGCCACGCGGAGGGGCAAGCTTCTCAGCCGCTGAATGAGGGCTGGGCCAGTAGACAACATATCTTGTTAGCATTTTCATGTGGGTTATGCCACAGTGAAGAAACCACAGGACTGATGGGATGCCAGTGTGGGCTTTATCCGAATCCATACTAAAGAGGAGGGTTTCATCAACAGTCGCCAGCTGATTACTGGTCAAGTCTTTGTGTGGTCCCGCAAGGAAGCCAAGAACGGGGGCCAAAAAGTGCCACAAGTGGTTTATGGTTGGCAATGAAATGAAATTTGTTTCCATATAGGAAGGCATGGAATTGTAGACTGTGTAGACTATTGTCTGTTCTTCCTTTTCTATTTGTGAACAATTCATTGAGATGCTATCGACATCTTTGAGGCCAGCTACCCACGCTAAATAAGACTGGCCAGAGTTCTTTTGCTGTTGGTGAACTCCAAATAGGCAACTACCACATGGGTTTGCTTATGATAAGGAAGTCACACATTTCAGAAAATGACAATGCAGATGATCTTTCAATAGACCAAGTTTTTGAAGCAAATGAAATGTTTCAGATGCAGTCATGACAAGAAAAACGCTGAAATGCTGCAAAATGTTGCTGCTTACATCATACTTATGTGTTCAAATCTTTTTCTTTGCTTCTTGGAATGGTGGGAAACCTGGGGGTGAGAGGTGGGGGAGGGTTGCACGGTCAGGCACATGACAGCTAGTGGCTGGGGAGGGAAGGGGTGGCTATTGCTCCCAGTGAATTTGTAAATATAATTGATGAAAAAATCCTAACTGCTGCTGCTGTCACTCAAGTTGTTGCAACTGAACCAATGCCGGATCCGTTTTCACTTATGAAAGACATGCGTGGAATGAACTATATTGTTGCCAAACAACTGCATGCTGAATAATGACTAGGTTAGGGAAACATGGACACAACTATTAACTGTCCAAGTACAGAGTGCTATCACTAACAACAAAAACACACCAGCACAGTGCTGGACTGACTCAAGAACATTTGCATACAGTGGAGAAGATGTAAGTGGACAAGGACCTGCTGGCAGCAACCCGACATGTTTGTATTGCCGGCCGATGATACTGGCTGTGGGCAATGGTGGCACCTGGCTGCCACTAGTGTCAGATATAAACACTGCAGTGGCAGATTGTGCAGGCATGCCACAGCAGTTTTTCTAGTATCCATGCATTTGGTATTTCTTTCCTACTGTGTCTCTTCAAATACAAAAAAAAACTTCATCTATCTTGGTTACAGAAGCACCCACCATACGAGGACCAACAGTTTTCCCACATTTGAATTCACTATCCCCAATATAATAGATGCACAACTACACACAACACTGTTCTGACCACAACTGACACTTGCAACATAACAGATGGGCCCTGCATTCAAATGGTTAAATAGGAAGCGAAATTGTTATTACTTTTATCTTCAATGTTAAAGCATTTAAGTCTCTTTATATGAATGTTGTCACTTGTGCAGTCAAATAACTAAAATAACAGAAGATTCATTTGGTGATTTTCTGTCATTTGAATATTTTATTTTGTTCCGAATGACTGAAAGATGATTTTGTTGTGACAAAAATGTTTGCTATCTACATGTAACCACATTTCATTTGTCATTTCCCATAACTAAATTTGGGTCCTGTTTGAGACTTCCTGGTTTTCCTTTTGACAAAGTCCCATATAGTTTTACTTTTAGCTTTGGGTTAGTTAATTTTATAGATAATTTACAAATTTATTTGTTACTGCAATGTAAAAGGTGATGTACTTCCGTGCTTGTCCTAACCAGACCGATGACCTTGCTGTCTGGTCTCTTTCCCCAAACAACCCAACCCTCCTAACCTGTCCACATAGTTCCCTATTCATGATATTTTAATTTCCTTCTTTATCCATGGTCAGCCAGAACATTTCATAATTCCCATATGGAAACAGATTTAAAAGGTGTATATAAATTTAGCCAGAAATATATTAAACTTACAAATGACACCTAATGCATTATACTGCCACACATAATCCAGGATCAAATACCACTTCCAATAGCCAGAGCATCAACAAGAAGTAACAGTTCCTCTGAAAGCACATTTATTCTGCACACACTAATGTACAGACAGAGCTGAACAGCTGGTCTCAGCAAACATTGCTCTTGTTTATATGTACGTATGTTTTAGTAAATTCCAAAATTAGGTCCCAAGTTATTTCAGAATTCTTAAATTATAAATAAATGCAGGAGGGAATCAAACTGGCAATCTGCAAGTTACCTGCTAGTGATTACAAGTGCTACACCCCAACATATGATGTACAGCATAAAGCATTGTTCCTCGTCCTGGAAAAACTGCAACCCACTGTTTCAGAGTGAACTAGAGCTTTCTGCCTCTGGATCTAGTTGGTGGATCTTCATATAACATTACTGGAAGAATGTCACATACAAGTTGTATTGTCACTTCCTCATCTTCAATATGACATTCAAAATTGAGTTTATTCCATCAAGGTATCAATCATCAGGCAGATATTCATCTTCAATATATGGAAAGCCCCTATTATTGATCTGCAGCTCAGAATTAAGATACAATTTCATGCAAAGGGCACAAGATCACTCCAATTTTGTCTCCTCTATTTAGGATCATCATCTTTGGCTTTATAGGTGATGTCTGACATGTGACATAGGATTTGGTACACACTAAAGTAGTGCTTTTATAATTTTTCTTACAGCCTGACCACCCACACAGTGAAAAACTGCCTACTAAGACACATGAGTTGTAGACTACAGGTTGGTATTTGGTATTATAATTTTCACAGTCCTTATCCTGGGCATCCAAGGGTTGAACACATGCCAACTGTCTTTCTTCTTTAGTTCTGAATAGCGATGAGCTGTTTTATGTAATCCTTCTCAGTACTATCAGGTTGTAATGAAAAGAGAGTATCCATTGTTGTTTCAGACTCTCAACCATGGATCACATGAAATGATTAACAATGTGTATTGTCTTGCTTTGCTGCCATGTACGTGAATGTCTTGACTGGCAGTACCATATCCCAGTCTCTGTCTGATGTCAATGTACACAACAGGTCAAAAGTTTTCACTCACCCATGAAAGAAGCTATATACTATATTCCAATGTACAAACACATTGTACAAACTAAACAGACCAACAAAATAAATATTTTCTCTCTCTATCATTAAGTACGACACAATATGACTTAGATTTTAGCTTCTTCAAAGTATCCACCAGCTGATCTCAGAACTGCTGCACAAACTCTCACGATTTTGTAGTGTTTTTGCAAATTTTGCCTGTGAATTACTCCCCAGATTTTCAGCCTGTTTTCTGATCTCCCTGTCAAGTTCATCCCATAAGAGTTCAATGGGATGTAAGTCAGGTGACTGACTTGGCAAAATCATAGTTCAGTTGCCCACATTTCTCTTTTCTATTGACATACCCTCTGTAGTGACCCGCATAGATTCCACACCCACAATTGGGTCGCACAGTTGTAAGGTGTGAAATGATGCTAGCACTGGCAGAGGCCATCACTCTTGGATGCGCATGAAGCCTCTCTGCAGTGCACTACACCAGTCGGGTGATGGCTTATAGAGTCAGGCCTGGCCAGCCTCACTCTCCATCATATGTTGACATTCGGCCTATGTTTATCAGACTAGTTGTGCAGCCAGTCCATGGCAAGTGTCTTCTCGTACAAGTATTCTAAGCATAACAAAGTGTTGTGTCTGTTATTATTTGTGAGTACTTGTGCTCAGAACACACTGGCAATGAGCAGGGTCCTTTTTTTTCATGTGTTTTGTTGTGCTGTTGCTTTTCTCATGCTGTTTTGACATCGAGTGACAGCTTCAGATGTTGCTGCAACAACAGTAGGAACTACTTATGGTCATTTGACAAGCTGTGCTGGTGTTGCGCTCTCCCCCTTCATCTCCAACTATGTTTTCTCCTCAGTTCCCGCCTTTGACGAGGCAGCGGAAATTGGGACATGTACTAACTTTGCCTACAGCAACATTTCCATGCCTTCCACATTACGTATGTGAGGGTATGTTATTAGCTGTTTGTGTCATTGATTTCTCCCACCATTCATCAGGTGTTGCAGCAGTTGTCCCATTGCAGGAACCTTCCCGATTGGAATTTTGAAAAGTTATGCTCACTCCTGGCTTCCTATTACTGCCGCCGCACACACGTCATGGCCCCTAGGGTTGAAGTGCACCAATACATGAAGCAGTCCCATCAGTATAATCATGCCTAGGCCTTGAGCATCCATGGCCTTAGTCACAACACCATTTTGTCACAGCAAAGTCAAAAGAGTCATATACGGACATCATGGTTTGTGATGTTATCATCTGCTCCCTCTCCCTGAATAAGGAAGTCTGGCAATGGGCCCTCCAATTAGAAAGCCCCTCCCTCGAAGAGGTTTTGTCCATCACCCCATTGTATGAGGTCTACACTGGTGGCCAGCAGCTGGAAGCACTGTGTGGTATTGCAGCAGTACAGTGTAGCCCAGTGGCATCCACTGCATCCAGACAGGACGACCTCTCAGTGGTGCAAGCCCGACAATCAGGCAGCTTCTGCATGGCATGTAAACAGTATTCCAGCTGCCGCTCCCTGTTGCCATTGTATGCATATTGTTACTCCAAACATGACAGATCAAGTGTTTCTCCAGCATTGGGCTGTCTTGCACAGAATGCAGCATAAGAGTACATGGATATAGACATCCAGGAAGAGTCATCATCAAAGTCCATTCTCAATCAGGATTCTAACAAGCTTTTATGAAGGGTTTTGGTTCTTTTGCGACATCTGTACCTGCAGGTAGGCACCGGTGCTTTTGTTTCCCCCCTTAATGCCCAAACATATTCAGATCTCGGCCCACTGCTGTTGTCACTTGTAAACAGGTGCCTACAGAGAAATGGTGAACAGCAAATCCCCTTGCCTGGCCATTTCATGACTGATGTCACCTATAGATCAGTGACTTGGCCTATTACCTTTACGGTCATGCACGATGCTAGTTCAGCAAACCTTCTCGCGTTTGATGCCTTTTACACCTTTGGCTTTTCAAAATCAAATGTGTGTGAATTCTAGGAAAACTACAGTTTCCATAATGCAGTGGAATGAGGCTGGGTTGCACAGCACTTTTGTCAAATAGTGTTTATACGAGGTCAATTCTCCTTTGCTTAAAATACCGAACTTAGCATTTTCTAGCATTAGTTTGACATTTTGATGTGTAGTGCGAAAGCATACTGAGAGTGTTCTACAATAACCATTCTGAAAATTTAGAATGGTTCAAATGGCTCTGAGCATTATGGGACTTAACTTCTGAGGTCATCAGTCCCCTAGAACTTAGAACTACTTAAACCTAACTAACCTAAGGACATCACACACATCCATGCCCGAGGCAGGATTTGAACCTGCGACCGTAGCGGTCACGCGTTTCCAGACTGTAGCGCCTAGAACTGCTCGGCCAAACCGGCGGGCTGCAAATTTAGAAAATCCAATCTTCATTGCTGGAATTTAGTTTTGAAATAATAAGTCTTTCAGGTATTACTATTCTATCTCCATCCCCCCCTTCACAGTTACACAGTATTTCTTCCTTGGCATTACTCTGCTTTTTTTGTCATTTTCATAAAAATAATTACTCACTGATTGCACAACTTCTTGTGATAATAAATTCTCTCCCAGTTTTTGATCAGAATTTTCTAATATACTTCTTTCCTTTTTGACTGGCGTACCATGTAGTTGGGAGCATTGAATTCACGCATTATCTTCCTAATACTCCACAATTCAGGCAAACAAGTTAGTAGCATTACTTTATTTTTCCTATTACTTGAACAAAAACTAGCTTTCAAGTTACCTATTACAGACTGCTCCAATGGCTCATGTTCATTTTCTGAGGAATGCTTTGCATTAACAAATAACTGTCTTTTTTTAGTGCTAACTTAATGGTTTTTAATTTTTTTTGTGTGTGGACTGCTCCTTCATCTGAGGTACAGGGGAATCTCGTAATCCTGAATAGACATATTTAGTGTCTCCAGAACAGTAGAAGGTGGAGGAAAATAGCCAAAGAATTTTTGCAGTCATTATTTTCTTGAATATTTTTCAATGAACCAAACTGCTTCCTACAATTATAAAAAAAATTGATATCTTTGGGGTATCAGGAAACATATCAAACATCTATTCAGGGACGTTTCTTAGTCTCTTTATGTTTTTAATTGAATGATTATATTTTTTTAAAGGATTGCAACACTGTAGTGCAAAATATCTTTCTTCCTGAGTCATTGCATAATACCACCTGCAATTAAAATTTATAAATGATTCTCTACAGAACGCTAAGAAAATATACTGAAATAACAAGTAATGACTTAGATAATCATTTTGTTCACTAACCAACACCTTACAGAATATTAATGAAGCTTGTATCACTACATAATTACCAACAACATTTACATTAACTTCCACTAAATCAGCATGAAGATTTATAGGTTTAAAGCAACTGAATCATAACATCTTTGGACTCATAGTTACAGATGGCTTGACCCTGAATTGGAATAGCAGGGCCTGGACTGCAGCCACCTAAGCTACAGTAATAGTAATTAGCTATTTATTATTCCTGGAATCAACCACTGGAACTTCTATCCCAGTTTGTTCTTTTTGCATATAGTTATCACACCTGTCTGTGTGCATCTTAGAGACACTGAATCTGTACCTCAAGTTATGGTCTGGGGTAAAATTTCAAATGACAGCAGGAGCACTCTCATGATTATCCCACACACCCTGACTGCAAATTTCTACATCAGTCTGCTGATTTGGCCAGTTGCACTACTATTCACGAACACAATTCCAGGGGGTGTTTTCCAACAGGATAAAGCTCACCCAAATACTGCTGTTGAAACCCAAGAAGCTCTGCAGAGTGTCAACATGTTGCCTTGGCCTGCATGATTACCAGACCTATCTCCAGTCGAGTACATATGGACATCATCAGATGACAACTCCAGTGTCATCCATAAACAGCACTAACCATCCCTGTAATGACCAACCAAATGCAACAGGCAAGGAACTGCATACCACAAAATGACATCCGGCACCTGTACAACACAATGCATGCATGTCTGCATGCTTGCATTCAACATTCTCGTGGTTACACATTAACCTGTGCTCTAGCAACATTAATCACTTAAATATGTTACCTAAACAAATTTATTCCCAAAATTTCATTATTCTACATTAATTATTTTTTGATGTTATGATTCTTTTCCATCAGTTTACATCACTCCAATGTCTGAAGTTCACTGTTATGAAATAACACACTTTTCCTTGTCAACAACTGTTTATGGGTGGTCATTTTGTTTATAGGGGTTAATGGGTCATTGTAGTTTGAAAGACAATTTGTAACTGCATTGATGTTAATGTGACTGGCCATACAACACACAAAAAAGAGGAAGTAACCCTTATTAATGTACTACTGCACTGTTTGGTTATTATTGTTGTTAATATTATTACCATACACCCTCCCAGTGCTATGGACCTTGCCATTGGCTGGGTGGCTTGCATGCCTCAGTGCTAAAGATAGCCGTACTGCAAGTGCAACCACAGTGGTAGGTTATCTGTTGAGAGGCCAGACAAATGTATGGTTCCTGAAGGAGAGCAGCAGTCTTTTCATTAGTTGCATGGGTAACAGTCTGGGTGACTGACTGATCTGACCTTGTAATATAAACCAGAACGGCCTTTCTGTGCTGACACTGCACATGGCTGAAAGCAAGGGGAAACTACAACCATAATTCTTCCCAAAGGCATGCAACTCTACTGTATGGCTAAGTGATGATAGCATCCTCTTGGGTAAAAAATCCTGGAGATAAAATAGTCTACCATTCAGATCTCCAGGTGGGGACTACTCAGGAGGATACTACAATCAGGAGAAACAAGGGCTCTGAGCACTATGGGGCTTAACATCTTAGGTCATCAGTCCCCTAGAACTTAGAACTACTTAAACCTAACTAGCCTAAGGACATCACACACATCCATGCCCGAGGCAGGATTCAAACCTGCGACCGTAGCAGTCCCGCGGTTCCGGACTGCAGCGCCTAGAACCGCACGGCCACTGCGGCCGGCCACGAGAAACAAAACTGTTGCTCTAAAGATCAGTGCATGGAATATTAGTTTCCTTAATTGTGCAGTTAGGTTAGACAATTTAAAATGGAAAATATATTCTCAGTTTGAATATAATAAACTTTCTTGAGACAAAGAAGCTTATGCCCATGAATCAGCATGGTTTTAGAAAGCATCACTCATGCTAAACTCAGCTTGTCCTTTTTCACGTGATATGCTGAGAACTATGTATGACGGGCATCATGCAGATTACATATTTCTAGATTTCCAGAAAGCATTTGACACGGTGCCCCATTCAAGGCTGTTAACAAAGGTATGAGCATATGGAATAAGTTTACAGATATGTGAGTGGCACAAAGACTTCTTAAATAATAGAACCCAGTATGTTGTCCTCGACAGCAAGTGTTCATCAGAGACAAGGGTGCCATCAGGAGTGCCCCAGGGAAGTGTGATAGGACTGCTGTTGTACTCTATATACATACATGATTTGGCAGATGGGGTGGGCAGCAATCTGCAGTTGTTTGCTGATGATGCTGTGGTGTACAGAAAGGTGTCAAAGTTAAGTGACTGTAGGAAGATACAAGATGACTTAGACAAAATTTCCAGTTAGTGTAATGAATGGCAGCTAGCCCTAAATGTAGAAAAATGTAAGTTAATACAGAAGAGTAGAAAGAACAAACATGTAATGTTCAGATACAGTATTATTAGTGTCCTGCTTAACACGATCAAGTCCTTCATCTGGGTGTAACGTTGCAAAGCAGTGTGAGGTGAAATGAGCATTTGAAAACTGTGGTAGGGATGGCAAATGGTCGACTCTGGTTAACTGGGAGACTTTTAGGAAAGAGTAGTTCACCTGCAAAGGAGACTGCATACAAGATGCTGGTGCGACCTATTCTGCTAGAGTGATTGGGATCCATACCACGTAGGATAGAAGGAAGGCATAGAAGCAATTCCGAGGCAGGCTGTTAGATTTGTTACTGGTAGGTTTGAACAACACATAAGTGTTATGGAGATAATTTGGGAACTCAAATGGAAATTCTTGGAGGGAAGGCAATGTTCTTTTCGAGAAATACTATTCAGAAAATTTAGAGAAACGGAATTTGAAGCTGACTGTTGAAGGATTCTAATGCCACCACCAACATACATCACACATAAGGACCACAAAGATAATAAACAAAAAAATATGGCTCATACGGAGGTGTACATACAGTCGTTTTTCCCTTGCTCTATTTGCAAGTGCAATAGGAGGGGAAATGATAAGTAGTGCTACAGGTACCCTCCGTCATGCACCGTAGGTTTGTGTGGTATCTACGTAGATGTAGCTGTAGATGGATAAGTTGAAGTTAGATACAGTGGAAATCAGTGAGGTTCAGTGCCAGGAGGAACGAGACTTCTATGGCCGACTTATCCGTGTGACCCAGGCAGAAATTCCTCTTACATTCAACAAGACGGGTGTTCACACTTCTCTTTGTGGTACAGATATAAACCTGTCCACAACTACAAGGAATTTTATATACCCCCAGTGTAGCCAAAGGGTGCCGTGCATCTTTTGCTGATCTTAAATATTCTTTTATTTTCCTGGTGGTTCTGAAAATAGTTTCCACCCCATACTTGCTTAAAACTTTTCCGATGCGATCTGTGACCTTACTAATGAACGGAAGAAAAACTTTGCCCTTGGGCGACTATTGTTCATCGTTGCTCCTGATTCTCTGCCTAGAGTGAAGTGCTTGATCTATATCCTTGCTAGAATAGCCATTCTTCACGAAAGTTGACCGTACTTGTTCAATCTCGTCTTTTAAATAAACAAGTTCATAAATTTTGTATGCCTTGTCTACCAAGGTTTTCATTACACGTCTTTTTTGTCTAGGGTGGTGGTTTGAATCTTTATGTAGATAATGATCAGTATGTGTGGCCTTTCTATACACCTTATGGCCCAATGTTCCATCCTGTCGTTTAATCACAGACACATCCAGGAAATTCAATTGCCCTTTCCTTTCCATCTCCATAGTAAATTGGATTTTCGGATTAATGCTGTTTAAATGTGTCAGCAAGGCATCCAACTCCTCTGCCCCATGTGTCCATACTACGAACGTGTCATCGACATAGCGATACCATCTGGCTGGTCTCTTACTGGCAGTCTGCAATGCCCGTAGTTCAAAAGTTTCCATAAATAAGTTAGCCATAGCAAGACTAAGAGGACTGCCCATAGCCATCCCGTCAATCTGTTCATAAAAGTTATTATTGTATTGAAAGTAGGTTGTGGTGAGGCAGTGTTGGAATAATGACACAATGAAATTCCTAGTAGTTGTGGACAGGTTTATATCGGTACCACAAAGAGAAGTGTGAACACCTGTCTTGTTGAACATAAGAGGAATTGCCGCCTGGGTCACACGGATAAGTCGGCCATAGCGAAACATGTTTACCAGGAAGGTGATCATGAAATAAAATTCAGCAAGACGAGTGTTATATCAAAAGCCTCGCATTATTATGCACGCATGTATAGAGAGGCTATCGAGATTGATAAACACCATAATAATTTTAACAAAAATGGTTCAAATGGCTCTGAGCACTATGGGACTTAACTGCTGTGGTCATCAGTCCCCTAGAATTTAGAACTACTTAAACCTAACTAACCTAAGGACATCACACACATCCATACCCGAGGCAGGATTCGAACCTGCGGCCGTAGCGGTCAGGCGGTTCCAGACTGTAGTGCCTAGAACCGCACGGCCACTCCGGCCGGCTAATTTTAACAGGAAAAACGAAGGTGTTAAACTGGATAAAATTTGGATGTCAGCGTTGCACCGCAAGCGTGACGATCGATTACTTTCAATCGAGAATGTTGGCATTACCAGAGACAATCTCATAGCTGATGCCACGTGATCGACAGTGGCGATCTCTGTACTGCCTATATAATCAGCGCTTCCTCGAGTTCTCTTCGCAGTTCGCCGCTGTACCTCCAAGGATGTCTCCCGCAGTCGGAGACGAAACGTCAGGGGAGAGTTTTATACTTCGACCACAGCCTATCAGCCCGGAAGTTTTAAGTGAAGACAATACCGGCCATGAAAGCTTACATTGTATGAAATAGAGGTAATGCAGGAGTAGGTTTAATAATGAATAAGAACATGGGAATGCAGGTAAGCTACTATTTAATTGTGATAGGGAACTGGAATTTGATAGTAGGAAGAAGAGGCGAAGGAAAAATTCTAGGCGAATGTGGACTGGGGGAAAGGAATGAAAGAGGGAGCCACCTGGTAGAATTTTGTGCAGAGCATAATTTGATCATAGCTAATACTTGGTTTAAGAATCATGAAAGAAGACTGTATACATGGAAGAGACCTGGAGACACCAGATGGTTTTAGATTGATTATATAATTGTAAGACATAGATTTCAGAAAAAGATTACAAACTGTGAGACATTTCCAGGGGCATATGCGGACTCTGTGATCAAGTTATTTGTTATGAAATGTAGAATAAAACTAAAGAAACTGCAAAAAGGTAGAAAATTAAGGAGATGAGATCTAGATATGTTGAAAGAGCCAGATGCTGTTGGGAGTTTCAGGAGGAGCATTAAGCAACAACACTCATGGGTAAGAAATACAGTATAAGCTGAATTGGAAGCTTTGAGACATGAAATAGTGAAGACTGCAGAGGACCAAACAGGTGAAAAGAAAAGGCCTAATAGAAATCCTTGAATGTCTCAGGAGATATTGAATTTAACTGATGAAAGGAGAAAATATAAAAATGCAGCAAATGAAGCAGGTGAAAGGGAATACAAAGGGTGCCTAGAAAATGAGACTGACAGGAAGTGCAAAATGCCTAAGCAGGAATTGCTAGAGGACAAATATAAGGATTTAGAAGCATATTTCTCTACAGGAAAGATAGACACCACACACAGGAAAATTAAAGAGGCCTCTGAGGAAAGAGAAGCAGCTCAATGAATATTGAGAGCTCAAATGGGAAACCAGTACTAACCAAAGAAGGGAAAGCTGAAAGGAGTATATACAGGACCTATACAAGGGAGATGAACTTGAAGGCAACATTATAGAAATGGAAGAGGACGTAGATGAAGATGAGATGGGAGATATGATACTGTGAGAAGAATTTGATAGAGCACTGAAAGACCTAAGTCGAAACAAGGCTTTGGGCGTAGACAGCATTCCTTCAGAGCAGCCTTGGCAGCCTTGAAAGAGCCAGCCACGACAAAACTCTTCCATCTGGTGAGCAAGATGTATGAGACAGGATATTACTGAACTATCAGCTTAATAAGTCATGATTGCAAAATACTAACATGAATTCTCCATAAAACAATGGAAAAACTGGTAGAAGCTGAACTCAGTGAAAATCAGTTTGGATTCTGGAGAAATGTAGGAAGACGTGATGCAATACTGACCCTACAACTTATCTTAAAAGATAGGTTAAGGAAAGGAAAACCTAAATTTATAGCATTTGTAGACTTGAGAAAAAGCTTTTTACAATGTTGACTGGAATACTTTCTTTTACATTCTGAAAGCAGCAAGGGTAAAATACAGGGAATGAAAGGCAGTTATAAGGGTCTAGGGGCATGAAAGGGAGGCAGTGGTTGAGAAGGGAGTGAGACAGTGTTGTAGCCTATTGCCAATGTTATTCAATCTGTACACTGAGCAAGCAGTAAAGGAAACAAAAGAAAAATTTGGTGTAGGAACTGAAGTTCAGACAGAAGAAATACAAACTTTGAGGTCCGCCAAGGACACTGTGATTCTGTTTGAGGCGGTAAAGGAAAAGCAGTTGAAAGGAATGGACAGTGTCTTGAAAGGAGGAATAAGATGAACATCAACAAGAGTAAAACAAGGATAATGGAATGTAGTTGAATTAAATCAGGTGTGCGGCACTGGCCGCATCCGGTCAGTCCTACACTAAAATATGCACGTCATTAATCATACTGCTGCATACCCTACAGCCGCCACTGCAGTAAGAGTGTGCTGCCATGAACACAAACACTGCTGCCAATGATATGCAGGCACCCCTCTCTGAATCTTCATTGGTGGGTCTACTTAAGTTCAAACATTGATACACAGTGATCTTTTTTGTGTGTTTGCTATTTCATAATATTTACAGACTTTCATAGTGGTCAGGGCTTGTCATCTATGGCAGTCATCGTATTGAAGATTGACTGAATTGCTATTTGGGCAGCAGAATAACTGATATATTGCTACAGAAGAAGCTGAAGATTATGTGGGTAGAACACATAACTAATGAGGTCGTACTGAACAGAACTTGGCAAAAAAGAAATTTGTGGTGCAATCTCACTCGAAGAAGAAATCGGTTGATAGGACACACACTGGGACATCAAGGGATCACCAATTTAGTACTGGAGGGAAGTGTGAGGGGTAAAGATTGTAGAGGGAGATTAAGAGATGAATACAGTAAGCAGATTCAGAAGGATGTAAATGGCAGTAGTTATTCAGAGATGTAGAGGCTTGCACAGAATAGAGTAGCACAGCTGCCTCAAACTAATCTTCGGACTGAACACCACAACAACAGCAACAACAACAACAATAAAATAGTTAAAATTTTAAAACTGAAGCCAAAAAATTATTAATCAAAATCAGACACACTCCCACACAAGCAAACATTCAACACTCTTTTACACAAAATCCAATACTGTAACTACACATTTGTTTTAAAAGTAGGCAAATGTTAAAATACAAATAGGCAAGCAAAACAATTAATCCACAATGTTGAGGGGAAATCCAGATAGACTCTAAAATCTTGTAGCTAACGATTCAAGTAAGTCAGATGTCATAAAACGCATTCAATACATGTTTTGCCATACTTGAAAACAGAGGGCAGATTAGCTTACAAACTGGTTTCTGCATTCTTGTCATGATACAAAACACGTTCAATTAAAATGTGGCATACAGAGGATCATACACCACAAATCATGAACTGTGATGGGCCTTCTCGCTAAAGGAGAAACCTGTGTGATAGGGCTATATGCTACCCAGAGGCACATTACCTTTATTTCCTCTCACCTCAATGAATTGGCTTGACCAACTACAGCTTCTTGTTCTGTACATCCAGCTTTTCCTATTCTTCCTGATACATGATCTTGTGCCTTAACAGCAAGGAGATAGCATGTAAAGTGACGACAAATTTTGCCACAATATGTCCTGTGGAAGCATGCTTATCTGATTCATTTGCAGTGCCATTTCCATGAATTCTCACATACACTGATACCCAGTAGAATGATACTTCTTTCCTTGACTCAGTAGGTGAAAAAGTTAGTCCTGGAGGGTTTTTACACTGCCACCTGCCAGGTACAATAACTGAACAGACTGAAGGACACTTTGTGGGTATGAGCATACCTATCTGGCAAATATGATTGAAAGTTATGTGGAGGATTTCCTCTCACTAGTTAATAAGATGTAGCAACATGTAGTACTGAATATGATCACTATCAGGAGCAGTGTGTGGAGCTTGGGACAGAACTGATTCCAGCTCACTCTTGAGGAAATGATAGTTGTTCTTTACTTCATAGCTGTAAATAAAATAGCAACCTCCCATGTATATGATCTCTTTACAGCAAATAAAACCTAGATCTGCGATAGCTGCAGCATTTACACTAACATAAGGTTCCACCATTGCCATCACTGCAGCTGATATAGGTGACCTGGATTCTTTGTTGAAGATCCTTCTGATAGCTTCCATTTCTTTAGTGCAATTTATTCTTTGATTGAGTTTAGGAACTCCTGACTTGACAATTCATTTTGGCACCTTCCTTTCTGGGCTGCTCTGTCTCAGAAGTTGCTTTATATGGGGGGGCAGTTGCCTGAGGAAGATATGAAGCCATTTACCACCAAGCAGCATGTCTCAAAAACATGACATAACAATAGTGAAGAATGACCATCAAGCACTACTAAAAAGTCATAAATCATTTCTTGAGGAGGTATAAGTTCTTAGAATAGATAAGAGTCTCAAAGATTCTTCCTATGGTGCATGTAGACAAGTCTCATGGCATATAATGTTCTTTAATATTCCCCTGAGGAATGATTTGGGAAGTTGAACAATGCAAACTAGCAGTCTCACTGTCTACAGGCTCACTTTGCAGAAGATGCAGTGAGCGCACATTATTAACTGAAAAGCTGTGGTGAGGCTGACAACATGTGAGACATGATATTCATTGGCACTGAAAAACTGCTGCATCACGCATGACATTTTAATTTATTACTTCTTTACTACTAACTCTATTCTCAGTTCATTTCACAGACAGTATCCGCATATGCTGCTAAATGTACCTGGAAAATTATATAAATGCACAACACACAGCTGAAAGGATAAGACCTCATAAAAACTGAGCTGTGTGAAAACAAAATTCACTATATATATGGGTGAAATACATGTACACAAATGTGTGAAATACGTTACCCTAGATCGATTTCAGTCAAACTTGGTACACATGTAACTTACTATCTGGAAAGAAATACTGTGGGATAAGAGCCATCAACCTCTTATTGGGGTGGAAGTGATGGGCAGAGATGGGTGGAGGAGGAAGATATGAAGAGACACAGAAAGGGAAGGAGGAGACGGGCACAGATAGAGGGGTGGAGATGGTCAGAGAGAGGGGGAGGAGAAAATGAATAGAGAGAGGGGAGTACGAGAGGGACAGAGATAGGTGGAGGAGGAGTTGGACAGGGATAAGCAGAGGAGGAGATGGACAGAGAGAGGGACAAGAAGAACTGAGAGAGAAGGGTAGAAGGAGATGGACAGAGAGAGTGAGGAGGAAGAGGTGATGATGTTTGGTTTGTGGGGTGGTCAACTGTGCGGTCATCAGTGGCGTACAAAGTCCCAATTTTTTCACAGTCCAATTTTTACACTATCCAATCTAGCCACTGTCATAAATGATGATAATGATGAAATGATGAGAACAACACAAAAATCCAATCCCTGGGCTGAGAAAATCCCCAACACAGCCTGAAATCGAACCCGGGACCCCGTGATCCAGAGGCAGCAATGCTAGCCACTAGACCATGAGCTGCGGACAGGAAGGAGGAGATGGGCTACTAGAAGGCTGGGATAAATACTTGATCAGGCAATGCTGGGTACTCAGCTACTGTATCTACACAATAGCCACACAAAATTTTAGTGTTAAATATATTTTGCCTCAACATGCTGTTGAGATTACAAAATTGTAATTGGGCTTATAACCCTGTCCTATATTCAGATGGTACTACCTTCCAAAATATGTTAATTTAATAACCAAACAGTTTTCTACTTCGTAATCTGTTTTACAAATGGTTCAAATGGCTCTGAGCACTATGGGACTTAACATCTGAGGTCATCAGTCCCAGATCTGTTTTACAAGTCTACACAGTTAGTACATTGTTTGCCCACAGTTCAGCTCATATGGCACAGTTTTTATGTATTACAGATGTATACTTATAAAGTTCCTGTATGGTCATAGTCATCTCTACTCATTTTGGAAGTGATCCAATACTGTGTCAGCTGTGCTGCTCAGTTCAGCCCATCTGTCAGCAACACACAGAATTTCTTTGATGTCATTATATTCATATCGCAACTGTCAACAGTGCAAGATGACGTGCTTGGGGGAGCCTCTCTCCTCACATGAGCACTTGCTGTCTTGATGAAGGTGGACGTGGTGCAGATATACAGGGAATGGGCTGTGGTCAGTCAAGAAATGAACCAATGCCTCCTTTATGTGGTTGGTAGAAATCTATCTTCATTTCATATCGTTATGAACTACACTGGTGTCCAAACGTAGGCAACAAATCACTATTTCCCCATTCTGTGTCTAATCCATGATATAATCATACAAACTGTCAACAGACATCAGTAGAATCATGTTCTGCATGGAAGATGGCATTCCAGTCAATGGACAACCGTGTCAGTGATGATGTCAGGGCACCTATCAAACAGGATAGTGTTTGCTGGGTGGTCCCACATCCACAGTTGCTGTGTATACAGTCACAGACAGTGCAGTATGACACAAAGAAGACATCTACAAGAAACTTTGTGGTGGAAGGCCATAGGAAGAATGGGAACAGGGCAGTCGCAACCTGATGTGGTCCGATTGCTTAATGTGAATCGTTCCGTTGTTCCTCAGATGTGGTGACATTTTATAGTGACAAAAGCTAAAGACTAAACTTGTTTGGATTGTCATCCGCATTCTGCATCATCTAGTCCATAGTCTGTTTGAGATATCTAACTTTGCTAATACTGTTCATATGTTTGGAAGCCCTTTTTACCTTTTCATTCATGGTTTTGTATTTTGCAGGGCACACAGGGCATCCATGTTTTGAAAATCCTTCTGTTTATGTCCTACTTCATCATAGACAGAGCACTCCTGTTTGTGTAGCCTACAGAGTTTTAAGGAATGCCAAAAGTCAGAGCAATTGAAGCACTTTGTTACTGACACAAAGTTCTGTATACTTAGTGCATAGAAGTTTATGGAGACCCATTCTTGATTAAGGAGCTGGCTTTGCATCCTTGGGCTTATCTCAATAATGTTATTTTCCACTCCTCTGTCCCTTGGACTTGTGTTGAATCTCAATCTATCTTCATTTTGGTCATCCTTGCTAGAAAGGATTTCACTCAAATTGAGCTCATACATTTCCTCCAGGAAGTCATCGGCACATTGTAAATTGCCATTAGGGGACACCTCCTTTTCAATTCTTCACAACAAATTTCTTTCAAACATGCTATTTATTTACATGATTCTCTGGCAGTCTTCCTTTGAGTATGTCTCCATAATCACAATGTGTGCTGGTAACCTAACTGTTATAGGTTTTCTTTTCATTCCCATTAACAAATAGCATCATGGCTTGTTTGGCCTTGATATTTGCTATTTTTGAACCATCCTATGTTTCCCTGACATGACCCCCCCTCCCCCTCCCCCCACAGCCACCCCAGCTGCAAATGACACAGTTTGTCTTTACATCATTCACATGCAACTTTTCATTTTCTTCTCTGAGATGCTGGGCTTCACAACATGGCATTTTCAGCATTCCTATCTGTTCCTTGTCTTGAAATGACTTCTGCTTCAATGATTTGTTGCTTTCCTTTAACACATCTATCTCTTCTGTCCCTTTTTGTGTCCTTTCTAGTTGCTGTTTTGATTTTTTTTTTTAAATCTTAGCAATTCTTTGTGAGGGAGACATTAACATGTCCTTCATGGTTACATTTTTCCCTACTGTGGTGGTATCCTAGTATTTTCCTTAGAACCAGTGTCTGTCATGGGGGAGGTACTGTTCTCTTTGCCATTTCCCCTCACTTTGGGTTGTGCTCTTCATCGATATTTTCATTTGTGTTTCCACTGACTCCTAAAGGAGGTTCACACTGTGGCTCCATGTACTGCCAAAGAGACTCCGTAACTCACAGCCACTGTCAGCGCATTCGCATTTAATGCCTAAAAGTCCGCATACTTCAGTACAGAGATGGAACCAAACACAGGTCAGCAGTCAGACCCACGCATCCCAGCTACTACAGATTCATGGAACAGTGGGAGCCATGTTTGAACCACATGCCTTATATAGTGTAGTAACGACTAATTCCTATGAGTATACCCCTTAGCGCATTTGCTATCCTGCTTAAGCTTCAAAGATCTGTGCTGGTTAATGAATCATTATGGTATTTTGGGGCATTTGATAAGAGAATTCAGTCTCAGCTGTAACCATGAGACAGTGGACAAACCAAAACACCCTGTTGTGCCCTTTCTTGTGGAGATGTCATGCCACATCATCTTGACAAGTTTGAAAGCAATGGACAGAAGCCCATGTCTAACTAAATGTTTGAGTCAGTCCATTAGATGTGCTAAGATCACACACTCAGATGTTAATGAACTGGGTTCAGCCCCTAGTCCATCACAAAGTAAAAACTTTTCATATTTAATCAACATTTATTTGAGCATTTTTCACTTATTTCCTAAACATTTTGTCACACTTTTGTATAGTCATGTCAATATGGTACACAGCATTTATGATTTCTTTCCACATCTTGTATCAGGTCAATTTAATAAATACCCTTAACATTGAAATAGCATGCTAGAATATTTGTCACTAATCTTAAGTGCAGTTTCCTTAGCACATGCACTGAACTTCCCAAAATCTGCAACCCCCTTTTCTCCCTAACACATGTGTTTCTTACTTATACTTTCTCTGGTACTGATGTGATTGTTTCATTTTCTTCAGTATGACCTGAGGTTTTTAAGATACATGAAATGCTGGATAAAATTATGATTAATGCTATAGCCTGAAAGATCATGTTTTTTTTTCTTGTTCTTTGCATAACCATTCGTTTGTATGAATCTGAGGTGACCTAAACCTGCTGAAAATGCTGTCCAAGTAGTTTGGTATATCCTCACAGTCATGCAGCAATATTACTTTCAAGTAAACATCATCATGGTGAACAATATGTGTGTGCTAATAGCCTTGTAAGACAAATCATTTATGGATACTGAGAGCATTAACGATTCCATCACACTTCTATGGGGTAAGCCAAACATTACATTAATCTGTGTTAAACATTCATCATTCACTATAAAGAAACTGATCCTTCTTATTTTTCTTCTTCTTCTGTGTTTCAGGGACTACACAGCTGCTGTTTTGACTTCACAATTCTATCTACCTCCTATGTGGTCACTGTATATTCCTCTTACCTACTAAATTGTATTTCATTACAAATTTAGGTATGAGCATTTGTAACAGTCTCTGAATGGTGCTACTTAAGTGAGGTGGGGCATTTCTATTTTTTATTGGCTTCCTTTGGAAAAAATTCTCTAAAATGTTTTTATGATGTGTTTGCATTTTGGTCACAATATTTCTATGTTTGTCATATTTGAACTAAATGATCACATTAACACAGCCTTGAAAAATGCCTCCACACACTAACATAGCTCAGTAGCATCACATAATACATACATTAGAGTCTTCTGCAAGTTCCTGTGACCTTCCAAATCTAATGGGTCCATCCAGTCATCGGCAGCAGTATTCATCTTACTGAAACATAGAAAGAATACTCAAGTTTGAAAGACACTTATCATAGTGCACATGACTTTACTCAGCATTATTGTATGCATTTTATACCTAGTAAGCAAAACCTAGTAAAAAATCATTTATAACACAAAAATGACAGATACTGCAAAAACAATGACATTAATTTCAAATTTTAAGTTTTTGTTGGACTACTACAAAATATTCTAACAATAAGCAGGGAGAGGAGGAGAGGGCCAGGGGAACAAGCTCCACCTCTAGAAGCCAACATACATCTCTGTTTTCGAGCTTCCATAAAATAAAAATGTGCATGACACAGGTAACGAACAGTTAAATACTTTGTGTTATCAAAACTGAGATTGCTGTTTGTATTCACAAGTCAAACAATTGTCTCATCACTTATTTTCAAAACAATCATGATCAAAATAGCACAACAGTACACACCACAGTGACAGAACAGCTCAGCGAGGGTGCAGTCAACACCTACAATCAGTATCCTATATTGTTGGCAACAATCATCCCCAAACCATTACAGCACAAAGCCTCCCAACTGCTGCTGAGTGCTACCATTCAGAACTAGGAAGTCTATGCGTCTAGTTATAGTACTCACTTAGTAATGTGTTTGTGAAAATGAGTGCAGCTTAACACAGAAAAATATACCACTTCCATGGTGAGTGGCAAGAACAGTTTTTTTTGTTACAATGCATAAAGATAGGTGTACACATTTGATATGTAGCTCTAACTTAATACCTAAGAAGTGAGTATGGAACTTCATTCTGGAACAGTTCACAAAGATTTAGAAGAAGAAGCAGCTGTCGACAGTGAGCTGAGAAAGAAGAAACTTTCTAGTCTTAAAAGTAAAGTAGTATTTTGTAAAGCCTGCAAAGAGTATTTAATCAAACATAGCATCATTTCATGTATCAGAAATACTGATCAAATATGCAAAATAATTTTAACAATGGCACAGTAGTTATGCAGTACTTTCTTGGGTCCTTGTTTTCCACATTTAACAAGTCAGAGGAAACATCAGCCATTTGAGACATGCCTCTGTCAAGAGCTACTCTAACAATGAAAGTGGAATTAGTGGTAGAAAATATAAAAGGTCAACTGATAGCAGATTTGCAATCCTGCTTGCGTTTCTCATTGGAGTAGCCAATAGATGGAATCCGTACACTTCAATTTACGATTTTTGTAAGACTGAATTTTTCAGATTTCAATGTAAAAGAATACTTGCATACAATTTTGACCTTGAAATATACCACACGAACAGAAGATGTTTACATTGCATTCAAATTCTTCATTTCTGAATATGATTTGCCAATTCAGAAAATTGCATCTATTACTACTGATGGAGTGCCTTGCATGATAGGCAACACAAAGGTTTTGTTACCTTGTGTGCAAACAACAAATCTTTCCTGTCTTTCTTTAAGTATCTTTGTACTCACCAGAAAGCACTTTATGGAAATATTTTGAAAATGGCACATGTTATGATTACTCTCACAAAAATTGTGATTTCAATTCACTCACAATCACTGCAGAGAAAAAAAATCTTACAGCATTGTTACAAGAATTGAACTGCTAATGCACACTGAAGTTCGATGGATGAGTACAGGTATGCTTCTAAACAGATTTAAAGAACTTCTGTCAATGATAAAATCTTTTGTGTCTGAAAGAGAGGAAGATTACTCACTACTGGATGATCTGAGTTGGTTGTTGGATCTGATATCTGTAACTTATATAACAGTTAAACTAAATGAGTTAAACAAAGAATTCCAAGGAAAAAACCAACAGTCATAACTCTTTATGTCTTCTATAAAATGTTTCATGTGAAAACTTGACATTTTGATAGCATAGTTACAGAAAATAAAAATATGAAACACTTTCCTCAAAAATGAGATTTCCACTCTGCAGCGGAGTGTGCGCTGATATGAAACTTCCTGGCAGATTACAACTGTGTGCCCGACCGAGACTTGAACTCGGGACCTTTGCCTTTCGCGGGCAAGTGCTCTACCATCTGAGCTACCCAAGCATGACTCACGTCCTGTACTCACAGCTTTACTTCTGCAGTATCTTGTCTCCTACCTTCCAAACTTTACAGAAGCTCTCCTGTCAGTACCGGACGTGAGTCATGCTTCAGTAGCTCAGATGGTAGAGCACTTGCCCGCGAAAGGCAAAGGTCCCGAGTTCGAGTCTCGGTCAGGCACACAGTTGTAATTTGCCAGGAAGTTTCATATCAGCGCACACTCTGCTGCAGACTGAAAATCTCATTCTGGAAACATCCCCCAGGCTGTGGCTAAGCCATGTCTCCGCATTATCCTTTCTTTCAGGAGTGCTAGTTCTGCAAGGTTCGCAGGAGAGATTCTGTAAAGTTTGGAAGGTAGGAGACGAGATACTGGCAGAAGTAAAGCTGTGAGTACCGGATGTGAGTCGTGTTTCGGTAGCTCAGATGGTAGAGCACTTGCCCGTGAAAGGCAAAGGTCCCGAGTTCGAGTCTCGGTCGGGCACACAGTTTTAATCTGCCAGGAAGTTTCATAGTTACTTTCCTCAAATTTGATCAGAACTGTTGGATCAACAAATATCACTGGATCAAGAAGCTGCAAAGAAGTATTCAACTAACCTGCAAGCACTGAAGACAGAGCCTGAAAATGATTTTCAGATTTCAAGTAAATGGAATCTGTTCTAGCTTTTATAGCTCAACCCTCCCAAAATGTGGATGTGGAAGATATTTCAAGTACAAGGGAATTCACAATACCTAATGCAATATTTCTTTTCCTGGAAGCAGGTTGGTTTGATTTGGGATTCCAATAACCATATTATTCCCCGCTCTTTTGGGTACAAAACCTATTTTTCAACATAATATCTGTTCAATGTGGTGGTCTTACACCCTGCTGCCACCTCTGAATTAGCTCCAGTTTTTGGCGCTTGAAGTATAAATAGCACTGGATGGGAAATTGCTGAAATAACAGTCTGCCTCAACCTACAATGACATCATCATATCAGAAGAAGAAAACAAAGTGACTTAAAACCTCTAGAAACCTGAATCAAAACAAGCAAACCATAAGATACATCAGAACTTACTCATTCATACTGGGGTCTCCTTGAGTGAACGCTCATGTCCTCTTAGCTATTCCCCTTCTGAAATGGGTTCTCCAAGAAGCAGAAGAGAACAGGGGAGACAAAAACCTCATTGACAAATAGTTTCTGTACCAAAGCTGAACATGAACAGGTTCAGAAGATATGTTGAGATCCTGAAACTGTTAGTCCAGGAAAGACTGATGCTCCTGTGGTCAGAAGACACAGTCTCCACCAAAAAGGTGACTTCAGCAGTGATGGAGCTATAGGTGAAGTATCCATCTATGTGGTGACACACAACATTCCACTCCCATCCGCCTTGGAACAATTATTCTGGCAGTTGCTATAAAAGTGCACATTCCAAGTAAGGTTAAATTGAGTAACATTTATTTACCACTCAATGAAGCTCTGTTTGGAAATGCACTCTCTCACCTGATTTCACATCTACCCTAACTACTCCTACAAGTAAGAAATTTTAATGCAAATATACGCCACGAGCATTGATGTCAACTAGGCCTAGTAGCACACAATTCAGCACTTTAGTGGTGTTATTCTACTTTGCTGACATCACAGACATTGCTGAGTGGGATGTGGTCAATGACTTTCAGTCGAGTAATGACCAATTCCACATCTGGAGCCATCTATCAGATTGAGCAGTTCCTGAAAGGTAACCACCACCCTGGATCCTCAGCAGAGGAAACTGGATGCTGTACAGCCAAGTGGCTGCTTTTGAACCGCGATACAGCATCCAGAAATTGGTGGACCACATTAAAAGCATACGCCATCAAGCAAGCGATGTATCTATCCCAAAGTCCTGTCTTCAAAGGCAACACATTCCATGGTTGGTTGGTTGATTTGGGGGAGTGGACCTAACACAGGGGTCATCGGTCTCTTTGGGTTAGGGAAGGATGGGGAAGGAAGTCGGTCATGCCCTTTCAAAGGAATCATCCAGGCATTTGCCAGAAATGATTTAGAGAAATCACAGAAAACCTAAATCAGGATAGTCGGATGTGGGTTTTGAACCGTCGTCCTCCTGAATGTCAGTCCAGTGTGCTGACCATTGTGCCACTTCGCTCAGTAGATTCCATGATGAGACATGTGCCACTCAGCAATTAGGATCAAGTGCATGGCTTTGTTGTGGTTCAAACACCAGCCATCTGCTGAGAACATCACAGCCTTTCAGGTCATTAGAGAAAGGAGATTTAGATCAATGAAATAGTGCAAAAAAAGGGACGACAACTATTTCTGAACTCAGTACTCTGTTACACCAGTTCTCCTAAGGTATGGGAAGCCACAACAGGATATTTGGCATATAACTGTTGTTATACCAATAACTGGTGTACTGAAGCAAATAACTGTTGTTATATCAATAACTGTTGTACCAAAGCTGGGGTGTCTCCAGTCCTGGAGACATTGTGTATACAATGGCAAAGTCCAGTACCTCAGCTCAATCACTGCAACTGAAAACCAGGACCCAACTTTAAATCACCATCAGGTATTAAGGGAGAGGGGCAGTTGGAATTTCCTTTTCAACAGCTCCAAGAAATGTAACTGCCCCTTTTTTTATATGGGAACAGGATTGTGCATTATCTCATGCCAATTCTGAAATAAGTACAGCATGTGGGAAAGCAAATGAGGTTTTCTCCCATCTGACAATAGTTTTTGACACACAGCATTTTGTGCTGAGAGTGTAGTTGTGTTGTCACAGTCTGTTGTGCATTAATTTTGGAATTGTTAAGGAAAGTTTATGCTGCAAATACATAGTCAGTGCATAGAGTACACCATGAAAGCACACTCTGTAAAATTGGTTCAAAATGAAACATACATCTTTTTGATGTGTTATGTCCAGTAAGGAATGGAGATAGAGAGCTGTAAGTAAACAGTAATGTGTATTTTATAAAAAGAAAGCATTCCGTGTACCTATGTCAAAATAACTTTCAATTGGATTGAGTTATTCTGAAATTAATTATTTCAGTAAATATTGTAAAACCTCAGTATAGATATTTTGATATGTTGTATGTTATCGAAATTCATGAGGAAGTATGGTTTTGAAGCAATGTACAGTTACTACCAAATTAAGTCACAACGAGTTCTTTCAGAGCCCACATCTGACTATATCATGTTTTGTAGACTAGGTTGATACTTTTAATTGCGATTCACTCAAGAAAAGATCACCAAATGTTAAAAAACTATCAAGCTACAGCACAGACTACAATGGAAATGCTATGTGTAATTTAGTTAGTTGGATGGGGCACATTTTGCTTCAGCTGAAAGCAGCCACTAGTGAATTGAAGGTGGATGTCCCATCTGCTGTCTGCTCCATCTGACAAAATCTGCTCACTTTACTGGCCAGGGAAGAGTCTTGACAGTACAAGGATGCTATCACTGGTGTTAGTTTGCACTCTGCCTCAGAAACTCTGTTCTGTGTGATGATTTTATCAAGCTAGATGGGAGACTTAGGAATTAAATCTAGTCCCCACCTGATTTCAGAATCTAAATTTGGTCGAGTAGCTGAAGCACTGTACACATTATAAACTATTTCTCATGAAATGCCAACTTATACTACTGCATGATGAGTGGATTCATTTTGTATTAACTTCACGCTTTCAAGAATGCACTTTAGGGCAAGCTCTGAAGTGGATTTTGCCAACATAACTTGTAACTCCTCTGCCAGTTTATAAAGCCATGGTGAGTGTAGCCTCTGACAGGAAAAATCTATTGTATTATTGCACAAACAACTGCTGTAAAGGACTTGATCATATTACATCTTTCTGAAGAGACTGTTTGTTAGTCTATCTAATGGTCTACAGATTGTGTTTCTTTTCTTTGAATTCAGTTGCCACTCTACTACATCTAATAGCTGCAATGGAGGAGTTGTTTTACAGGGAAAATACCTCAAGGGGCTTGCAGGTAGGGAGATAGTCGGACTCACTGCTTTTTTCAGTAATTTTCAGTTGACAATACCATCCAACTTACCCTTACAGAGTGGGATGGAGAGCATATTGTCGTAAATAACAACTTACATATGAAAGAACAGTGAAAAGCTTGGAAAGCCTGTTAAAAAACCTAAAAAGTAACATGAAGGTAAGCAATCCTCCTATCTCTTCATAATAAAATTTGACTGTTTGGAGACATTCGTGATTCACAGAGTGAGGCAGTTTTAGTACACTTCCTGAAACTAGAGAAGGCTTGCACCTTCCTCAGTAGTTATCACTGCATGGTACTCACTGGGTGTGTAGGAAAGATACTATAATGCATGGTCAACAGGTGTCTGACCTGGGATCTAGAGGAAGAACTACTTTACTTACTTCCAGTGTGAGTTGTTGAGGTATTGTTGGGCCATCGACAATCTCATCCTGATGGAGGCCACAACACCACAATATTTCCTATGCAGACAGCATCTCACAGGTATATTGTTTGATCTTGTAGAATTTGTGGATGTCCACTCAGTCACATTGTAAGTTCTCCATGATATTTTAGCAGAGTCACTGCTTCTTCAAGTGATTCCTGATGACACAAAGAGTGATCAATGATGCAGTATTGTTGGTGCTCAGGAAAAGACTAAACTTCATCCTGACTTCACCATCACTACTAATTGTGGAGATTGTATGCAGTGTGGAACAAGCCACCTACACTTTATCAGTTAACAAAACTGAAGAAATATGCAGTTAAATTTGCCATGCACTCACCAGGGTCACACCACTGAAGACAAATATTTCAATGGTGGAAAGAGTGCAATGGTGATAATGACTGTTCCATCTTAAGAGCTATACACATTGCCACATAGCATATATTAATATTCAGTGCTTTTTTATAGAGCCATCTGCCATCCTCAAGATTCAGGAGGATAAACCAAGAATGGCAGCCACTGAAGCACATACAGGGTGTTCACTAATCTCCATGTCAGGAACCACAGGTTAGTCGAACCTGGATACAGTCAAGGCAGGCCGCATTCCCTGGCATGCTCACAGATATGGCATTCAACTTAGAGCTAGTTACAAGAAACACTCTGACAACCAATGGGGGTAGTTTGGTCCTTCCATTTTAAGGAAGATGACTAAAACTGTTGCCCTCCACAAGTTCAGTAATTTGTCCTGACTACCATGTTGTAATGAAAAGTTCTAGAAGGATTTATTTTTATACATCTCTGAATTGTTGATCCTAGTGGCCTAGTGGTAAAGCACATTTATGTTTTTGTTTATTCACCTGGCATTATTTTTTCAATGGTGATGGACATTTTGGCATGCTGCTTTTTTTTTATAGTTTTGACTTTCTTTGGTATGATATAGCTGTCTTTTTTGTGCTCTCTGAAACTTACCATAACTGTTTTACTTAGCACTGGTTTGACAGTATTGGTTGCTTTGTAACTACATTTACAGGAGCATGTATTTGTGGTTACACTATTGGTCTGCATCTGTGTGGACATGCCGACTTTCAACAGTGAACAGTTTCTTAACTACTGACACAAAGGATGTCATGAATGTGGGCTGCTGCATCATCTTGTGTAACTTTCTTCCCTCAGTGTAGGGTACCTGCTTATTTATTTTAATCTCTTGCACCTTCTTTGCTTCTGGAATATTTTGCAGCTTCAGTTCCATTCTGCATGGTCACCACCACAACTGATATAGAATTCTGAATTCCCATTTCATGCTAGGGTTGTGTGACCATATTACTGTCATTTAAAACAGCACAGGGGATTTGAGATATATAGCCACACTTTCAATTGGAAGAATCCTGCCTTAACATATTGCAGCACATTCTGTGAGTCAAAGTTTAGAATAAATGAATCAGTCTTTTGAAGCCCACCACTGAAGCCTTTAATCATGTTTTATGCATCTATTACTCCCTTATCAGACCATTTTACCAGCAATTCCTTCATCTTTATGTACATAACCGGCTTGAGTTAAGTGACTTATGTTTTTCTATCAAAACAGAAATTCCCATAGCTCCTTACATTTAAGCAGCTGGTCAGTTTGTTTAGCTGTGCTTCTTTCTCATTATATCATCACATCTCTAGGCTGTTTCACTCATCTGAGTGATGTAATAACACACTCTAGTGCTTTCTGAATACAGAAAGGACACTTTTTTCAAATGTCCCTTCATCCCATTTAATAATTATACATAAATATTGATACAGCTGTACCCTGTTACAATTCAATGTTGTCATATATGTTGCCAAGAGCTCTGGAGGAAGAGCCTGTTAAGCTCTCTTTGGTCACTGGATGGTAGATACAAACAGTGATCTACTCAACCTGTTGGAGGATTTTGTGGTTTAAGAATCATGAGGCACTTTGGTCCCACAAACAACTAAGGAAATAAGGGTCCACCAAAAGCTCCACTTGCGTGGCTAAACTTTATGTAACTTAAGTGTAACGAACTCCCCAGTGGTTGCCCCCTACCAGCTGTTTCAGCTCAACATCTATTCACCACATTAACATGTACCATTCATTGAGGTTCAAGGATTTTATAGAGGTTTATATCATGCTCAAAATATGAGCAGTCAAGCAAAAACCCATGCTTCTTGTGATGAGCAATGTTCCACAGGGGCACCTCACAGTGGTTGCCAGAGCATGCCCAGAACTTCCAGTTAGAGAGAACTAGTGGCACTCACTGGTCACCAGTTCAGGAAACCTAGGTTCATCAAATCTGTAGCCAACCCATGAAGACCTAGCTTCCTGAGGTACTCTCCAATTGGTATGTGTGCCTTACCAAATATCATGGATGCAGCAAGCATTCTACAGTTGGTTTGGAACTCACTACAGGTTACACTTCTGCAACTGCATTTGCATGGGAATGTATTTTTGCCTGCCTCTATGAGTTCTGTCTCTGAAAAAGTACATTATTATTATTATTATTATTATTATTATTATTATTATTATTTTCATACTGAGCAATTTAGGCTGATGTAAGAATTTAAATTCCTCTTCTTTTCTTGTTGTTTTCTATGTTTCCATTACTCCTCCATCTTCTCCCAATTTCTTATTTCTTCTGCATTGAAAGCTCTCTAAATTTAATATTTTATGCTTGAAAAGATTTGTGTCAGTAATATAAGCATTCTGGTTGTACCACTTTGGTATAGTGTTATACTTTTGTTTTTCTTGATACACATTTCTTGTTGTAAATGTTCTTCATCAAACCATATGCTCTCTCCATTTTGTTAACTCTTACATCTACTGCTAATTTTTGTAGTCCATTGGCTTGTATAGTTTCTCAAAGATATTCAAATTTATGTACTTACTCTATTTCACCTACTTCTACGAATTTTGGTACATTTTTTTTATGTTTGTCATTACTTTGTTTTTTTCAGCTGTAATTTTGAGACTAGTTCTAATTGCTATTTCTTCCAGATTTATTTGATTAACTGTGTCTGTCAGATTTTCTGAAAGAATTGCAAAATCATCTGCAAATGCCAGACAATTTACCTTAATTCCATTTGTTTTCCTTGTTAGAATTATTGGTTCAATTTTTTAGCAGAGATGCTGAATCGCAGATAGACACAACAATAGTACTGTCAAACAAGTCATTATTCCATCCTGAATTTTACATTTTTTAATTCAATGTTGTGATCCTTTAGCTCCAAATTCCATACCCTTACAATTTTTTCTAGGATGCAGTTAAACAGTAAAGGTGATAAATCATCCCCTTGTCTTACACCAGTTTCTATTTCAAATGGCTGAGATAGTTCTCCCATTAATTTAAATTTAGGTATCACTTTTGTTAGAGTTCCATGAATTATGTTTTCTAATTTTACTTTCACACCATATACTCTAATGAGTTTATCTAATGTCTCTCTGTCTAATGAATCAAACACTTTTTTGAAATCAATAAACAATACTATTAAAGGTTTTCTGTTAACATTCTAAGGGGAAGTATTGGTTTTAGGTTAAAAATACATTCTGTGCAGGATCTTACCTTTTGAAAACCTCCCTGATATTGTCGCAATTGTTTGTCTAAAGTTTCTACCACTTTGTCCAGGAGAATTTTTGATAATATTTTGTATGTCACTGGCAGAATTGTCAATCCTCTGTAATTGTTGACATTTTGTCTGTCTCCCTTTTTATATAGCAGGTGGAATAATGCTGTTTTCTTCCCTTCTGGACTCTCTTCAATTTTCCAAATGTTGTCAAAAAAAGAAACTGTAGGTAATTTATAATCTCTGGTTCTGACCATTTCGATAATTATGCTTTAATGGAGTTTTCACCACTTTCTTTGTTGTTTTTGATGGATTTGATAGCTTCATGAATTTCTTGCTCTGTTAGTGGGAAATCTTCTTCCAGATATTGTGGTACTGCTGGAAATCCCAATTTAACTGTTGGAGCTGACCAGTTTACGAGCCTGTCAAAAAAATTTGCTAGTACCTTGCATTTTTCTTTGTTATTTAATCCTATTTTTCCATTTTCATTTTTGAAACAAATACTTGGCACTTGATACCCTTTAAGTACATGTTAAAAAGTTTGGTAAATTTTTCTAGTAAAATTTTCTTGTATTTCCATAAGCTGAGTTTTTTTCAAAGGTTCTTTTGATTTTTCACATTATTTTTACTGTTTCTTTTCTTTATTGTCTGAATTCTTCTAAATATTGTTCTTTTTTTGAACATCTTCATTTTCTCCACTTTTGAGCTCTTTGTTCTACTGCTTCTTCACACTCTTCATTCCATCATGTCTTCTTTTTATTCTTCGCCAGACCTAAAGTTTTCTCTGCTGCTTTAGTAATTTGTGCCTGGAGTTCATGCCAGTCACCTCGTTTTGCTGTCTCAATTTCTTCTCTAAATTTTTCTATATTTTCTGTCTGCCTGCATAGCTGAGTGGTAACATGTCTGCCTACCATGCAGCAGGTCTGAGTTCATTTCCCAGCCAGATTGGAGATTTTCTCCACTTATGGGCTGGGTGTTGTGTTGTCCTCATCATCATGTCCTCATCATCACTGGTGCACAAGTTGCCCAGTGTGGCGTCGACTAAAATAAGACTTGCATCTCGGTGGCCGAACTTCCCCAGATGGGGCCTACTAGCCATCAGTGCCACATGGTCATTTCATTTCTATATTTCGTATTGTAGTATTAGCTTTAGTAGAGTTGTATCTCATTACTTTGTTGGTTGTATTTTTTGTTTTAGATGCGAAAAATTGTATTTTGATCTTGGAGAGATAACAATCTGAATCAAATTCCCCATTTCCAATCACTTTTTTATTCATAATTTCCATTATATGCCTTTTAGATATGGCTATGTGTTTCAGTTGAAATTCTCCTAGATTTGTATTTGGAGATTTCCAAGTTTTGGCTTTTCTTGGAAGTTGCAAAAATGTGTAGACATCAGTTCTAACTGGAATATTTTACACATATTGATCAGTCTCTCACCATTTCTGTTCATTCTTATGTGTACTGGATATTCACCCACAATATTCTTAAACTTCTTTTCTTTTCCAACTTACACACTGAAGTTGCTGAGACGTATTTGAATACTGTTTTTAGGTGTGTTGGAGATTTCAGATTCTAAAAAGGTCCATTTCAGATTCTAAAAGACCCTAAACCTGATTTACTTTCTCCAGATTTCTTCTGTTATCATCATTTATAGGCGCATGGCAATATTTTAGGGTATATAGCTTTTATTCTTGCACTGTATTGTTAACATGCACATTCTTTCTGATTTCAACGTAAATTCTGTTATACTAACTACAATTTTTTTGCTTACATAAAATTCTGTTCCAAACATTAGCATGTTTTCTATTATCCTTACTGCTGGTTTCTCTTTATAAATTCTGTAATTTTGTGGGTCAACTACATTCTTATCATAAAATCTCATTTCCTGCACTGCTAAGATTTATATCATTCTTCTACAGAAATATTTTCAATTCCTCCTGTTTCTCAATCTTCAGAAAAGAATTTACATTTAATGTTCCAAAGCAGTACTTCATTTTGAACTTAAAGGGCTTCTCAGTACAGTCTCTCTCTTCATCACCATGCATGTTAATATTATTCTCAGCTGATGCAAATGGACAAGTACATGATGTGAATAATACTGCAAAGCAAGGGGACATAGAACTATGTTTACCACTCTGTCCACAGTTTATGGGACTCATTTATCACTTTAAAGTCTTGAATCTTCTTTTCATCACAGAAGACAGGACACACTACAACCCATACAGGAAGACTGCCTGAACAATTTACATAAACCTGGGAATCTGCACACCTTGCTGAGTCATACTTCCTACATATTGCCTATGCTTTACATTATGCAGTGGTGTGCCCAAAATACAGACATTTAAAACAATGCATGGGTTTGTTATACACGGCAGTGACACAGCACAGATATGACAAAAGATAAACACTGAATTTTCCCAAGTGCACCATTGAACTGTTTCATTATATTTAAACAATGGAAAATGTTGGCCGAAAGCTCACTTTCTGACAGTCTGTTTGTTATGTCTATCTGCAACTCAACATCTCACTATATTGTGAGTACCAACTATACTCGTCATAATTTCATTCCATTTAACTTCCTCTTGACAAATTTCTTTGCCCACTCCTCTTGAAACTCAGGTACGCTGATGTGTGTGACACCATTGAATGTTACTAAACCTTTGCTGTAACTAAGGGTACAGTGCAGTTCATCAGTAATTTCATGCTTTTAGATGTCAATTGCACTGTAGCTGACACCAGTTTTCCATCACAAAATGCCCAATCAATAATTCATATATAACTAGAATCCAGTCTATAGGCAAGTTCACAGACTTGAATATAGCAAACTATATAAGTATGTACGCAGAAGAACACAACCAAAAATGAAAATCAAAGAGCAGCACTTTATGCCTGGCCAGTGACAGCTGGCTGAGACTGAGGCAGTGAGGAAGTCTGAGAAAAATGACATCTGTTCACCTGTCAGTGACAAGATAATGTTTGAGGCACTACAGTATATTTGCTTTAAGGTGAAGCAAAGTTCAAACCCACTTCTGGCAATATAATAGTTTCCCACAATTTTCTTAAGAGTATAGCAGTGGTTCTTTTGGGAGAAAAAACACTAATTCTTCCCCAACTCAGTTAGCATTCCATCTTTAATGCCCTATTTGACTGTATATGTCAGGATGGGCAGTCAGGGATATGCAATTATATTAAAAAAAACCTTATAGCAGTGTATTCAACATGGAAATTTATTACAAAAAATTACAATAGCGATTTCATATACTAATCAATATCAGCAACTACATCCAATCGTTTACAAAACGTAACACACACTTTTAGCTCCATATAACCTGTTACAGTTTTTATTACAAATCTGTTTGTAGAAGAAGATGGATATGTTGATTAGCAGTAGAGAAATATAGAACCTCACACTGACAAGTCCCCCCCCCCCCCCCCCACGTACTAAGATAATTAATCATATAGTCTTTTTTTAATTCTACACTATTTTTGGATTTCAAATAATGAACACATTTAAAACACATTTTAGGTTTTACATTCCTCCACCTAATATATGGCATGCTACCTATATATAAATGAGATACATCATGCATAGGGGATATGCAGCGAACAGGGACTTCTCAAAGAATCCGATCTTTTCGACTTGCATTTTAGCATCACTCAATATTGTTCTAGTCAACTGAGTATCTTGCCTAATTTCACTACTTTTGCCAGCAACAGTCCGCCACTCTTCAACTAAACAATTAATCTTATGAAACACAAAACTAAACTTCCTCACAGTCAGGTTACAATACTTAAAGGGATTTTCCACACACAACTGATTAAGAACACTCTTAGTATCACATTCAGATCTGATTGCAGAATCAGTAAAATCTCCACCACGATACTTAAACTCCACATTAAATGGAATATCTAGAGATGTTACAGTGGAGCACACAGGCTTCCGACCATATAAATATTGGGCAAATCTATGAGTCCAATGACGTTGACGACGATAACTGTTTGTCGCATAATAACATCATGTCCACCTCTGGTGAATCTTCTGACCTACAATCATGTGTTGACACCTCCATACACAACCTACTCTCTACTGCCTCGATGTCGATGTATGACACAATGGGTGATACAACTTCCTTTGAAACCTCATCTTCTACTTTAACTATTGAACACTGCGAAGATGACGCATGCACCTCAGCAACCTTAAATGATTTCTCAATTCTTCATCATAAATGATATCTTCATAAGAAATAAATATTGCAAGACCGTGATACTGAATACCAAATCCTGGAGCATTTTTAACACTAACTGTGACTCTCCTACCTTCAACAATTAATTTAAGAATATCAGCATACTGCAACCACTTTGACCAATCAAACTCATCAAACAAAATTACCTCACGCACATTTGAAATATAGCCACCACACCCAAATTCGGAACACAAAGGTCGACCCCATGAACTCATCATGACCAATGCTTTTGTCAACAACAGTAGATTTATGAATATTGATGGGACCAAATATATAGAGTTGTTTCTTGTGCAGAATTTGATTCCACCAAGATTCATAATACCAATTCACTACTTCACCAGCCCAACCACAATACTGCCCATGATAAGAACAAAGTCTACCACACTCCACATTCTTCCTATGGTAAACATCATGGAACTTCTCTCTCAATAAATTACACACATGTCCAGTTACTAACCATAAATGGGTGCATATAATCAGTCAGATATTTTACATGCCCAATTATGAATTTGAACAAAAAAACTTAAATGACTAACAGAAATATTATAATCAAAGGATTTGCATCAGCTTTATTATATACTTCAACCAATCTTGCAGTCTCTTACAGGATTGGAAATCCAAATGAACATCTTCACCAAAATTATATCTAATCATTTCAGATATACCACTGAAGGCTTGACCAGTAGCATATCTAATAAAAGAATGACAGTGAATACCTTCCTGCACTTTGCCACTCAACTTGAATACATCAAGAACGTCTGCTTTACCAGCAAAGACTTCACCAATAATAACAGCGAAACATCTGGTACACGGGCTTTTATACTTCTTGGGAGGCAAATTTGCATTTAAAGAATACTCAAAAAATTCAACAGGTCGCGCCAGACCTTGCTGTGGCTGGAAAATATTTGGCTCCGGTTCAGCAGCGATTTCAACAACCTCTAGGTTGGTTTGACCACCTTTGAACTGACTTAACCAGGTAACTTTAGGGGGATCCACAGCTTAATGTGAAGTGAATCACAGTCCAACTTGGCATTTTTAACATACACAACTCACTGCCAGAGGTGAAAGGAGACTCTGCTGGAGGTGAAAGGTGTACCATATTTACTCGAATCCAAGCCACACTTTTTTTCCGGTTTTTGTAATCCAAAAAACCGCCTGCGGCTTAGAATCGACTGCAAAGTAACCGGAAGTTCTGTAAAATGTTGATAGGTGCCGCCACAATTAACTTCTGCCGTCGAATATATGTAGCGCTACAGAGGCATGCTTTGCAGGCACAAAGATAAATACTGGCGCCAAAACCTCTGCGTCAGTAAATAAATTAAGGTGGAAAACGAGATTTTTTTTTCGGCCCCGAGTTTCGACCACTGCACTTTCATACATTATCCAACGAAGTAAATACAAATTCCGTATTACTCATCTTCGAATGTAGCAGCCTTTCAATGTACTACGAAAATCCGACTGGCAAGAGTGTTTGGGATGTTTGTCAATATGGCCAACTCTACATTCGGAATTTTTTCCTACTTGTGACAAGAGATGGTTGCTAATACGAACTTTTATGAATTATGAATCACATGCAGTATTCTCTTCACCACCAGAATAATACGAATATAAACATTTTGCCACGTATTCTTTCGTGTTTGCTGCTATCTCATTTAAATCCTGTCTGCCTAATTAACTACGAAACTAGAGTGAGACAACAGCAAACGTGCAAGAATATACATATCATGCCATGTTTATATTCGTATTATTCTTATGCTGAATAGTGATACAGTCAGATATGAAGCACGACAACTGACTAGGTTTTTAAATCTAAGATGACTCTAATTTCTGTGCAGAATGTAATGTACTAAAGAGGCGTCTGCAAAGATTTTCAAATGAAGAAAAATTTTTGCTAAGCTCTCCTTCACATCTTCTATCACACACAGTCTATTATTTGGTTCCTGTTCATTATTATCAAAGAAAGCAGCAGTGTAAGTAACAACAAATAACAGTCTCTTGTCATTGTTTCGCTAATGAGACGATTCCTCTCTCTCTCTCTCTCTCTCTCTCTCTCTCTCTCTCTCTCTCTCTCTCTCTTTTTAATTGGAAGCGGCAGTAGCGTGCACAAAAGCAAGACATGCCGCAAGCGGCAACAGGTCGTAAACACTCATTATCAAAATGTGACAAACAATGCATGACACAGTCCAATAATGGATTTTCAGCATAGAGTGACGTAAACATCTATAACAAAGAGAACGGCACTTATCAGAACAAAGAAAAATAAGCAATCAATTCAAACCAGACGAAGCACGTGAAAAAGGAAAGGTACCCGTATAAATCCGGACGGAGCGCCTGACGCATAGCAATGGCTACCTGGTATAGCTTAACTGCTAAGGTTATGACTCGAACCAAACTACTGTAGCTGTATCGTCATTCATTCAACCTAAATTGTGCCTCATATTACAATGGACTAACTTTGTTTTGATTTGGAGGTGTGGCCTAAAACTTTTCTCTCCCCTTGAATTTCGAGTCTCAAATTTCAGGTGCGGCTTAGATTCGGCAAATTTTTTTTTCCTTGATTTCGAGTCTTATTTTTCAGGTGCGGCTTAGATTCGAGTGCGGCTTAGATTCGAGTAAATACGGTAATAAGCCACAGAAAAAATCCTAGAAGGAATTTTGGATTGGAACCCAAACCTTAGTATTTGTAGTCTGACACTTATTAACTAAGCTATTGGCCTGTCTGTCAATGTGACATTAAACTCTAACCTTCTTTGTATCCTATTTGTTTCTCTTTAAAAGGAGAGAGAAAATTTTGCACAATGACATTCCATATTATTACACTGTCTATTATTGACACATACCACTGGGAGCTAATTTCTCCTTATGGATTCTGAACTACTTAGATCCCAAAAGGTGCTGGGATTTTATTTAATAATAATGGTGTATGGTGCAAGTCTTAAAATTGGATGCCGCTTTCGTGAGTTGTGAGTCCCTGAGCCAACAACACCCAGTGTTTCCATGTGGTCAACCACATATGTACTAACCAGACCTGACATTGCCTAACTTCAGTGACTGGGTGAGAGCCGATAAATCTGTAGCAGTGTCACTGCATAAGGTAGTTTTAGTGTAAATTTGGAGCAGTAGTTTTCAGCCATACCCGTAAATCAGGCATGGGCTTGTTGATAATAGTTCTGTGAAAGATGATGTATGAAAGTATGGCAGGCTGACACAGGCACAAGAGTTGCCGAAATGGCTCGCTCAGTGGGACTGCGAGTAAATTTTGTCACAAACCGCCATCAAAACCAGCGCACTGGCTTAACTTAATAAGTGTCTGTACATGGCTTAAAGAAGTGAATTTGCAAAACATATGTGTACTGCCGAGTATAAATTGAGGGCAGTCAGGTAATATCAATGTCTTCAGTGTCACAGCTCTCTTGGATGACGGTGCTGTGCTACACGGGTGGCCACATGAAACTTCTAATGAAGGACTGCAGTTTCAGTCTGTGGCGAGGCCACAGTTCGACCCTCTGATTTCGCAAGGGACTCGCAACCAGCCAGTAGTGGGCCAGACCAGGTCTTCCAGCAGCACAGTCGACTGCTGCAGGGAGGCAGGTGGGACGCCACAATCACGGCTACTGCAGAGGACATTTACCCACCAGCATCCACCTTCTGCTGTTGTGGGGAGTGGGTCAGCATGGTGCAAGTGCCACATGAAATGGTAGGCCACCCCACAGCCGTCATCAAAGAGTTCACTACTGAGGTAGCATGCCTCAGTGCCACTGTCGCAACTGGGCCACAGGCAACAGGACTGTGTCCTCAGAAAAACAGTAAGACTAAACTGCTGAGTGAGTGGGACAACAGACACCTCTATCATCTGAGGCAAAGGAAAACATAATGTTTACAGACTGTCGCAGTATCTTTCTGGAGCCATGAGCTGCCCTGTGCTCTGCCCTATGGCCTCCGCTACAGCATCCCTTTACTCTGGCGACTTCATTTGGTGTCACAGTAACTGGTGTCGTCTTTGCAGTACAGCGTTCAGATCCACTGCCTACATAATCTGTAAGAGCTATTCGGATACAGCAGTCACAAGGTGTGGTGAGTGATGAACAGTTTTGTTTTGTAATGTGGAAAAAAACATGGGAGTTGTACAGTTACATATGTTTTTTTATCAGTGTGTTGGCTATTAAGAAAAGGGTGCTGAGAAGCATTTCAGAACTGTTTTGTTGTGAACGTAAGTGAAATTGTAGTATGTGGAACCTGTTGTTGTTTTACAGTCTCGTGGGGGTAGGAATCATAATTCTTTGGTACCTGTAGGACACAAGCAGTGTTTGTTCGGTTATTCTGATCCTTATAATAAGTCGCGGCACTAGTGTGTTACATTTGTTGCCATTTCAGCCATAATGTGAATCAATGTTTTCAGTTTAAGCAGTATGGCATAGAAATTAGGGTTGTTTCGTTCTATGTTGTATCTGTGTGGTTTAGTATAATAAGTGTGACGAGTAGTGCCTTGACCAGACTGAGAAAATTTTCTTTTTGTGGTTGTGCAGTTTGTGATTTGTGATTTCGAAGCCTAAAAGCAGTACAATGGCAGAGTCAGGGATGCAAGGCATGTCATAAATTGAGGTGGTGCAGATTTTACTGGAAAAGGTAGCTCAATTAGTAGTGGATAATACACGTTTAAGTTATCAGTTAGCAGTGAGGAGTGACCAGTGATCATTGCCTCAAATGCAATAGCAGGAGATAGATCGGGCTGCTGCAAGGTTGATTGTGCCATTTTCGGGTAGAGCATCTGAGGATGTGCATTCTTTCATAGAGGATCTAGAGAGGTTGGATTGATAATCAGTTGTTGCACATGGATAAGTTGCTGTTAGCAGGAGAAGTTAAAATGCATGTTAAGTGTTCTGAGGCTTTGAAAAAGGTGACAGTGTTTGAGCAGTTGAAGGAAAGGTTGTTCCAGAGACATATGAAACAGAATAGCACATGGTACTTTTGGGAGAGGTTGAGTACGATGTTAAAGAGGCAACGGGAAACAGCAGAGAAATTCACATATAGGATAAGAGAGATGAACAAGCACACTTATGAACTGTAACAAAGTCATAACGCAAATAAGGTTCTGGTACAAGAGGCCAAGCAGAGAGCACTGAATGTCTTTTTGAAGGGGTTGCTGACGAATATGTCTAGAAACGTGCATGTGGGAACACCGAGGGATTTGTGCTCTGCCAGATGGCGATTCAGTATGAGGAAACAGACAAAGTAATCGGGGTATGTGATAAGCACACAGTGTTTTTGACTAGCATAAGGTGTTACAAGTGTGGTCGAATGGGACATGTGCAGAAGCAGTGTTGCAAGCCACCAGGGCACACGGGTAGAAGTGATAACCAGCAGTGTGGAGGATGGAGGGGTGGATGTGGTAATGTTAAGCAGTTGTTAAATGGCAGAGGAAGCTCAAGGTCCACCTACGGGATTTCCCATTTAATTTCAATGCTACAAGTACATATGTATAGGAGGAATGTTCAGTGGTAGGATTTACAGGAACCTGGAAATTTAAGTTTCTGTTGGAGACAGCAGCGCATGCATTCATGACTAGTAAGAGCCTAGTAGGTCAACAGAAGTTGAACCCACCACATTATAAGTTGCATGGAGTAGGGGATGAGAAGGTCACACCATTAGGGACAATGCACGTGGATTTTCAGAAGGTTTAATTTGACCAGTGCGTGGAGGTTATACCACTTGAGAGCGAAGACTATGACATGATCCTTGGGATAGCTTTCTTGTTCCAGCATCATACCAAAACTGACTGTGGACAGCAAACTGTGGAGATTAATGGAATGTTATTTCAGCTAGAGGAAACCATTGTCAATGTGAAACTGTCATAAGGGGTGTTAAAAGTAATGAACAAACCAACTGAACCATGTACATTAACATTAAGGCTCAATTTACATGATTGTGTGTCTAGTGGCACCAGGAAGCCGCTTTGGGTGAATGTGGAGTCACATCAAACTGTAGGTATGGTGTGTGTTGTCGAACCATTAGAAGAAAATGGTGTCTTGGATTCATTAGGTTGTTTTGTGAAATGTAGTATTGTACTTGTATAAGAGGGGAATGTTGGGTGAGTAGTATCTGTGAACAGGGGTGATTATAGTGTTATTGAAGTGAATCTGAGGAAAGGGATACTGATAGCAAATTTACTGATTGCTGCATAACGGGTGCCCACAGCGGACAACCATGAACCACAGGTAGAACTGTATTACGTAAGAAAATTGAGCATATGAAAGAGTTGAGAATGTGTGGATGGAAGAGTTGTTATGGGAATTTGAGAATTTGTTTTTTTCCACAAGGGCCAGTGCCAGCAACTTCAACAGTTCAGCATAGAATACCAACAGAGGACAAAGCACCAGTTTACTGTAAACCCTATTGTATTCCAAGGTGTCTGCAATCAACAGTGGAGGAGTTAATTAACCAGCAGCTAGCTGTCAGTGTAATAGAACATAGGAATAGTACTTTGGGAGCTGGGATCATGGTTGTGCCAAAAATGTCTATGGATGGGACAAGGGAATACATGTTCTGCTGTGACTGTCATCTCAACAGCAAGACAATAACAGATGTGTACCCCATTCAAAATACACTCCTGGAAATAGAAAAAAGAACACACTGACACCGGTGTGTCAGACCCACCATACTTGCTCCAGACACTGCGAGAGGGCTGTACAAGCAATGATCACACGCACGGCACAGCGGACACACCAGGAACCGCGGTGTTGGCCGCCGAATGGCGCTAGCTGCGCAGCATTTGTGCACCGCCGCCGTCAGTGTCAGCCAGTTTGCCGTGGCATACGGAGCTCCATCGCAGTCTTTAACACTGGTAGCATGCCGCGACAGCGTGGACGTGAACCGTATGTGCAGTTGACGGACTTTGAGCGAGGGCGTATAGTGGGCATGCGGGAGGCCAGGTGGACGTACCGCCGAATTGCTCAACACGTGGGGCGTGAGGTCTCCACAGTACATCGATGTTATCGCCAGTGGTCGGCGGAAGGTGCACGTGGCCGTCGACCTGGGACCGGACCGCAGCGACGCACGGATGCACGCCAAGACTGTAGGATTCTACACAGTGCCGTAGGGGACCGCACCGCCACTTCCCAGCAAATTAGGGACACTGTTGCTCCTGGGGTATCGGCGAGGACCATTCGCAACCGTCTCCATGAAGCTGGGCTACGGTCCCGCACACCATTAGGCCGTCTTCCGCTCACGCCCCAACATCGTGCAGCCCGCCTCCAGTGGTGTCGCGACAGGCGTGAATGGAGGGACGAATGGAGCCGTGTCGTCTTCGGCGATGATGGTCGTATGCGTGTTTGGCGCCGTGCAGGTGAGCGCCACAATCAGGAGTGCATACAACCGAGGCACACAGGGCCAACACCCGGCATCATGGTGTGGGGAGCGATCTCCTACACTGGCCGTACACCACTGGTGATCGTCGAGGGGACACTGAATAGTGCACGGTACATCCAAACCGTCATCAAACCCATCGTTCTACCATTCCTAGACCGGCAAGGGAACTTGCTGTTCCAACAGGACAATGCACGTCCGAATGTATCCCGTGCCACCCAACGTGCTCTAGAAGGTGTAAGTCAACTACCCTGGCCAGCAAGATCTCCGGATCTGTCCCCCATTGAGCATGTTTGGGACTGGATGAAGCGTCGTCTCACGCGGTCTGCACGTCCAGCACGAACGCTGGTCCAACTGAGGCGCCAGGTGGAAATGGCATGGCAAGCCGTTCCACAGGACTACATCCAGCATCCCTACGATCGTCTCCATGGGAGAATAGCAGCCTGCATTGCTGCGAAAGGTGGATATACACTGTACTAGTGCCGACATTGCGCATGCTCTGTTGCCTGTGTCTATGTGCCTGTGGTTCTGTCAGTGTGATCATGTGATGTATCTGACCCCAGGAATGTGTCAATAAAGTTTCCCCTTCCTGGGACAATGAATTCACGGTGTTCTTATTTCAATTTCCAGGAGTGTATATCTGAGATTTTGGAACACTTCAAACAGTGCCAGTAATTTTTGACCATGGATCTGATGAGCGCTTATCATCAGTTAGACATTGCTCCAGAAGATCATCCGAAAACTGCGTTCTCTATGCCTGTAGGCTACTACCAATATAGGATGCCATTCAGTCTAAGGAATGCTCCCACAATGTTTCAGAGATTGTTGCACATTCTGTTGATGGATTTGAAATCACGGCAATGTCTCGTATGCCTAGATGATGTCACAATATTTTCAAGTAGCATGGAACAGCATGAGTAGCATCTAACGAAAGTGTTTCAGGTGTTATGAGCAACATGTTTGACATTGTGACTGGAGAATCAGAGAAGGTGAGATATTTGGGCCATATTATAAGTACAAATGGAGCTTGGATGAATCTGAGGATGGCAAGGCACTATAGGATTTTCCAGAAACAAACACAATTAAAGCAGTTCAGTCCTTTCTTGGGATTTTGAATTTCTACAGAAAATTTGGGAAGGGATTTGCTGACATAGCACAGCTGTTGACACAGTTGTTATGGTTGTTATGAAAAGGTGTGAAATTTGAGTAGGCAGGAAGTGCCGGGAAGCATTTGACAAGTTAATGGAAGTGTTGACATCAAGTCCGGTTTTTGTTTTCCCAGATTTTGAGAAAGAGATTATTCTGGCATGAGACACATCTAATCAGGCACTGAGGTGTGTTCTTAGCCAGGAAATTGATGGGAAGAAGCATCCTGTGGCCTATGCATCAAGACAATTGAATGCAGTGCAAAGGAATTACTCAATTACAGAGAGGAAAATGCTTAGTGTGGTTTATGGGGTTACGTATTTTAAGTGTTATTTGTACAGGAAAAAATTTCATGCGGTAACAGACAATGTCACTTTGAAGTTGTCACTCAGACTAAAAGACACATTTAACAGACTTGCAAGGTGGGCTTTAAAGCTTAGTGAGTTCAACTATGAAGTCATACACAAGCCAGGGAAAAAAATACAGTAATGCGGACACACTAAGTAGAAAAGTGGCAATAGTGAAAGCCTGGGTAACGATCTTGCAATATGGCAGAAAATGCAGGACACTGATGGTGATTGTGAGCAGTACCAGACACAGCCGCAGTTTAGCACATATGACAGTCTTCTGTACAGAGAAATGAGGTTAGCACCATGAGTAGTAGTGCCAGCAAAGTTGAAGGAGGAAATATTAAGGGCAGTCATGTTGTCTGTAGGTTCACGAACAGGAGATTGGTGGAGAGGTACTGGTGGAACAGAAGGAGAAATGACATAGACCAGCATGTGAGGAGTTGTATATAGTGTGTGCAAAGAGCCGATTTGAGTCATAAGCAGGTACAACTGCAGAGATTGACAGAAGCATCAAGCCCATTATCTGTGTTGGGGACCATTCAGTCAAACACCAGCAGGGAACAGATTCGTTCTAATGATAATGGAACATTTTTTGAGGTATGTAGAAATGGCAGCCATGCCAAATCAACAGGCTGCAATGGTCACACAGGTGTAGGTGAACATCTGGATTCTGAAGTTGGGTGTACCCAAAATGATAATTACTGACCAAGGCACCAATTTTATGTCAGGTCTATTGAAGGAACTTTGTCAGTTGCTGAACATAAAGAAGTTGAGGATGAGTGCACTGCATCTGCATGCAAATGGGATGATGGAATGTGTGCATGCCATTATTGGTAAGATGCTCAAATACTACGTAAACTCACATCATCAAGACTAGGATGAATATCTGGGACATGTTGTCTGCACCTACAACTCAAAAGTCCACACAAATATGGGGTTGTTTCCACATGAGATAATATATGGATGGAAAATGCCATCTCCATTTGACCTGATAAAGGTAGGAAAGGGAAGAAATGGGGAATCAGAGTGGGAGTTTGCAAGAACAGTTTGAGAAATATGGAAATGGGTGCAAAAGGCAAACACAAGAGCTTTGGAAAAGCAGGAGGAGGCACTGAGATGAATGGCGAGTTTATCTCAGAACAGAGTGGGGCAAAGGGTGATGCTGTCCGGCCCATATACACTGAAAAAGGAGACCAAGTAATTCACCACCAGGTATCAAGGGCCATGTCATGTAGAAGAAACCAGCCCACCTGAAATGTTAAACTTCAAGTGCCCACCAGAATGACAATTGTGCACCTGGACATATGTGGTTATTTAAGGATTGTCCAGATGTAAATCCCACTATTTCACAAAGGAGAAAAGGGAAGGAAAAAAATGACAGAGTGAAGGTAGGAACAGAAAGATGTGATTGGGCTACAGAATGAGGTGCCATACATGTTGTGAGCTAGGGAGTAGTAGGAAGTATGTGTAATTTTTTATATTAGTTAGTAGCGAATGACTGTTCCATATAATTGTAATTTAGTTATGTTGTTTGATTTTATGTAGAGCCTGCTAGGGGCAGCAGTCTTTTGAAAAGGGAGGAAGGCTGCTGGTGATCCCTGTCCTCAAGTTACTGAAAATGGGAATCTTGGCAGTGATGCATCTCATCATCCTCGTTGGGATGGATGCCTTGCAGATCCAGCACTTGGAACGTGGAGTACTGTACATGAGACAGGAGGATGTGATGGCGACAAGTCACCAGTGGGTGTAAGGCTTAGAACTGAACACATGAGAGTTATGGAATGAAGTGAGAATATTGGAGGAGACATTTGATGAGCTTAAATAGGTTCAGAAAGAAAAAGAGCGCTCGGGGAAGTAGCAGGGGAATATGGGAAATTGCATCAGGCATATTGGAATGCTACAGAAATGTGTGGTACAAATGGTGGAAGCTATACCAAACATGAGGCGAAAGAGGGATTGGTTGAATGTAGGTGGGAAAATTTTGAAGACAGTATTTGGAACGGCAGATGAAAATGATGTTAGGGATCTAAACAGCATATTGGAAACTGTAAATAAATTGGCAGAGGAGAATAAAGCAACAGATGTGTAGCACACAGCAGATAGAGAGTTTGGAAGGGGAAGTCCTGAACAACATGTGGTTATTTCATAAGTTGGCACAAAATGTGGTGGACTATGCTTAAACATCATAAGACATGAATCAAAATCTAGGAGCCTTACAGGGATGCTTGTAAGTGATGGCTATCATGATTGCACTGATGAGACTTTTGCAGGGAGTAGCTGACAGTGTTTGAGATGTGCAGGGAGTAGTGATGAACCTGCAGGAAGCTTTGCATCACAACTTGCATGGGCAGCTGAGTACTAATTTGTTACTTCCGGGCTGGTGATTGCTGGCATTATGTAATGCACAGAAAGAACTGCCACTGGGGTTAAGTTTGGTAATGGAACCTAGAAAGCAAAACCTACCATTTTACTATCACATTGCATCAGTGGTAGCAAAAACTCACCAAGCACCACTATGTGTTGTGGTTTGATTTCCAGGAATGGGGAAGCACACAAAATTCCAGTGCTATACTATCCATTCACTTTCAGTAAAGTTGGGGGCTTTGAGGAAGTTCACGGAAGTGAGGATTGAGGGGATGACACTGATCTTGGCAAATCATAGCAGGTAAGCTAAAATTTCAAGGGCAGAATTTCAAAATTGCTATAGAGTAAGGATAACTGTGTGTCCGTCCAGAGTGATAAACAGTGATCCAAATGCAGGTGTGGTGCAATTATTTCTAGCCACACAAAAAGAGATAGTTTGCCCTGGGGGGGGGGGGGGGGGGGGGGGGGTGTACAGTGAAACCCAAGCTGAGTCTGCAGCGAGTTGGGTTTACCCCATCTGCTGAAGTCTGGAGGTAGTAGCAAAATGCTTTGAGCAGGGTGATTTGCGGAAGCTACACACATAGAACTCAGAGGAAGTGGAATACTGATTAATGGGACTGTGTGCAATATAATAGGACCAACTTTTCATCTAGCAGCATCAGTTTCAAGGGTCACACAACTGAACATAACACAGCTGCAGCTGTACTGGCTGGCGGCAATGTTAGGATTTTTGTGTCAATGAAATACAGTATAACCTTTCTGAATCAGTCTTTGGAGCTGGGTCTGATGCAGTTCATGGAGCAAGAAGAGCACATCTCAGTTGAGCAGCTGATGCAGCATGTCATGCGTTACAGAGAAGGACAACGGCGGGTAACAATCCTTCTGAGTGCCACCATACCGAATGCCATAGTGGCCCTCGCCCTGTTATGTGTTGCTTTCATTCTTATAAAGTGAAAATCCAGCAAACCAAGGGAACCATATGTGGTAAAAATCCCAGTGGATTGGATGCCAAGAGCTGGAGAGGAAAGGGAACTCCAAAATTCTTGGTGCCTAGTGCTTAAGTAACAGTGTAACAGTAGGACCCATGTGCGTGTGGGCAAGGCAAAACACCTGCGGTACCACAAATAATATGTGTTATTATGAACACTTGAAGAAGACATGTAATAGATTAGAGAAACACATGCAACTGAGTTTTCCCACAGGGGAAAATACTGTAGCGGCATCACCGCATAAGGTAGTTTTAGTGAGAATTTGCAGTGGTAGATTGTAGTCGTACCTGTAAGTAAGGCACAGGTTGTTGATGGTAACTTTTTACAACATGGAGTATCAAAGTATGTCGCGTTGACATGGGTGCACGAGTTGCCAAAATGGTGTACTCAGCAGGACTGCGAGCAACTTTTGCTACAAACCGTAATCAAAACCAGTGAACTGGTGCTAACGTAATGTATGGCAGTACATGACTAGAAGAGGTGGATTCTCAAAACATATGTGCACTGCCGAGTATAAATGGGGGCAGTCAAGTAATACTAGTGTCTTAGTGTCACAGCTCTGTTGGACAATGGTGCTGTGCTATGCAGATGGCCACGCGAATCTTCCAATGGAGGATCACAATTCTAGTCTGTGACAGGGAAATGGTATGAGCTTCTGAGTTCGCAAGGGACTAAGATCAGCAGGACAGACCAGGTCTTCCAGCAGCATGGTCAACTCCTGCCCAGAGGCATGGGGGTCGCATCGTGGCTGCTGCAAAATACATCCGCCTAAGCGCTTAAGGGGAGTGGGCCGGTGTGATGCAAGTGCCACTTGTCATCGGAGGTCACAGCACGGTTATCATTGGACAGTTTGCTGTTGGGGTAGTGCACCTCACCGCAGCTGTTGCAACTGGGACATGGGAGACAGGGCTCTGTCTTCAGCAAAGCAGAGTGACCAAACTGCCAAGTGAGCAGAATTTGATATGAGCAGGACAACAGACACCCGTATCACCTGAGGCAAAGAAAAATAACATGTTTACAGGTTGCCGCAGTCTCTCTGCAGCCTTGAGCTGCTATGTGCCCCGCCCTGCAGCTTCCACTCCAGCATCCCCATGCCACTGGTGACTTCAAATCCAATGTGGCAAGGCCTTTGGCTCTGGGGCCCTACAGAAACATACAGTCTGACATATCTGAATAAACCATAACAAATAGGGTGATGCAAGTTAGTGTGAGACTGCTTGATCCCCATTCCCTGAAATGCATAATATATCACCACCATGTCTAATAATGGTTGCTGAAGTGTGTACAGAAAGTAATATACAGAACTGGGAAAGCTGAACGGCTCCCAGCTTAGTAATGTATCCATGAAGTGTCAACTCAATAATGTCTAGCTGAGTTTCCTAAAGTTTATGCCCTACCGCCACTTAGGGACCATGTTTAACTTGAAAAATGTTCATATGTTCAGCTGTGTGTGAATTCCTAAGGGACCAAACTGCTGAGGCCATCAGTCCCTAGACTTACACACTACTTAAACTAACTTTAACTTATGCTAAGACCAACACACACACCCATGCCCGAGGGAGGACTCAAACCTCCGGCGGGAGGGACCTCGCTATCAGTGACCTATAACCGCATTCCACACAGCATTGACAAATGCCTATGATTCCAGTAGATTTTCATGTAAAGTTATCTTTGTTGACTGACGATAGATACATCACTGTAACCTGTTTCATAAAATTTTGGGTGTGTAGCTGCATGAATTTCACTTCTTCTTTTGATATTTTGGCTGTCCTGCCATATTCAGAATGAGTCACCTCGGCTCACTCTGAAGATGGCTGGACAGTATACAGATGAAATATCATTAGAAGAACTGAAATTAATGGGTTGCATGCCCAAAATTTTATGGAATAATCATTGAGTTGTGAAAATATGAAGATACACATCATTATAACCTATTTCACATAGAGTTTGTTAGTCACAAATCTCTGGCATCTGTTGTACAATATTACAAGAGGCTGCAGAATGGATTACGAGTTGGCAGCACTGATATTTTCTGCAGCCAAGATTATTAATGGTCTTGTTGAAAAATCAACATTATTAACTAACATTGAGGTAATTTTCAAACAGTTGACTCAGACACACCAACATGCTTTATCATCTGATATGATTCTAATGTAATTTTCCCTAATTTAAAACCAAATGGAGAATGGCTATACCAATCTCTAACATAAATCATGAATAACCAACATATAGAGAAATCATCAACACAAAAGCACTCACCAACAATAATTATCTTCATTCGGTATTTTATTTCAAATGATACACGAAGTGCTACATATTACTTTTACTGGTTTAACTGCAAAAAAAAATTTTTGGGAACTTTTGGACAGCACCTTGTACTACACGGACCATAGTTATTTTGACGGAGAAAGGTTAAGAATGTATGCATTACACTTGCATAAATATTATCATTGGGCTGTTCCCTCTCTTACCTTTCTTACTTCCTCAGTTCTCAAGAAAGTTACTGCTTACATCTTAAAATATTTTCCTTATTTCAGACACAAAATTTTCCTTTTAGTCATAAAATGGATACAACTATGAAAGTCATGTAATCAGTTTATTATTCTGTGACTGTACCTGTCTATATAGAATGGATCAACCCAGTTATCATCCTCATCTCCTTTCTCAGCATTTATTACTGGAGGTGAAAGCAAAATTATGGCAGCAATCAAGATGGCACAATACATTTCTGTAACAAAACTGTGCAACAAGAGATTAAATGTCTGATTTACATTTTTCCTCAAACAGTAACAACAATAATGCACATCAAATGTAAGCAGCATGAAACAGTTTATATCTAACATGGTGACATTACGACAGTATTGGCAGAGAGATGAGAAAATTTGTGATCTCTCTTTCACTCTATGTTTCTTACGGCTGATAATTCTCACCTGAGTGTGGCTTCAGTATATTTTCTGAATTTTTAGCAAAACTGCTTATCGACTTAAACCTGTTCAAAGTGACTACAACAATCTGTAACTAAAGATGATGTTAATATAAGGAAAACAGAAATAATCAGCATGGAAATAAAACTGGAAATAATGTAAAAATGTGTTGGTGAGACACATTTCATTGCTTTGGTCAAGACTTAAGAGATTGTTCTTTGCAATAGTACATTAGAGGACATCAAATAGGAGGAAAATAGGTTACTGTATGTAAATCTAATAATGAAAATGATTTGGATGTCCTCTAAAGATACATAAAAATTCAAATTGGGCCTGCGTAACATAAAGAAAGAAGTGGGACTGGGGCTTAACACTTTGTTGGTCATAAGAGATGCAGCCTGAACTCAAACTGGACAGGGATGGTGCAGGTAAATCGTTGTGGTCTTTTAAATGGAACCTTCTCTGAGTTTATCTTCAGGGGATATGATGCCAAAACTGATAAAAACATTCATTTAAAAAACAAATTATTAATGTATGCTGGATGCCTTCTGGAAGAGCTTGATATAAGAAATTTATATGTTTGATGTAATTTAAGAAATGTTAACTGATCTTTGCTCAACATTCTTCCATCAAATGTCATTCCCCTGTTGAAATTAAAATTATGTTTGTGTTTATTTTCAAGTCTAAAATAAAGAATTTTCAGTATCAATACTGTTTTGCACTCTTATTGTATCGGGCCGCACTCATTCACTGTTATGAAAGCTTTGCACTGTAGCTCTGTGTATTTCCAATCAAGTTTTGTTTTTTTGCATTGTGGCATGTTAGTGCATAAGATCCCTAGAATTTGTTGCTTCATCAGTAACAAACATCATCACTGTAGCTCTGTGTATTTCCAATCAAGTTTTGTTTTGTTGCATTGTGGCATGTTAGCGCATAAGATCCCTAGAATTTGTTGCTTCATCAGTAACAAACATCATCACGGCAAATGATACATGGCAAAGTGTGCTTCAATAACTGCTGGCAGAGAAGAAACATGCACAGGCTTTTTCTTCAAATAGAAATAGAGACCATAAAACTTATCTTCAGAGATGATTCAAATGAAAACTTATTGATGAATTTTCATAGCAGTACCCAAAACCCAAATCAGATCTTTAACTAATGCGTGTGGGGTAGATTCCAAGAAACACTTTTGTGTGACGAAACACACTTACAATCTGAATTTACGATGAACAAATAAGAATTCAGTTTGGTGTGAACTGCATGAAAGCAATAAATATGGAGCATGGAGTGTAAGCAGATAAATTATTGTTGCATGTTACAAAATCAAGAAGAGCACATAGAATATGGAAAGGAAGTAAATTAATATAGAAAGTGAAAAAGAAGTGGTTATGGCATTGGGCAGTTTTAAATGCATTTAAATGCAAAAAGATACTTTACAGACCTGTTTTGGCAAATGAAATTTTCGAGTACCTACAACACCTAATTTTTATCCTTATAAACCAACATGCCTTTAGTGCAACCCTCTCAAATCAGTTAAAATGTGGTAAAATTAAGATAAGTAATTACATATTTAATTTTTTTTCCTAACTGAGATGTTTGAAATATAATGATTTATTCAGTTTTTGATCATAAATAATTTAAGGAATAATGGTAATAACTCACTGAGTTGTAGAGGTGATGAGTTGTTACTATCCACATAAACAAGATAAAGAACTTTACTTTTACTATAGAGGAAGGGAATACTGCAGGGAAAAGGGTGTCTATGCAGGATGAGTGAAGATAGGGTCCTGGAGGGGTAGCAGGTGGAGGTGGGCATGAGACAAAAATATTATAGGATGGAAACATGTGTTGCAAGGAGAACATGCATTTATCTAATTCAAAGAACCTGATTTAGAGGGTGAGGATAATGATGTTGGTTTGTTGGGCACTCAACTGCACAGTTATCAATGCCCATACAAATTCCCAACCTTTACTCAGTCCAATCTCGCCACTTTCATGAATGATGATGAAATGATGAGGACAACACAAACACCCAGTCATCTTGAGGCAGGTGAGATATTAGAGGGAAGGATCCAGAAGGGTAGTGAGGCAGCCATTGAAATCGAGCTAGGGCTCAGTAGTATGTTCTGCCACTTGGTAATCAACTCTGCTCTTGGCCGCAGTTTCGTGGTGGCCATTTATTCGGATAGACAGCTGGTTGGTGGTCATGCCCACATAAAATGCTGTGCAAAAACTGCCACAGAGCTGGTATATGAGATGACTTTGCACAAGTAGCCCTACCTATGATAGGGTAAGATAAGCCTGTGGTGTACTGGAGTAAGATGTGCTGAATGAGTGTATTGTGTATTGGACAGGTCTTGCACCTGGGTCTTTCACATAAGTATGACACACATGGCCATGGAGTTGGGAGTGGGTGTGGAGTAAAGATGGACTAGGACATTGTGCAGATTGAGTGGACAGAGGAATACCACTTTGGGAGGGTAGGAAGAATTGTGGGTAGGATGTTCCTCATTTCCAAAAATGATGGTAAATAGTCACATCACAGGTGAAGGATAAGATTCAGTTGTTCCAGTCTGGGATGATACTGGGTGAGGAGTGGGGCACTCATTTGCAGCTGGGTCTTGGGGGCTGTCTGGAGATTATCAATGTGCGAGGTGTGAAACATATGTCTGTGGACTACATTTTACATTTGGAGGATAGTGCCTTTCAGTGAAACCCTTTGTTAGACCTTCAGCATGCTGGGCAAGGTATTTCTCATCATGGCAGATGCACTATCCATGGGTGGTCAGATTATACAGGAGAAATTTTTTAGTGTGGAAGGGATGGCAGTTATCAAAATGTGGGTACTGTTGATGTTTAGTGGATTTAATATGCACAGTGGTATAGGTGGAGCTATCAGACAGATGGAGGTCAGTGTCCAAGAAGGTGGCACATTGGGCTGAGGATCACGTAAAGCTGATGAGAGGGAAGGTGTTGAAGCTGTAAAAGAATGAGGATAGGGTGTCTTGGCCCTGGGTCCAGATTACAAAGGCATTGTCAATGAACCTGAGCCAAATAAGGGGTTTGGGGTTTTGGGTGGCTAGGAAGGTTTCCTGTAGATGGCCTATAAACAGGTTGACACAGCAGTATGCCATGTGAGTGCCCATGGCCATGCTAAAGATTTGTTTGTGTATATTCTCCTCAAATGAGGAGTACAGGAGTTGGACATAAATATGGAAACACCAAAAACACAACACATTACCCTGTCCAGTGAAAAACTAATGGCTGTTTCATCTCAACAGCTATTCATTCTCATGGTGTGTAGTGCACTTTGAGAGTGTCCCTGAAATCCTCTTAATTGTCACATCACAATGAAAGGCATCATGGAACAATCTATGGCGTTCACAAATTCCTGCCATGACCTATGACGATGATAGTTTTACACACCCATTGGCATGGTTATCAGCACCCTTGCTAGATACGAATATATGCGTTTAGTGAGAGGAACAAACTCTTTCCTCATAAGCAATCTTCTTTTGGCAATCTCCAATGAACACTTTGGAGACCACCTGACAATATCAACATTTGGGAGAGTGAGAGAGAGAGTCTCTAGGCCAGATCTGTAGTGAAAGTCAACTTCCTCAATCCATGCCAACACCAACACTGTCTGTCCTATAGCTGCCTCTTGCAATGGCATTCTGAAACATTCCCTCACAAACTGGGATACCCAGACATGGAGAAAGTGGCATTGTAGATTAATATTTCACCTTTTTCTTCCTGGCCTTTATCCTGTGGCTTCACAGAGTCGGCATATTAATTTCTGGATATGGCCATGCTAACAGTAGAGGGTGGCCAGATATCCTTCTTGTGACCGATTCTCCCCCCCCCCCCCCCCCCCCCCAGAATGTAATTTGTGCATCCCATTTGTTTCTATGATGTGAAAGTGTGCCAACTTTTTCGAAATGTTTGCGAATCGTGTAACTGAGTTTTCATCTAGCCTGATGTGGAAAACCAAGTGAAAATCACATCCAGGATGGCTGGCACACTGGCCCTTGTTGTTAATCAACCATGTGGATTTGATCTGGGGTCTGCATGCCTCTCCAAACCACAGAAATGGCATGCCAATGCATGCAGCTATCTGGGTGGGTCATGATGAATTTTTCAACATCAAATGGTATTCACAAACCAGCATTTTATTGAGAATGCTTGGTTATGTGAACATTTAGGAGATGAGAACAAACTTCCAGTGAGTACCAACCCTCCCAACCCAAGTGAATGCCAACACTACCTGTCCTACTATTTTCACGTGTTGGGGCATTCCATAAAATTCTCACTAAAGACTGGGAAGCCCACAGATGGGCAGCAAATCAGAGAACAGGCTTCCAGTTTATCTGTCCTGAAGACTGGTTTGGTGGCATCAGCAATGTAGTAGATCAGCTGGTGAAATGATCCACTCATTTCTGGGTGATGCGTCTATGTTCACACAGAGCCACATGACTTGCTGACTGTTCCGTACAGCATTACTTTGCTTTGCTGAGTACTCAAACTGAAGGTTTTCTTTTGAGCCCCAGTCTGTCTGGAACCTGTATCCATATGGTGAAGTGATCACTGGAGTTTAGATCACCACCCACGTCCCACTGAGCTGTTTGTGCAAGAGTTGGAGACCATAATGAAAAATTAATGACAAAGAATAACCCTATGGCTGTATAAATGTGCTTTCTCCCATTAAAAAAAATAAATCATCTTTTGATAGCAAGACTTTCAACAACTTGGCCTTTTGGGGTAAGTAATACAAAGGATGGTCATAAAGCTTTAATTATCACCTTGAAGCAATAAAGTTGCAAAAAATAATATTTTGTTTGTTTGCAGGTACATGTCTAGTCCTGGTACACATTGAAATCCCCACACCTCACTACCCTAGCATGCAGCCAAAGGAGCCTAGACAAAATAGCACAGCCCACTGATAAAGTGGGGTTGTAGTGTCCTGCGGTCGGCAAGAAAGAACTAACAGTCAATTTGAACACACTTCATTATAATCAAAGAAAAACGCCTTCTTGGCATACACTAAGTTTTAAACGCAAGAACAACAAGAAAATCCACAACTCTTGTGGTGGTAAACCAGATAAGGAAACACGACAATGGAAGAAAATACTGACCAAAATCTACTCTACCAATCACAAAATACAACGTACTACTACAACACTACGGCGAGTGAATACAATGCTAGGGACAACGTAAGTACTGGCCAGAGCTGTTCCTAGTGGTAGGTCAACACTGCTGTTCTGACTGTCTGGGCGTGCTTATAAAGCCGGGTCGGCAGAGTGCTACATGCGTCACGAGTTCCAATTGGTGGAACACTGTTACATGTTGTATGACGAAATAGTTCCGTGTTTATTTGGAAAACCTGTTATTGTTCATATCCGCCGGCGATATTTCTCTCTGCGCTCCTATAAGGAGGTCGGCAACCCAACTTGCATGTCGGTCATGTGGGTCCTCTAAATAAGGGGCCACTATGACAGGGGTAAAATATGGCAATTCATTATCTATGTTTGAAGGGGACCAAGCCTGCAACAATCCAGTGAAATTATATAGTATGACACAGTGGATTGGTGGCACAAGTCTGAATGATGAAGAACAAAATAGCACACCATTTCTCTCCGAAGAGCTGGGAATCGCAAGAAAAGTAGAGAGCCTGATGAAAAACTGAAAATCAGTGATGGATCAAGTTTCAAAAGCTTGCACAAAATTCTAAACATAATAAAAGCTGCCACCTGCTAAGTTCCATAACTGCTCACACTCACTCAAAAAGTCTGCCAAACTAAGGCAACACATGCTGCTATTCAGGGCTATCAAATTATGCCTTACATCAGGATTCTTCTGAAATGGCACATGCTGACTTCTTCCATTTCCATCCGGATGAGAAAACCATTGCACAGCAGGTATTTTTAGAAGGAAAACAAGGTGACTTTTGAAGTGTAATTTTTCCTGAACAGAGAAAATGCAGACTCTACAACCAAGGTCTCTGCCAATTCTTCCACTGTTGGGAAAAATATGTTGCACTTAAGGGTGAATATGTAGAGAAGGACTAACAATGTTACCTAGGAACTAGGCTCAAACATGGGGCACAAAAGCTGCAACACTAGCCACTGTGCCACCACTTTGGTTGAACTTACCACACACCAAAAGGCATCTACATTATACTGAAAACTTTGACAATCATTTTCGAAGAAATGTCAAGTATCTGTATAAGCTGAGACATGTGTTCACTTATTTTGACCCTTCTTCCGCTGTGCGAAGTTTCTGGGAAATAGTGTTATGGCCCTTGCTATGTTCTTCGTGTTCTCCATGTTAGTTGTGGATTGGCTTCTGAGCTCTTGATATTCACATTCTCCTTTCTCCAAAAGTCTCTTTCATTTTCCCATACACAGCATCTATATTTCCCCCAGTCATGAATGTTTCTACAGCTTTGCATTTGGCTTCTAGCTATACCTTCTTAGCCACTTTGCACTTTTTGTCATCTCATTTTAAGGCATCTATATTTTCTTTTCACTGCATTTTTATGTTTTACCCTTTCATCAGTTTCACTCAATATCTTGAGTGCTATCCAAGAATTTCTAATAAGCTTTGTCAATTTGCCTATTTATTCCTCTGCTACCTTCTATTTCTGCTACATCTGCGAGTAGCCGGATATCAGTCCACACATCAGAACCTGGGAAAGAAACAGGTGAAGCCGTAAGGCCTGTGGAAGAAAACAAAAACACACAAACACTATGTGGTAGTCAACACAGCTGACTGACGGCAGACAAGACATAGACTAGGACAAGCCAAAAGTATGCTATGCAACAACAAGGTGCAAAGTAGAAACGTTCTCCAGAATGATGTCAATACACCAAGAGCACAAGGAGAGACACTCCAAATCATGACCAGAGAGAAAGACCAAGTGTCAAGTGATGATGATAACCAGCAATATCAGACACGAGTATGGAACTGACTGTTCACTGAGCAGCCGTATTTATACTGGGTGCAAGGAACGCCATTGGCTGATGTATTCAAGTGGCAAGATGGTTAGTGCACTCACTACGCAAGTGCATCCATATTGTGATATTATGTTCTCTAACGACCATCTCCAGCAGGCATTAAACTCCCACAGGGTCACATACCATATACCTCCTCCCATAACAGGTGTGTAAGGGCAGAAACACCCTGTATGGTGCTGTAGGGAGTGGAGTGAAAGTGCATATGAAGTTGTGGTCCCTTCGACTGCCAGCTGAGGGAAGAGTGTGTGTTTGGCAGCATCCATTGCAATATTGCTGGCAATGGGCATGCCTTGGGTGTTTTCACTGATCCACATGGATGTGAAATGGAAAGCCAGTGTAAATGTGGGGATTCACAGGCAACCCACCAGGGGCACCAGTCATGGCACGAAACTGCCAGCTGAAGGCAGTGGACGAGGTGGCAGTGAATGCAACACCTGCAGTTGAGGCCTCAGTTGGCTGTGCTGGCAGCGCTCGAGCCCCTTCTGTGCCTGGACTGATGTAACCCACTTCCTGTGGGTCTCCACTACCGTTGCTGGTGTCCAAGCCTCAGTACTCTCATAGGAGCAAGCCCATATTGCCACGCCAGTCATGTAATGCTGAAAGGGATGGGAAAGGAACTCTGAAAGCAATGGTGTCAAAAGATGAATCAACATCTGTGGTTGTTGCCCATGGAGTAGCTTGGTGGGCTTAATTAATCAGTGTAGTGCAATAAGTGCTAACAAACAGGGTGAGGGCCAATGAAGTGGTAGAGGAATCAACAGCTTTTCTCATTCACTGCTTAAAAGTCCAAATGAGAGTTTCTGCTTCACTATCTGAGGAAGGATGGAACAAAGAGCTGCAAATATGTTTCATGCCATTGGCCTCACAGAAATATTTGAAGGCAGATGCCATGAATTGTGACCTATTACCAGAGACCAATGTACAAGGCATCCCTACAATGGCCAAAACCTGGGCCAAGGTGGTGAGGGTGGCATCAGTCGTGGTGGACACCATGTGTACAACATATGCATGCTTCAAGTAAGCACCCACAACGAGAAACCACATCAATTCCAAGAACCAGCTTGCAAAATCGAGATGGATGCGGTCCCGGGTGAGGCAGGGTGAAAGCTGGAGGGTGAAAGATTTTTGGGGTGCTGTCTGATGCTTGTGCATGTTCTGCAGCACACACCATTCTTTCAATATTGCCGTTGATCCCTGGCCAGTAGATATGTTAGCAAGCTAATGCCTTTATGTGGGACATCGCCCAATGTCCCCATTGAAACAAGCTTAACGTCCATTGGTGCAATACTGCTGGGATGACCACCCAATGTGTGTGTGTCTCAGTGTTCACATAAATGATGTCACTGACAACCAAGAACCTGTGAGAAATATGTTTCCATGAGCTGAACTCATTTACCAACCAATGGATGAGGTAAGTGGCTAGGCATGGATCATGAAGAGGAGGACCTGCCACAAGGAGGACCTGCCACAAGGTAGAGTGGCAACACAAGCAGCTGTAATGCGGTAACTGCACAATGTATGTTGCTGCTCAGTATTGATGTGGAGGGAGAGGACCTCCTGTTGCCTGAAACTGGGGTCTGGCCCAGTGAGGAGATGCAACAATGCATCAGCTTTGGAACAGTGGGCCTTGGATTTATACAGGATGGTATAATGTGCAGTCAGGAACAATGCACAGCACTGGAGGCATTGGGCTGTCTGCTCTGGGGCACTGGAACATGATCCAAATAATGCCACCAACAGCTTGTGATTTGTAATTAGAAAGAACTGCTTCCCAAAAAGGAAGCTATGAATTATATTAATGAAAAACACTATTGTCGTTGTTTCCTTTTTGATCTGGGAACAGTTTCACTGTGCAGGATTCAATGTCTTGGATGCATATGCATCTTCATTCCTGTGTGACAAGACTGCCTTGATGCCATAGGTGGATGCATCAGCCACCACAACCAACAGGTGACCGAGACAGAATGGTGTGAAGTGAGGAGTGTATTTCAGCATGGTTTTCAAGTGAGTAAAAACCTGGTCACAGGCATGGGCCCAATTACAAGGCACACCATTTTATGCACCTAATTAAGGGGTTGCGCAATGTGGGTCATGCAGAATAGGAACTAGGAATAAAAGTTGATTTTGTCCAAAAACATCTGCAATCCAGATAAGTTTGTCAGGAGGAGGGGGGGAAGATGCCTATTGCAGCAACATTCCTATCAGTAGGCCAGATTCCCTCTTTGGTGAGCCAATGTCCTAAATACATCACTTGTGGTTGAAAAAACCTGCACTTCTCCAAACAACAATTCAGACCTGCATCCTACAGGGTCATAAGAATGGTGTGGAGGTATCGAAAACGCTCCTGCAACAATGAGTTCATCCAAGTAAACCATGCAAGCTGGAATATGCTCCATCAGCTGTTCCAGAAATCATTGGAAAATTGCAGGGTCTGAGGCAATGCTAAGTAGGAGACACTTATACTCGTATAATCCAAAAGGTGTATTAAAAACAATGATGTTCTGTGATTCATCATCTAAGGGTAACTGGAGGTATGCATTGGCAAAGTCAATCTTAGAGTTATAATCCCCTACAGCAAGGTCTTCCAGCCAAGGTATAGGATAAGTTTCCACCTGTGATTGGGCACTGAGTGTAGCCTTGAAATCTTCTCACAATCGGAAAGAACAAATGGGCTTTCTGTAATTGCTAGCGGAATGGCTCATGCACTATATTTCATTGGCTTGATAAGCCCAGCAGCCTGGAGATGATACAGCTCCACAACAGCACATGTGGCTACCAGAATTGGTATGGAACAGTAAAAATGAGACATATTGGGTGGCTGATAGCTGACATGAGTCTTAAAGTTTGAGGCTCACCCAAAATCCAGCTGAAATATGGATGCAAATACAGTGCAGAGATCACCCAGGTTCTGGAAAGAAAGAAACTGCAGTTAATACCATCTTGACTTCATCTGAAATATGAAACCAAAACAACATAAAGGCGTCAAAGTCAAAACTGTTGATGGCAGGTGGGTGGTGAATGACAAACACTGTGATGAGCCACGTAACGCATTTGTAGACCACAATGATTGAGAACCATACCTACAGGCCACCAAACACCATTACAAAGGGGACAATTTGGGCGAAACCAGTTGTGCATACATCACCTGGTTTATTAAAGAAACAACAGTCTCTGTGTCCACCTGGAAACATCCTAGTGAGAAATGCAAAGTGTGAGAAACAATTTATATGTGAAGGAGTTTCCCGGAGGGACTACTGCATGTACAATTTCCTGGTGCACTCATGGGGGTAGGATGGAAGCAGGTTGCACAGCTTTGAAGCACTGAGCACAAATGCCCCTTGTGGCATATAGCTGGTGCCTTATGATCCAGCCACACACCACAGTGTTGTAGGTTGCCGTCCTGCCAAGACATCTGAGAGTCACGCAGCTCAGCTTGCACTAACCACTATAGTACTAATGGCATCATATTCACTGGATAAAGCCACCAATAGCTTATATCCATAACCCATGTGACATAAGACTATTTCCTGGTATTCCTCTGCCAAGGGGCCTTTATAGGACACCACCCAGCAGCTCACCAGAGAGTGCGAATCTGGCTGCAACACTGATGTACACTTCAGATGTGCTGTGAGTCTCTTCCTCTGAGTATAGCACGTTGCAACAAATCCAGTACATCACCAGCACAAGTTATACAGACCGTGACTAAGGCAGTGGCTCTACAACAGATTGAGTGCTCGCCTGCACCATCCAGAAATGTATTGTAATAGCGACAGTTCTTCAGAAGACGTCGGCATTCTTTGTGTTGTCTATTCTAGGAAGCTGTTTCTGCTGTTCACATTACTGTGTACTTTCTCTGTAGTAATAAAGTTCTATTGCTCTTGGCTATCTGCGTACCTTTCTCTTCTTGAGCACGCATCACTCACAATGGGATACTTTCATTAGCAACAAGGGTAAACTTCTCTGACACTTTTGACTCTGGATCTTCAACCTCTGGATCTTGTGCTCCACCAGATGGCACTTCTCTCTGTGTCTCCCCAAGGAGATTACACGGTTCTGTTCCACATTTGAACAACATTGTTTCTGCTTCCTTTGGGTTGCATTTGCTGTGCACACTTTGTTCTCTACTGTTCTGTGCTTCTATGTCCTATTCTTATTTGTTTTGCTTTGTCTGCATTTAATGCTAGTGTCATTTTCCTCACAATCTGCTTCTCTTGTCAATGCTGATTCCTCTTCAGTGTTTTTTTTCATTGGTCTTGCTTACCCATTTACTGTAACTCTTTACAATCCACACCTTTCAGTTCGGCAGCTTTCCCAGTTACAAGGTCAATGTGGTTCGGTTGACCTGGAATATCACTCACCCGATGCAGCACTGTTCAGTGATGACATCCACAAGTGCTACAGCCAGGACAACACAGCTTATGCATCTTGCTGGGCACTTCCTGTGCACCCCAGTGCTTCTTCAATGGTGGCACCTTGCTGTCCAGGAGCCTCTCCAGCTCTGGACTCAACAAAGGTGTGTCTCCTTCCTTCAGATTTTGCCTTAGATCCTTGGCCCATGTTCCTTGTTGCACTGAACCAGCTCCTGCACGTTTCTACTATTCTCAATGCTTCTCTCCTGGCCACCTGTAGACCCCAATCCCTATGTCTCTTGCACACTCACTTCTTGTGCTGCCTCTTCTGCCTCCGATCTGGTGCCACCAGCTCTGGTGCCTCCATCTCCTGGCTCCTGGACTGCCTGCTCTTGCCCCATTGCAGTCCTCACCACTGGGTCAGGCTCCCCTGCTGCTTCACCCTGCAGCTCCACCTCCTCCACAGCTGACCTGGTCTGTTGGACCCTCTCCTGTCTTTCTGGTGCCCTCGGCGGCCAACCACTTTGTTGACTCAGCTACTCTATCCACTGGTGCCATCGCTCATCTCTTTGCCACTTCTGCTGATTCTAGACTGTTACCTTCTGACACATCTCCAATCATTCTGCTTGGTATGGCAGCTTCAGGTCCAGCTCCGCTCTCCTTTTACACCTCCTGACCCTCCTCCCTTATAAGTGTAGGTGTCACCAGTCTCTCGTTCTCATCTTCTTCTCTAACAGGCACCTCCATGGTGGAAACCCAGAATCTACTATGTAGGAATCAACATGGATTCTGGAAACAGCGATCGTGTGAGACCCAACTCGCTTTATTTGTTCATGAGATCCAGAAAATATTAGATACAGGCTCCCAGGTAGATGCTATTTTCCTTGACTTCCGGAAGTCGTTCGATACAGTTCCACACTGTCGCCTGATAAACAAAGTAAGAGCCTACGGAATATCATACCAGCTGTGTGGCTGGATTGAAGAGTTTTTAGCAAACAGAACACAGCATGTTGTTATCAATGGAGAGACGTCTACAGATGTTAAAGTAACCTCTGGCGTGCCACAGGGGAGTGTTATAGGACCATTGCTTTTCACAATATATATAAATGACCTAGTAGATAGTGTCGGAAGTTCCATGCGGCTTTTCGCGGATGATGCTGTAGTATACAGAGAAGTTGCAGCATTAGAAAATTGTAGCGAAATGCAGGAAGATCTGCAGCGGATAGGCACTTGGTGCAGGGAGTGGCAACTGACCCTTAACATAGACAAATGTAATGTATTGCGGATACATAGAAAGAAGGATCCTTTATTGTATGATTATATGATAGCGGAACAAACACTGGTAGCAGTTACTTCTGTAAAATATCTTGGAGTATGCATGCGGAACGATTTGAAGTGGAATGATCATATAAAATTAATTGTTGGTAAGGTGGGTACCAGGTTGAGATTCATTGGGAGAGTCCTTAGAAAATGTAGTCCATCAACAAAGGAGGTGGCTTACAAAACACTCGTTCGACCTATACTTGAGTATTGCTCATTAGTGTGGGATCCGTATCAGATCGGGTTGACGGAGGAGATAGAGAAGATCCAAAGTCGTCACTGGGTTATTTGGTAACCATGATAGCGTTACGGAGATGTTTAACAAACTCAAGTGGCAGACTCTGCAAGAGAGGCGCTCTGCATCGCGGTGTAGCTTGCTCGCCAGGTTTCGAGAGGGTGCGTTTCTGGATGAGGTATCGAATATATTGCTTCCCCCTACTTATACCTCCTGAGGAGATCACGAATGTAAAATTAGAGAGATTAGAGTGCGCACGGAGGCTTTCAGACAGTCGTTCTTCCCGCGAACCATACGCGACTGGAACAGGAAAGGGAGGTAATGACAGTGGCACGTAAAGTGCCCTCCGCCACACACCGTTGGGTGGCTTGCGAAGTATAAATGTAGATGTACATGTACATGTTCTGCCTTCAGTGGGGCCCTGCCTGGTGCTGCCCACATCTGGTCACCTTCCTCAAATGTCCTTTCTCATGTCTACCTCTAGTGGCCTCGAGGACTTCCCTGCACCTCCCGTCCTCTGGTCTTGGAAGTTGTGCACAAGATCTGGCTGCACCTGGTCTTGCCAGGTTTGGCAATTTGGTTGTCCATTCTTGACAATCGCTCTGCATGTTTTTCGTTCTTCCAGGTCTGCTCCTCACCTCATCTGGCAGCTGGCCCTCACTGGCAGTGCTCAACACTGCTTGCACCTTCTGCTAGAAGCCCACAGCCATTGCTGGCTTCCTTCTGAGTACAGCTGACTACTCTGCGCTCCTCCCACCAATGGCAACGGTATGTCTGACAATCTGCTGGAATGTTTCCCATGCTCTGTCACATCTGCATCTGGCTGCTGCCATGTTCTCTACTGTGGTTCTTGCCTGGCTAGCACCACTGGCACCCTTGCATACTGCTGACCACTGTTGGTTCCAGCACCTGTTTCCCATCAGGTGCCAGCACCCTGACACTGTCCTCTCAGCCAGCCTGAATTGATCTGACATGACATGCTTTGTGGTCCCCACACTGGTGGCTCCTGTGACCTGTTCCAATGCCAGAGGCACTCTCGCCACTAACCTTGGTGCCTCCTCAGGTTACAGCAACACCAGTGCCCTCCATACCTCCAGCAGTGCACTGACTGACCGCCTCTCCCTGGTATCTCGTATGCCATTGGCTTCAGCCTCCAGCATGCCAACACCTACTCAGTCATCTGGTGGCATCTTTCTGTTCTCTTTCGCCCCTGCAAGTCACCCCTTGTCCCCTCTGGCTGCAAGGCCTGTTGTCAGCATTCCGTCTCCATCATCCAGGTCCTGCTTCCTTCCTGGGACTACTCTCCCAATTGTGACTCTCACATGTCTCTTGCACAGGGATTTTTCTTTCATAATAGACATCTTTGCAGCATGCCATACACCTTTGTCATGATCCCACTCTGTGCCACTCTGCCCTGGTTGCGGGTTGCAGACATCTCCAACTGTGGTCCTGTCCTATGTTCTCCATGGTCTTCCCCTCTCTGTAGTGTACTGGAGTCTTCTCTTTGTGCCACCCCCCACCAGGGCTTCCATTGGCCTTCATTGGTGCTCCTGTTCTCCGGACCACTTCTCCCAGATGTTGTCATCTCCTCCATTGGGAAGAAGAATGATGTATCTTCTGCTGTCGTCTCCATTGCAGCCACCATCTACGCAACAAGACTGCTCTGCCATTGCTTCCAAATGGAAAAGGAATGTGGCATATAGCTGGTGCCTTATGATCCAGCAACACACCTCACAACACAGTGTTGCAGGTTGTCGTTCTGTCAAAACACCTGCAAGTTGACACAGCTCAGCTTGCCTGCACTGGACACTGCAGTACTGAGGGCACCACATCCAATCAATACAGTCGTCACCAACTAGTATCTGCACACCGCCTGACATGAGAATATTTCCAGGAATTCCTGTCAGGTAACCTTTAAAAGATGCTGCGCAGCATCTCGCCAGTGAAAGTGAATCTGTATTTGACATTGATATATATTTCAGAAGTGCTGTGAGTCTCTTCCTCTGACTGTAGCATGTTAAATCCGAACCAGGTTGTCAACTGTACTGACTGTGCCTACAGGAATGACTCTTGACTGTGACAGACTGAATGCTCACTTGGACTTTCCAGAACAGTATTTTTATAGTAACATTCTTCAATAGAGCAGGATACTCACTAAGTTGTCTGTACAAGGAAGCTGTTTCTGTTGTTCATGTTATTGGATACTTTCCCTGTAGTAATAAAGTGCTATTGCTCTCTGCTTCCTGGGCACCTTTCTCTTATTGAGCTTGCATCACCCACAATAGTATGTTACCCCTCTTTGCCACAGCAGATGCAGAACCCCCATTGATCCGGACAGTCTGCTTGGGAGTAAGCAAAAGAATACTGCCAGTAACAAAGGGTGTGATCCCGTGACCATTAATGAGGGGCGACCAGAGAGTCTAATGCCATAGAGACACTGGCCAATGATGAATCACAATATTGTTGCAACCTAGGGGTTGAACCAAACCTGTTACGCATGGGTGGAAAACGTGGTGGTGAATAACCATCACAATTTGTGACCCTGCCATAAGCCAATACAATTTCGAAGGACTGCACAATAAGCAAGATGTCCTCCATTCAGCTGCAGTGCCAGTGTGTAAATATCAGGGTCAGGTGCCAGCTGAACCACATCATCATGAATCATGGAGTCCATGTACAAAGCCTTGCAACCTTGACTGGTACAAGTGAAATCGCATTTGAAGCAGAAAGCTTGCAAGTCAGTGACCTGGGAGCGGTACGGCTGTCCAGGCTGTTTACGGTATTGGTGAAACATGAGCCTGGTGGCAACAAAATGATATCTCTGGGTATAACAATTAGTCAAAAGAGAGAATATCTCCTGAAAGGAGAGTGTGATGGGGTCAGACAGAGGCACAAATTTTTGGAGCAGAAGAAATGTGTCTGGTGATGCCCATGACAGAAATAACAGTCACTGCAATGAATCATCCATGACTTGAAATGCAGTGCAATGTTGATTCAGTCAATGCTAGAATGTGACCTAGTCCTCCGTAGTTTCACTGAGAGGTGAAAACGATGGAGGACAAATAGCTTTGTTGACCATGGGCGGCGCTGAGGCATGGTGTGAAGAGGCCTCGTGCACTCGGAGTTTTTTCACATGAAACTAAAGTGACTTTTATAACAGATCTGGCTGAAGCTGCTGCTGTTTCTCCAGCGGACAAACCAATTTAGCATTCATGTCACCAAAATAATTCCTTTTTCCTCATTTCCAATGCTATATGAGCAAGTAATTGGATATTAATGCATACATTAGAACCTGGGAGAGAAATGGGTGAAGCCACAAGGCAGAAAGGCCACTTGTGGAAGTCAATATGACATCAAGTGGTAGTCAAGCTAAACACGGCTGACTGATGGCGGACAAGACACAGACTAGCACAATCCCAAAGCAACCTTGTCAACAGGCCAAGGGAAAAGAAAGAGACACTATCCAAATTGTGATAAGAGAGAAAGACCAAGTGCCAAGAGATGTTGTTATCAAATAGTGCATAGCGAGGCAGGTGGAGCACTCACTATGCAAGTGCAGCATTGCAGTGATTATGCTCTCTATTGGCTATCCAAGTCCATTTCTTCTGGTAGGCATTCAAGTTCTGTGGAGGCGGGTACCAGATTTCAATCTCTCAAAACTAACCATTCCTCTTCTATTGTACTTCTTTCCCCTGTATCTATTAATCGTTGCCTAGTGGTCCATATGAAACTCTCAACAAACCCAGATTTTCAATTTATCCAGGTCTCATCCCCTTAACTTTGTATGATTCCATCATCATTAAGCCATACTGTACAGCTGCATTCCCCTATGAAATATGACAGCTATAGTTTCCCCTTGATTCCTGCCATATGCAGTATCAACATAGCAATTATATGTTGGTTAAATATTATAAGGCAAAATCAATCATCTGGAGTTTAGCCCCTGCAGTTACTGAAAGGGCTACTGCCCCCTTCACAAACCACAAGTTTATCTAGTCTTGCCACAGACACCTGTTTGTTGCTGTTGCACCTACGGTACAGCTAACTGAATCACTGAGGCACACAAGCCATCCCATCTTGTCAAGGTTCATGTTTCATATCTTCCACTGCAAAATGCAACCCAACTTATACACGAAATTTTGCATGATCTTCAACCTATACCTTTCCATCATGGCATGGATGTTGAGATGAGGCTCTCTTAGGAGCTTGATGGTTCTGTAAGACAGATTACAATGTCTGGATCAACTATGTAATTTCATCTTCTTCACATCCATCACACAAGAACAGTGAAGCACAGTCTGATGGCTTGGGCTACTTCTTTTGATCTCCAGTTTCTTCACTGCACCTTTTTCCTTGTGTGGAGAAAGTGTGGCCTGCTCAATTTGCTGGCAGTGTGGAGAAGTCAAATTAGTTTGTGGCAATTCCATAATTGCAAGTGAATTTGGATAAGCCAGAGTTCATGGCCACTTCAACCTGTAAAGTTTGCTTTGGAGTAACCATTGTCACAACTATTGCTTTGACCACTGAAGCAAATTATGTCACAAATTAGTGGTTTCTGAGAAAAACATATGTTTTGGATACTGAATAGAGTATTCTTCTTGTGCTTTTTAGCTCCTGATTTTTCTTTTCATCAATTATGTATTGACAGTCAAGGTACTACATAGTACTGTTGACTTTGCAGTTCACTAAAAACTGCAGATATTAACAAGGTTCTCATCTCCAAGCACAACTTGACCATACTTTCCAGTTGTTGCATGTCCATTGTACTGTAGACAATGAACTGGGTTATGAATGTATTGTCTTATTTGCAGATGGATGAGTCCAGCTTTTATAACTGAGACATCAATGGATAACTGGAAGTTAGCAAAAATTCAGTTGTCTGCTCTAGTTTGCTGTTCCCACATCTACATGCATTAGACACCTGCTAACAACAACCATATGAAAATTGTGGGTAGAGTGTAATTTATGCACAAATGAACATTCATCAAGCACTTTTGATTTGTGTATTTGTTCTGCTTGACACTATGAAGCTGTTTCCTCCCAAAGTACATGTTTCTCAAACACTGGACAGGTTCTGGTATACTTGCTATACAATGCAAGTCTTTGTGTGCATAAAAAGGTGATGTCTCTTCAAAATTTCACAGTACTCTCTCAGTTATAAAGAACACATTCTGATATGCATTTAGTTTATTGTTAGCCATTGAAATTATTGTACAGGATGTAGCTCATAGTGGCCTACCTGAAGACATTTTTTTCTTGAGTGGATGTTATTGCTTTATGTTTTTAAATTAATAACTGAATGTCATGGTGTTCCCACACATGAATTGTAAAATAAAGACTGATCTAGACAGTCTTACTTATCTGAACAAAGTTTATACAAATGGGGAGTATCAGGTAGCTCAGAAGTTACCTACTAATGACTGTTTCACATCCACCCATCCCACTGACACATTGAGTCATCAGTCTTCTGACTGGTGTAATCTTGGAATGCCTTCCCTGCACTAACCTCTTCATCTCAGAGTACCACTTGCATCCAATGGCCTCAATTATTTGTTGCATATACCCCAATCTCTGTCTTCCACTACAGTTTTTACACTCTGCTGATTTCTTAACAAACCTCTTGTCAACCTGTCCTTTCTTCTTGTTAGTGTTTCACATACATTCTTTTCCTCATCAGTTATGTGGAGAACTCGTCATTCCTCACGTTATCAGTCCACCCAATTTTCAACACTCCTCTATAGCATCACATCTCAAATACTTCGATTGACTTTTGTTTCGGTTTCCCACTGTCCATGATGCACTACTATACACTGCTGTGCTTCAAACATACATTCTCGGGAGTTTCTTCCTCAAGCTAAGGCCTATTTTTGACACCAGTAGATTTCTCTTGGACACGAATGTCCTCTTTGCCTGTGCTAGTCTCTTTTTATGTCCTTGTGTCATCTGTCATGGGCTGTTTTGCTACCAAGGTAAGAGAATTGCTTAGCTTTGTCTACTTCGTGATCACCAATTTCTCACTATCCTCATTTCTGGTACTTCTCATCACCTTTGTCTTTTTCTGGTACGTAGCAGTGTTCACCATCCCACAGCTAAGGAACAGAGAGTTTACAAACACCGTACCAAATCAAAAGACGAGTGCTTGCCATTTGGCACAACCCACTATAAACATCTTGCTTACCAAACACTATGGACAAAGCAAGATTACCTCTCACAATTCTACTGCCTGATGGTCTCAACTGCATTCTTCTCTTTTTTTTTTTTTTTGAGATGTAGGTTTACATCTGTTTCATCACACATTATTTTTAATGGATTTCTCAGCTGGGGAATTTAATTTTTGGTGTATATTTCTTCTGTTGTAGATGATGGTACTCTCATTAGATTTGTCTGAAAGCACACCTACATGTTGAAGTACTGCTGTGTGTAATATGGGTTCCTCAGTTCTCATACAAAATACCTTTTTAATGTTTGAAGCAACAGGTGGTACCCCAGTGGGAAATTTTTAATCTGCCATTTTCACCACTTCCTGCTACACATCTGATGTTTACCATAACAGCACATGCAGACTAGAGAGGATGAGAACAATCAGCATTTGTCATGTGTATATAGGTCACACTTACTGTGTACTACTTGTCCTTTACACATACATGTAGTAAGTCCATACACATAAAGAAAGGAGGTTTGTGTTCAACATCATTTTATTACTGACGCAGAACAAATGATCCTACTGGAGAAAATAAATAATTCATTGCCTTATTTAAGGAACTAGGTGACTGATTGCCTCAAATAATTAAATAAAACTAAAGAAAACTTAAACTGGGACTACCAGACAGAGATTTGAGCCCCTGCCAAATTAGAATTTAGACGTATCAAACGATTTTAAGTGTCTGTGCATACAGGTTCCATGATAGGTTAGAGAACCTAACAAATACACACATAACAGAGTAAGCCTAATACAAGCTAGATGCAGAAAATGCAACACAGACAGCATGCTACAGACAGCTTCACTTCAACACCCAGTCATGCAACTGATCCACTTACTGGTTTTGTACTTTGCTCATCTTAAGGTTAAGATCCTTTTTACAGAGGTATGTACCAGCCTGAGGGGAAAATGGTTGGGTTAAGACCACTCTCAGCTGACACACACAATATTTTATTCACCAATGGTGGTCACTGAAATGAACTCATAGTTTACAGTAATATACGCTTTGTGGCACCAATCAACACGCAATGCAGGAATTTCAGATTTGTCAAATGAGAAACAAGTTATATCTGTCTAGGCTTGATGAGTTACTCAATATTTGGCTTAATGAGAGCGTATATCCAGCCTGGTGTATCCTACACCTATTTTGGAACAACACAGGTAATCATGTTTATTTTAAGGATCTGCCACCGTATCTCTCCAGTAAATGTGGGTGACATTCCATATACAGTAATATGGTTTCAGCAACACCAACTGATCATTAATAAATCTACATTGTTTGTAAGGAATGAAGACAGATGCTGACAAAACTGCTGTTGGTCTATATGCAACCATATATGCTCAGTTGAAATGTTTAGCAGGTACAGCAGTTAGAATTGATTTAAAACAAGAGCTGAAAGCAACTGAAAGATGTATGATTAGCAGCATCCACAGATTCTGTTCCACCATATCAAATACCATACTGAACAGTACGTGATGCAGCAGTGGAATGTAAATACAATGTCACCTCCGTGAGGAAAGCCAAAAACACACAGAAACCCTGCAAGTGATACCAATACTAATACCATACATCAGGAGATGTTAGCACTTACACATTACAGTAAAGTTGCAGCACAAACCAAGGATCATGATACTGAAAAACACCACAGGTTAGGCAAATGTAAAATCTAACACAGGTGTATTGTAGAACAAGGTAAGAGCAGGCACATGATATGGACTGTGAAATCATAATAACAAAAAGGCTTCAAAATGCAAGACATGGATTACAATCCTTTGGCGAATGTCCTGCTACCTCATGCAGAAGAGCAAACTAAGTATTCACTGGTGCCAAAAGTAAATGCAGAAGGTTGGTTGGTTGGTTGGTTGGTTCGGGGAAGGAGACCAGACAGCGAGGTCATCGGTCTCATCGGATTAGGGATGGACGGGGAAGGAAGTCGGCCATGCCCTTTGAAAGGAACCATCCCGGCATTTGCCTGGAGCGGTTTAGGGAAATCACGGAAAACCTAAATCAGGATGGCCGGACATGGGATTGAACCGTCGTCCTCCCGAATGCGAGTCCAGTGTAAACACAGAAGGGTCATCAGTTACAGCAGCAACCAAATGAGGGCAGCAACTGAGACAAAGGACACTGTAGCCCTCAGCAACAGCAGCCACACAGTGTAGGTGCCCAAGCCCTGGGAGATCTGCAGTAGAAGCATCCAGTCAGGGCAGGTGACTGAGACCTAGGAAGCCTCCTACATTAAGTGAGATTTTTTATGGCATCATGGGAACCGCAGAAGGCCTTGGAAAAATATGTAAGTGGAAGTACTCAACTTAGTTACCAGTGTAAAAATATCACCTGGAATTTAAACATAATACAAAGAGATGAGTCATTTTTGTGCCACAACCTCCAACAATTCAATGCAGTGTAACTGAAGTTTGGGGAGCTAGTGAAATGCTTAGTGCATCGCACAAAGGGGAATCATTAAAATTAAAGACAACAGTTACAATACTTCACCAGGTGTATGGAACATAAATAATAAAGCAAACGAATATGCAAATATAACCAGTTTCTGCAGAACATTGGATAAAGGTGGTGGGGTTACCATTTTCTCTAGCTACATATCAACTAAACCCATCCAAAATACCAAAAATATGCTGATGCAGTGAGCTTTGAAATTACAACTGTGGAAATAAAAATTGTAGCAAAGTTGTGCTGTTTATTAGACCTGTACCAATCATCAGATGGAGAAATAAAAACGTTCTTTGAACAACTAGAAGGTACAATTCAAGACTTGTAAAAAAAATGTGCTTATTTAATAATTATTGTCGATTTGAACATAGACACTAGGGAAAATACTGACAACACAAGACACTATTGGACTTACAGCATGCAATCAACCTAAAAATAGAAATTGATAAAGCATGCCAGAGTAACTAAACATAGTGAAATAATGAAACTAATTATTCCAGCATAAAGTCAAGCACTGGCATGCCGGTCGGGAACAAGAGAGCAGAGAGGGCTGTGAAGAAGATATGCCAACTGCATGTGGACCGACCCCTCACTAGGATGACAACCCGATAGCAGCGTCCTTGACACAAAGAGGACATAAGCGTAGTGCCGCCTGTCCATGGCCCAGTTGAAGACTGGCAGTTCTACGACTTCCACAGCAGCATCAAGAACAGGCACTTGTATAGCAGCAACTTAGGAATTTATTACTTCTCTTGTATTATGAATTGTATATACTGAAGGGATTTCTTGTTTGTCGTTTCCCTTTGCTCGCGACACATCTGTATTTCATAAAGTTAAGTATTGTAATCATTTCCTTTTGTAATAAACTTCATTAATACAATTTGCTTGAATTATTGTCTAGCGATCCAAGAAGCAGGTTTCCTAGGCGCCCTATATCTGACAAGTAGGCAGGATACAACACTAATATTGATCACATAATAAGGGCGGGGGGTGGGGGGGGGGAGGAGCATAGGGGAATCAGAAAGTAAGGTTACAAGACAGATATTCCTGGAGTTTCACCTGTTATGGAGAAATTAGTAGTGTGTGATAATTCTCACACCTGTGCTTGGCAACTATGGAAAGTTTCAGCCACTTGCCACCTACAGCACTAGTTGTGGGTACACACAAATGGCAACTCGTTTGGAAAAGAAATCTACTCAGTTATTTGATTTCTATGGAATGTGTAGTCACAGCTGAAATTCACTGGCAGCTGTAGAGATATACGAAGATACTGTAATGTTTTATCAGTACGCCATGGAATGGTGTCAAAAGTTTGTGGCCAGTAGAGAAAATGTCACTGATGAGAATTGCAATGACTGACTCAGCTCGGCATCAACAGATCTGAACACAGTTTACATGGAGGAGATGATTTAGAACAGGAAGATCATGTTATGACATATGCCAGTAGAACTGGGAGAAGGTGAAACACTTTGTGACAATGTGTCTGAACAGGCAAGGACAGGATTTTTACTAGGAGCATGTATACAAACTCAACCTACAAAGTGACTAGCACCTAAACTGACATGGGGACTATGTGAAAAAATAACCTAATGTACACTCCTGGAAATGGAAAAAAGAACACATTGACACCGGTGTGTCAGACCCACCATACTTGCTCTGGACACTGCGAGAGGGCTGTACAAGCAATGATCACACGCACGGCACAGCGGACACACCAGGAACCGCGGTGTTGGCCGTCGAATGGCGCTAGCTGCGCAGCATTTGTGCACCGCCGCCGTCAGTGTCAGCCAGTTTGCCGTGGCATACGGAGCTCCACCGCAGTCTTTAACACTGGTAGCATGCCGCGACAGCGTGGACGTGAACCGTATGTGCAGTTGACTGACTTTGAGCGAGGGCGTATAGTGGGCATGCGGGAGGCCGGGTGGACGTACCGCCGAATTGCTCAACACGTGGGGCGTGAGGTCTCCACAGTACATCGATGTTGTCGCCAGTGGTCGGCGGAAGGTGCACGTGCCCGTCGACCTGGGACCGGACCGCAGCGACGCACGGATGCACGCCAAGACCGTAGGATCCTACGCAGTGCCGTAGGGGACCGCACCGCCACTTCCCAGCAAATTAGGGACACTGTTGCTCCTGGGGTATCGGCGAGGACCATTCGCAACCGTCTCCATGAAGCTGGGCTACGGTCCCGCACACCGTTAGCCCGTCTTCCGCTCACGCCCCAACATCGTGCAGCCCGCCTCCAGTGGTGTCGCGACAGGCGTGAATGGAGGGACGAATGGAGACGTGTCGTCTTCAGCGATGAGAGTCGCTTCTGACTTGGTGCCAATGATGGTCGTATGCGTGTTTGACGCCGTGCAGGTGAGCGCCACAATCAGGACTGCATACGACCGAGGCACACAGGGCCAACACCCGGCATCATGGTGTGGGGAGCGATCTCCTACACTGGCCGTACACCACTGGTGATCGTCGAGGGGACACTGAATAGTGCACGGTACATCCAAACCGTCATCGAACCCATCGTTCTACCATTCCTAGACCGGCAAGGGAACTTGCTGTTCCAACAGGACAATGCACGTCCGCATGTATCCCGTGCCACCCAACGTGCTCTAGAAGGTGTAAGTCAACTACCCTGGCCAGCAAGATCTCCGGATCTGTCCCCCATTGAGCATGTTTGGGACTGGATGAAGCGTCGTCTCACGCGGTCTGCACGTCCAGCACGAACGCTGGTCCAACTGAGGCGCCAGGTGGAAATGGCATGGCAAGCCGTTCCACAGGACTACATCCAGCATCTCTACGATCGTCTCCATGGGAGAATAGCAGCCTGCATTGCTGCGAAAGGTGGATAGACACTGTACTAGTGCCGACATTGCGCATGCTCTGTTGCCTGTGTCTATGTGCCTGTGGTTCTGTCAGTGTGATCATGTGATGTATCTGACCCCAGGAATGTGTCAATAAAGTTTCCCCTTCCTGGGACAATGAATTCACGGTGTTCTTATTTCAATTTCCAGGAGTGTATGTAGGACTACCATCAGTTGGCTGTATTGATTGGATGAAATAAACCATAAATGTCTCACCACAGGCTTTGTAACCTTAGTTTCTGATCACCCCTTATCAAATATTCCTTCATGCTACTGTGACACCCAGGTACTAGTAGACTATTTGCCATCATGATAAGACATTAACATAAAGATTGTTTGAAGTTATCAAAAACATAATACACAAATAAAAAAAAGTTTTGCATCACCTCGGTTCTGAGAGTTCTGGAACCTGTCCAGAAAATTGGAATAGAGATCAACATAAACATCATTTCCACCCTTTTTATTGCTCATGAAAACTGCACATTGCATGTTGTACCACTATACAGCGAGACCTTCAGAGGTGGTGGTCCAAATTGCTGTGCACACCAGTTCCTCTAATACCCAGTAGCATGTCCTCTTGCACTGATGCATGCCTGTATTCGTTGTGGCATACTATCCACAAGTTCATCAAGGCACTGTTGGTCCCAATTGTCCCACTCTTCAACGGCGATTTGGTGTAGATCCCACAGAGTGGTTGGTGGGTCATGCCGTCCATAAACAGCCCTTTCAATCTAGCCCAGGCATGTTCGATAGGATTCATGTCTGGATAACATGCTGGCCACTCTAGTCGAGTGATGTCGTTATCCTGAAGGAAGTAATTCACAAGATGCACATGATGGGGGTGCGAATTGTCATCCATGAAGATGAATACTTCGCCAATATGCTACCGATATGGTTGCACTATTGGTCAGAGGATGGCATTCACATTTCATACAGCCATTACGGTGCCTTCCATGACCAACAGCGGCGTACAGCCGCCCCACATAATGCCACCCCAAAACATCAGGGAACCTCCACCTTGCTGCACTCACTGGACAGTGTGTCTAAGGAGTTCAGCGTGACCGAGTTGCCTTCAAACACGTCTCCAACGATTGTCTGGTTGAAGGCATATGTGACATTCATCGGTGAAGAGAACGTGATGCCAATCCTGAGCGGTCCATTCGGAATGTTGCTGGGCACATCTGTACCGCACTGTATGGTGTCGTGGTTGCAAAGATGGACCTCGCGAGTGAAGTTGTGCATCTTGCAGCCTATTGCACACTGTTTGAGTCGTAACACAACGTCCTGTGGCTGCACGAAATGCATTATTCAACATTGTGGCAATGCTGTCAGGGTTCCTCCGAGCCATAATCCATAGGTAGTGGTCATCCACTGCAGTAGTAGCCTTTGGGTGGCCTGAGCGAGGCATGTCACTGACAGTTCCTGTCTCTCTGTATCCCCTCCACGTCCAAACAAAATCACTTTGGTTCACTCCGAAGGACCTGGACACTTCCCTTGTTGAGAGCCCTTCCTGGCACAAAGTAACAATGGGGATGCGATCAAACCACAGTATTGGCCATCTAGGCATGATTGAACTACAGACAACATGAGCCATGTACCTCTTTCCTGGTGGAATGACTGGAACTGATCGGTTGTCGGACCCCAATCGTCTAATAGGCACTGCTCATGCATGGTTGCTTACATCTGTGGGTGAGTTTAGTGACATCTCTGAACTGTCAAAGGGACTGTATCTGTGATACAATATCCACATTCAATCTTCAGGAGTTCTGGGAACCGGGGTGAGGCAAAACTTTTTTTGATGTGTGTAATAAATGAAGGTAATGACAGAAAAATGGTAAGTAATGTATGTAGACAATGATGCAAATACTAAATTGAACCACTTATTATCTTTATTATTATTATTATTATTATGTTACATGTACTGTCATAAATAGGCTAATTTAACTAATACCAAAAAAAGAAAAGCTAGCTGAGTGAGTGATTGGAGAGGTAATCCATTAATCTATGCAAGAAATAAACTGAAAGTGTATTATGACTTCTAAAAAAAAAAACCATATAATACTAAGCACAAATTAGGCTTTCCAGGCAGGAAGGAGCGCCTGGTCCCTGGCACGAATCCGCCTGGCACATTTGTGTCGAGGTCCAGTGGACTGGCCAGTCTGTGGATGCTTTTTAGGCGGTTTTCCATTTGCCTCGGCGAATGCGGGCTGGTCCCCCTTAGTCCGCCTCAGTTACACCATGTCGGCGATTGCTGCGCAAACAAGTTCTCCACGTACGCATACACCACCATTACTCTACCATGCAAACATAGGGGTTACACTCGTCTGGTGTGAGATGTTCCCTGGGGGTTCCACCGGGGGCCGAACTGCACAATAACCCTGGGTTCAGTGTGGGGCTCCGGAGGGGTGAAGTGGACTACGGTAGTCGTCGTGGGGTTGTGGACCACTGTGGCTGCGGCGGGGACAGAGCCTCTCCATCGTTTCTAGGTCGCCAGTTAACATACAATACAATACATACAAGCACAAAATAAAAAAGTAAGAGTATTGCAGTTGCATCACAGAAATAAAGCTAAGACAGCTGTATATAAAGGAGAAAATTACTCAAATGATTTATTCAAATGACTTGTGGTCCTTCATAGCTGACACAGAAGTTTCTAACCTAATAAAGAAAGAACTATGGACTCTGCTGTTGGTGGGATGGATTGCATGGTTCAGCAATACAGACAGCCATACTGTAGGTGCAACCACAATGGAGGGGTATCTGTTGAGAGTCCAGATGACCATGTTCTTTCTGAAGGTGGGAAGCAGCCTCTTCAGTAGTTGCAGGGACAACAGTCTGGATGATTGACTGAACTGGCCTTGCAACATGAACCAAAATGGTCTTGCTGTGCTGCTACCGGGAATGGCTGAAAGGAAGCGGAAACTACAGCCAAATTTTTTCCGAGGACACGTAGCTCTACTGCATGGTTAAATGATGATGGCATCCTACTGGGTAAAAACTTCTAAAGGTGAAACAGTTTCCCATTTGGATCTCCCAGTGGGGACTACTCAGAAGGATGTTGTCATCAGGAGAAACAAAACTGGCATGCTACGAATCAGTGTGCAGAATGTTAGATCCCTTAACCAAGCAGGTAGATTAGAAAATTTAAAATGGGAAAGGAATAAGTTAAAGTTATATATAGCAGGAATTAGTGAAATTCAGTGGCAGGAGGAACAGGACTTCCAGTTAAGTAAATACAGGTTTATAACTACAAAATCAAATAGGGGTTACATTGGAGTAGGCTTAATAATGAATACGAATATTGGAATGCGGGTAAGCTACTATCAACAGCATAATGAATGCATTATCATAGCCAAGATAGACATGAATCCCACACCCTTCACAGTAGTACAAATTTATATGTCAACTAGCTCCACAGATGACGACGAGTTTGAAGAAATGTATGTGGAGATATTACGTGACTACAGACTGGGGGAAAAGAATGAAAGAGAAAGCCACAAGGTAAAATTTTGCACAGAGCATAATTTAATCATTGCTAAAACATCAGTTTAAGATTCATGAAAGAACGTTGTCTATGTGGAAGGAAACCGATTTTAAATTTCAAAACATTTCCAGGGGCAGATGTTGACTCTGACCACAATTTATTGATTGTAAAGTGTAGATTAAAACTGAAGAAATAGCAAAAAAGGTAGGATATTAAATGGATGAGACCTGGATAAGTTGAAAGAACCAGAGGTTGTTGAGAATTTCAGAGAGAGCATTAGGCAATGGTTGACTACAACATGGGAAAGGAACACAGTCAAAGATAAACAGGTAGCTTTAAGAGATGAAACAGTGAAGGCGACAGAGGATCAAATAGTTAAAAAGACAAAGCCTAGTAGAAATCCTTGGGTAATATAGAAGACAATGAATTTAACTGATGAATGAATGAAACATAAAAATGCACGTACTGAAGGAGGTGAAAGGGAACAAAAAATTTAAGAAATGAAATTTACAAGAAGTGTAAAATGCTGAACAGGAATGGCTAAAAGAGAAATGTAAGGATTTAGAAGCATATTTCACCAAGAGAAAGATAGATACCACCTACAGGAAAATTAAAGAGACCGTTGGAGGAAAGAGAAGCAGCTGTATGAATGTCAGGAGCTCAGATGGAGAACCAGTTATAAGCTAAGAAGGGAAAACAGAAAAGTGGAAGGAATATATAGAGGGTCTACACAAGAGAAATGGACTTGAAGGCAATCATATAGAAATAGAAGGGGAAGTAGCTAAAGATGGGATGGGAGATACAATACTGCAAGAGGAATTTGATAGAGCAATGAAAGACCTAAGTCGAAACACGGCCCCAGGACTAGACAACATTCCATCAGAACTGCTGACAGTCTTAGGAGAGCCAGCCATGACAAAACCCTTTGATGTGGTGTGCAAGATGTATGAGACATGCGAAATAAATATGTGTGAATTCCTAAAGGGGCCAAACTGCTTAGGTCATAGGTCCCTAGACTTACACACTACTTAAACTAGCTTATTCTAAGAACAATACACACACCCACGCCCAAGGGGGGACTCGAACCTCCAACAGGAGGGGCCGCGCAGCCCGTGACATGACGCCTCAAACTGAGCGGCCATTCCACACGGAAGAGGTGAAATACCCTGAGGCTTCTAGAATAATGTAATAATTCCAATTTTAAGGAAAGCAGTTGCTGACAGGTGTGAAAATTATCAGCCTATCAGTTTAGTAAGTCATTGTTTCAAAATACTAACACGAATTCTTTAATGAAGAATGGAAAAAATGGTAGTAGACCAGTGTCGGGGTAGATCAGTTTGGATTTCAGAGAAATGTAGGAACACAAGAGGTGATACTGACCCATGACATTAGAAGATTGGTTAAGGTAATAGACTTAAAAAAAGCTTTTGATAATGTTGACTGGAATATTCTCTATGAAATCCTGAAGGCAGCAAGGGTAAAATACAGAGAACAAAAGGCTATTTACAGCTTGTACAAAAACCAGATGGCAGTTATACGAGTCAAGGGGCATGAATGGTAAGCAGTGGTTAAGAAATGTGTCAGACAGGTTTGAAGCCTATCCCCAACGTTATTCAAACAGTACAATGAGCAAACAGTAAAAGAAACCACAGAAAAATTTGCAGCAGGAATTAAAGTTTATGGAGAAAAAATAAAAACTTTGACGTTTACTGATGACATTGTAAATCTGTCACAGACAGCAAAGGACTTGGAAGAACACCTGAACGGAATGGATAGTGTCTTGAAAGAAGGGTATAAGATGAACATCAACAAAAGCAAAAAAATAATGGAATGCAGCTGAATCAAATCATGTGATGCTGAGGGAATTAGCAATGGAAATGAGGCACTTAAAGTAGTAGATGAGTACCATTATTCAAGCAGCAGAGAGGATATAAAATGTAGAGTGGCAATGGCAAGAAAAGCATTTCTGAAGAAGAGAAATTTTGTTAACAAGTGTTAGGAAATCTGTTCTGAAGGGATTTGTCTGAAGTGTACCCATGTCTGGAAGTGGAACATGGATGATAAACAGTTTATACAAGAAGAGGATAGAAGCTTTTGAAGCTACTGAAGAATGCTGAAGATTAGATGGGTAGATAACATAACTAATGAGGAGGTACTGAAAAAAATTGGGGACAACTTGACTAAAAGAAGGGATCAGTTGATAGGACACATTCTGAGACATCAAAAAATCATCAATTTACTATTGGAGGGAAAACAGGCAAGGGGAGGGGGAGGGGGGGGGGGGGTAGAAATTGTAGTCAGAGACCAAGATATGAATACAATAAGCATGTTCAGAAGAACGTAGGTTGCAGTAGTCTTTCACAGATGAAGAAGCTTGCACATGATCAATCTAAAACAATGCATGTAGCATTCCAAACTAGAGTGAAATGTGTAACGTAAATAGAACATTACATAGACAGCTGCAGAGTGAAAATCTCATTCTGGATCTTCGATATAAATATCTTAGGAGTAAAGGAGATCACTCACTGAAAAGTAGAAGTACTGAGTCATCAATAGGCCAGATGAAAAAAGAGAGAAAACGTGCTAGCTTTCAGAATGTATTTGTACCCCAGTTCGAGAAAGGATAAATCCCAAAAGCTAGCAAGTTTTCTCTCCTTTATACCTGTGAATGACCCAATGCCTCTGCTTTTTGGGGAGTGGTCTCCTTCACTTCTAAAGGGTTTACAGTCTATCAGACCTTTCCTACTATAATTATACCTCCGAAATAAAGACATACATCAACTCATAACAAGAGGAAAGGAAAATTATTACACAGGACAATGACATCTCAAACTGACAATGAGTGGTCCAGATGAAGTAGGCAAAAGTATTTTACCAAGCTACCACATTAAATCAAGTACAGAAATTAAATTTATTTCAAAATTTTTTGAAAATGGATCTTACAGAGACATGTTTATACCGGTACAATACGAGTGAGTATTAAATATCAAAATATATGTTAGCTGTCATACTGTAATGGAAAATAGGTAATAACCCTGTATGTGCCTGTAAAATGTAATCCTGTTTTCATTACTGTACATTTATTGTAATAAAAAATTGTATGATGCACCCGATACTCTCAGCTGAAAATTATTAGCTAATGTCCATGGGCAAAGACTAACTAAACACGAATCTGTAACACTGTGATATTCTTATGGATGCACAAAGAGCTGGAACATGATAGGTGAATGGTGTTTTACTCCCTGTGTAAAGTATAACAGAGTAGCAGCTGGGATAAACAAAAACGTCATTCTACACTACTGGCTTTATGATAGTATTACTAACTATGGATTCGAATGTACTTTGAGATGAACTCTCTTCGAGGTAATAGTTAGTTATTGACAACACCCTCCCCCCCTCCCTCTTGCATTTTGATTTATTTTGCTGTTTTAGTCATCCATAACGAAAATCACATTATGAACTGAGCAGACATACAACTTGGGATAAAGAGTAATATTTGGTGCAAGTCATTAGCTTTTACCAGTGACATAGTAAACATGCAATAAATGGTGCAAACAACATGGTGACCCTAATATGATGTCAGTGATAATTTGTTTCAAAAGGGCTACACTCAGCCTGTCGCCACAACTAAGTTCTTTTTTTACTTTCACATTTGTTAACAATGCCAACTATCAAACAAACTGTCATCTCCTGACATAACCTAGACCTCAGGTTAAGTGACAGATCAATCTGTCAAAACTTTTGCTTTTTGTTGGCATTACCAAGTAACAACAAAAGTGTGAATATACTCACCAAAATGCAACATCACAGCAGCCATTAGTTTTACATCACTGGTCAAAGCTGACGATTCATACATGACCCAAAACTTGGGCTACACTAGAGATTTACCACAACCAAGATTTTGAAGGAGGACATTATCACACTCTAATCCTCTTCTGTTGCCCACATTTCACCAACAATATGAAACTGGTTTGTACTTTTTACAATGTAAAAATGCACCAGTACAATAGAAATTTCCATGTAGGAGTCTCATAGAATGGGAGTAGTATGGGAGTAGAATGGGAGTAGTATGAACTCGTCTCAACAGAGAATCTCTGGCCTGAAGTACATGTTATTTGTCAACTAAGCTAGACCATACAGAACCAACTGCAGAACAGTCTGACATTGAATCAGATACGAAGAAAGTCATAAAAGAATGGGAAGGACTGCAGCAGTGCAGTCTCCTACTAAGTAATTTCATATGTATGTTCTGCCAGTAATGCCTGCAGCCAAGAAAATGTTCTCCGAATAATTGCAGTTAAACTGTTGTGGGTGTTGAATCTAGTAATTATTCAAAGTGGTCAATGCTGATCATAATAATATGGCAAGCATGTATCTAACAGATCAAATGGGTTACCAAAAATATAACAATATCCATCTGTGATGTAGCAAATGGAGAGCTTGATAATGTATGGCAACTTCTATTTGCCAACCAAAACACATGTATGTGCTTGAAGAAAGGCACACGGTGCAATGAACATTAGGTGACACGATTTTTATCGTAACATAAGGATACTACATCAGTCGAGTTGTTTCTGAAAATACTGTCACGAATTGGGTGATCATCTACATCAGCAATGAAGTAATTTTCGATTATTGTTGGTCATACAATTCTAAAAAGAATATTTCACTCAATTGACGTTTTATAGTAGTTTAAAAAGAATTTTACAAATATTGTAGATACACCTGACCCTCTTTATACTGTAGACATGAATTTCACTTCGTTATCGATTTTTTTTTCTGGATTTACCAATACACATGTTTAGACTGAGACTAGTCAAGTAATTGTCAAATGTAGCAAACGACTGTTTTTTTAAATTTTATTTGGATACAACACTGTATTTTTTGTGTTGATATTTTCAGATTTACTGTAAAGGAGATCAGTTGAGGGTGCGATTAAATCTGCCATGACATACGAGATCTACACACAATGCAGTTACTTAATACTAGTGCAGAAATAAAATTCGGGCATTAGCAGTTAACAGTGTAGAAGATTTGTATTGAATGTATGTGTTATTTTTGTACGCAACACACATCAAGTAACTGTAAAATTATCCCGAACAATTAATACATCACTGATTCAGAGTTAAATCTTACACGATTCAAGTCGAGATATAGAGTTATAGCTGCATGTCTCCCAAATAAAGACTACCATTTTCTGGACCCTTACTTCATAACAAACATTGTTTGTTTACTAGGCAGAGATGTATACATATCTACATAACAGAACAGCACAGTACAGACCAACGACGCTACAGTTGCGACCATAGATACTACTACTCCAAACGTCCGCTTACTTCCCCGACCAAAACTTGAATTCTTGGCAACTCAGTCAAACTTATGCATCGGCCAAAGACTGTCAGAAGGTATCAACATCTCCAACTACAAAACTATTATAGCATTTTGATAGACCTCTGTCTGAAATGAAGCATTTTACGAGGAGGAAAAGATGCACGAAACAAGGGAAAACATAGAAATCCTCAAGGCACTAACGGTACCTCCTTAAGCACGACGGACTTCTCACATTCATTTACTTCGCGAGTAGAACAGCGATCAGGAAGACGACAGATTATTTGAGAATGGACACATACACATTCAAATATTTACTGCAGTGCCACCATTGAACAAACAATAGATTTGCTTACTACCTCAGTTAACCAAAGGAGTGGCTCAGGTAGATTTAAGTGTAGTTAATACTAAACAAATTTTCGCCAGGCAACCAACTCTTTCAAAAAAATTAGGAAGTAAAAGGAAAGTTCAGTTGTTAGGTAGTATCTACGCAGGAGATGAGGACCAGATCTTAAAGGAAAAATTAGGTAACAGTTACCAATACACAAGCTTTTTTCAAGCCCATTGCATGTCTCAGCCAAGTGACAGAGCATGTAAGACCATTGTACAAGGGTTTTAGAAGCAGGATCATATAAATGTAGTGGGTGGAGCTGGAAACAGCATTGATAGGCATCAGTTCTACAATATTAAGTGTAACCTGGTAAAAATAGCATCTGCAACGAACCATACAATTGGTTCCTGCTTTCATGTGGTGTGATTAGCTCCAACTGAGCAGCTCTGTCAGGAGGGTGAATATAGGGCTAGAGCATCTGCTTCAGGCAGCTACTTTGTCAGGCATAGGTTTGGTTCCTGTTGATGCTGTTGGCAAGTGGGACTTCAGAAGTCATTGCCTGCAACTCAGTAGGGAAGGAAAGTGTAAACTGGGTGGGATTATAGCAAAAATTTTTAAGGTCAGGGCACTGAAACACATGGAAGTACCACTTTTTAGACTAAGATTAGTTTCCAGTGACTCAACATTGAATGAAATTTAATTTAAGAAGAAGATCGGACAAGCAGGTTCTAGAGATGGCGAGATCTTGCAAGAGTCTCATAAACGTGCTGTGAAAAATGATGTTAGTATGTCACAAGATTCTCATAAAAGCCCAGTGAAAAATAATGTTAACACATTGCATCAGAATATCAGGGGATTAAAAAACCAAAGTACATGAGCTACTTGTTTGTTTAGAAGATTTAGAAACTGAGGGTGGAATAAATTTACTATGCCTTTCTGAACATCATATAGTCACTGATATGGAAAAGATAAATGTAGATGGATATAAGCTTTCAGCACATATAAGTAGGGACACTATAGAGAGAAGAAGAGTTGCCATACATGTTAAACTTTATGACAGTGTGAAAAATTTAGAAAGTAAACATTTTTGTGTAGAGTAACACATAGAAGCATGTGCATGTGAACTTACACCAAATAATGGTACTTCTATAATTGTAGCTTTGTGTATGTTTCCATTGACAAATTTTCAGATATTTTTGAAAAACTTGGATTCTTTTTTGCGCTATTTGTCAGACGGAAGGAAGAAAATTATTGTTTGTGGGGATTTCAATGTAGATTTTCTGAAAGAGTCTGATAGGAAGCTTGACCTTGAAGTATTACTTTTTCTTTCAGTTTGACATCAGTTATTGCTTTTCACACTCTGGTGGTACAGAAAAGCAGCACACTGATGTTTTTATAGATGAAGATAAATTTAATCAATTAAAAACTTTTCATGTTAAGAATGGTATGTATGATCATGATGCACAGCTAGTTACACTTTATGACAGAACTCCATACAGTAATGCAAAACTGTTCTCCAAAATAGTGTGCTCAATTAGCTATTGAACAGTTGAAAATTTTAGGGAAAGTTCGCAACAATTAGATTGGGATGAGATGTATAGAGAACCTGATGCTAATTTAAATTTAACCTATTCCATGATAGCTTTTTTAGTACATCTGAAAGCAGTGTACCCTAAGAAAACAGTGAAACATAATTGCAAGAAAATCTAAAAAGCCATGGCTTACTAAAGAGATAAAAATATCTTGCAAACAAAAAAGGGAAATGTATCTTACAGCTAGATGGAGCAATGATCCAGGAACAGTCAAACATTATAAAAGCTACTATACTGCACGAAGAAAAGTTATTAAAGAGTCCAGAAGCATATGCATTATGTCTGAGATTAGCACCTCTGATAATAAAATTAAAACAATTTGGAATATCGTTAAATGGGAAACAGGGTAACTGAGAGCACAGGAAGATAGTGTTTCTATCAAACCCAATAAAATGTTTGTTAACAAACAGTCAGAAGTAGAAGATATTTTAAATAATCATTTTTAAATGTTGTACAGAAAATGGGATCCACCTATTCATTAGAAAATACGAGGATGTATATGGAAGAGGCAATGCCTATGGAATTCGATAAAACTGAAATTCAACCCACCTTTGCTACTGAAATGAGGAAAAAAATAAATTCACTCAAAAGAAAATCTCACATGGAATTGATGGCATTTCCAACAGAGTACTACAACCTTTTTCCCAACAGATAAGTAGGATTCTCAGTCACATATGTAGTAACTCACTGAAACAGGGCTTTTCCAGGTAGATTGAAATATACTATTGTCAAACCACCGCATAAAAAAGGGGATAGGTCTCATCCTTACAATTACAGCACAATCTCACTTCTCACAGCTTTATCCAAAATTCTTTAAAAAGGGATGTATTCTAGAGTAGCTTCACATATTTGTAAAAATGAAGTACTAACAAAATGTCAATTTGGTTTTCAGAAAGGCTTTTCAACAGAAAAAATTCTATATATGATTTCACTGATCAAATATTAAATGCCCTGAATAACCAAACATCACTCATTGGATTTTTTTTGTGAACTCTCAAAGGCTTTTGACTGTGTGAATCCTGAAATTCTTCTAGATAAGCTTAAGTATTGTGGTATGAGTGGGACAGTGCACAAATGAATTAATTCATATTTAACTAGAAGAATACAGAAGGTTGAAATTAACAGTGCAGATAGTCTGCAAAAATCAGCAGAGGAGTGGGGAGGTATCAAGAATGGTACCCCACAGGGTGCAGTCTTGGATCCCTTATTGTTCTTAATATATATTAGTAACTTGTCACCCTATATTCATGAAAATGCAAAGCTATTTTATTTTGATGATGATACAAGTAGATTAATCACACCCAACAAACAGGAATTAGGTGAGGAAATTGTGAATAATGTCTTTCAGAAAATTATCAAGTCTCTGCTAATGGATTCTTACTAAATTTTTAGAAAAAATAGTATATACGGTTCTGTACAGTAAATGGCGTAACACCATTGTAAATATTAGTTTGAACAGAAGTCTGTTGCTAAAGCAGAATATTCGAAATTTCTGGTTGTGTGCACTGATGAGACATTGAGCTGGAAGAAACATACTGATGATCTGCTGAAACATTTGAGTTCAGCTGCTTATGCTATTAGGATTACTGCAAATTTTGGTGATAGATATATCAGAAAATTAGCCTACTATATCTATTTTCATTCACTACTTTCATATGGCATCATATTTTGCGCCAAGTCATCATTATGAGAAAAAGTATTCATTGCACAAAAGCGTATAATCAGCATAATTTCTGGAGCCCACTTGAGATCACCTTGCAGACATTTATTTAAAAAACTTGGCATATTCACGGCACCTTCACAATACACATGTTGACTTACGAATTTTTTTATTAATAACACAATCCAATCCAAAATAATTGCGAAGTGCATACCTACAACACTAGAACAAAGGATGATCTTCACAATTCTAGGTTAAATCTGACGTTGGCACAGAGATGGGTGAATTATGCTGCCACAAAAATCTTTGGTCGCTTACTGAATAGCACTAAAAGTCTGGCAGATATATAGTTGTTAGTGCAGTGTCTTGCTGATAAGCATTGGACATTAATAAATGGTCTGTAAGAAAGACTACTGTTTCACATACAGCACAGGCAAATAAAAGCATTTTAGTACATGGAAAGGAGGGCAACATGAAACTTGTCTCTTGCTGTTACATATCAATTTGATGCATTGTTTTTGAGTTTTAAATGTAGATTGACTGCATGGTACATTTTCCCAGGATATTATTCTGTACCTGATAACAGGTTGGAAATGTGCATGATATGTGTTTAATGCCACTTCTGTGTTACAGTTTTTGTTCAATACTTGTAGCATAGAACAAACAGAATAGCATTTTTAGGTGCAGCAGGCAGAAGACATGCTTTGTCGGTGTTGCACATTTTCGCGGTTTTGACTGAGACAGACTGACACTGCAATGTTTACCTTCAGGATGCCAGTGTAGAAGTTGCCACAGAATCAGGTAAGTAAAAATCCGTGCAATCGGCTGGTACGTTTATTTATATTTAATAGCTAACTTCAGAATTTTCTTTTGTGTGAGACCAAATGTGTCAGATTTGTGTGTCCTTTTGAAATTCTAGAGTCTCATATTTTACTGTTTGTGTCACTTATGCATAATCTTTCATTGATTATGTGAATACCATACTTGTTTTTATTGTGATTTATTGTGAAATTTCGAACATTTGCGAGTGCCGCGATAAACTTGTTTTCTTGTAGTCAGCGGTAGGCTTACTGTTATTTGTGCTCTTTTAAAAGTTTTGAGAATAGCAGGCCTGTCCTTATTCAAAACAAACTTTCTCTAATTTCATTGTATAACTACTTGAGTAATAGGCTATTTTTGGGAACTTTCAGACACTTAAAAAACTGCTTTTGAAAATTTTTGTATGTTACCGATATGTGTGTTGCAGGTAACTTATTTCGTGACAAATCAGCGTTTGTGACTCACAGTTACTACTGAAGAATAGATCACCCCAGATGTCAGTGTATATCAATGCAAACAATCGTACACTTTTTGAAAATTTGTAGAACTAAATCGTGTGTTACATCTAGTTTTCCCTTCAAGAGGAGTATATATTATCTACACGTATCGTACAGTAAATCTATTTTCGAGTTTTTTAAAGAACTATAATGAACCTCAAAAAGTTTTAGGAAACTAGTAATTTTTACCACAGATTTTTCTGTTGCCTTAATAGAAACCTCATTTCGTGTATTTACTTCACTTCTTATAGCCAACTGGTAATTTTTTAGCTCAACGGATTAAAAGATAGTCAGCAGGCAAATTTTACAGTTATTTGTTAACTGTCATGTAATACAGAGTACCAGCCACAAAGCAGCCCCACAGTGAATGTTGCTATCGAACACAGGATGAGTTGGTTGACATTTGTAAGCAGCTGGAAATCGCCCTGACTGCTGTCAAATGGTTGGCAACTGCTGCAGCTCAGTGTGTTGGAAGAGCTTCCAAGAACTGTGTAGCTCTGGTACTGGTACCAAAGGCACCTCAAGTACTGTCCCCACCTGCTTGTCCTGTGTCCTCTGCAAGAAGTACAGAATGTGTCATTAATCGTCCACTTGACTGCAAATGGTGTCAGTGGTAGATCTAGGCATCCTGTACAGGTGAGAGCTAGGCAGGACTTATGATGTTATACTGATCCCCTATCGAACAAGTTTGACGTTCTGTCTCTCAGTGAAACTGAAACTGAGACAGTGGGACTCACATCGCCTGTTTTAGGGAAACCTCATTTGTCCTGTGTCAAGAGGGAGCAAACACAAAAGGGTAGGGGTCGATTAATCATCTGCAGTTCAAACATATAGCGAATGATGGTAGTTCCTAAGAAAATGCAACAAGGGAGAGGAAAGAACACGAGGTGCCAGGTGTAGTCTGTATGTACGCCTGGGGGCCTTCTTCAACTTTCTGAAGATGCTATTCCAACAGCCATTGAGGGAACAGGGTACAATCAACTGCAGACTGTGGCGCACGTTGGAACAAATGATGCCTGTTGTTTTGGCTCTGAAGTCATTCTTGTGTCGTTCCAGTGACTGGCAGAGAAGATTGAGAAGACCAGTTTTGTGCGTCCAGTTCCAACGAAGCTCACAATTTGCAGCATTGTCCCCAGAACTAATCGTGGCCCCCTGGCTCTAAATCGAGTGGAAGGACTGAACCAGAGATTTTAGAGGTTCTGTGAGAAGCTAGGCTATGATTTTCTGGACTTGCGCCGTAGAGTTGAGAGTTGTAGGGTCCCCTAAATGGGTCAGGTGCGCATTACACATCAGAGGCTGCTGCCCATGTGGAGTGCACACAAGGGGTTTCTAGATAGACGATTCTCCATCCAGTCCAGATAACGACAGCTGTAGGAGATGCAGAAGTATAAGTGTAAGATTCCAAAGAATGCCCCCCACAGATGAGAGAATTAAAATTCAAGTATTTTACTGCCAAAGCATTTGCTACAAAGTTCCACAGTTTGAAGTGCTCCTGAAGAGCTGTAAAGCTCACATAATACCAGGTACAGAAAGCTGGTTGAAATCTGAAACTGACAGCAGTGAGATCTTTCGGAAAAAAGTTAGTGTATATCGAAAGGATAGGCTGCTGGGAAATGGAGGTGGTGTATTAGTTGCAGCAAACAAATCTACTGAGATAGAAAATGAAGCTGCATGCGAGATAGTTTTGGCAAGATTCAGTAACAGGGGCCGACAAATATGACAACTGGATCCTTCTTTTGACCACCAGACTCGTCTCCTGTTGCAACGGAAAACTTTAGAGAAAACATCAGTTCACTTGTACATAAGTTCCCCAGTCACACTCTTATCATCAGTGGAGACTTTGGCTCTGAGTACTATGGGACTTAACAGCTGCGGTCATCAGTCCCCTAGAACTTAGAACTACTTAAACCTAACTAACCTAAGGACAGCACACACATCCATGCCTGAGGCAGGATTCGAACCTGCGAGCGTAGCAGTCGCGCGGTTCCGGACTGAGCGCCTAGAACCGCGAGACCACCGCGGCCGGCAGTGGAGACTTTAATCGTCCAACTATCAATTGGGAAAATTACAGTTTTGTTAGTGGTGAGTGTGACAAGACAATCTGTGAAATATTGCTAAATGCCTACACTGAAAATGAGCTGGAACAGATAGTTTGGAACCCCACCCACGATAAAAATGTATTGGAGTAAATGGCAACAAACAGACCCAACCTCTTTGAGGAAGTCTACATTAAAACTGGTATCAATGGCTATGAGGTAAGTATAGCAACAATAAATATCAAAGTACAAAGAGCAACTACAATAAGTAGAAAGATTTATATGTTCATTGAATAGGTAAAAAAGCAGTAGTGTCATATTTCCATAAAGAACCTGGAACTTTCAGCACAGGACAGGGACAGGGACTGTGGCTCAACTTTAGAAGAATAGTTGATCAAGCACTGCGTATATATGTACTGTCATCTCTCTATGCTCGTCGTCAAATAAGCGGTGTCTAGGAATCCTGCATAGTCATTTCGCTAGACAAACATTCAAACAAATCGTATTAATCAGTTTTATTACAAAATGAAAAGATACAGTACTTAACTTTGTAATTGCACAGATGTGTTGCATGCAAAGGGTGACATATGAAATAATCTAGATTCTTCAGTATAAACAATTCCAAATCTGCTACATAGAGAGTGTTGACGCTTCTATGCGAGTCGCTCATCTTGAAGCTGCTATTGAACTGGGCCGTCACCATTTTTTATAATTTTCTTTATAAAGGATGGGGCCCGTCCACGTCCACACCAACGTGGTGAGCAAACCAAAAGTTCTACTGTCACCTCCGTATAACATGTTAGTTTTCAAATCGTGAGTCACAGGATGCGGGCTGTGATGTTATCCATGTGTCCGGGTAGGATTACTCTTTAACATGATTCATCAGGAGACAGAAAGTGGACGAAAGCGATGGAAGGGTAGCGGTTGGTAAGGGCAGAGGGAAAAAAGTGCCAAGGGAAGCGCCAAGGGAAAAAGACCTCTGCGACAGTAGGACGGGTAGTAAGGGCAAAAGTCGCTTGCTAGCTGTGACAGTGCATGCAAGATGTGGTTATGTTAGTGAGAGGTATCGTGCATCGTTACCTTTGTCGTTGCGGAAGCTCGTTGAAGGGATGGCTGCAGCTGCTGCGTCCCTGTAACAATTCAGGGTCGTCATACACTAGTGGGCGATCGATCATAGATCAGCTCACAGTGTAGGGGCTGCTTTGCGTGCTGCTGTGTGCAGTACGGTTTCCTTGTTTTTCCCTGTTTTTCGGCGGGTCGAGCATCTGGGGTTGCCAGTAGTAGCTGTGTTGCAGGGGCTCGCCAGTACTGTCGTGTCAGCTCACAGTGTAGGGGCTGCTTTGCGTGCTGCTGTGTACAGTACGGTTTCCCTGTTTTTCCCTGTTTTTCGGCGGGTCGAGCATCTGGGGTTGCCAGTAGTAGCTGTGTTGCAGGGGCTCGCCAGTACTGTCGTGTCAGCGTGCTATGGACCATAGATGTTTAGTTGCTTGCTAATAGTGTCTTTGGTGTAGTATGTTTCCATCTATGGTTGCGGTCGTAGTTACCCAGAGAAAGGATAAACGGGTTACGCGAGTGTCTCGTGTTACTGTACAGCCGTGTGGAGAGTTTTGGAATACCTGCAAGATGGTATCTAGCCGATATTCCCGGTGAAGATCCGCAGTGCGTGTGTAGCGCGGAGCGTTGCTTATGATTCTGAGTACTTTGTTCTGTACGAGGTGCAGACGGCGTAGGCGTGTGGGCGCAGCGTATCCCCAGACAGGGGCTGCATACGTCATTGGGGGTCGAATAAGTGTCATTTACATGGACCTGGACACCCTCCTATTCAGTGTGCTACGCCTGTTAAGCATAGGGTAGAGTTGTTTGAGCCTTGCGTTTGCTTTGTTGGACACGTATTGAATGTGGACCCCCAAAGTAGTTTCCGGTCTAGCCAGACACCGAGGTATTTGACGCTCTCGCGGAAACGTAATGGGCGTGCATGTAGTGTTATTGGGTTGCAGTGTTGATGTCTGTGCAGTAGTTTCGGTATTCTAGTGAACAGAACCACTTCGCACTTGTCGACGTTTACTCTAACACGCCATTTCACCAGCCAAGGCTCTGCTGCTCTGAGTGCAGTCTGTAATTGTGAGTTAATGTTAGACGGCTTCCAGTCTTGCACAAGGATGGCAGTGTCATCCGCGTAGATTGCCACTGTCGTGTTGCATGTAGCTGGGAGGTCGTTAATGTAGAGGTTAAACAGTAAGGGCCCTGGGATGCTTCCTTGGGGTACTCCTGCCTGGATGTAACTGTAGATAAAAGTCCAGTTAGTCTTCTGAAGTGGAACAGGCAAGACATTCACTCACTCTGGCGCAATCATCTATGTGTACAACTGCCGGCCGGTGTGGCCGTGCGGTTAAAGGCGCTTCAGTCTGGAACAGCGTGACCGCTACGGTCGCAGGTTCGAATCCTGCCTCGGGCATGGATGTGTGTGATGTCCTTAGGTTAGTTAGGTTTAATTAGTTCTACGTTCTAGGCGACTGATGACCTCAGAAGTTAAGTCGCATAGTGCTCAGAGCCATTTGAACCATTTTTTGTGTACAACTGAGGAAATGCTGGTGATGAGCAGGGACGAATTTGACGAATTTGATACTTGTACTACATGCAAGTGCGCAGCTGACGACTGTCTCCACAGCCTCCTATACAATGAGTGAGTGTATGGTGAATACTTTTTGACAAATAATGGCAATGCAGCAGGATGGCATGATGATGCATTTCAGAACTCAAGCAAGTAGATACTTGTGCTGGAACTGCCTCCTCTTTTGAAATTGTCTAACATCCCATCTCAACTTCACCCTATTGAACAATGAACCATAGGTGTTCACCTCGAGGTTTGGAGACCAACTGACATAGTTCACAACACCACCACCAAAGGGCGCTGTCAGCTCTCCCCCACTACCCTCCCATAACATCATCCAAGATAGCAGTCTAGAAAAAAAGGGTGGGAACCAATAGGAATGCTGAATCTGGTCACGTGATAGGCTTTTGCCAATAGAATGACGGTATCTGGTGATGTCATCAGAGGTGATGTAGGGCAGGCTCAAGAGCTCCATGACCCTAGTCTCACTCAATCAGCCAGCAGCAGCAGCATAAGAAGAAGAATCATGAAGCATCAGCTGCAGCAAGAGATCCAGCACAGCCCTGCAGACAGCCACATATCTATGATATTTTAGGGCATCAGAAGCAAAGTGACATAAGTGATATTTTTGAAGAAAATGAGATAAGTGCACATACAGGGTTATTACAAATGATTGAAGCGATTTCACAGCTCTACAATAACTTTATTAGTTGAGATATTTTCACAATGCTTTGCACACACATACAAAAACTCAAAAAGTTTTTTTAGGCATTCACAAATGTTCGATATGTGCCCCTTTAGTGATTCGGCAGACATCAAGCCGATAATCAAGTTCCTCCCACACTCGGCACAGCATGTCCCCATCAATGAGTTCGAAAGCATCGTTGATGCGAGCTCGCAGTTCTGGCACGTTTCTTGGTAGAGGAGGTTTAAACACTGAATCTTTCACATATCCTCACAGAAAGAAATCACATGGGGTTAAGTCAGGAGAGCATGGAGGCCATGACATGAATTGCTGATCATGATATCCACCACGACCGATCCATCGGTTTTCCAATCTCCTGTTTAAGAAATGCTGAACATCATGATGGAAGTGCGGTGGAGCACCATCCTGTTGAAAGATAAAGTCAGCGCTGTCGGTCTCCAGTTGTGGCATGAGCCAATTTTCCAGCATGTCCAGATACACGTGTCCTGTAACGTTTTTTTCGCAGAAGATAAAGGGGCCGTAAACTTTAAACCATGAGATTGCACAAAACACGTTAACTTTGAGTGAATTGCGAATTTGCTGCATGAATGGGTGAGGATTCTCTACCGCCCAGATTCGCACATTGTGTCTGTTCACTTCACCATTAAGAAAAAATGTTGCTTCATCACTGAAAACAAGTTTCGCACTGAACGCATCCTCTTCCATGAGCTGTTGCAACCGCGTCGAAAATTCAAAGCGTTTGACTGTCATTGGGTGTCAGGGCTTGTAGCAATTGTAAACGGTAAGGCTTCTGCTTTAGCCTTTTCCGTAATATTTTCCAAACCGTTGGCTGTGGTACGTTTAGCTCCCTGCTTGCTTTATTCGTCGACTTCCGCAGGCTACGCGTGAAACTTGCCCGCACGCGTTCAACCGTTTCTTCGCTCACTGCAGGCCGACCCATTGATTTCCCCTTACAGAGGCATCCAGAAGCTTTAAACTGCGTATACCATTGCTGAATGGAGTTAGCAGTTGGTGGATCTTTGTTGAACTTCGTCCTGAAGTGTCGTTGCACTGTTATGACTGACTGATGTGAGTGCATTTCTAGCACGACATACGCTTTCTCGGCTCCTGTCGCCATTTTGTCTCACTGCGCTCTCGAGCACTCTGGCGGCAGAAACCTGAAGTGCGGCTTCAGCCGAACAAAACTTTATGAGTTTTTCTACGTATCTGTAGTGTGTCGTGACCATGTGTCAATGAATGGAGCTACAGTGAATTTATGAAATCGGTTCAATCATTTGTAATAGCCCTGTATATGTTCTGGAATACTGATTCTGTTGTGAGGAAAAGTAATATACGTGACGCTCCATCCAGAGCTGCACTCTGGTGTCTGAATACATGTACTACTTCGGCTCTGAGGTTTTGGCTCCAAGGAAAAGTAATACAAGTGCATTGTTTACATTCGTTGTCTTGCTCCTTGTTCCTGTTCGTGCATTTATTTGCCACAATGAACGAAGGTGAGTTAGTGTTGATTTAATTATACAAAGTTAGCGCCTTACAGACTGAACTTATTTGGTAAATAGATTGTGAATATGTAGGAAAATCGATACAATGATGCAAGTTTGTTTTATGTGGTAATGTGTGAGGCTATGATACGATTTTGGACAATGTTTCGTGATTTACTGTGTACACCTGCGTATCCAGTGCAAGAAACGCGTAGTTGTCCTAAAATAGTGTGCAGTTATATGGAAATAGCGTACTTTTCCTAGGAAGTAGTGATAGTTTTATCAGCTTGTGATGTACGCTAAATTGTCGTATTACATGAGTTACTGTGTAATTAAATACCAGATGAAAATGACGAAATGGTATTTGTTTTATTGTAAATGGGTCCAGTTCCGATTCTTCACATCTATCTGCAGATGATAGCGACTTCAGGCCACCGGATTGTGATCGTAGTGATGACGAATCACTAGTAAAATCAACATCATCTCAATCTTCAGATATTGTGCATTCTAGAAGATTTGTCAGAAGAATCTTCTGTGTCAGAAGAAACCTCATCTTCTGCTAGTGGTACTTCGCCAACTGATGAGAATTCTAATAGAAGGGGAAGAAAACGCTTACGAAATCCAGCTAACCATAGGTGTGAAGTTGGAAAACGGCTGCGAAATGCTCGGAAATCCTATGCTGGACACCGAGGAATAGAACATCAAGAGAAATATGTAAGACCATTCAATCACAATTGTCGATATCAAAGTAACAGCAATTTTTCAGAGAGAAAGCGTGAAGAGCTATTTACTGCATATTGGGCACTTGAATCATGGAATGTACAAACTGCAGTTCTTGGAGGCTGTGTTGAACTGAAAGAACCAAAGTGAAGAAGGGGAAATGTCACAAAAAGGAAACTTAGTACTGTTATAAAACTTAGTGGTGTACGCGTTTATAAAGAGTTTCTGCTAAAGACATTTGATGTATCAAATGTTTGCTTCAGTAGAATCGTGTCCAATATATCCATCAGCGGAGTATCACCGAAGGACCAGAGGGGCAAAGTGCACCATCAAACAAAATACATGCTTCTAAACTGCAGGTTGTTGAAGAACATATTTAGTCTTTTCCCACTTATATTTCACATTAGAGCAGGATTCAGAACCCTAACAAAAAATACCTCCCTGAAAGCCTGAATATTTCTATAGTGTACCAACTTTACAGAGGTATGTGTGTGGAAAGAAATGAAGACCCTGTGAAGGAATGGACATACCGGCGCGTTTTCAACACCCGTTTTAATTTGGGTTTTCACCGACCTCGTACTGATACATGCAATAAATGTGACAAGTATAACAATTTCTTACGTAGCTGTGACCGTAATAGTGATGGAGAAAAATAAGTGCAGCGAGAACAGATGCTCCATCACTGCAAGGCCGAACGTACATGACAAGAAAAGAAATCTGACAAAGAAAGAGCATCAAACTGGAACAATGTTGCGGTGATGTGTTTTGATTTACAGAAAACTGTACCATGTCCACGCCTTTCTACTAACAACTTCGTCAGTTGTGGACTTATAATCTTGGCATTCACAACATAGTGTCTGGCAAGGCCAATATGTATATGAGAGATGAAAGCACTAGTCGAGGATATTGAGAGGAAATCGGTTCTTGTTTGTTTAAATTTGTAAAATCTTTGGATTGTGGCGTTAAGCACATCATAGCTTATTCAGATTGTTGTTCTGGACAAAATCTCAATGTAAATATTGCCAAATACTGGATGTATATCGTTTTTCACACACATATTGAAACAGTCCATCACAAATTCTTAGAACCTGGGCACACATTCAACGAGTGTGATCAGTATTTTGGTCTTATTGGGAAACGCAAGAAGAATGAAACTCATGAGTACGTGCCTCAGGATTGGGCAGACGTCGTTAAAAGGTCCAGCAAACAATTCACAGTTACCCAAAATGAATCAGGCAGATTTTGTACCTATCGCTAACATGAAACTCTTGACCAAGTCATCCGTTCCACGAGATACCGAAAGGAATGTATTTGTGTGGCGGTCAATTAGGTGGATTCACGTAAAAAATGAATGTCCATTCATCATGCATTTTAAGATTTCTTCCAATTATGATACTGAATTTTATACGGCTGACTTCTCCAAACCACTTCGTGGGAGACCCCCACAGATTACACTGAATACACTGTACAGTGCTCAGTTACCCATAACGCTTGCGAAGTGGAAGAACCTGCAAGAGCTGAAATGCTTCATTTCCAATATTCACTACGTTTTCTTTGATAATCTGAAGTATGAGAAACAATCTTCAAGTACAAAAAGCTCAGGATGTCGAGGACGACAGGAGGAGGAGGGACAGGACAACAAGGAGAGGCAGAACGACGTTATGATGAAGAATAATGTTTTGACAGGCCTAGGGGAGTAACAACAGGCATGGAAGACTTAACAGATGTTGTTAGTGACATTATGGACAGTGACTACGACTAAAATGTTACCCTATGTTATTTAAAACGATCAAAGGTGTACTAGTTACTGCATAATAAACTAATTAACTTGTTCACGTGCACCTGTATTACTTTTCCGCTAAACCTTTCCCATATCAAAATAATATGAGTGATTTTAGGCCCTTTGTTTACCCAGAATGGTGGTACGAAATTGTGTCATTTTTTGTCTGCAGAACATCTAAGTTCTATAGCACACTATGTGATCAAAAGTGTCGGGACACCCCTAAAACCATACGTTTTCCATATTAGGTGCATTGTGCTTTTACTTACTGCCAGTTGCTCCATATCAACGACCTCATTAGTCATTAGACAACATGAGAGAGGAGAATGGGGCCCCCTGCGGAACTCACGGACTTCGAACGTGGTCAGGTGATTGGGTGTCACTTGTGTCATACGTCTGCATCCGAGATTTCCACACTCCTTAACATCCCTAGGTCCAATGTTTCCGATATGATACTGAAGTGGAAACGTGAAGGGACATGTACAGTGCAAAATCGTACAGGCCGACCTCGTCTGTTGACTGACAGAGATTGCCAACAGTTGAAGAGGATCGTAATGTGTAATAGGCAGACATCTATCCAGACCATCGCACAGGAATTCCAAACTGCATCACGATCCACTGCAAGTACTATGACAGTTATGAGGTAGGTGAGAAAACGTGGATATCATGGTCGAGCGGCAGCTCACAAAACACACACCACGCCGGTAGATGCCAAAGCCTCGCTTGTTGTAAGGTGCGTAAACATTGGACGATTGAACAGTGGGAAAACATTGTGTGGAGCGATGAATCACGGTGCACAATGTGGCGACCCAATGGGAGGGTGTGGGTATGGCGAATGGCCCAGTGAACGTCATCTGCCAGTGTGTGTAGTGCCAAGAGTAAAATTCGGAGTCGCTTGTGTTATGGAGTGATCGTGTTTTTCATGGAGGGGTTGGACCCCTTGTTGTTTTGCGTGGCATTAACGCAGCACAGACCTACATTGATGATTTAAGCACCTTCTTGCTTCCCATGTAGAAAGACCAATTCGGGAATGGCGATTGCATATTTCAACACGATCGAGCACCTGTTCATAATGCACGGCCTGTGGCGGAGTGGCTGCACGACAATAATATCCCTCTAATGGACTGGCCTGCACAGAGCGCTGACCTGAATCCTATAGAACATCTTTGGGATGTTTTAGAACGCCGACTTCGTGCCAGTCCTCGCCGACCACATCGATACCTTTCCTCAGTGGAGCACTCCGTGAAGAATGGGCTGCTATTCCCCAAGAAACCTTCGAGCAGCTGACTGAACGTATGCCTGCGAGAGTGGAAGCTGTCATCAAGGCTAAGGGTGGGTCAACACCATACTGAATTCCAGCATTACCGATGGAGAGCGCCACGAACTTGTAACTCATTTTCAGCCAGGTGTCCGGATACTTTTGATCACATAGTGTATATGCACCCATTCTCTCGAGTTGAGAGCCAGACATGGCCGCAGATTTGCCCATGGTGCAGCGTATACTGATGTGCTCACCTCTCTTAAAGGGGTATACATACAGAAATTCTTGGAAATTTCGCCTGTACCTACCATCATTCAGTTTTCAGTGTCCGGATACTTTTGATCACATAGTGTAGACTGAACATTCGCTTGTACATGGATGCGAAAATCCAGATTATCGTGCATAAAGTTGGAGGTACGCGCAGGGAACTAGACACGTATTACCGGACTCTTCTGAGAATGATCAGTGCATTAAATGAGTTAATTAATGGAATCGGTAAGGAAGAATCGACTAACTTGAAAAATTTGAGATGTAGAGGACCTTGTTATTGAGAAGGGGGAGCAGTTATATAAAACCTCACGCTGCAGAGGCGTCTGATTAGTATACACCGAGATGTCAACGAAGCAGAAAGTCATTCAGGCGCGGAAAGCCGTGAGAGAAAAGTTACGGTCGCAAAGGTTGTTGGATATGTACCGACAGTAAACACTAAGTGAGACCTTTAAGCCGGTTACTGAATCTCTCAGGCAGCTCTCAGCAAAAACAAAACTGCACGGACTGATAGTTTTCCAACGACGAATACTACTGAAGCAACGGTGATGGTACTGACATTGAGGATAAAGCAGTGAACAACCGAATACTGTAGTATACACACTGAAGCGCCTAAGAAACTGGTATAGGCATGCGTATTCAAATACAGAGACATGTAAACAGGCAGAATACGGCGCTGCGGTGGGCGACGCCTGTATGAGATAACAAGTGTCTGGCGCAGTTGTTAGATCGAATACTGCTGCTACAATGGCCGGTTCTCAAGATTTAAATGAGTTTGAACGTGGTGTTGTAGGTGGCGCACGAGCGATGGGACACAGTATCTTCTATGAAGTGGGAATTTTCCCGTACGACCATTTCACGAGTGTACTGTGAACATCAGGAATCCGGTAAAACATCAAATTTCGGACATCGCTGCAGACGGAAGAAGATCCTGTAACAATTGGACCAATGACGACTGAAGAGAATCGTTCAGCGTGACAGAAGTGCAACCCTTCCGCAGATGGCTGCAGATTTCAATGTTGGGCCATCAACAAGTGTCAGTGTGCGAACCATTCAACGAAGCATTATCGATGTGGGCTTTCAAAGCCGAAGGCGCACTCTTTTATCCTTGATGACCGCACGATACAAAGCTTTATGCCTCGCGTGAGCCCGTCAACACTGACATTGGACTGTTGATGACCGCACACATGTTGCCTGGTCGAATGAGTCTCGTTTCAAATTTGTATCGAGCGGTTACGGGTATGGAGACAACCTCATGGACCCTGCATGTCAGCAGGTGTCTGTTCAAGCTGGTGGAGGCTCTGTAATTATTTGGGGTGTGTGCAGTTGGAGTGATATGGGACCCCTGAAACGCCTAGATAGGACTCTGAAAAGTGACACGTACGTAAGCATCCTGTCTGATCACCTGTGTTCATTCACGTCCATCGTGCAGTTGTTTGGACTTGGGCAATTCCAGCAGGACAAAGCGACACCCACACGTCCAGAATTGCGAGAATGGCTCTAGGAACACTCTTCTGAATTTAAACACTTCCGCTGGCCACCACACTCCCCAGACATGAACATTAATGAGCAAATGTGGGATGCCTTGCAACGGCCGGCCGCGGTGGTCTAGCGGTTCTAGGCGCTCAGTCCGGAACCGCGCGACTGCTACGGTCGCAGGTTCGAATCCTGCCTCGGGCGTGGATGTGTGTGATGTCCTTAGGTTGGTTAGGTTTAAGTAGTTCTAAGTTCTAGGGGACTGATGACCACAGCATAGTGCTCAGAGCCATTTGAACCATTTTTTGCCTTGCAACGTGCTGTTCAGAAGAGACCTCCACCCCTTCATGGTCTTACTGATTCATGGACAGTCCTGCAGGGTTAATGATGTCAATTCCATCCAGCACTGCTTCAGACGTTAGCCGAGTTCAAGCCACGCCGTGCTGTGGCTCTTCTGCGTGCTCGCGGGGCCCCACAAGTTATCGGGCAGGTGTACCAATTTCTTTGGATCTTCAGTGTATATTATGACGACCACAACGAGCTAATAGGTCGGCTACATCTGATCATGGCATCAGCTGCTGCAGGTAATACAGCTCACCCGAATGAGGCTGTTTCAACTATCTCTGAGCTTAGAGAGAATGTAGGTGATTTGGTACGTATCTCAAAATACACGACAGCATTTGAGAAATAATACCTTCCAAATTGGTCAACAGAGATATTTACAGTTTCAAAGGTGTAAAGAACGAATCCTAGAACTTATATCTTGAAGGACAGTAAAGCTGAAGAAACTGCAGGTTGCTTCTGTACCGAGGAGTTGCAGAGCAGCTTAGAACCGGCTGTGTTTTTCTTGGAGAGAGTCATAAGACGTCGGGGAAATAGAGCACTAGTCAAATGACTTGGTTTTCCTGCAGCTCAAAACTGTTATATTTATGCTAACGATTTGCTATATAGTGGGGTCCGGAGTCCGCAAGCACGGCATAGCATAACATGCGTGCTAGGAGACGCTTTTGAGGAGGTGGTGGTATTCTAGACAAACTACCAGTGGAATTACATATTCCGGGATATAACTACAGTGAATCTGGAACAAAGCTTCAAGAGCTCTTGGCGGTAGGTGATACGGCGATTAATCTGCTTGACGAAGCGTGTATGAAACACGGCATTGGGTACGCTGCAAATAAATGTCTCCCAAGTTGTCTCATTGCAGATAGGGTTTTAGCTGACAAGGCTAAGGCGATATGCAGAAGAAAGGATCTGATAAGGCTAAGGTGATACGCAGAAGAAAGGATATTGATACAGGTCAACGCACTGCAGCATTTGCAGTTGATAAAACCATGCATCGAAAAATTTAATTGTTTCTAGGAGTGAGTAATTTCAAGCGAGTCATGAATGCTACATGTTGTACACTAAAGGCGAAGAAGAAGTGTGGGAAGCAAAGGTGTTTGAAGAACTGTTTCCCGACAGCATTGTATGCAGCTAAAAACGCTCTGAAGCGAAGGGAGCAGGAAGAAGATGAGGATCAGTTAAAGCACCTCGAGTTCTACCAATACCCAAGACGTCTGGTGGTTTTCTTCCATTCCTCGTCCCAGCCATCTCAGCTCTCTCGGCTGTAAGGCCCCTCGCTGGTGGTGCTGCAACTGTTATCTCGAACAGTTAGGAACGCCCAGAACTCCCAATCGCAGTTAGCAGAAACAAGGAGGCATAACAGCATGATGGAAGCCGCAGCCATCGGAAAGGGACTATACTTGAAACGGTACAGGAATGTACTTAGTATACTCAAAAATAAAAAAAGCTCATTAGCAATCCTACCAGATAGGGCACTCACAAACACTGGTCTTCTTAAGCTTTTTAGAAAAAAATCAACATTCCAAGATTCCGTGGTGTGTTTATGCGGAATAATTACCGAATAACTGGTGAAAGTGGTACTGTAAATTTAGATGTTACTGGAGGCCCCGGTATCCCTGGGTGTCATATGTTATGAAAAATGCTAATTCCGTCTACTATTTCGACTTATTTGGTGACCTGCAACCGCCAGAAGAATTGCAACATTACATCACTCACAGAAGATATGTCTTCTACAATTTTCTGCGCTATCGGGATTTTAATACACACCTCTGCGGACATCTATGCATCATGTTTCTCTTGACGTTTACAAAGAAGAAGAAGAAGAAGAATATATAAGGAAGAGCTTTAAGGTTCAGATGCAATGTCGTACACTTTGATTTTAAAAGAACGAACATCTGTATTACGTACAAATTACTTACCACCAATTGATTTTAGCATGGGTGAATGGAGTATTGCATTGATTGGACTGGAGACGTACAATATCATCCAAGATATTACCGAGGCTAACAACAAACTGCTTCTGAATGTTAATGGTGGAAAGGAAATTGTAGGGATAGAACCTGGCGCATACGACATCGCCGATTTAAACGATGTCCTAAAACTATCTGGAAAACGTATGGAGCTATGTGCAAACATCAATACACTTAAATTTGAAATAAGGACTGTGAATACAACGACTGACTTTACCCAGAAAGGTTCGATAGGACGTATACTGGGTTTCACAAAAGTTCAGGTCTTGAAGTAAATTTTACAAGTCAGATCAGACTGTGGACATACTGCCTGTCAGCACAGTCTGAGTCGAGTGTAGCACTGCAACGAACTCCTATCTCAACGACAGTCTAATTCATACTATTTACGGAGTTGGTTCAAATGGCTCTGAGCACTATGGGACTTAACAGCGGAGGTCATCAGTCCCCTAGAACTTAGAACTACTTAAACCTAACTAACATAAGGACATCACACACATCCATGCCCAAGGCAGGATTCGAACCTGCAACCGTAGCGGTCGCGCAGTTCCAGACTGCAGCGCCTAGAACCGCTCGGCCACTCCGGCTGGCATTTACGGAGTGTTTCCCTCAGTTGCAACAGGGTATAAGATTGTTGAGACTCCCGTCAATGCAATATACTTTCCAGTGACATTTCAGACACTGGACTATTTGGAGTTGAGTACCGTGGATCAGAATAATCAACTTGTTTTCTTTCACGATGAGGAAATCATTGAACAATTGCATCTAAGGCAGGATGGGCTTACGGTATAAAACCAGTGTACGAAATCCACAGCACGTCACTTCGCTCTGAACTGCAAAATGATAACACATACGAACTACAAGTTTCTTAAATCCGTTGGCTTGAAACCTTGGAATCACGTCCGCACATAACAGAACCAGTCCAGTAGAATATTATGAGCGAATTACATGTCGGGAATACTTTTCGCATAAATCTTATGCTTCAACCATATTTAAGAAGAATGATGAAATTGGGATTTTCATCCAGCACCAAGACGCACTGACCCTTCCGTGCAAGACTTCATACATTTGGAAGAATAATTCAAGAAAACCGACTGCAGTGCTACAGTGGGATCCAAGCTTACACGTAATGCTTTAGCATCCCTGTTTCAAGGGATACGCTATATACTCAGTGGGTCTGAGATCGACCTTACACGCAGTTTCGACATAACATCAACCCTTAAAACATATGTTTCTAAATCACCAAGGGATCTGAATGGTTTAGAAAATGCAGGAAGGTTCATAGACATTCCGGTGGATAGAATAGTTGCAGAGTACAAATGATTTATGATACGTCTAAAATTGCGTATGGGCTACTTTGAGGACATGAAGCAGATTATCACGAATGCTAAACAGGAACTCATTCTGGTTTTGAGTGCGACAGATAATAGCTTATACATTCCAGCAGCTCGAGAGTAGCATATGATCACAATCACCGAGATAATATGGAAAATGCCTCTCACATCAGTGTACCAGATGAGGAGCGTTTGAAGCTTTCAAAAGTCCTGGATTCCGGTACATATCTATCACTAATATTCCGCTCTTGGGAGATTTACGAGTGCCCAGTGCTACCGCCTGCAAGCAGACAAACATAGGCTATAAAACTCTTCGCAGCTAGAGACGCCTAGATTCATCATACTTGCGTTTCAGACTGATAGAAGAGGGAATGTAACAAATGACTTCACTGTATTCGACAACTGCCACTACTGCCACTTAACTAATGCCAGGGTCTACTTGAATTCAGAATTCTGCCTATATGACAATTCACACCTGCAGTAGGATGAAAATATATACATTCTAGCATATGACATATGTGCGAGGTTTCGTGCTTCATACTATGAAAGTGCTGAAGAAGAGCCGGCTGATGTGGCCGAGCGGTTCTAGGCGCTTCAGTCTGGAACCGCGCGACCGCTACGAGTCCTGCCTCGGACATGGATGTGTGTGATGTCCTTAGGTTAGTTAGGTTTAAGTAGTTCTAAGTTCTAGGGGACTGATGACCTCAGATGTTAAGTCCCATAGTACTCAGAGCCATTTGAACCATTTTGCTGAAGAAGAAGGAGGAGGGTGTCTACTTAGTCCATGGAAATTCAAGGAGCTATCACCGATCATTGTAATAGACTGCTCAAAACAGAACTAAATAATGAAGTCTGAACCTACAGATGTATGAATTGAGTTTGAATCTTCAGCAAATTTCCCGGAACACACGGCAGCATATACTCTAGTTATACATGACCGTGTGATTATCTGCTGTCCTCTCACAGGTGTTATGCAACGAGCTGTATAAATGAACAGGTGCTGCGCCATACCCAGAGCATTCCACAATGGTGTCTCAAGGTGTGAACATCATTTCAGACGTTCAGTGTTTGTATAATGATGATCGTAGACAGTTCATATTTAAAGATGTTGCATGCATAGCATACACAGTAGATGTCGGAATAATAGAGACATTATCAGCAAATGCTGCATCACCGAGGTCTTTCAAGGATGTGAAGTGCACTAAATCACGGAAGAGTGCAAAGTGCTTAACACATTTGTACCACGAAATTCAGTGGGATGATCCTGGTATATCCTATAAAGATATGGTGACGTCGCTTCGATTATTCGACCACAAGAGTGTCATCATCTACGTAAAGGGGAAGGAGAACATCTCACGGATGCGTCGAATCTTCAAGTTTGCGGCCACTCAAGATGGGTTCCTGCTGTCCATCGACTCAAGAAGAAGATGTGTGAAAATAGTGTAACTGTGTCTGCTTAGGGTAATGTAAAATTACTTTTAAGTTGGATGAGAAATAAATGAGCTTTTACCTCATATATTGTGTATTATTTCTCTTCACTCTGTTCCCACTTTGATAGTATGCAGTTTCGTCCAGGTACTATGTCTGTGGTTTCTTCAAGCGCAGGAGATATAATTTTAGACATGTTTGCTATGTGTATTTGTAAGCAGACTTGGTCACGTGCCTCCTGCCATCATAAGCCAATTCGTGCAGCACGAAAGACGTAATTCCACGCAAACATTTTATGTATTTTGTTATCTATCACCTTAAACTTCACCGCCTTAATACCACTTATCTTCAGAAAAACTAAAGTCATTTGTATCATGCACATCCTTTATATATTTATACACAATGCAGTAGGGGATGGCTTTTTTTGTAAATAACAACAACAAAGACGTATGGTATCGATTTGTTTCGTTTATTCAGTTCACACAAATACAATATCGTTCTTGAGATTACAATTCAGTTCTTGTGGTACGGTTCAGTTCTTGAGGTACAATATAGTTCTTGAGGTACAATTTGACTCTGTTATTCGAAGGCAGAGAGATTTTTAAGTTAAATGTTATAACAGTAACGCTGGTTGAGAATCTTGATTACAATTTTTTCCAGTAGCACTGGAGGAAAATGTTTAAAATTTCTTCAGATGTATAAGTCTATGCTAAAAACTAATGTAGAAATACTTTTTTTACTCGTACTACTTCCACAGTCCCAGTAACATGGCTTTTACAGTAATTTTCATAGACTGTGTACAATAGCAAACGTTCTTACAATAATTCTGATGAGCTGTGAGCTATATAGATATATACACTTGAAATCTAAGCTGTCTTGGATGGCTAGCGGCAGGAGAAAAACTTAAAAACTACTTTATATACAAGGCGCACATTATATATATGTGAACTCACGGACTCCGAACGTGGTCAGATGATTGGGTGTCACTTGTGTCATACGTCTGTACCCGAGATTTCCACACTTCTAAACACCCCTAGGCCCAATGTTTCCGATGTGATACTGAAGTGGAAACGTGAAGAAACACGTACAGCACAAAAGCATACAGGCCGACCTCGTCTGTTCACTGACAGAGACCACCGACAATTGAAAGGATCGTAATGTGTAGCAGGCAGACATCTATCCAGATCATCACACAGAAATTCCAAACTGCATCAGGATCCACTGTAAGTACTATGACAGTTGGGTAGGAGGTGAGAAAACTTGGATTTCATGGTCGAGTGGCAGCTCATAAGCCACACACTACACCGGTAAATGCCAAACGACGCCTCGCTTGGAGTAAGGACCGTAAATATTGGACGACTGAATAGTGGAAAAACTTTGTGTGGAGTGACGAATCACGGTGCACAATGTGGCGATCCGATGGCAGGGTGTAGGTATGGAGAATGCCCGGTAAACGTCATCTGCCAGCGGGTGTAGCGCCAACAGTAAAATTCGGAGGTGATGGTGTTATGATGTGGTCGTGTTTTTCATGGAGGGGTTACGCCTTGTTGTTTTGCGTGGCAATATCACAGCACAGGCCTGCATTGATGTTTTAAGCCCCTTCTTTCTTCCCACTGTTGAAGCGCAATTCGGGGATGGCGATTGCGTTTTCAACACGATGGGGCACCTGTTCATTATGCACGGCCTGTGGCAGAGTAGTTACACGACAGTAACATCCCTGTAATGGATTGGCTTGCACAGGGTGCTGACCTGAATCAAATGGTTCAAATGGTTCTGAGCACTATGGGACATCAGAGGTCATCAGTCCCCTAGAACTTAGAACTACTTAAACCTAACTGACCTAAGGACATCACACACAACCATGCCCGAGGCAGGATTCAAACCTGCGACCGTAGCAACAGCACGGTTCTGAACTAAAGCGCCTAGAACCGCTCGGTCATCGTGGCCAGCTGACCTGAATCCTATAGAACATCTTTGGGATGTTTTGGAACGCCGACTTCGTACCACGCCTCACCAATCGACATCGATATCATTCCTCAGTGCAGCACTCCGTGAAGAATGGACTGTCATTCCCCAAGAAACCTTCCAGCAGCTGATTGAACGTATGCCTGCGAGAGTGGTTCAAAAAATGGCTCTTAGCACTATGGGACTTAACTTCTGAGGTCATCAGCCCCTTGAACTTAGAACTCATTAAACCTAAGGACATCACACACATCCATGCCCGTGGCAGGATTCGAACCTGCGACCGTAGCTGCGAGAGTGGAAGCTGTCATCAAGGCTGTGGGTGGGCCCCAACAACATATTGCATTTCAGCATTACCGATGGAGGGTGCAACGAACGCCGGCCGCTGGTGGCCGAGCGGTTCTAGGTGCTTCAGTCTGTAACCGCGTGACCGCTACGGTCGCAGGTTCGAGTCCTGCCTCTGGCATAGATGTGTGTGATGTCCTTAGTTTAGTTAGGTTTAAGTAGTTCTAAGTTCTAGGGGACTGATGACCTCAGATGTTAAGTCCCATAGTGCTCAGAGCCATTTGAACCTTTTTTTTTTTCCAACGGACGTGCAAGTCATTTTCAGCCAGAGCGGGTCACCAAATTCGATAAGAACTTTGTTGCTGTGAAGACGGCGAAGACTGCAGTAGAATTTACGAAACTTATTTATGTGAGGATGTGCACCATGTGGGAAAAAAATAAAAAATTAAAAAAAATTAAAAAATCCGGAAGCATAAACAAAAAAAAACCAATATATTTATATTGTCGCGTGGTATTAGCCGAGCGGTTTAAGGCGCTGCAGTCGTGGACTGTGCGGCTGCTCCCGGCGGTGGCTCGAGTTCTCCCTCGGGCGTGGGTGTGTGTGTTTGTCCTTAGGATAATTTAGGTTAAGTAGTGTGTAAGCTTAGGGACTGATGACCTTAGCAGTTAAGTCCCATAAGATTTCACGCACATTTGAACATTTTTTTTAATATTTGTATTATTTGTATATTTATTTATTCAAACACAATTGATGTTTTATGCTTTCTTAATTTTTTATTTTTTTTTATACACATGGTGCACATCCTCACATAAATAAGTTTCGTAAATTCTACTGCAGTCTTCGCCGTCTCCACAGCTACAAAGTTCTCATCGAACATGGTGACCCGCCTAAAATTTGATCTGGCAATGAATTTTATTACGCCATAGTGCCCATACCATTCGGTTCTAATCAAAATTTCACGCCATGCCCTCAAATTCTCCGTTGTTTTGCCGAATATTCAAGTATTCATTAAGTTATAAAAATCTTACTCAATGTCACACGTTGCGGAAGCTCACTGTATCACATTCTGATCAATATACTCCTTTAACCAGGGGGACTGCTTGAAGGAGTTAACGTGGGTGATGCTAACCAGCTCCATTCCCAAGCTGAGACAGTGCTGGAGATTACGATAATGAATAATGTATCTCCACTTATTCCCCAGCATTAATATCAGTTTTGGGGTGGATCCTCCTCACGGAATTAATTGCTCTGGATACAGCAGCAAATCGGCGTGCGCATCATGCAAACTAGTAGGGTGCATTATGCAAATTAATAGGGTATGTGTGTTCTGCCTTCACCATATACCTTACATCAGAATCAGCTGCCATACGCTCAATGACTTTTCCACCTAATCCCTTGCATTCCTCTAACCCATCGAAACTCACCAATAGGGAGTGATGGTTGCATGGCGTGCCTGTATAAGTTATTTACATCCAAATAAATTATGTAACTCGAATCAAGGGATGCGTTGAACCTGTCACCCATCCGTGGGTTATTTGCCGTTGCATGCCTATGGACACATTGGCAAAGTCTCCCACGGATCCCTCGCTCAAAGAGAAAAAGCATTTCAGCATCGGTCAATAGTTCGATGCTGCACTTTTTTTTCTTGAGCATTGTGCCCCAAGACAACCCAGGTGCCCTGCAATAAAAGGTGGAATCCAGAGAATATGTGGTCATGCCTTGACTCCGGAATTTCTTGAAAACGTCCGCAAGCAAGCGCACTTTTGTGTCCATGTAAAGCCATGCGTACTCTCCTAATGTGGAGATGTTGAATTCCTGCCAGACATTCACAGCATGCCTACACTCTGTATCCGTGATGACATCGCCTGTGAGGTTGCTGGAGAACGCAGTCATGTCGGGTAGCCTGGTTTCGTTGAGTTTTGCCATATTATCCACATACTCGTATGGGAAAAGCCCCTTCCTAGCTACAAGTTGAAACTTTTCGTCGTCGGGAAATGCAGCTCGAGTGATATGCATATCCCCTCGAGGTAGAGTTTCAACTAGTTTCTGGAGTGGCGCCTGCATAAAACGTAGCGTGTTAAGGAAGCAGAGCGTTATTCTTGGCGTCATTCGTTTGGAGATGGAAATTTATTTCTCGACGCTCTCAGGTAGGGCACTGACCTGATTCGTCCCCAGCAAAAATTAGCCATGTCCTCAACTAGAAAGTGAGCACCATATCCACTTAAATTATGGAAGGAAACGCGTATGTGCCTTAGTAGCTGGTACATCAAATTGCACGAATTGTGAGCTGCACCACGGAACTTCATTGTAAGATGACAGTGGTCCCTATCAGAAGCTTCCGCTTTTCTGTCAAACGGCAGCCCGCAAATGTGACAGTCACCCGTGTTATTGTACAAATATTCATTGTCCTTCTGTTTCGTCACGGGAACGTTGTCGCTGTAGAGTTTAACAACCTTCCATGACAGTATTTCGAGCTCAGTGAGCAGCCAAACTGCAGGATTACATCCGACTTATTATTTATAGCGGTTAAGAGTCGAATCATAGGACGATACAATCTGGTACGCTGCCGCATATGGTACGTGTTTTTCTGTAAAGGGACATGTGAGGTGACCTCCACAGCGGGTCACAGGAGCGAGGAGGCACTGAAAGTCGGCGCATACTACAAACGGGCATCACTCCTGGTGGTCAGCATTTTTAAACTAAATGAATTTGTTTTCCTCAGTAGGCATAATGACACGTACCGGATCATTGGAAGCGTATTCGACTAGATGCACTGCTAGTAACCTGTCTGAAGAAAAGGCATTGAGGCACCTTAAGGAAATATGCGTTTTACACTTTCGGTTACACAACTGAGAGAACGGGACATGTCTTTGATCCAAACATAATGATAATTATCGCCTTCAGAGAAGAATAGCATGTTTACATGGATCTCATGCTCACCGATAGATTCTGAGAAATAGAGAGGACCGACGGCTAGATGCTTGTCATGCTCGACTGGCTTGCTTTTCCTCTCCAGGCCACAAACATGAACCGATATGCTGATATTCTGCGCCTCAAATTAGGGTATGTTCTGGAACTTGACGGGGAACTCGATACGATCAAAGTTATAACACCTAAAAATATTATCACCTACATGGTATGTAACGGGACGCTTAGGATGATTGCTACGATTGTAATTTCTCTCGCAAGCCAGGACTGAGCATGCAAAACAAGCCCGATCCTTTCTATTTTCGACATTAGTGCATAACTGCTTATTAGCTATATCCTTAGGGCGTTTGTTATAGCTAGACCCTCCATTTACCGGATCACAGACATGTATATGGATGTCCAGGTGTAGTATTCGGCTGAGTGCTTTAGCTGACCATCTCACTTCCATCTCGGAAAATCAGGGCAGTATAGTACTCAAGGTGGATTCACGAAACCACTCGGCGATTGACGTGCTCCGTGTTATCACGCCATTTTACCAATAATGATAATGAAGACTTGTCTCTTCAGCGCCAGAGGCAACTCTGGCGGGGGTGCAATAGTTCGACGCAGAGTACTGCACTGCGTTTAATGGCGAGATACCGCGGATCATTGAGTACTTTGACGAGCTCCGTTTCCCGTGCGGGATTAGCCGAGCGGTCTGAGGCGTTGCAGTCATGGACTGTTTGGTTGGTCCCGGCGGAGGTTCAAATGGTTCAAATGGCTCTGAGCACTATGGGACTTAACTTCTGAGGTCATCAGTCCCTAGAACTTAGAACTACTTAAACCTAACTAACCTAAGGACATCACACACATCCATGCCCGAGGCAGGATTCGAACCTACGACCGTAGCAGTCGCGCGGTTCCGGCGGAGGTTCGAGTGTGTTTGTCCTTAGGATAATTTAGGTTAAGTAGTGTGTAAGCTTAGGGACTGATGACCTTAGCAGTTAAGTCCCATAAGATTTCACACACATTTGACCATTTTTTTGACGAGCTCCGTTTCCGCAACAGAAAGGCACCCTATTAGAAACTCGACAGGGCCGTGGTACCCTCTTGCTGGATTCTCGATCCTTGTGAACGAGATACGCTCCACCAAGGCGTCTGCAATCATCGAGTACTCTAAGTGCGGTGTGGTGTCACTGACCTGATGTCTTTCACTAAAAGGACAGGAGAGGGAACTGCTACTAGTCACAGGATCATCTCTATTACTAAATAAAGCTACTTCTAGAGGGTGATGGGATCCATCCTGTTGATGATGGAGTCGGCGGGGTGCACAGGGATATCTGCACCTTTCGTACACGACGATCATTTTGACGAAGCTGAGAAGGAGAGTAAGGTGGCACTACCGGCTCAGACCAGTGGGAACAGCCTGGTTGTGGCGACGGCTGCCGATGCTGCTGCTGCTGCTGCTGTAGGCCTGACCCGCTAGCCTGAGAGGTGGTAGCACCTTGCTTGATCCAGAGACACGGTGCTGGGGCGGCTGTGGCGGCCGCGATGGCGGCTGCGACTAGTCGGCCCTTGCTGGCGAAGTGTGTCGCACAAGACTTCGCCTTAATGTTACAGGGTTCACCGTCACCGGTACCCACATCACAGTGAGCTGTAGCCGCAGTAGAAGAGAGAAAGAGTAACGAACACAATTGTGTACAACGTTGTAGACATTGTTTGCTGCTGCTGCGGCAAGGAAAGAAAGAACACTGATTATCTGTAAGTGGAGTGAGTAATTACCTTTCACGCTCTGGGTGCTCGTCAGGTATCTCTACTAGCCTTTCAGGAAACTCATCCTCCAAAGGGGCCAGATCACGCTGCCTTTGCAGCTCTTCGTCTAGGATTTCTTGACCCATTCAGGTATCTCGTCCTCGTCGGAATCGTTATGGGGCCGACGATCCATCCCGTCTACAACAACAAACACAAACAAACAAAAATTACTGTTATTTTTTTCCACCTATAGGACTGCTCTACTGTCTCACTGGGTGCCGGAAACTGCTGCTGCATTTGGTGAATAGCCTCCAGCTGCCTGTCTAGGAAGTCTAGCCTCTCTAGAATTCATAGCTACTACTACACAGATATTTTTTCAATATTTACGCGACTGTTGGCGCTGTGTACTCGCTGCTGGTGGCTGTTCCACTGTATATGGCCGGCGATTTTTTCAGCCTCCCACACTGCCTGCAGCTCCAGCTGCATTTTCACCATGTGAGCTGTAACAAGAACAAGTATGAAATGGGAAATAAACCAACGATACAAAAAACAAATTACACTGCATATAATACGAATTTTTTTAATACCCAAGTGGTAGCTCTAGTTGCATGATAAAATTCTGGAGTAGCGCTGTAAGACTAGGAAAAGAAGCTGAGTTACCGAAGAGACTTTTTTTAACACACTAAATTTTTATCCCGATTTCTACACCATAACCACATATTTACAGAAACAAATTATTTACTTACATGGCAGTTTATATTCTTCTTATTTTTCTACAATTCTACGTCGTTTGCCGCTTTAACTGATAGTGCTTGATGTCGCTGAACGCTTCATTTTCAACAACAAACTGACGCACATGCAACTACAATAGCAACCACACTGGAGAACTGACACTGGCAGAATGAGACCAGGCGGGAACCTATCAGGAAGCGCGGTTGATGGAAAGTCCTGAACAGTATTTTCAGGAGCCAATAGGAGTGCAGCATTTCACACCATCTACCGATGGATGCTGGTCTGCGTACGCAGGACAAGGTCTGCTGGCCATGGATTGCGTGCGCTTTTGCACGTGGGGCTCTGGAAATACCTAGTCGTTCTGCTGATCCGTTCTTTGTGCTGGAGTGGCTCCGCTTCCCGTCACCGCTTCTCTCTCTGGCGAGCTGCGGCCGCTGACGGATGCGCCGCGGTTTCGCGGGTCGCGAATTATGACAGTGCCTCGTGTAGCAAACTACTGTGATAGCGTATTTCACAATCGTCTTCAGAGTTTTGACGCGATGTATTTGCGCTCATTTATTTTAGTTTCAATTTATAAACAATATTCTTGCCCAATGTACTTTCGAGTGCTTTTGCCATAATGTAGTTCTGTTCCACGTGCATCTGGGAAGACAATGCAGTGCTTTGTGTGTGAGTGTATTTGAAACAAATTGTTTAAAACAACATTTTCAAATGTACTGAGACGTTAAACACTTTACATAATTTGTTTATGCACGGAAATTTTCCAGGGCAGTGGAGAGAGACTGTGAGGTTTCACAGGTTTGCCACAATCTTTTTAGAGCCTGTGTTCAAGTGTGGCGGTATGCATCGCAAAACTGAAGCGCACTACTGTGCAGCGATCTTTCTGCAAGTGTATTTAGAGGCGTATTCAATTGGATTTAGTAACTCCTGAAGCAGCTCTTGCTCAGAGACAAGCGAAGGTTGTGGCATTTCCCACAAAAGCGCGAGAGGTGTCTCAGGGAGGTTTCACAAGTATGCTCTGATCTTTTTGAGTCTGTGTTCAAGTGTGGCGGTATACATCGCAAAACTGAAGCAAACTACTGTGCAGCGATCGTTTTGAGAGTGTATTTAGAGACATATTCAATTGAATTTAGTAACTCCTGAAGCAGCTCATGCTCAAAGACAAGAGAAGTCTGTGGTATTTCCCACAAAAGCATGCGAAGTGTCTCGGAGATGGGGGGGGGGGGGGCCTCACAAGTGTCTTGTGATCTTTTTTTTAGAATCAGTGTTCAAGTGTGGTGGTGGTATTCCTCGGAATAAAACGTATAAGTACATCGCAAATTCTTTCAATATTCTTGCTCTCTCTCTGTTAGTGTAGTGGTACATTTAGTCCTGTAACATCTCCAAGGTATGTATGTGACAATGTTCTGCACATTGCTTAAACACCAGATTTAATAATTTCTGAGGCAGTTCGGTTCAACGACCAGGGAAATCCGTGTGCTACAAAGATGGCTGAGGTATTTCCAGTGCGACAGGAAGTGCTTAGCGCACGGCCGCCCTGTGGTTGCTGGTTGCCGGTGCTGCAACCCTGGTGCAAGGCTTCTTCCTGCGGGCGCGAAGACTCTGAGGGGCAGGGAGCGCACGCTCCGGAGAGGGTGAACGTCTTGCCTTTTGGACTTTCGAAGACTGACTGGATCTTTATCAGATGACCTACAGTTATAGCACACACATTTATCAGCATGAGTTGCGAAGTGTAACTTAGCCCTAACCTGCTGCATCTTCATTAGTTGATGAACCTTATTCGTCTTATTCATACATTCACCAAATATCATTGCTTCCCAAGCATTGTGCAGCTGGCTATAGACACAGTCCTCAGCTGCATGATGACAGTTAATATATCTTTTAAACTCTTCCTTCTCGAGCATAGGAATCTCATCCATTGAACACATAGTACACAGTAAACAATAATGTCTGTCCTCTTGGGAAGCTCAGCGAATTTCCTGTATTTTTTTCCTGGACCACCATCTTGGATTACATCACGGGAGGGGAGGGGAGGGATAGGGGAGAGGGGAGGGCCAGCAACAGCCTCTGGTAGTGTTGTTGTGAATTAGGTCAGTTAGACTCTGGACCTCAAGGTGAACACACTGGATGGAGCTACTGTCAATGAAAACTCAAATTGTTTAAATAAACAATATACCACAATGCATACAAAATAAACACTTACTTTTGTCCTATCCAGCAGCTCAGCACAGACTGAGTCCTTTTCCCACCAATTCCCAGATGGAGGAGGGGAGGGGAGTGGAGGGGGGGGAGGGTTGTGGTGTGGGGAACGTCCTGCCATGGCATCAGTGTAACATTGCGACATCTATGGCGGCCATCTTGGATCCACCTACTTGAATGGATTTGGCAAGAATGCAGAGTGGGGCCACAAATCCTTCGCCCTACTACTTACAACCCTTCATGACAATCAAGTTTCCCAATGGCAGTGGCATTTTTTCATGAGGTAATGCAACATGTCACAAGGCAGAAGTGTGATGGAGTGGTTCGAGGAACACAGTGGAGAGTTGCAATTGATGTGCTGCCTCCCAGCTTGCCAGATTTGAACCCAATCAAACACATCTGTGATGTGACTGAAAGTGGCGTCAGAGCTCAACGCCTCCCTCAATGGAATTTATGGGAATTAGGTGACTTGTGTATGTGGATCTGGTGCCATCTCAACCCAGCGACCTACCAAGGCTTCATTGACTCCTTGCCATGACACTTTGCCTCTGTCATCTGTGCCAAAGGTGGACATACTGGCTATTAATTATATAGCCACAATATACTTGCTGACCAATGTATAATGAATTTTCAGTTGAGTGAGCCCCTCCTGTAACTATAACCTATCATAAAACTTGAACAAAAAACTCTGCCCAGTAGTTCGAAGAAAGTACAGGTCACACCCAGTCACAAAAAAGATAGTAGAACTGACCCATAAAAATACTGTCCAGTATTTTTGACACTGGTTTGTTGTAGTATCTTAGAACATATTCTGAAGTCAAACATTAGGAGGTATCTCGAACAGAATGATCTCCTCCGTGCTAACCAGCATGGATTCAGAAAATGTCGATCATTAAAACCAAACAAAGACTTTTCTCACATGACTTTGGATGTAAGCAGTCAGGGAGATTCAGTATTTCTTGATTTCTAAAAGCATTTCACTCAGTACCACATCTACACTAGTAGAGAATAAATGGAGGTTACAGATCACTAGACCAATTTTATAAAAAAATAAAAATTGCTCGTTAACACTCGCATTTTATATTTTCCATAAAATTGATCTAATAACCCAGAACTGACATTTATTATCTACTATCCATTTTACCTATTAGTAATACAATATAATAAAATAATATAATAATAGCTACAAAAAAAATCATTTTATTTTAGATACATTTCCTATATATGAATGTAATGTAATTAAATATATTAGAGAATTAACTATTGTTTTAACAAACAATTTTTAAAAAAGCATTTTTAACAACTTTCTCTTAGCCTCGAAAATTTTCTATTTTTGACTTGTGAAAAATGTGTTTTTTAAAATTATATTAAAGAAAAATATATAAAATTATTTACCTTCTGCTTTAGCAGCCATAAGATTATTATGAGTTGTAGTTTGTAATTGTTTTTTGAGATAACACTTATTTACAGTTCTACCACACTTACAAGTAAACTTAATTTTCTTACATTCTTTATATAAATAATAATGTCCACGTGTTTGATATTTATCTTTATAGATTTCCTCAATACTTTTTTTAATCATACATTCACTACACTGTCTTAACAGTGGCTTAGTGTTGTCCATTTAAAAAAAATAAAATTAATGAGAAAAATAATTTTACATTGTGAATGCAAGTAAACAAAAATATATTATTTAACAAATCACATTTTTAAAAAATATTATTAATATAAACTCTAAATTTATTTTTGTATAAGTAATAAAAGTCTTGCTATATAAATGGAGACAATAATCAAGAAACTCAATGATGTTAGTGTCTCGAAAAAGAATAAAAAAAGTGAACTAGAGATAAATGTTTTATATGATATTACTGACTGAATATTTAAATTCTAGATGTGGAGAAAAAATTTGTATGGAACTTAATAATGATTTAAATGTCATTTTACCAAATAGATATTACATATTAATTGATCCTTGGGAACATGAAATAAGTAGGAAAGGGCAAATGAAACTGACATATAAAGGAATGGAGAAAGTTAAAAATAGAAATAATGAATTTCATGATATAGAGCTCACAATGTGATTTTTTAACAATATTGTAATTTTGAAATTGTAGCTAAATGATTATTTTTTATTTTTTATAAATCTAATAAAAAATTATTTCTTAAAAAAATGAAGAAGTAAAACGAAGTGCAAGCTAAACAAAAAGATACTTATGATATAATTGAGATATGAGAAAAAGATATTGATTGTGCTAATTGTTAAGTGATGAAAATAATATTCACTTTGTTACAACAAATAGAAATCATATTTTTCAGAAAGAAATGGTTAAAGAAAAAAGAAAATTGCCCACTTTGTAAAACTATTATTAAAAATAAAAAATCGATATCAGTTGACATATTGACAACACTTGATTCTTTACCAGTAACTATAATTAGATCTTTTGATCAACTTTTTGAATCCTTACCAGAAACTACAAGCTATTTTAATCGTTTATTTGATAGAAATAGACAATTTAGCAATAAGGATTATGAATCTGATGATGATTATGATGATGATTATTTTTAAAATAATTTATAAGAATAATTATAAATTAAAATTTACAAATTATAAAACCTTACTTTTTGGAATTCTAATAAATTTTTATATATAAATGGGACAAGTTCAACAAGATTTTTCTGTTAAAACAAAGTTTTGTAAATATTATAATACAGACAAATCATTTGATAATTTTACTTTACAAAAATTTACAGAAGATGGTTATAGAACTATATGTAGTCAATGTATAAATAAATATCATGTACAAAATTACAATAGAAACCGAATTCCTTGTGTATGTGGAAAAGGTGTTGCTAAATATTATTTTAAAGAACATTTAAGACGAAATACAAATGAAGAACATACAAAACCATTATTAAGAATGGAAAATGAAGACAAATCTAAATCTACAAGGAATAATGAAGAAGTTATAACTGAAGAAAAATCCACATCTACAAAGAAATGAAAACTTTGTCAAGAAATTAAAGATTTATATTGTTTTTATATAAATCCATCATATAAAGATAAACATAATAATGAATCTAAGAAATTTACTTTAGAATATAAAAAGAATAAGAAAGCATTAAAATTATGATTTATTATTTATGAAATAATAGTTCTTTACGATTAGTTATCTATTATATAATAATACTTATACACCTATTAAATAATTATCATTTTATTAATAAAAATAATTCTTACAAATCTAATGAATTTTTTTGTAGTAAATAGAAGAGCAAACTAATTGATTGTTAAACTTAAGAGTAAAGTATATGGAAAACTAATTATTTTAAAAAGTAATTGCTTAAAAACTAATTGATTCTTAAAGTAAATAATATACTAATTCTCTTTTTAATTAATTATTTATTAAATAATTATCCATATCCACCTATTAAATAATTATCTTTAAAAAAACAGTTTTTACAAAACTAATAAACTTTCTTTTAGTAAATAGAAGAGCAAAATGGAAAGTAACATTGTTACACAACAATTCAATGTTGCAAGACTTGATGAGTTTTGTAAAATAAATCATTTACTAGAATATACAAATTTACATAAAGATTATTTAATTAGATTTATTATTAGTAATCGTTCAACAATTATTAGTAATCCTCCATATTTTGTTGGAAATAATCTCTGAAACAAGTGAAAATAAAACAAATATTGTTCAAAATAATAATAAATCTGTAGGAAGTGAAAATAAAAAAATTATATAACTGAAGTAAGTAAAAATTATAAAAATATTGTTAATATTTATATACCTGAACGCAGTGAAAATAACAAAAATATTGTAAAAAATACTAATAAATATGAGAGTAGTGAAAATCATTTGAAAAAGTTGCCATTTTATTATATTTATAAGGTTTTTATAACTAAAGAAGATAAACCATTAAAAAGAATATTTACATTTTCTACAAATATATTTGTAAAACCAAGAGACAAAAAGACAATTAAAGATTACTTAGTTGGAAGAGCAATTGAAAATAGATTACAAACTATAATTTGAAAAATAGTATAGATATACTCGATCTTAACCATTTCTTAAATGCAGTAAAAACTAAAAATTTTAAATTTTTGCTGACTATTTGACAGTACATCATGGTGTAAATACAAATGTTTATTTATATTGTGTATATAAAATACAAACAGATGAAAAAGTTCAAGAATCTGGACAAGAAACACCAAAATATACACTTTTAACAGAAAAATATTTTAATAAAAAATTCAAATATGGTAAAAGACATATTTGAGAAAAAATTTCTAATTAGCAAGCGCAAGGATTAGGATGGTCATTAGATAGAAGTATATGTTTAGAACTAGCAATTAATATAAATGTTCCATTAAAAGGATCATCTTATATTGAGTCACCTGAAGTAATAAAAAACTAAAAAGCTTGTATTAGTGTAAGAAATAATGATGATAAATGTTTTCTATGGTCTATAAATGCAGCTTAATTTCCTGTAGATAAAAATGCTGAAAGAAGAACAAAATATAGATGTTGGTCTTGATCTTGATAAAAAAACTCGAAAATATTGAATTTCTTGTATTAGTTGATCATATTGAAAAATAGGAAATACAATTAATGTATCTATTAATGTTTAGTCTTTTGATGATGATGAAGATGAAAACTATCATGTATATCCATTAAAATGACAAAATCTAAAAAAGAAGAACATGAAAATCTATTTTATTTTAATAAAGATAATAATACATATTATTGTTAATTAAAAAATTTATCTAGACTTGTATCAAGTCAAATGACTAAACATACCGAAGTAAAATTTATTTGTGATTTGTGTTTACTACATTTTAATAGTAAAGAAAAATTAGTTAATCATACAACAAATTGTTTAACTAACATACCATTAAAAGTTGAAATGCCAAGTGAAGAAGAATATGTTTATTTTAATAATTATCAATTTACACAAAAAGATCAATTTGTTATTTATGCTGATTTTGAAAGTTTACTTTTCAAAACTGTTAATTGTGAACCAAATCCTGAAAAATCATATACAATGAAACATCAAAAACATCAACCGAGTGGATTTTGTTATTATATTAAATATATATATTAAAATTATGATGATACTGTTGTTTATAGACGACCAAATTGTCACAAAAAATTTATTGAATGTATAAGCAAAGAACTTGAATACATTGGAAGAATATATTCTGAAATTGAAGAAATGAATCCACTTACACTTCATGAATACAAAATATTTCATAAATCTACAGTTGTACACTATGAAATGTCATTATACAAAAAATAATAAATAAGCATATAATCATTATCATTTTACTAGAAAATATATTACTCAATTATGTAGTAATTGTAATTTAAAAGTAAAAATCCTGATTTTTTACCTATTTATATGCATAATTTATCAGGTTATGACTCACATCTTTTTGTAAAAGATGATAAGGAAATAGAACTAGTACCAAATAATGTAAATAAATATATTAGTTTTGGTAAAGATACAGAAATTTAAAAAATGAGATTTGTTGATACATTTAAATTTAGGGAGTTTTCACTTGATAAACTTTCATCAAATTTAAAGAAAAATCAGTTAACAAATATTAAAAAGAATTTTTGTTCAGAATTATTTAATTTAGTAATTAGAAAGGGTGTTTATCCATACGTTTAAATGGATTCTATGAATAGTCTTGAAGAAACACATTTACCAACAAAAGATAGATTTTAGAGTAAATTAAATGATTGTGATATAACTGATAAAACCTATGAACATGCAAAATTATATTGTGAAGAATTCAATATAAAAATGTTGGTGAAAATCATGATTTATATCTTAACACTGATGTATTATAATTTAGTGATGTTACTGAGAATTTTAGAAAAACATGATAAATACATATAATGTAGACCTTACTTGGTATTTTACAGCACCAGGTTTATCTTGGGATGCAATGTTAAAAATTATTGAACAGAAACTTGAATTATTACATGATTGTGATATACTCTTAATTGTTGAAAAAGGAATAAGAGTTGGATTTTCACAATGTTGTAGAAGACATTAAAAGCAAATAATAAATACTTAAAAGTTTATAATAATGAAGAAATATCAAATTATATAATGTATCTAGATGCAAATAATTTTGTGGTTATGCTATGAGCCAATATTTACCATATGGTCGATTTAAATGGGTAGAACCATAAAATTTTGATTGTAAATGTTCCTATTTTTAATACATTTCAAAAATTACAAGTTAATATAACTGATGTAAATGATAACTGAATTGACTTTAATGGTGCTACTGCAACAGTAATTTTAAAATACCTTAGTAAAAATTTTCCTTAATAAATAATTACTAAAGTAATATTAGACTGCATCATAAATAAAATTGAAAGTTATAAATTTTATTCATTTCCTGTTAATGAAAAAACTAAAAATAATTTAAATGTTCCTAACACTATACAGAAATTGAAATAGATATTGGTGATGGTTGGCTACATCCAAATCATTCACAATTACACCTGAATTTTAGTATTATTGGAAATGATGGTACAGATGGAGAATCAAACACAAAGTTAATTGATAATTATGTTACTAAATTATTTGGCTATGTAACAATAAAAAAAGGAAGTAATATTTTATCTAGAATTGAACATCCTTTTATTATATCAACAGTTTTATTACAGTCAACTTCATCTGTTAGTGACAAAATAAGTTTAGAAGGAAATATTCTTAACACAGGAAAAATAAATAGTAAAAAATGTAGGACTTTATCCATTATCATTACTATGTGGATTTTTTTAAAGATTATAAAGAAAATATGTTTCAAGGAGACTTAACTGTAAATTTTACACGTAGTTCATTTTCTGGACATGATATTCTGCGTTGGTCTCATACAAATGATGCTGGAATTGAAATAAAAGATATGTTACCTAAAGAAAGTAAAATTATAGAATTTATAGAAATTCGTGTACCTGTAATTAAATATGAACCAAATGATGAACTTAAAAATGTGAGTTTTAAAAATCCTAAAATTCCTATTTTTTATGAACTTCAAACAGAAGAAGTTGCTGGTTTATCTGGTAAAAACAGTTTTGAACTAGATATAACAAAAATACTATAACTCTACAGAACTTGATATGCGATAATTTGTATTTGTTGTATTTCACGTAAATCGTAAAAATAATCAGTTAGTTGATACATCAATATTTTATCATGTTAAACTACATAATATAAATTTAAAAAATGGTAGAAATGAAATTTCCTCAAGAAATATGGAATATTAATCCGCCAAATAATTTTCTTAAAGCATATGATGCATTTCTTGATTTTAAATGAATTATTTTACTAAAATCAGATATTGATATTAGTCCATTTAGTTTTATAAATAATTATCCTATTTATGTAATCAATATGACGTGTAGAAAGAATGTTGTAACTACACAAAAAACAATTATGAAACTTTGTGCAACTTTTAATGATAAAGTTCCAAATGGTACACTTGCTTATGTAATTATGTGTGGTAAAAAGAATCTTACACACCAGCACAACATAGAATACTTACTGAAAATGTTTAATTATTAATATTTGCTTCTATATAAATGAACGAAAAACTTACAAAATTTATAAAAATGTTAACTTCATGTTTATATACATTTCTGAAACATTTTAAGGAAGATATAAAAATGAAAACTGAAAATTTTAATATAATTTAATTTTTTAACTACTTCATTTTAATTATTTACTTTTGGCAACTAATACATTTTAATCATATACTTACATTCTCATTATGGTTTTTAAAATAATTTACTTTGTTAAGTAATTCATTTGATTTATTTTCTTATTGTTGTCCATTTTTTGTCCACCTTATTTCTAATATAATTTACTTTTGTTAACTAATACATTTTAATTAATTACTTGCTTTCAAAAAGTAGCTAAAACTAGGTAGCTGAAAGCAAAGTAAAGTACTTTTATTATGTATCTGAATGTGGTTGAACTGTAAATAAGTCTTATCTCAAAAAAGATTTACAAACAACGACTCATAATAATGTTATGGCCGCTAAAGCAGAAAGTAAATAATTTCATACACTTATTCTTCAATACAATTTTAAAAATCACGTTTTTCAGGAAAGTAAAAAAAATACGACAATTTTTGGGACTATGAAAAAGTTGTTAAAACATGATTTTTATATAGTTATTCTTTAAACAATTTTAAAAAACACGTTTTTCACAAAAGTCAAAAATAAGACAATTTTTGGGGCTAAGAAAAAGTTTTTAAAAATGCTTTTTTGAAAATTGTTTTTCAAAATAATAGTTAATTCTCTAATATATTTAATTACATTACATTCACCTATGGGAAATGTATCTAAAACAAATGATTTTTTGTTGTAGCTATTATTATATTACTTTATTATATTATATTATTATTGGGTAAAATGGAGAGTAGAAAATAAATGTACGTTCTGGGTTATTAGATCAATTTTATGGAAAAAAATGCGAGTGTTAATGAGCAAGTTTTTATTTTTTATAAAATTTGTCTAGTGGTGCAGAACCTACATTTATGATCTACTTTCACTGACTGTCAAAGGTACGTCCACATGTATTATCAGGCGAAATTTACGACTGACTGAGGGTTTTCTGGTAGGGAGGTGGCAGCATGTTATCCTGGATGGAGAGCCATCATCAGATATAAAAGTAACTTCGGGTGTGTCCCAGGGAGCCTTGCTGTTCATGTTGTATATTAATGACTTTGTACAGAATACTAATAGTAACCTCAGACTTTTTGCAGATGATGCAGTTATCTATAATGAATTACTGTCTGAAAGAAGCTGCATAAATATTCATTCAGATCTTAATAAGATTTCAAAATGAGCAAAGACTAGCAACTTGTTTTAAATTTTCAGAAACATAAACTTCTGCACGTCACAAAACGTGGTATTCTATGTCTGTAATGTCACTGAGTCACAGTTGGAGTCGACCAGCTCATACAAATACCTGGGTGGAACCCTTTGCAGGGATATGAAATGTAATGATCACATAGGCTCCGTTGTGGGTAAAGCAGGTGGTAGACTTCGGTTTATTGGTAGAATACTGGGGAAATGCACTCAATCTACAAAGAAGATTGCTCACGAATCACTCAAGTGGCCCATCCTAGAATATAGCTGAAGCCTGTGGGATCCATAGCAAATAGGACTAATAGGGGATATTGAACGTTTACAGTGAAGGGCAGCACAAATGGTCATAGGTTTGTTTGACACATGGGAGAGTGTCACAGACACGGTGAAGAAACTAAATTCGAAGACTTTTGAAGACAGATGTTAACTATCCCACATAAGTCTACTTATAAAGTATCAAGAACCGACTTTAATTATGACTGTAGGAATATACTACAACCCACTACATATCACTGTTGTAGAGATCGTGAGGGCAGATTAGATTAATTACAGCATACACAGTGCCATTTAAAAAAGTATTCTCCTGTGCTTTGTATGTGAATGGAACAGGAAAAAAGCCTAATAACTGATGCAGTGGGACGTACCCTCTGCCCCTCTGAAGTGCATGGTTTGAAGATGTAGATTTAGATGTAGCTGTAGATGGTAACTTGGTTGAAGAGTTTGAACGTGTGTGTACCCTTTTAGGTCACTCTACAAAATTATACATAAAAATTCATATCATTAAGCAATCTTTAACTTTTGCTGTTTATTTTCAAGAAATGGTAGTTGTTTTCATAACTTCATAGTTAAAATTCCGGTGTTTGTAGGCAGTACAGTTTTCTATTTAGCATAAACAGTATCACTCAGATCAGTAATGTACGGTATAAGAGAAAGAAAATTACACTTGATGTGGATCTTTGCAAAGAACTATATTTCATTAAAGTTTTATCTGATGAGACTGTGCTTGTTTTTGTGATATGTCTTGCTTAAGAACAACTTGTTTTTACGGTTAGTGAGGTAGTATTTAATCGATTCATATATTGTACTGCCAATCCATTTTATTTCGAAATCATTCAGTAGAGCAGCATGACCTATAATATAAAACGCTTTGGACAGGTCCAGAACTACTCCAGCAGCCATTTTCTTAGCAGCTGTAGCTTTCTGGACAGCATGTAGGTAGTTGTGGATAGTAGTGGTTGTGGATCTGCAGTGATCAGCCTGAAAATTATGACCACCTACATAAAAGAGAGTATGTCCGCCTATGGCAGAGGAAATATTGGCGACACCCCATGGCACCGAACCAATGAGGCCTTGGTAGGTCGCTGGAAGTAGTTGGCACCATATCTGCACGCACAAGTCAACTAATTAGCGTATATTCTGGAGAGGGGGGCGATGAGCTCTGACACCACATTCAATCACATCCCAGATGTGTTCGATCAGGTTCAGACGTGGCGAGTTGGAAGCCAGCACATCAATTGGAAATCACCATTGGATTCCTCAAACCACTACATCACACTTCGAGCCTTGCAACTTGGCGCATTATCTTGTTGAAAAATGCCACTGCCGTTGGGAAATATGAACGTAACGAAGGGGTGTACATGGTCTGCAACCAATGTACGATACCCCTTGGCCTTCATGGTGCCTTGCACGACCTCCGCTGGTCCCATAGATACCCACATCAATGTTCTCCAGAGCATAATGGAGCCACCAGCAGCATGTCTCCATCCTGCCGTACAGGTGTCAAAGAGCTGTCCTCCTGGAAGACGATGGATTCGAGCCCTCCCATCGGCATGATGAAGAAGTTATCGGGATTCATCAGACAATGCAACGCTCCGCCACTGCGACGTCAAGTGCCAATTCCTGTCATATTTGCTGATGTTGTGTTGTTAACATTGGCACATGCATGGCCTGTCGGCTGCGGAGGTCCATCATTAGGACTGTTCTGTACACTGTGTGTTCAGATGCAGCATTAAAGACTGATGTTTGTTGCACCACAGTTCGTCGTCTGTCCTGTTTGACCAGTCTGTCGAGCCTACGACTTCCTGCATCTGTAATGAGGGGCTCAATCCCACAATGTCTGGACGTGTTTTCACCTTGGTTTCGCCAGATGTTGGCGACACTAATAACAGCACTCCCCGAACACCCGACAAGTCGTGCAGTTTCTGAAATGCACATGCTGAGTCTCAGGGCCACCACAGTCTGCCCTCTGTCAAACTCAGATATATCACACACTTTTCCCATTCTACACATGGATAACACGCTGACTAATGCTACATGAACGATGTGTGTGTCTGACTAGCAGTCATTCCTAGCCAGGTGACACTGCTGTCTCCTGGATGGGTTTGTATCGATAGTAGGTCGGTGCTCATAGTGTTCTGGCCGATCACTGTATGTGCTCTGATACTATGCTAGTAGTTTGATAGCACTGAGTTTTGTTCATAAAATCTTGTAGCTTATTGAAAAACAGGTTTTTAAAGATAATTGAGAAACCATTAAGCTGTGCTACAAGCACATAATCATGAACACTGTCTGTAGCTCCATTTTTGTGATCTTAACAGCCTTTAGAATATTTTGAAACGTTCCTGAGGGAAACGAGTGGTTAATTATAGGCTTCAGAGGGTCTCCAATATAACGCCCTGGCCATTTTATGATACAACCTGACCCATCATTAAAATCAAATTTCAATTTCTTTAGTGATCTCATTGCTAAAATGAGCTCATCTTGTGTGACCTGGTTAAAAACATTGATTCTCCATGTAGAGAGTTATTTTCGTTGTGGTCCCTATTATGAGTTCCAAAGCCATGTAGGCTGTCATTTGGTTTTGACATGTTACAGATTCGATGTTTTTTTCATCTGGCCTCTGTTTTTTTTTATTTGGAGGTGTATTCATCATTACCTTATTTTTATATCTTTAATAAGTTCTTTGTAGTGGTAAATCATATTGTGTAATTTGATATAATTTTGAATTTTTAGTAATAACGATTTAGTTAGCTGTACGGATGGAGAAATCATTTCTTTGCACTGGACATTATTATGCTAGCTGTAATCCAACTTTTATTTCCAGGTTGTATAAGTCTACATTGTTTAACTGGAGTGGCTTGGTCAAAATAATACCTACATCTTTCATTAAATTTACTGAACATGGCATTTACATCTGTCTCACTGAATACTTCACCCCATCTTAGAGTGTAGCATAAGGTTTTAGTACTACCATTGCCGAGGTCCCTACACCCACTTGCTTTGATTGGTGATCTATTTTCTGAACATAGTTTGTGAGTGTATAGACTGTATTTAGTGCCATGGTATTGTATGGAGAGTATGTTTCTTTAAAAATTAATGTATAGTAGTTTTAGTAACCCTTGAGATTCTAGTTGGTGTATCTACTTATAGGATTAAATTGAGTCTTGGTGTTACGTTCAGAAAAATCATCTTATTAATCTGAGGATTTCAGGAAATCTGTGTTGTTCTGAAGTAATTACTGATCTTTAAAATTTAAAAAAGAAGTGTTCAAACTCTCTATCAAGGAATCATTAAAAAGTTATGGTCAGTAGCTGTCATTTCAAAGTCGTTTTCCTTTATCAGATCGATATATGTTTGAATTAATTTTTGCTAGTATAAGCAGTGAAAGAGCGCGAAAGTTTTCAAGTGTCTGCGAGTCATGTAACTGAGGTGGAATGTGGGGACCAGCATGGCATTCACCTAGGGGGATGTGGAAAACCGCCTAAAAACCAATATGTTTGAATTGATCTACGCCCTAAATTCTGCTTTCGAAAGATGGCCATGCCTCTATGTTTATAATAAGATCTGCAGAAACAGCTGTCTAGGAGAAAACCAGGGTTATTTATGGTTTTTATTTGCAATTTTCCTTGCCATACTCTGTTATGCAGATAACATTAATATTTATGTCAGATATTAGTCTTTTTATGATGTCTATAATTTATAGGTTAGAGATTGAACATTATGGACCGTTAGCTTAAATGAGAGAGAGTTGGTTTTCCTTTTTTTACTGTTGGTATTGCTTTAATTATTTCAGGTGAACCACTTACCTGAGATAAAATATTGTCTCTGTTTATCTTAAGAGCTTCCTGTTAATTCTGATTTTTTTTCTGTAGGTGTTTCCATTTCTTTTGCTGGTAATGTTGCTGCTGTTGGTATAGCCCTGCTGTCACTGATGTTGGATATTTATCTGTTGCTGGTGTTACTTTGGATACTACTTATGATTCTGGTGCGGCTACTGATGATTCTGGTGCTGCCGGTGTTGTGCGATTCTAGTGCTACTAGTGATGTTGATTTTGCTGTTTCTGGTACTAGTGCTGTTCCTGTTACTTTTGTTGCTTCCGCTGATTCTACAGTCGCTACTGTATCTGGTGATGTTATCAGTACTGGTGTTGGTACTGCAGACGTTTGGTGTTGCCTCCTGATTTATTTGGGTAGTTTTTGCCTCATAAGATGCTTCATAAGGCTATTCAAGTAAAGTATTTGTGAATTATGAAATCCATATGCAATGCTGTAACTTTTTTGTTTTCCATTTTTTTCTGCTTCTGTATCTTTATATCCAAGACCTCACATTTTAGGTGGAAACATTAAATTTTTGTGCAAACTCCAAATCTTTCGTCCTTTTAGCGGTGTTGTCGTCTCTCTTGATATCTGTCTGACTGTTTCTTGTTCTGTTCTGTTGTATGGAAAAAATCCTGTTTAAGGTAAAATTATTTTAGATGACAAGGTCTTTGAGAAAGTAGTCTATCATTATGCAGCTATTTGGCTTGCCAAATCGAGCATGATTCCAATAAAGATCCTGAAACAAGGTTGGTAAGACTTTAAGATATATGTTGAACTATCCACAATATTTCCAAGGAAAAAAACCTAGTTAGACACAAGAAATAAGTTCTATAAAGTTGTCATAATAATCAACTGTTTGCATCGCCGCACATTCAGCCCCTACCCTCGCCCACCTCCTGCCGTGTGGAGCGAAGCTCCCAGAAAGAATGGATATTTGTACTGGACAGTTCTGCCAGCCCTGGCTCGTGCTGCATATAGTGTTGGAGGAATTGGGTGAGTGTTCTGGGAGTGTTCTTCCTGTGGCGGCGTAGCGTCATTAGTGGCTGCATATGTTGGCAAAGATAGGAGAGCGGTGGATCCGTCCGGTAATAGCGTAGGTTGATTGGCTAATGCATACTGCAACGACATCGTTGGGTGACAATAGAGGCAGCAACTCACAGCATTGTCCGTCTGGAGCCGATAAACTGTCTCGACATGCTCTGCGGAAGCCTTGGTGTGTTTAGCATTAGTGAAAATCGTCACTGTGTGAGTACTATGGCCCAAAAGCGTGTACGAACCTGTATAAGGCGGTTGCAAAGGGGCTGATGGAGTCTGTACATAGCCTCACGTGAGAACATATAGATAAGTCTTTGTGCATAAAAATGGGAGAGTGTATGTGGCGGGACACAGTGGGTGGATAGAAACTGGAAGTGAAGTTTCAGATATGTTGGATTAAGAAAGAGAGGGGTCTTGAGGAGGGTAGTCCGTTGTTCACTGAAAAATTCCGAAGTAAGTCTGACGGGGAGATCATGTTTGAATGTAACACGCAAACCAAATGATACAAGGGACAAGCCCGTCAACCAAGAAGAGTTGTGACACATTAGGTTCGACTTGATAGTCCGGTGCCAATAGTCTACCATGCTGTTGCTGGATAGGTGGTAGTTGGCGCTATGATGTTGTATAAAACCACATTAATCCACCAGTTCACACGAAACAAGGTTCACTCAAATTGGCAATTTGCTCCATCTGCGCGTCCGCAGGGCAGGCAAATTGTGAGGTCCACATAGTTAAAGTTTGTGCGACCGTTTCTGCAGAGATGCCCTGTATGAGTGCATTTTCTACTCGTCGGGTGGACATATCAGTTCCAGTGAATACGTAGTTAAAACCTTGCATGGGGGTGAGCATCAGTATTGTCAATTCAAGTACTGTAATAAACTCCATTAATAAGATTTGTTTGTATGTTGTTTATCTATCCGAAAACGCAGCTTCCTAGGCACCCTATATTACAAGAGTGGGCAGTACCCAACAGAATGTACCAAAGGTTGGTAGACCTGACGTCCCACTCTAGCTGGATGAAAGCCAAACAAGTTTTCACCCATAACCGGCAATCAAATGGTTCAAATGGCTCTGAGAACTATGGGACTTAACATCTATGGTCATCAGTCCCCTAGAACTTAGAACTACTTAAACCTAACTAACCTAAGGACATCACACAACACCCAGTCATCACGAGGCAGAGAAAATCCCTGACCCCGCCGGGAATCGAACCCGGGAACCCGGGCGCGGGAAGCGAGAACGCTACCGCACGACCACGAGCTGCGGACAACCGGCAATCACGCCACACGCCCGGCCACACAAATCTTTTTGTGACCATATAGTGGTGTTGACTCCTTAATGAGTGACTTGATGAATGGTATTAAAAACCTGTTCTCGAAAACTCGATGGAACGAAAAATTGTGGTTGGCTTTAACAAATGTGGAGCCACATGAAGAAGATGCCCATTGGTAGTTTCTGCTGACACAGTGCTGTGTTTGATTTTTCGATAATTCCTGTAGCTCTGTGTCTTGAACAGAAGCCAGTTGTTTTAAGTCGACGCTCGTGGAAATTGCATTTATTCGAGAGCACCCTGCAAGTGACGAAGTTCAGTTGTAAACCGGTCGATGAATTGTATATGGTGGAACTGACGTGGTGAGAAAGGGTTGCGGGGGTGGAGAAAGCCAAGCAAACTGGTTTGCGATCAGCAAAAGCTGTAAAATGGCGTGTCTTTGCATACAGTCTAAAATGCTTGATGGCTTCATAGACCTCCAAAAGTTCACTGTTGTAGGCACTCTATTTTGTTTTTGCTTCTGTCAATTTACAGAAAAAGAACCCAAGTGGCTACCACGTAACATCAAGTTACTGCTCTAGGGCAGCACCTGTCACGGTCTGGCTCACATCCACAACAATATTGCTAGTAGTGTAGAAGGAAGACGGTTAGCACAGTGTCTGTTAAGCTGGATTTGACATCTTCGAATGGTGACAACACTTCTGGGTTTCATGTTACGGAGTGTTGTCCTCATGACGTTGGGCACTACAGTACAGCTGTTAGTGGTGCTTGTGTAGGTGGCGAGGGGCAGGTGGCATCTTTAGAAGTTTGCCATACTCAAAAAATTGGAAGTTCTCTGGGAGGGGAACCGACTGAATCAAGTTAGCCTTAGTTTGTAAAGTTCGAGTGCCTGGGAGGGTTACCCAGCGTCCCAAGAAGTTCATCTATGTTGTCAGAGCACACATATGTCTTTGTTGATCTTTATTCCGTAACGGGAAAGTCCATCAAAAATAATTTGCAGACGTTTCTCGTGTTCAGCGTCAGAGGCCGAGCAAGACAATAAATATTCGAGATACGTGAAACATATGAGCAGGCCACGAAGGACTTCATCGACCAATCGCTGTCATGTTTGAAGCACATTCTTTAGGCCAAAAGGCATTCTGATTAATTCAAAGAGGCCAAAAGTCGTGATTACTGCTGTCTTTTGTATATCTGCTGGGGCGGCGCTGGAATCTGGTGATATGCTTTTTGAAAATCAGTCTCTTTCAACAATAGAGTGCCTGCTAAACACAGCCGTAAAATCCTGGAGATATGGAACAGTGTAGCAATCAAGTGTAGTCTGCGCCTTAAAGGCGCAATATTCCCCATAACCCCATAAGCACGACAGAAACCATCTTTTTTCTTTACTAAATGTAGAGGAGGGGGGGGGGGGTGACCACGGGCTGTGAGAACGTCAAATAATTTCAGCAGCCAGTAACTTTTGAAATGCCTTCTTCACTGTAGTATATTTCGTAAGTGCCAACCGGCGGGCTTTGGAAGCAAGCGACGTTCCCAGCGTAATGAAGATGTGGTGGGTAGTACAATGCTGTATTCTGAGCTGTGACGCGGACTGCCGGTTCGTGCTGTCCAAGGTTCTGTAGGAGTGACATCATCCCGTAGCCTACTTATATGAACCATGGCCGTTTCAAGTGCAGCTATGCAGTCAGTAATGTGAGTTCTACACAATAACGTGTCCTTTAATTTCCTCGATGACTTAAAAAGTTTTGGTATGTAGGACATCTGCAGCTGTGAGGCGCGATTAATTAAATTAAAGAGTTCCGCCCATTTGTACCAATAAATTTATTCCAAACACGGCCGGTTTCGGGATAAAAAAAAATGTATTTTGTAACGCATAACATGCGGTCAGGCCGGTCAGTGCAAGGGCTCCAAATCACTGCATCTTGGCTGAGACCAAGAGATGAATAAAGTAAGCAGGTTCAGTAGGATGTAGGTTCCAGTAGTTATTCAGAGATGAAGGCGCTTGCACAGGACAGAGTAGCGTGGAGAGCTGAATGAAACCTGTCTGGAACCGCGTGACCGCTACGGTCGCAGGTTCGAATCCTGCCTCGGGCATGGATGTGTGTGATGTCCTTAGGTTAGTTAGGTTTAAGTAGTTCTAAGTTCTAGGGGACTGATGACCTCAGTAGTTAAGCCCCATAGTGCTCAGAGCCATTTGAACCATTTTTTTTGAAACCTGTCTTTGGACTGGAAACCACAACAACAAACTTCCTTGAGTGAGCGTTCTGTGCAAGCAGTTGCTACGTTTTATTTCACTTTTCTTCTAGAGAGTATAACTTCACAAAGAGAATATTTAATGAGACTAACACTGTCAGGAAATTGTTTAACATATTGATCACCTGAAAGATGGATGCCTCAGCGATTTTGTGTGAATCAAGTAATGCCTTTGAGTGGTATCAGTTGAGGGATGTACCACTAAATCAGTAAGATTACGTGATACAGGATAAAAACTTGCACTGCAAAAAATGCAGAAATTGAAAGTGCTACTGATGTGCGATATTCACAGACTGGCTTAGTAGTTACGGGCTCGTATTGTTAGTCTACCAACAGATTGTAAGAATACTTACGAAGTTTAGTTTTCGTGCAAAAATACACTTTTTTTTAAATCGACATTAGGAAGCTAAAAGTAGGGTAAATTTGAGTATCAGTGGTGCCTGTTGCAGGATTTTAGTGCGAATCGCATTTTGAAAAGCCCTCACAATTGTACAATACCTGTGGTAACATAGACTAAAGAACGAGACAAGTGCATACACTAGTTATGTAGTAGGTTCTGACTATTAACGAGACAACTGACCATCACAGGTTGTGTTCAAAATGCGCACCGACGGCGGCAATACACGTTTCCAGTCTAGTATGGAACGAATTCTGCACACGTGCTAGCATTTCAGTGGATACGCCTGAGCAGGATGTAGTAATACATCGTTGCATGTCATTGAATGTAGTTGGTATGTCACTGTAAACAGCGTCTTTCAATTTTCCCCACAGAAAAAAGTCTGCAGGTGTCAAATCCGGGGAATGGACCGGCCAATGTACAGATCCTTTACGTCCAATCCAACGAGTTGGAAACAATTCCTGAAGAGATGCTGTAGTACTTCGTGCACTATGGGCTGGATAGCCATAACTTTGGTGCCACAGGTTCCTTCTAGTCTGCAGAGGAACGTTTTCTAGCGTCCGTGAAAGATATCTGTTAGGAGGCTGCGATACTTGTAAACGTTCAGCGTTCTGTCTATGAAAACCGGGCCTATGAGCTGATGGTTCACTGTCCCACACCACACGTTTACACTCCATGCACGCTGACCATCCACCTGACGAAGCCAACTGGGATTATCAACAGCCCAATAGGGCATGTTTTAGCTGTTTACCTGGCCATGATTGGTAAATGTGGCTTCATCAGTAAACATGGTACACGACACATTTGAAGTATCCTGTCTTAATGCCCACGTACAGAAGTTAAAAGACTCTCCTAATCGTTTCCATTCAGCTCTTGATGGAGAGAGACGTGAGAAGAATGGAACCTATATGGATGGCGAATGACCGAGCGGTCTAAGGCGCTGCAGTCATGGACTGCGCGGCTGGTCCCGGCGGAGGTTCGAGTCCTTAGGATAATTTAGGTTATGTAGTGTGTAAGCTTAGGGACTGATGATCTTAGAAGTTAAGTCCCATAAGATTTCACACGCATTTGAACATTTTTGATGGGGAATGAGTAGGACACTTGCCTGACTCGCGCCACTTCCTCGTGCGACTGCGAGGGAGCTAACGTGCGGATCAACAGCAGCAACAACATTAACCACTCTCTCATCTGTCGTCATTTGTTTCCTTCTGTAACACTTGCTAAGTGCTACATTACCACTTTCACGTAAATGGTTGAAGAGGATGATAAATAATTGAAGAGATGGTTATTGTCTATTAAAATATCTTGCCGCCTACACCGTACAAAAACGAACTGCATTCTTCCTACACTCTCTATACACCATGAGCATGGCGGCTTTTTCTGCAATAGTAAATCCCTTTGTCCGCTCACGAACTACTGCTTGGACTGTCACATACCAACTGACTAGCAAGTCACGTCGCACTCAAGGAACAACTGTAAGCAGACATAATAGCATCGTTCGTAGAAACTGCACATTATCAATGGCACACAAACATTTGTCGGTGTGGAAACTTTTCAAAATACATCTCATAAACGACTCTCACTAGAATCCTGCAACAAACACCACTGACATTGTAACTTAGCCTACTTTTAGTCTGTTAATGTCAATAGGCACTGTTCGATTTAAAAAGTGTATGTTTCCGCAAAAAATGCACTTTATAAGTACTATTACAATCTGTTTTTGTCTAATTCGAGCCGCTGACTACCAATTCATTCTCTGAAAACTGTGCATCCATAGCACTTTCCATTTCTGAAATGCCGGCCGGAGTGGCCAAGCGGTTCTAGGTGCTACAGTTTGGAACCGTCCGACCGCTACGGTCGCAGGTTCGAATCCTGCCTCGGGCATGGATGTGTGTGATGTCCTTAGGTTAGTTAGGTTTAAGTAGTTCTAAGTTCTAGGGGACTGATGACCTGAGAAGTTAAGTCCCATAGTGCTCAGAGCCTTTTGAACCATTTCGGCAATATTTGCGGTGCAACTTGTAGTTGATTCACCTGTATATTAAAATCAATGTGTGTACAGCCACTTTTCGTATATTCTCTCCTGCCCAACTTCAGATAAGTATTTTCTCTGTTGCGTAAAATAGGTGGGCTGCAGTGCTGCCTGGTTTCATAGTTAACTGAAGAACGATCTGACATATTTTTTGCCAAATAATTTTATTTTTCAGGCATGAACAAAGTCAAGTTGGAGTTTCATTATTACACTTCATATTAGCAGGTATTAAATAGTTCAGAAAATAGGAAGAAATACGTGTTTAGTGCATATTGTCAAGATTGTCACAAGAATAAACAGATTCATCTGCATGAAACTGGCAAATTGTCCCACATGCTCAGTGACTATAATAACTTCACAGTGAAATAGTGTAGAGCTGTCTGTCCAGCTCCGAACACTTTCTGCTTTGAGAGTTTGCCCTCGATGCATCTGACGCTGGCCGCCAAATTTAACTACCGAGATCATCGTTCCCTAAGCTTACACACTACTACATCTAACTTAAAGTAACTTACGCTAAGGACAACACCCACACCTATGCCCGAAGGAGGACTCCATCCTCCGACGGAAGGAGGTGCGCGGACAATGACAAGGCGCCTCAACCCACGCGGCTACTCCGCGCGGCTGCCCGCCAAATACTGGCCGCTAGGTGGTACATCTAGGAGTAAACATCATGCAGTGACGACAGCGATGTAAGAATCCCGCATGGAGAGTATGTCGGGATGAATATTTAAGTGCGGCATGTAATTTTCTAACCAGTGTTCAGACTGACAACCATAGCAGCAATAACAAATATACCATCGTACTTAAAATTTATCTGAATATATTAAAGTTGATGCAAAGGTTTGTCGCGCTTTCCCACGGATTTTGACGTACGGCTTACTACGAGTATATTTACCAACTGTAATTGTTTGTTAGGAGCTCTAGTATATTTCAAGAGGTTATACACTGAAGTGCCAAAGAAACTGGTGTAGGCATGCGTATTCAAATACAGAGATATGTAAACAGGCAGAATACGCCTCTGCGGTCGGCAACGCCTATATAAGACAGAAAGTGTCTGGCACAGTTATTAGATCGTTTACTACTGCTGTAGAGCCAGGTTATCAAGATTTAAGCGAGTCTGGAAGTGGTGTAACAGTCGGCGCACGAGCGATGGGGCACAGCATCTCCGAAGTAGCGATGAAGTGAGGATTTTCCCGTACGACCATTTCACGAGTGTACCGTGAATATTAGGAATCCGGTAAAACATCAAATCTCCGACATCGCTGTGGCCGGAAAAAGATCCTGCAAGAAAGGGACCAACGACGATTGAAGAGAATCATTCTACGTGACAGAAGCGCAATACTACCGCAAACTGCTGCAGATTTCAATGCTGGGCCATCAACAAGTGTCAGCGTGCGAACCATTCAACGGAACATCATCGATATGGGCTTTCGGAGCCGAAGGCCCACTCGTGTACCCTTGGTGACTACACGACACAAAGCTTTACGCCTCACCTGGGCCCGTCAACACCGACATTGGCCTGTTGATAACTGAAAACATGTTACCTTTGCGGACGAATCTCGTTTAAAATTGTATCGAGTGGATGGACGTGTGCGGGTATGGAGTCAACCTCATGAATCCAAGGACCCTGCGTGTCTGCAGGGGACTGTTGAAGCTGGTGGAGGCTCTGTAACAGTGTGGAGCGTGTGCAGTTGGAATGATACGGGACCCCTGATACGTCTAGATACTACTCTGACAGGTGACACGTACGTAAGCATCCTGTCTGATAACCTGCATCCATTCATGTCCATTGTGCATTCCGACGGACTTGGGCAATTCCAGCAGGACAATGTGACACCCCACACGTCCAGAATTGCTACAGTGTGGCTCCAGGAACACTCTTCTGAGTTTAAACACTTCCGCTGGTCACCAAACTCCGCAGACATGAACATTATTGAGCATATCTGGGATGCCTTGCAACGTGTTGTTCAGAAGAGATCTCCAACCCTTCGTATTCTAAAGGATTTATGGGTAGCCCTACAGGTTTCGTGGTGTCACTTCCCTCCAGCACTACTTTAGACGTTAATCGAGTCCATGCAACGTCGTATTGCGGCACTTCCGCGTGCTCGCGGGGGCCCTACACGATATTAAGGAGGTAACAGTTTCTTTGGCTCTTCAGTGTATATTAAATTTTGCAAATATAAAGTTACTGAATATTTCTATGGGTGTTAAAATGAGTGTCAAGTTAAAAAGTCAAACGTTTGTGATGCACTGTTCATTTTTGGCGTAACAGAGGGATGAAGGCAGCAGAGGCAGTGTGAAGCACTTTTGCTATGTAAGGAGGTGAGGGGGTGGGGTTTGGGGGAAGTGCCAGCTGGAATATCACATCAGAAAGTGATGGACGTGTGTAGGCTGTCACAGCCAGAGACAGTTACCTTTAACTTTTCAGGGTATGGTACTGCGTCATATTGTAAAATAACTGTTACTGAATAAAGCTGACGTTTCAGCCACAGGTTTATTCAATGTTATGTGGTACCATACCCAGGGAGCTTTTACGTTAACGGGCGAAAATGGTTTTCTCCTTTCAGGGAATCTTGAATTGTTCTCCACATTCTGCAAGATCTAAGAGCTTTGATAAAGACTTTTTAAAGGCTTCAGTTCATGATAGTCTACTCCAGTGTACCCGATACTTGTCAAATGTGATGAACTACGACTATTTAATCTTTGTGTCCTATTTTAATTCAACGGTCAAGGTCCGAAATAGAGGTGTATTGATACTGCACGTTACAATTCAAAACAACGTAAATCATTGGGTGGCTATACACGCGTTTTTCTCGAACATTGTAGGTTTTTTCATGAATTACACCGACTATTTCTGTCTGTTATCGTTAATAGTGATGTAAATATTAGTATATTTGTGTCAACTTCATAAAATGAAAGTAACGGGTGAGCTCTAACAAAAACAAAAAATGGTTCAAATGGCTCTGAGCACTATGGGACTCAACATCTTAGGTCATAAGTCCCCTAGAACTTAGAACTACTTAAACCTAACTAACCTAAGGACATCACACACACCCATGCCCAAGGCAGGATTCGAACCTGCGACCGTAGCAGTCCCGCGGTTCCGGACTGCAGCGCCAGAACCGCACGGCCACCGCGGCCGGCTAACATAAACATCTCTTCAAGAATCCATAAAACATGTGCATCCATAAAAGATAATCTTCTGCATCTGGTGGCACAAAGAAGGTGTTTTGTACGATGGCCTGCTGAAAAATAATGCCTCCGAATTTTATTATGTGAAAAAACTTAAAAATTTTTAACATTTTCGCTGCCATGCGGCTTATGTGACTGTTGTCACCCCAGGCCAAAAAACAAAAAAAAATTTTTTTTTCTAACTATGTATTGAATATTTTCTAATGTTGTGACGTGCACCCCGAATATATGAAAGCTCGAAATCCTTCAAAAGACGGTTTAATTGTGAGGTAGCCGGAGTCTTCATGGCCCCAGAAGTGAAACGAGTTTCAAAGAGGGTGTCATTGTGAGTTGTGAGGACGCCGTCTACCTCACTTCTTACAGGACGTGATAAAGAAACAGGATATAAATTTCATGAAAATACATCCAGTTGATTGTTATTTATTAGGTGTATATAATAAACAATATACAAACATAGGAACAAAAATTGTTTTTATTACAATTTGTGTGTTTTTGAAAAACAGTAAATGCAAACAAATTCATGACATTCCTTGTAGATTGTGGTTGTTTTTGCTACTAGTTCTGCACTCCATTTTTTCCTTTATCTCTTGAAATCTTCAAGTAGCAACTTCTGCACCTCCCCCCTATTTTTCTATTTCGCTTGTCTGTCTGTATGCTCTCTACAAGGTATGGCTCTTGAAATTTTAAGAAAATCGATTGGGAGTCGGTGTATCGACGTTCTCCAAGATGCTCATGATTATTTCCTCCCTAAAATTATTTATAGGAATATTTGTCCCGGTAAATATTTTTTAAAAAGTGAGCATTTACTACTGCTGTGTTGAACGTAATTTCAGACGCCACTTTATGGTACCATCTTATTGTTTTCCTCAGTGGTGAAAAATAACATCTGATCTGACATATCGATCCCTCGCTTTGCACATTATAATCCAGAATGACTGCAGGCTTAAATAGTTTCTTTCCAGTTTTCTTGCTTATCTTCCCAGTGCTTCGCCATGCTTAGTAGTGAGAAACATCACATCTCTTTTGGTTTGCCATTTTGCTACTACTATTCCATTACACTCTCTTCCAGTGAGTTCGCCTTTTCTTATTTGTGACGTCGTGATGGTAGGAGCCCAATGCTTTCTGTTTTCTCTCAGGGTACCTACAATGTTGGTATTTACATCCAGCAAATGCCTAATTAATGACACGCTTGTGTAATAAATGTCAGTAACAACGGTGCATCCCTTATCGACACCCTTGTCTACATGTTTTTCCATCAAGGCTAAAACTACTTTTTCTGCAAGATTTTTATTGACATTGTACAGCCATTCTGTGTAAAAACTCATTCTCAGCGTATAACCAGCTTGGTTACAAAGTTTGAAAACCTTGGTCCTATATCTATGGGTCTTGATGGTGATGTGCTGACGAAATAAAAGTCGGCCGCGAAAGTGTACCATCGACTCGTCCACTGCTAGCATATCACCTACTTCATATTGCGAGCAAAATTTACTCTGGATCATATCAAGGAGTTTTCGGATCTTGAATAAACGGTCACTTTTATCTGCGTTGTCCTCGAATGGACGAACCTCAACGGCAGTTGAAATTGATTACGGGACATAGTTCTAGCGACTAGGTTGTCCCTGTGAAAAACACCTGTACTCCAATAGCCGGTAATGTGTACCTATTAAACTAACTTCATGTAGATAATCACCCCAAAGAACTTGCGCATCTCATCAGCGTTTGTCTCCTTCCAAGCCGTAGCCCTTGTCTTACCTTGGGCTGAGTAGGAGACAAGAATTGTACAGTATTTCTGTTTGCTTCAGTAACAATTAAAACTACAATATCGTCCTCGATGAAAGTTCTGAAGACTTGTATAAGTTTCAGATCGATCCGATTCTCGGGGTGATGTGGGTCATTATATTCAAAGGTTTACCTACTTTTGAATTGTATGTTCCTCAGTGTGCTACACTCCACTTCGGCCCAGTTTTCATTTTTACTTCCTTCTAGAAATTGAGGAGAAATAGATTGTGTAATGGATGGCTCATTACCTTCTTCCAATTCCTCGTCAATTTCATTCTCAGACACCATTTGTTGCTTGGGTCAGGAAGCTTCGTTAAGTGCGTAGTTATCATCATTGTCGTCACTCAAATCTCAAACATCAGATAACTCACCATCATGAGCATTGAGAATTTTTAACAGCGAAGGTCTGTCAAGATATCAGACTTATCTTTCCTTCCTTGTTTACCAGTAGAGGGACCGGGGCTTGTATCTCCGCCGCGCTTCGTACGTGGCCTACCATTAGACTGCGACATTTACTGTACAACAGAGAGCAAAATAATAGTGCCAAAATATATATGGTGTTTAGCAAGTGATTACAGACTAATTCGTAATGTGCCAAATAGTTACCTGAGATATTCTTCAATTTCTTATTCAAAGACTTACAATCACTCTGCTGCACGGTTACGCAAAATTATTTCTAAACAATTAAAACAAAACTAGGAAAACAATGTATCAAAACCATATCACACGGATGGCAGGGTTTTACAAACAAATGAATCTCCGATATAGCGGCCACTGTGAGTACTATTACAGTGTTACCCATAAGGCCGTTGAAAAGGCAGATTTGGATTTCCTGCCAGGCTAGCCTGTTTCAGAGTTGATTGAATGTAACTGAAGCTGAAGGAGCTGGCGCCCTCGTGGACTGCGAGTAACCCACTTCTGAGGTTACTGGCGCCCTCCTGGCAGCGAAAGTGTTAATCAAAACAAACTTTATTAACATTTTTACATCTTTATTATTTATGTCTACATATTCATTTCTCAACATAGTTTCTCTGGCACATTTCTACCAACGACGGACTAGTTTGTTGATCTGTCACTGTAGAATGTTTGACTTTGTTGATGGAGTCACAACCTCACCTCTGCTTGCACCATCTCATCACTATCAAAATGAAGTCCTGTTCTGACAGTGAATCCAAGGCGTCCGATTGTTGCAGATGTCAAGGTGCTCGTGTGTGGTCTGGCATTGTCATGCTGAAGGAGAGGGTGCTCCACGTGTGGACGAACTCTTCTAATTCGTGCTTTCGGTTTTACGAGGGTCTAACAGTTACTTGCAGTGTTTAGGGTGGTGCCTATGAATTGCGAATGCATCACAATCTGGACATCCCAGAACACACTGTGATCATGACTTTGCCTGTTGATGGTATATTATTGAACTTTCTTGGCGTCGGTGATGCTATGTGACGGAACTCCATTGATGCTCTCTCGTTTTCGGGGTCAATGTAGTCAACCCACCTTCCATCACCTGTCACTATGTTGTTAAGGAACACATGACCCTAACGCTCAGAACGGAGAAGAAATTGAAACTTCCTGGCAGATTAAAACTGTGTGCCGGACACACACTCGAACTCAGGACCTTTTCCTTTCGCGGGCAAGTGCTCTTCGGGGTGAAGAAATTGTTAACAAATATCCGTTCTCCTCTGTTTCATGTTAGGAGTGACCATTCGAGACACTGACAGTGCACACGTCTTTTTGTACCAGTACCGCAGATTTGCAGTGATTTGTAGATGCTTTCGTGATATGCCACAATTATCTGAGAACTGTGTCTGTGTTATCTCACGATTTTCTCTGATGAGCCCGTGAACCCGATTCCGATGAATCTTGTCGGTTGCCGTAGGTGGTCGTCCACTTCGAACTCTGCCACAAACGTTGCGGTTAGCACCACAGTTTCCTTCATTATGAGCATGAACAACCCAACGTCACACATTGCTGATGTTGATACAATCATCATCGCACATAGCTTTCACTCTTCTATTGATTTCAGTCTGAGGCCCATTTTCTGCGGTTAGAAGCTGGATTACATGTTTCTTGTACACGAACATACACTATGTGATCAAAAGTATCCGGACACCTGGCTGAAAATGACTTACAAGTTCGAGGCGCCTCCCATCCGTAATGCTGGAATTCAGTGTGGTGTTGGCCCACACTTAGCCTTGATGGCAGCTACCATTCTCGCAGGCATACGTTCAAGCAGGTGCTCGACGGTTTCTTGGGGAACGGCAGCCCATTCTTTATGGAGTGCTGCACCGAGGAGAGGTATCGATGTCGGTCGGTGAGATCTGGCACAAAGTAGGTGTTCCAAAACATCCCAAAGATGTTCTATAGCATTCATGTCAGGACTCTGAGCAGGCCAGTCGATTAGACGGATGTTATTGTTGTGCAACCACTTCGCCACATCCCGTGCATTATGAACAGGTGCTCGATAATGTTGAAAGATGCAGTCGCCATTCCCGAATTGTTCTTCAACAGTGGGAAGCAAGAAGGTGCTTAAAACATCAATGTAGCCTGTGCTGTGATAGTGTCACGCAAAACAACAAGGAGTGCAAGCCTCCTCCATGAAAAACACGACCGCACCATAACACCACCACTTCAGGATTTTACTGTTGGCACTACACACGCTGGCACATGATGTTCACCGGGCTTTCGCTATACCCATACCCTGCCATGGGATCGGCTCCTTACACCAAGCGAGGCGTCGTTTGGCATTTACCGGCGTGATGTGTGACTTACGAGCAGCCACTCGACCATGAAATCCAAGTTTTCTCACCTTCCGCCTAAGTGTCATAGTACTTGCAGTGGATCCTGATGCAGTTTGGAATTCCTGACCGATGGTAAGGATAGATGTCTGCCTATTACACATTACGACCCTCTTCAAATATCGGCGGTCTCTGACAGTCAACAGACGAGGTCGGCCTGTACGCTTTTGTACTGCAAGTGTTCCTCCACGTTTCCACTTCAGTATCACATCGGAAACATTGGACCTAGGGACGTTTAGGAGTGTGTATTTCTCGCGAACAGACGTATGACTTAAGTGACACCAAATCACCTGACCACGTTCGAAGGCCGTGAGTTCCACGGAGCGCCCCATTCTGGTCTCTCACGATGTCTAATACTACTGAGATCACTGATATGGAGTACCTGGCAGTAGGTGGTAGCATAATGTACCTAATGTGAAAAACGTATATTTTTGGGGGTGTCCGGATACTTTTGATCACATAGTATAGTTACGTTGCTCACCGCCATGTTTCCCTCTAGCCTCAGAGGGTTGCAACTTGCATCAGCGAAGCAGGAAAGTCGACCGACTAATACAGATGACATGTAATATCCGAATGATATTGGGAACAGAATAAGAAATTCTGAGGTATTACTTTTCAGCACCTCGTATTATGAACTGCTTCCCTGAGATGCACCCTTCGCCACTGGCATTTTTTGTCAGCAATTGAAACGCCTTGCGGACTAAATCTAACGAAAACGACAAGAAGACTGCATCAAGTGCAACTACTGCACGACAACGCCTGTTGCACTCTAGTGATTTGACGAACAAAGCTATCCGGAGGGTTGGTAGGAAGGTCATCCCCCGCTGCAGTTATATTTCTGATCCTGTGAGACGATAAGTTCACCTTTTTCACTCTCTATCGAAGTTCATGGACGTCCCATGCTAGATGAAAATACGCTTCAAACTTGGTTGCTGAGTTCTTTAACTTAAAACCAGTATATGTTTATATGCTTGGAATAGAAAAACTAGCCAGACTGTTGCAGATAATGTGAGAAAATATATTGTTATTGATTAATTTCTCTCTTAACAGTAAACTAACAAAAAAGCCACAAAATTGTACAATGTACGAGTACTAATACAAGTGAATTACATCTGGTATAGCATTATGGCGCTGGTTTTTTTTTATACAACAGTATGTTTCCCTGGCACGAGTCTGCCCAAAGCTTCACTAATCACTAAGATATTACACATATTTGACCAAGGAGCAGTCTCTGTCTACGTGCGATGGGAAAAGGCCCATAAAGAAATTCAGTAACAAATTATTCAATCAAAATTTGCCCCGGTATCCTCAAAAAATTGAAAATTATTTAGGCTGAAGCAGAAACACATTATATGATCAAAAATATCCAGGCAGCCCTACGTAAGGCGGAATTGACTATTAGATTGCACGAGAGGCGAACCCTGTGGTATAAAAGGAGGCAGGGGAGTATTGTGTTGTCGGTAGACAAGCAGTAACTGGAGAATAGGTCGGTCAGGAGAACTCAGCGACTTTGAATGTCAACAACTCATTGGGTGTCATCTGAGTATCAGATCCATCAATGGCATTTATATCCTTCTACAGCTGCCCAAGTCGACTGTTGGTGATGTGACTGTGAACTGGAAACGTGAAGGAACAATCAAAGCTAAAAAAAGACCAGGTAGACCTCATACCGACGGACAGGGGCCGTTGAGCATTTTGGAGGCTGATTTTAAAAAATCGCTTTAAATCAGCGGAAAGAATGACTCGTGAGTTCTAAAGTGGTACCGACAAGTCAGCTAGCACAACACTGTGCGTAAAAAGGTGAAAAGAATGGGGTATAATATGCGAGCAGCTCCTCGTAAGCCACACATTTCTGCAGTCAGTTCTAGTCGATGCATGAGGTGGTGTAAAGAGCGACACCAATGGGCAGTGGTTGACTGCAAACGTGTGGTTTGTGTTGATGAATGAACTATACCCTGTGACAATCCGGTGGAGGGGTTAAGGCTTTCGTGATTAGGGTGTAATCCTCTTGATGGGCTTAAGAAGACGCTAAATGCAGAAGGATATCAACAAATTTTACAGCATCGTGTACTGCGTACAGTAGAGAAACAGTTCGAAGACGAAGATTGAATCAGCGTGCTAACGCACCCTCTTATGAAGCAGCATCGATCAGGCAGTGGTTTGTGGACAGTACTGAAATAGATTGGCCTGTCAACAGTCCCATCCTGTACCCAGTGGAACACCTTTGAGACGAGTTCTAACGTCGCCTTCCCTCCAGGTATCACCGTCCAACGTCACGATCTTCTCTGGTCACGACTCTTGAAGATGGGCTAGCATTCCTCCGTAGACATTCAGATACCTCATTGAAAGTATCTCCAGCAGCATTCAATCCGCCATAGAGGCAAAGCATGGACACTCCTCGTATTAATATACTCTAATAGGTGTCCAGATACTTTTGACCAAATAACGTATACAGGTACTAACAAGTGTGCACTTCAACAATTTCATAAGTTTTTCAACTACCTATCTTTGTATGTGTTGAATCGACGCTGTAAGCAAACAAGAGGCAGAGATTTTATTCAGAATTCCTTAGAGGTTTTCGACCCAACAATCTGCAGCTCAGTTAGAAAGGAACAATAAAGTTGAGGAAGTATACTAGTACTCCCTCAGAAATGGAACTGACAGTTACGTAATCCTTCCCTTCTTAAAGCAATCATGTGAATATGGAGCTACCATATCCGCTGCTCACTCATTGCCATAGTGATGACTAAGATAGATAATGTGTATCATAAAAGGTAAGAATAGTTATAACTTCTGCTTGGAACGACCTCGATGTCACGTCTCAAATGAGAATCACTCAGATGAGAAAACATCAAGTGAATTTACCAGAATAGTTCAGCACCAGTCCAGCCATAACAGAGTTATCAAACATTTTTCCGCAATGTTACCAAGTTTCAATTACACGTGCGGCAGGAATAATGTTTTCTAGCTTACATGTTTCATATGCGAGACGGTGATACCTTGCCGTTATGAAGCACAGACTACTTCGCCAGGCATTCACAAACGTGATGCAGGCACCTGTCAAGTTGATCAGCAGCCGAAATGACCTAAAGAATACATTAAAGAGTTTCAGTCTCATTTCTGTAACAAAGGTAAGGGCCTAAAGCAAAATTACGGATGTCTTTAAGATGCACTGATTTGAACCTGAATACTGTTAATGAAGAGGAGAAGGATTTTGTTGGGTGGCTAACCTTTTGAACAGTTGAATGTTGTGTTCACTTCAGGTAGATACCCAGCATTAAAGTAGTATAAAGCAAACCACATACCACAGATATCCGTAGCTAATGGAAGTGAGCTGCTAACATGCTAGCTACATACTCTTCATAGGACAATATCTAAAACAAATCATTAGGCACGATAACAATCATTTATTGTGATACAATACTCCAACATATACTCAGCTTAGCTTGCAGAGAAGACATGGTACTCATGTAAAGTTACATGCCTAATTAAATCTAATATAAAAGATGATGACTAAGTGATCTAACTGAAGCCCAGTATGAACTGGTGTTCTGTGAGTTTAGGCTCAGTCGCTGAATAGATAAGTACATTGACTATTACTTTTATTTTTATTCGACAATCGGTGTAAATTGTGTAACGTTTTATCAACTCAAATGTACTAAAATCAGAAAAATTTGATCACCAGACTTGATTAGCTTTCTTTGACAGAGCATCACATGTGGTTATACTGTCAACATTAAGCGTGTTTAATACATTATTGTCATTAGATTACTGTAGACTCAAGAAAAGTACTTCTTGAGAATACTTTCATTGGCACTATACCCATAATAGAGAAACACAAATGAAAAGACAGTAACGCATCACTGACTGCAAAATGTGAGCAACCATAGCTAAATGTGATAAGCTTCGAATATTATTAAATTTCAAATCAAGTGAACTGCTCAAGTAAACTATGTGCATTAACTGAAAGATCAGGCTCAAAGAGCCATAAATAAATGGAACCATTTGAAGCATGCAGTGTAAGTTAGATTACAGACTTTGTTAATATGAAAGCAGAAGCAGAAGCAGTTATCAACAAGTAAAAAGGAACACATAACGCTGACATTAATCTCTTGAATATATAATCCTTAACTAAACTGTCAGTCAGTCTGAACAGATGTTTTGTCAATAAATACGAAAAGCATCTGGGGAGTGAGGTTTTCGATTTGCTATGTGCTGAAGACAGAAAGGAAACAAAATAAAAATAAGAGATTTTCATTAATGAGTTTTGCTTTCGATACAAACGTTTCAGAGATACACTCCTGGAAATTGAAATAAGAACACCGTGAATTCATTGTCCCAGGAAGGGGAAACTTTATTGACACATTCCTGGGGTCAGATACATCACATGATCACACTGACAGAACCACAGGCACATAGACACAGGCAACAGAGCATGCACAATGTCGGCACTAGTACAGTGTATATCCACCTTTCGCAGCAATGCAGGCTGCTATTCTCCCATGGAGACGATCGTAGAGATGCTGGATGTAGTCCTGTGGAACGGCTTGCCATGCCATTTCCACCTGGCGCCTCAGTTGGACCAGCGTTCGTGCTGGACGTGCAGACCGCGTGAGACGACGCTTCATCCAGTCCCAAACATGCTCAATGGGGGACAGATCCGGAGATCTTGCTGGCCAGGGTAGTTGACTTACACCTTCTAGAGCACGTTGGGTGGCACGGGATACATGCGGACGTGCATTGTCCTGTTGGAACAGCAAGTTCCCTTGCCGGTCTAGGAATGGTAGAACGATGGGTTCGATGACGGTTTGGATGTACCGTGCACTATTCAGTGTCCCCTCGACGATCACCAGTGGTGTACGGCCAGTGTAGGAGATCGCTCCCCACACCATGATGCCGGGTGTTGGCCCTGTGTGCCTCGGTCGTATGCAGTCCTGATTGTGGCGCTCAGCTGCACGGCGCCAAACACGCATACGACCATCATTGGCACCAAGGCAGAAGCGACTCTCATCGCTGAAGACGACACGTCTCCATTCGTCCCTCCATTCACGCCTGTCGCGACACCACTGGAGGCGGGCTGCACGATGTTGGGGCGTGAGCGGAAGACGGCCTAACGGTGTGCGGGACCGTAGCCCAGCTTCATGGAGACGGTTGCGAATGGTCCTCGCCGATACCCCAGGAGCAACAGTGTCCCTAATTTGCTGGGAAGTGGCGGTGCGGTCCCCTACGGCACTGCGTAGGATCCTACGGTCTTGGCGTGCATCCGTGCGTCGCTGCAGTCCGGTCCCAGGTCGACGGGCACGTGCACCTTCCGCCGACCACTGGCGACAACATCGATGTACTGTGGAGACCTCACGCCCCACGTGTTGAGCAATTCGGCGGTACGTCCACCCGGCCTCCCGCATGCCCACTATACGCCCTCGCTCAAAGTCCGTCAACTGCACATACGGTTCACGTCCACGCTGTCGCGGCATGCTACCAGTGTTAAAGACTGCGATGGAGCTCCGTATGCCATGGCAAACTGGCTGACACTGACGGAGGCGGTGCACAAATGCTGCGCAGCTAGCGCCATTCGACGGCCAACACCGCGGTTCCTGGTGTGTCCGCTGTGCCGTGCGTGTGATCATTGCTTGTACAGCCCTCTCGCAGTGTCCGGAGCAAGTATGGTGGGTCTGACACACCGGTGTCAATGTGTTCTTTTTTCCATTTCCAGGAGTGTAGTTATATAGGTGAGAGTGGTCTCTCGCCAGTGGATACCACGTCGACTCAAAAGAACTGTGACGCAATCATAGGTTACACTTTCAGTTGTGTCACATGGGCGTGACGAACTGCCTTATATCTAGGTTAAAGGGGGTCTACCACGACAGCATCAGCACTCTCATGGTACACACGTATACTGTTTACGATGGTGAACTACCGGAAGGGCTCAATGGATTCTACATCAACGTATATACTCCTCTAGTCACCAGGCGGTGTGTGGCGGAGGGCACAATTCGAGCCAAAGTCATATTTCGTCCCCTTTGTTCCACTCGCGGATTGCGCGAGGGAAAAACGACTGTCTGAACGCCTCAGTACGAGCTCTAATTTCCCGTATCTTTGAATGGTGATCATTGGGCGATTTGAAAGTTGGTGGTAATAATATATGCTCTACATCCTAGGCGAAGATCGGATTTTGGAATTTAGTGAACAGGCCCTTCCGTTTAGCGCGTCGTCTATCTGCAAGTGTGTTCCACTTCAAACTTTCTGTCCGCAGCTCGTGGTCGTGCGGTAGCGTTCTCGCTTCCCGCGCCCGGGTTCCCGGGTTCGGTTTCCGGCGGGGTCGGGGATTTTCTCTGCCTCGTGATAACTGGGTGTTGTGTGCTGTCCTTAGGTTAGTTAGGTTTAAGTAGTTCTAAGTTCTAGGGGACTGATGACCATAGATGTTAAGTCCCATAGTGCTCAGAGCCATTTCAAACTTTCTATGAGATTTGTAACGTTCTCGCTATGGCTAAATGTACCAGTCAAGAATCTTGCCATTCTTCTTTTGACCTTCTCAATCTCTTGAATCAGACCCAACTGGTAAGGATCTCATACAGACGAACAATACTCTAGGACTGGAAGAGCTAAAGCATTGTAAGCAATTCCCTTTGTTGAAGGACTGCATCGCTTCAGGATTCTACCAATAAAACGCAATCTAGAGTTCGCCTTACCCGTTACTTGTGTAATCAGATCGTTACGTTTGAGATTATTTCGAATAGTCACACCCAGATACTTGACTGATTTTACCGCTTACAAAGACAGGGCATTTGTTTTGTACTCGTATATTAATGGGGATTTTCGCTTTGTGATACGCAGTGGGTTACACGTACCAATATTCAGAGATAACTGACAGTCATTACACCACGCATTTATTTTCTGCAAATCCTCACTGATTTGTTCACAACTTTCGTGTGATACTACTTTCCTTTAGACTAAAGCATCATCGGCAAACATTCTGATGCCGCTGTCAGTACCATCAACCAGATCGTTTATGTAAATCGTAAAAAGCAAGCGGACTTATTACGTTGCCCTGGGCACACCGTAGTTACGCTTGTTTCTGTTCAAGTCTCCCCGTTCAGGACGACATACTACTCTCTGTCTGTTAGGAAACTTTCTATCCAACAGGATATGTCATCGGATAGACTGTGAGCGCGCACTTTTTGGAGCAAGCGACAGTGCGGAACTGAGTCGAACGCCTTTTGAAAGTCGAGGAATATGGCATCAGCCTGGAGCCGGTATCTAGAGCCTGTTGTATATCATGCACAGGGAGGGCCAGCTGTATCTCGCATGCCCACTGTTTCCTAAAACCGTGATGGTTTCTGCAGATGAGCTTCTCACAAGGGAACCTCCCCATCGCACCCCCCTCAGATTTAGTTATAAGCTGTGACAGTGGATAGGCCTTGAAAAACTGAACACAGATCAGTCGAGAAAACAGGAAGAAGTTCTGTGCAACTACGAAAAAATAAGCAAAATATACAAACTGAGTAGTCCATGTGCAAGATAGGCAACATCAATGAAGCCAGGAGCTCAAGAGCGCCGTGGTCCCGTGGTTAGCGTGAGCAGTTGCGGAACGAGAGGTCCTTGGTTCAAGTATTCCCTCAAGTGAAAAGTTTACTTCATTTATTTTCGCAAAGTTATGATCTGTCCGTTCGCTCATTGACGTCTCTGTTCACTGTAATAAGTTTAGTGTCTGTGTTTTGGGACCGCACCGCAAAACCTTGCGATTAGTAGACGAAAGGACGTGCCTCTCCAATGGGAACCGAAAACGTTAGAATCTGCAGATAAAATATTGCTTCCAAATTCCTTAAAAGAATCTCTCATTGACTTTTTGACAGCTGCTTTCATTTCGCATAATTTCTGTTTGTCAGAGGGGCAGTGACTACGTTTAAAACGACTGTGCAAAACCGATTCCTCCACAGGAAAACACGTCTGATATGTTCTATACGACACTGGTGACGGCATGTGCGTCACATGACAGGAATATGTTGTCGACCCACCTAACTTGTACATTTGGCGAATGGATAAAAAGATTCTTCTACCTTGCCCGATTTAGGTTTTCTTGTGGATGTGATAATCACTCCCAAAAAAGTGATGAAAACATAAGTGTGTCACATAAACTGGAAATAAAAAATTAAACTTTACACTAGAGGACAGACTTGAACCAAGTACTTCTCGTTCCGCAGCTGCTCACGCTAACCACGAGACCACGGCGCTCTTGAGCTTATACCATCCTTGATGTTGCCTATCTTGCGCATGGAATACTCAGTTTGTATATTTTGCTTATTTTTTCATAGTTCCATACAACTTCTTCCTGTTTTCTCGATTGATCTGTGTTCGGTTTTTCAAGCCCTATCCACTGTGCCAACTTATAACTAAATCTGTGGGGGGTGCGATGGGGAGGTTCCCTTGTCAGAGCCTAGAAACGTTACTATGTCTGAACGCAAAATACACTCCTGGAAATGGAAAAAAGAACACATTGACACCGGTGTGTCAGACCCACCATACTTGCTCCGGACACTGCGAGAGGGCTGAACAAGCAATGATCACACGCACGGCACAGCGGACATACCAGGAACCGCGGTGTTGGCCGTCGAATGGCGCTAGCTGCGCAGCATTTGTGCACCGCCGCCGTCAGTGTCAGCCAGTTTGCCATGGCATACGGAGCTCCACCGCAGTCTTTAACACTGGTAGCATGCCGCGACAGCGTGGACGTGAACCGTATGTGCAGTTGACGGACTTTGAGCGAGGGCGTATAGTGGGCATGCCGGAGGCCGGGTGGACGTACCGCCGAATTGCTCAACACGTGGGGCGTGAGGTCTCCACAGTACATCGATGTTGTCGCCAGTGGTCGGCGGAAGGTGCACGTGCTGCTGGCTGCTGGAAAGTGTAGCAAACTGTTCAAAAATGAAACATTTCGCAACCGATCGGACCTTACTTTCCGGATATCTCTCACATTATCAGGGTAGAATTCTCAGCAACAACAGGAAAAAGATAAGCTATGTGGGCAGGTTGAAGTTTTACGAACTGAGGTTCAGCAATTGCTATCAGAGACAGAGGAAGCCAAGGCAGTAGTATGTGTACCCTTCCCTCCTCCCTAGGTCCACTGCGGGCTACTTTAATAACGCCTTTTTCTTGCAAATCAATAGGGGACGTATCTGCGTTCACTGGCGATGTGAGGGCAGCCGTCGCATTGAGTGATTAATTAGACGATATTTGTATCCGTGTGCTTAATTTATTATTCACAGGCAAGACGAAAACATGTGTGTTGTAAAATGGTTCGAATGGTTCTAAGCACTATGGGACTTAACATCTGAGTTCATCAGTTCCCTAGACTTAGGACTACTTAAACCTAACAAACATAAGGACATCACACAATCCATGCCCAAGGCAGGATTCGAACCTGCGACCGTAGCAGCAGCGCGGTTCCGGACTGAAGCGCCTAGAACCACTCGTCCACAGCGGTCGGCTGTGTGTGTTGCACTATGAATTCTCACTAAGGTAGAGGAATTCCAACAGTTATATGACGGCTTACGACAGCATTATCAGAAGCAAAATAGCACAACTTTATTTCGAGAAAAACTGAATACTTTGCAGAAGCATTAAATAATCAGTGGAGACGTTTCCAGACAGGATCCGCAGGATCAATGCGCTGACATAGCGACTGACACAAAACGCAAAAGCGGCCAGAGTCTTTCTGCGGGGAGCCGAAAATAGGGCTTTGGATGTTTTTCTACGTGGAATCCGAGATGTCATGTGGGATAAGAATGGAAAATCCTGGGGACTGGGCTGCTGTACTTAGGATCGTTACGCAATTAGAAGAGATTGACATTGCTACAAGAATACATACTGAACGCCACATTCTTTTAAGAGACCGTAAAGGTCATGTACAGAAGCAGTGTTGGTAACCTGGCCAAGTGTGGCCAAGTTAGGTACCGAACACAGGACTGTGAGAAGCAAAGACAGGCAGAACAACGTCAACGGAAGCAGTCGTTAAACACAAATGGGAGTGTGTCGGTCTTCGGAAAGCATATTAAGTAGCACGTGACGCTGCACCGTTAGATACGCAGAGAGAATGATGTTTAGCAGGCTTTTGTGAGAGTCAAGGAAAATAAATTTCTGATGGACACAAGTGCGCATGTGTCAGCCGTCAGTCTGAACCTTGTAGGCAGAAGGAGACTTCGGGCCCCACGTTTCAAATTGCGTGGAGTGAGTGATAATAATGTAAAGAGAATCACTGGGTACGATGTTGCTGTTTTATTGTCGAAACCAGAAATTTTCTTGAACGTAGGGAAATATTACCGTACGAGGGTGAAGGTATTCAGCAGTATTCTTGGACTAAACTTTCTCGACGAACATCATGCCAAAATCGATTTTTCGCAGTGTACAGTAGAACTCAGTGGAACTTTGTTTCCATTAGGGATACAACTGCAAGCGAGGCACTGTCGCGAGGGACACCACTCATAAAGGAGTTGCCGACTAAAATGCGAACACGTACGCTAGACTGGTTATTATAATAAAATACCTGCAGGTATGGGAAAGTTAGTGCAGCTTTCCGTTGATACTAATTTACAACGTGAAGCTTTAAATGTGGCAGAACCACTGAGGGAAAATGAAGAAGTAGACAAAAGTATTGTTTCGTGGTTAGAAGCATATAATAGTGGGCTCTTCAGTACTGATTATTTAATTTGAGATAACCTACACGTTAGGAGAATAAAAAAATTATAGCTGATGTAACAGAGGAAGGAAAACTAATAGTACTTAATGATGCATCAGCCAGAACAAGCAGCAGTGCGGTATGAATATGTTTCACTGTCTCTAGCCCGGTTTTGAGTCTTGTTGGAGCTTGGTACGATGTCCATTTTCCTTCAGGAACAAAACATACTGCGTAATCTTCAATTGTCCTCAAACAACCTGATGGGCACTTGTACTTCCAGAAAAATATTTTGCCACGCTTTCGTTTGAAAATTTTATTAGGATGTTTCGGCATGCATCCTGTGGAAAAAGTGCACTTGTCTGGCGCCCAGAGACTCCGGGACCCAGTACCTGAATCCTAGGAGCACAGCTGAGATTATATCCAGATATATGTGCACTATATGAACTATTCTCCGAATGATTTCCCTGCTTTTTGAGCCACTGTTCCCTGAGAATTGAACCCGTCATTTAGATGAAAGGGTGTACTACGCTAGAGAGCTATTTCTAATTCAGAGCGGATGAGAACATAAAAATCGGATATCACTAAAATGTTCAAATGTGTGTGAATTCCTAAGAGATCAAAATGCATAGGTCATAGGTCCCTAGACTTACACACTACTTAAACTAAGTTAAACTAACTTATGCTAAGAACAACACACACACCCATGCCCGAGGGAGGACTCGAGTCTCCGCCGGGCGTGGCCGCGCCGCCCGTGACAGGACGCCTCAAACTGCGCGGCCACTCCGCGCGGCCGGGTATCACTAAATCACAATAGATTACTGTTACATTCCAGTCTACAGTTCAGCTCCACATTCATAGAAAGTTACGAGACACGTAGTATTTTGTACTGAACCACATGTATTAAGCTCCCTGCCCGTTCCAGGGAAAACGTAAAGTGTAAGAGAAATGTCTCTTTTTAGCTCCGTGGGCACTGTTGCTGACCTGCTTCTATCTTCACGACCTCTATGGGAGCAGTATACAAGAAACTGTCGTACGCATTTAGATTCATCATAAAATCGGTTTTCAAATTTAAAGAAAGTATAATGTCCCGAAATAATTGGCATCTTTTATTGAAAATATCTCAATTAAGAAATGTCAGCATTTCTGTTGAACTATCCTGCGATTCGAGCTAATAGATGACCGAATCTTCCTGTCATATTAAAACTGTATGCCACACTAGGACCCGAAACCAGGCCCTTGTTCTTCAAGGACAGTACTATTACCTACTGAGTGATCCAAGCCCAATTCACGATCCACTTTCACGTATATAGTTCCGTCAACTTCTCTCACTTACATTTCATTGAAAAACATGTGATTATTCGTACCTTCCTTGTTTACAGACATTTAGCCGAACGTGATATGAATCCCAGGTAAGTAAAGAATGTATCTTTCGTGGTCAAGCCTACCTCTTGCATTATCCATACTTAAACTATATGACCGTTCCAGTTCATATTGCACGCAGTCTCCGATTCGGACATGGCATTACACAACTAATTCCAGTTATGACTCATTAACAGTGTGGGATAACCATTCCTACAATAATTAAATAAGCAGGTGTTACAAAACCAATGCATAATCTGTTTTATGTGTCCATAAAATGATGGTATACAGTAATTAGTTGTGATAATCAGATCATTGTAGTTTATAGAGCTAAAGAAGTCTGATACACGATTAAAAAGTTTTTATTTATTAGTACTTGTCACCTTGTAGATCCAGTCGTTTCACTGGTGAGGAAGACATTATTGAAAAGAGTGTTCTCATAAGTCGGATTAAGCGAATGCTACATTGGTTTCTTCAATAAGGAAATAGCCGATTCCTTTGCTGTTGTTATCCATTTCAAGCCGTTGAGTCGTATTTAATGTTGCAGTTGTCGACTGTATGTTAAACTCTATCCTTTTTTCTTATTATTTAAAAGGTTTCTTAAAAACTGATAGAATACGTAAGAGTTATCTGCGGTCGAACAAAATCTCTAGCGTCTCTAGGCTATCACATGGAAATGCCTATTGTCATTCTCGACATGTGTATAAGCCCCTTACGATAGTCACTGTAAAGCCTTTATCTGATTTTACTAGGAAATAGTGACATGTAGAATGTTAGAGTACTACAGTCGAGGTTCTACATCACCTACATAATAGTCCATAAAAAGACTGGGTAAAGTTTATACTGATGTTCGTAGTCTCGTTTTATTTTCTGGCAGAACTGATTTCATGTGCACATCACGATCGTTACGGAGTGAAAAATGAACACTGTAACTGGAAGGATACGAGCTGAATCAGTGTGAGGACGTCACCCTGGCGCAGCCTGGATGAGCCACTATTGTGCGGTAGCTTTTCGTCCTTGACATTTGAGAACAAGCGGTAATTCAGGCGGACTTGCTCATCTGCCGTCATGCTACCTGGGAACTCTTCAGCCTTTCAAGGCTAACGGCTTCAACCATTACCATTAAGTCAATCAGTGTGAAGTCATTTTGTACGAGAAAAAGCGGTTACTCAATAAACACTACTCTGAGGCAGACAGCAAACATGAGGCACGCAGGGAAAGTGATACCTTTTTTTCCATTTTTGTATACGTGGTAAAAACTTACGACTTAATCTTTTTTTAAAAAGCTGCTATTGAAGTGGCTTTTTGTGTTTTACTTAGAAATATATAATTTGAAGTGTCTCTTATTAGTTTCACAAACAGCATTTGTAACGCCGTCGGATTGCGTCATTGGCTAATTTATACACCGTTGTGTGCACTTCCTGCAGTCTGACGTCGCCTAAGTTTCGCATCTTACTTAACAGTTAGAATTTAACTCAACACAATTAACTGGAAGAAAGACAACTAGGATCTTCATGAATAACTATGTCAGCCCCCAGTAGCTGAGTGGTTGAGAAAGACGTAGCGCCGGCACGGTAGCTCAGCGTGTTCGGTCAGAGAGGTGGCTGGCCTCTGTAATAAAAAAAACTGAGTGAAAAGATCAACAACGAACTTCAACGGATGTCATGTGACGTCCGCTACGTCGAAATAAAAAAGAAAAAGTGGTCAGCGCGACAGAATGTCAATCGGAGATTTTGTCCGCTGAGGGACTGGGTGTTGTGTTATCCTAATCACAATCATTTCATCCCATCGACGCGCAAGTCGCCAAAGTGGCGTCAAATCGAAAGACATGCACCCGGCGAACGGTTTACCCGACGGGAGGCCTTAATCACACGACATTTACATTTTTATGAGTAACTATGATGGTATGGACTTGGTTTCAGTATACATCATAGGCAAGTAACATGGTACGTTTATTATGGAGATGCTAATATTCCAAATAAAAGTCCAATAAAGGGTATCCTAGGAGAAACTGTCACATGCAAGACTCAGATCTTTCAACGAAGGCTTCTTAGTACGAGGAATTATGTTTCTACTACATTTGTTGAAATTAATTTAACAGATTTATAACTGATTGTTAACATTTGAAATATCAACGTCAAATGAAAATAATATTCCTTCCGTTTTTTAAACATTACATCTATTAAAACTGTTTTACTTAATGCGGGATGAATTACGTTGCAACAAGACTGTTTTAATTAACTGCCTATTCCTAATTACGTGAAAGGCATAAAAACTACAGATAACTCAGACAGCAAAATACAATTATTTGTTCTTCATAGTTCTTTCTACTTCGTACATTATCTAATTTTTTTTTGATACTTGTAGCACGTGAAACTTAAATAAATAACTTAAAAACAGCTATTGTTAAAGTCAAAATTTTTCGTTACTGAATGTACGGTTCTGTATTATTAATTCAGACTGTGAATGAGCTGCATGTACTCACGTATGAAGGTGAAATATGTCAAACAGCTTGTACACTAATTCATTCCAAGTTATAGCAATATGCAGTGTAAATGGTATATGCAACTTTTAGTCCCTTGTGTGTCTTGCTACCGGTGGATATCATGAAGTACACTATTGAACAAAAGTATCCGGAAACCTGTCTGAAAATGACTTACAAGTTCGTGGCGCCCTCCATCGGTAATGCTGGAATACAGAATGGTGTTGGCCCCCGCAGGCATACGTTCAATCAGGTGCTGGAAGGTTTCTTGGGGAATAGCAGCCCATTCTTCACGGAGTGCTGCACAGAGGAGAGGTATCGATGTTGGTTGGTGAGGTCTGGCACAAAGTCGGCGTTCCAAAACGTCCCAAAGGTGTTCTGTAGGATTCAGGACAGGATTCTGTGTAGGCTAGTCCATTACAGGGATGTTATTGTAGCGTAACCACTCTACCACATGCCGTTCATAATGAACAGGTGCTCGATCGAGTTGAAAGATGCAGTCGCCATCCCCGAATTGCTCTTCAACAGTGGGAAGCAAGAAGGTGCTTAAAACATCAATGTAGGCCTCTGGTGTGATAGTGCCACGCAAAACAGCAAGTGCTGCAAGCCCCCTCCATGAAAACACCACCGGCTCCGAATTTTACTGTTGGCACTACATACGTTGGCAGATGACGTTCACCGAGCATTCCCCATATCCACACCCTGCCATCGGATTGCCAGATTGTGTTCCGTGATTCTTCGCTCCACACATCATTTGTCCACTGTTCAGTCGTCCAATGTTTACACTCCTCACACAAAGCGAGGCGTCGTTTGGCATTTCACGGCGTGGTGTGTGGCCTATGAGCAGCCGCTCGACCATGAAATCCAAGTTCTCACCTCCTGCTCAACTGCCATAGTACTTACAGTGGATCCTGATGCAGTTTGGAATTCCTTTGTGATGGTATGGATAGATGTCTGCCTATTACATATTACGACTTTTCTTCAACTGTGAGCGGTCTATGTCAGGCAACCGACGAGGTCAGCCAGTACGCTTTTGTGCTGTACGTGCCCCTTCACGTTTCCACCTCACTATCACATCGGAAACAGTGGACCTAGGGATGTTTAGGAGTGTGGAAATCTCGCGTACAGACGTATGACACAAGTGACATCCAATCACCTTACCACGTTTGATGTTCGCGATTTCCGTGGAGCGTCCCATTCTGCTCTGTCACGATGTCTAATGACTACTGAGGTCGTTGATATGGAGTACCTGGTAGTAGGTGGCAGCACAATGCACCTAATATCAAAAAGGTATGTTTTGGTGGTGTCCAATTACTTTTGATCACCTAGTGTATCAACATTACTTACAGTTGATGCAGAGGATTAACATTGTTTTAATAGTGGTGATGGCTGATATACTCTGATTTGGCATCTACCTATCTCGAGGTACCACGTGGAACGGAGAAAATGGTTTAATATTTGTGTACACAATTAATAAAATGCCCGGAGTATTATGCCGTGGTCGAATGAATTCCAAATTTAAACCCAACGTTTCGTTCTCATCTGCGGAAGAAATTTTCAGGGGGTATCATAGCTTCTTCGGGTGTCCGATTGACACCCTGGCTCGCTACTGGCGACATGAAAACACCGTTTAGCGTGCTCCTGACCAGTGGCAATGCTCTGGTGAATGTTTTTAGTTCCACGTCCAGCAGCTCTGGTTCGCAGATACTCATTAACCATTCATTCTCTGCCAAAGTTTTTATGATACCTCGTGTTTGTTATGGGCACACAGACCGTCACCTACACCGGGATTCGAACCACCACCCACAACAAAAGCGGGACATCTCCGAACCAGATCTGCTTAGCGCGGGATAAATACATCTCACCAATGCCTTGCTCAAGAATGTTTGTCCGGCCGCTGAGACAAAAAGAGCATCAAGACCGCCACGTTAAAATCGTATCGATTGTGAAACGAAGTTTTCTTTCCTTTCATTATGGACGTTACATACCGCATAGGAAAAATGTTGAAAACCTGGAACATCGTGGTAACCTAGAAACGTACCCGGTGGATGCAAGATCACCTAAAATGGGCTAAGGATGCTTTCAAACCGCTGGGAAAAGCACGAATTTATGATTCCGTATAGTTGTGTGTTTGTCGGCGGGAGGGGGGGGGGGGAGGTGTGTACGTGAGTATTACAAAAAGAATGGACAAAAAACAACTATAAGATCACAAAGGTAATCGTAGACGGGGGGAGATTGACAGATCAAGTGTTGCTGAACTTGCTTTGCAGCCAGGAGATTTGATATGACTCAAGTACTGACAGTCACAAGCGGATACCATGAAACACTACACACAGAGGCCATAGAGATTGTAGAACAGCCCAGGGATTTCAATAGCAAGGAAGAGGATATGAAACTGAAGAATGTATACCAGTGCTAAAGAAGATTTGTACCAGTCGTTCGCAATGGGGTGACAGCAACGAACAGTGGACGACGGCAAGCGACAATGGCCAGTTGCGCTCGGATATTCAAAACATGTAACGTCATGTCACTACGCGGGAGCACGCGTAAACTGAATTTTGCTGCAGTCAGTAGCGAACCAGAATGTGTATCGGACGCTTGAAGAAGTTTCGATTCCCCTTAAAAATGTTTTCCAGAGATAGGGATGAAGCTTTGGGTTTAAATGTGAAATCCATTCGACCAAGGCATCATAGTTCAGAATATTTGATTAACTGTGACACTTCTGACAGCGAAAGTTTACATTTCACAATTTGTGTACTGCAACACTACAACTGAAAAATGGTAGTATACTTTCTACTCTGAAGTTATTCGAAAATAACTCTCCTTTTTCATTAACATAGTTAAAATTTAAACTCTAATTCGCCTCAGAAGTTTTTAGAATCATCAAAGTCTCAGTACGCGACTACATGCATTAGCTTTTTCGATACAACCGCACTCTCCTGTCATTGGCTGTTCGTTTCAGTCCCACGAAATTGTCATATTCTATACTCTTCACAATGTTTTCCAAATTCTTCATCACAGGCTGTCCTTTTCCTTTCTTTCTCAGCACATTCCTTCAAGAACCTTATGGATGAAAGTGTTGTGCCTGATGACATATCCAATGAAATTTATTTTTCCCTTTTCCACTTCGTTTAATAATCTTCTCTGTTGGTTGACTTCCTGACTTCCCTTAACGCTTCTGGTGTGGTGTCGTCTGAAGAGCGGGGTACCAAAGCTAGGTTGGCAGCTCGCAATGAAGCCCCGGGCGGATATATAGGTGCTGCAAGCCACACTGATGAATGAGGAATGTCGGCGTAGGCACGCCTCCTAGAATTTCGCTACATCGCTGCAATCGACGGTCTACTTGTGGCTGAGCAGAGGAACGCTCGCCACAGTTTGCAGTGAACGATTACGATGACAACATCGCCTTAGATAGGACATCAGCGTATTAGATGTCTTAGGCAGAAATTGATGTGAAAATTCTGTCAGTTATTCTTCAAGTGAAGATGGTTCAAATGGCTCTGAGCACTATGGGACTTAACTGCTGTGGTCATCAGTCCCCTAGAACTTAGAACTACTTAAACCTAATTAACCTAAGGACATCACACACATCCATGCCCGAAGCAGGATTCGAACCTGCGACGTAGCGGCCGCGCGGCCCGTTTCAGTCGTAGCTGCCGATGTCCTGATGTTAGCATAGGCACATGCGTGAGTCGTCGACTGCGGAGGCTTGTCGGCTCTTGGCGTTTTTTTTTTTTTTTTTTTTTGTGGTTTTAGGGCGCACAACTTCAATGGTCATTAGCGCCCTGACTACTCTAAGAATGCACCGCGAAGCACAAGTTGACAACAACAACTAAAAGGGAAAACACGATAAAAGAACAGACTGACAGGCATAGGATTAAAAAACAGCATCATCAAATGTCCTTAGAGAGGTTTGTCAAATTGATAAAACGAAGAACACGAGCAGCTGCTCGTGGGTCATCCGCTAAAATGGCATCGAAAGTACTTGACAGGTTAAGATCTAGGCGCAGTGTGGTAAAATCTGGACAGGACATTAAAATGTGTCGAACCGTCAGCAAGTGCCCACAGGGGCAGAATGGCGCCGGCGCAGCCGTCAGCAGATGGCGATGGCTGAACCGGCAGTGTCCAATTCTTAACCGGGCCAAAACTACCTCCTCCCGCCGAGAAGGGCGTGAGGAGGACGTCCAAGCCACGGGAAGAGGTTTTAAGGCCCGAAGCTTGTTATCTGTAAGTGCAGCCCAATCGGCATGCCACAGCGATAAAATGCGCCGACAAATGACCCTGCTAAAATCGGACGAAGGGACAACAAGAAGCTGTCCGAGGCTGGAGGACCGCAGCCTTGGCCGCGGCATCTGCAGCTTCGTTCCCAGGGATACCGACATGGCCAGGAACCCACATAAAGCTAACCGGAGAACCGACGTCCACCAGCTGCTGAAGAGAGCGTTGGATCCGGTGTACGAAAGGGTGAACCGGGTACGGATCACTGAGGCTCTGGATGGCGCTCAGGGAATCGGAGCAAATGACATAAGCAGAATGTCGGTGGCGGCAGATGTAAAGAACAGCCTGGTAGAGGGCAAAGAGCTCAGCTGTGAAGACCGAACAATGCCCATGGAGCCGGTATTTGAAACTTTGTGCCCCGACAATAAAGGAACACCCGACCCCGTCATTGGTCTTAGAGCCATCTGTATAAATGAAAGTCATGTTGATGAACTTCGAACGAAGTTCCAAAAAACGGGGGTAACCTCTTTTGGGAGCGAGCTGAGGTCAAGGTGAACGCGGACCTGAGCCTGGAGCCAAGGTGGCGTGTGGCTCTCGCCCACTCGAAAGGTTGCAGGGAGTGAAAAATTAAGGTGTTGAAGGAGGCGACGAAAGCGAACTCCAGGGGGTAGCAGGGCAGAGACATACAACCCGTATTGACGGTCAAGAGAGTCGTCAAAAAAGGAACGATAAGACGGATGTTCGGGCATTGACAGTAGCCGACAGGCATACCGACAAAGCAGTATATCGCGCCGGTAGGTGAGTGGCAATTCGCCAGCGTCAGCATGAAGACTCTACGGGACTAGTATAAAATGCTCCGATCGCAAGTCGTAAACCCCGATGTTGTATGGAGTTGAGGCGGCGTAAGATGGATGGCCGTGCAGAGGAGTATACGAAGCTCCCATAATCCAGCTTGGAGCGGACGATCGACCGATATAGACGAAGTAGGACGGTTCGATCCGCTCCCCACGACATACCACTGAGAACACGGAGGACATTTAAAGAACGGGTACAACGGGCGGCCAAATATGACATGTGGAGACCAGCTAAGTTTCCTGTCAAATGTAAGGCCTAAAAATTTGGTTGTCTCCACGATTGGGAGAGCAACGGGACCGAGTCTTAAGGACGGTGGGAGAAACTCTTTGTAGCGCCAGAAGTTAATACAGACCGTCTTCTCAGCAGAAAAACGGAAGCCATTGGCGACACTCCAGGAGTAAAGACGGTCAAGAGAACGCTGAAGACAGCGCTCCAGGACACGTGTACACTGCGCGCTGCAATAGATGGTAAAATCGTCCACGAAAAGAGAGCCTGATACATCAGCTGGGAGGCAATCCATTATTGGATTGATCGCGATGGCGAAGAGAGCGACGCTCAAAACTGAGCCCTGTGGCACCCCATTCTCCTGGCGAAAGGCGTCTGACAGGACAGAACCCACACGTACCCTGAACTGTCGATCCATTAAAAAGGAACGAATAAAAAGAGGGAGGCGACCGCGAAGGCCCCATGTATACATGGTGCGGAGAATGCCCGCCCTCCAACAGGTGTCGTAAGCCTTTTCCAAATCAAAGAACACAGCCGCGGTCGGGCGCTTCCGCAAGAAGTTATTCATAATGAAGGTCGACAAGGTAACCAGATGGTCAACAGCAGAGCGGCGCCTACGAAATCCACATTGTACATTGGTAAGTAGGCGTCGAGACTCGAGCAGCCAAACCAACCGAGAGTTAACCATTCGCTCCATCACTTTACAGACAGCTGGTAAGCGAGATAGGTCGATAACTGGAAGGCAAGTGCTTGTCCTTCCCCGGCTTAGGAATCGGGACAACAATAGACTCGCGCCAGCATGCGGGAACATGTCCCTCAATCCAGATGCGATTGTATGTACGAAGAAGAAAACCTTTACCCGCAGGAGAAAGGTTCTTCAGCATCTGAATATGAATAGAATCAGGCCCTGGAGCGGAGGACCGTGATCGGCCAAGTGCGTTTTCGAGTTCCCGCATGGTGAATGGGGCATTATAAATTTCACAATTCGAGGAGCGGAAGTTAGGTGGCCTAGCCTCCTCTGCCTGTTTGCGGGGGAGGAAGGCAGGGTGGTAATGAGCGGAGCTCGAAACCTCTGCGAAAAAGCGGCCGAAGGCATTGGAGACATCCTCAGGGGCCACAAGGACGTCATTCGCGACCGTCAAGCCAGAAACTGGTGAGTGGACCTTAGTGCCAGATAGCCGGCGCAGGCTACCCCAGACAACAGAAGGAGTAAAACTGTTGAAGGTGCTTGTGAAAGCAGCCCAGCTGGCTTTCTTGCTTTCTTTAATAATACGACGACACTGAGCACGTAATCGTTTATAATTGATACAATTCGCCACTGTAGGGTGGCGTTTAAAGGTGCGTAAAGCACGTCGACGAGCACGTAAAGCGTCTCTACATGCTGCGGACCACCAGGGGACCGGTACGCGACGTGGAGAAGAAGTAGGGTGAGGGATGGAATATTCAGCAGCAGCGAGAATGACTTCCGTGAGGTGTGCGACCTGACGATCGCAGCTTGGGAAGGTTTGATCCTGAAAGGTCGCCCTGGAAGAGAAGAGCCCCCAGTCTGCCTTGGGGATGGTCCAACTAGAGGAGCACGGAGAGGGGGTATGCTGCAGGAGATGGATAACACACGGGAAGTGGTCGCTCGAATATGTATCAGAAAGTGCATACCACTCAAACCGGCGTGCAAGTTGGGGAGTACATATAGAGAGGTCTAAATGGGAATAGGTGTGAGATGTGTCCGAAAGAAAAGTAGGGGCGCCAGTATTGAGGCAGACAAGATTGAGATGGTTGAAAAGGTCTGCTAACAAGGAGCCCCTCGGGCAGGATGCTGGAGAGCCCCAAAGGGGATGGTGGGCATTGAAGTCGCCAGTTAACAAAAATGGTGCAGGTAGCTGAGCAATAAGTTGCATCATGTCTGCCCTGGTAACGGCAGATGACGATGGAGTGTAAACGGTACAAAAGTAAAACGTAAAAGTGGGGAGAGTAATGCGGATGGCAACTGCCTGCAGGCCGGTGTGCAACGTGATGGGATCGTAGTAAATATCATCCCGGACCAGCAACATAACCCCTCCATGAGCTGGGATACCTACCACGGGGGGTAGGTCAAAACGCACAGAGGTGTAGTGTGCCAAGGCAATTTGATCGCATAGGCGTAGCTTCGTTTCCTGGAGGGCTACGACGAGCGGACGGTGCAAGCGGAGCAGCAACTTCAAGTCCTCTCGGTTGGAGCGAATGCTGCGAATATTCCAGTGAATAAGTGCCATCGTAAGAAAAGGAAGATGAAAGCAGGGGTCACCTCGAAGGCCGCTGAGGGCCTGGCTTCGAGCGAGCACTGCCGCCGCTATCAGTAGGCGGACAGTCATCGTCCATTGGGTCTATAGGTTCATCGGCCATCTCGGGAGGATGGCCGGGAGGGGGAGCTTCCTCCGCCGGTGAACGGCCAGATGTACAGCTACCAGCGGTGCGGCCAGGCGAAACGGGTGACGGCCTGGGGCGGCAACCGCTGGGTGGCGCAGGAGAAGAAATACGCCGTGGCGGAGAAGGAGAACTGTGCTTCCTATGAGCCTTTTTGGAAGGACGTTTGGTGGAAGTACCGGTCGAAGGCTGGGAGGTCGATGTACGTAGGAAGTTTGCACGGGATGGTTCCTTCTGGAAGGCCCGTGCATCTGACTTCGGGGTCTTCGTCTTAGCAGAAGCTGATGAAGGGGCTGGTGTCTGTGGGGTGACGGGAGGAAGAGGAGACGTCGACCGCGCGATCTTAGCACTGGCCGAACGGACGACCGTGGTGCTGAAGGTCAGATCGCATGTCTGGGTTGCTACCTCCCTGGTAGTCCGAGGAGAGGCGAGGACAGTACTGTATTTCCCCGCTGGGAGCAGCGTGGGCTTCCTACTAGCCAACAGCTTGCGAGCTGCCGAGGTGGACACTTTCTCTTTGACCCGAATTTCTTGGATACAGCATTCTTCCTTATAGACAGGACAGTCGCGGGAGGATGCGGCATGGTCACCCTGACAGTCCACACAACGAGGAGACGGAGGTGGACAGTCACCCTCATGGGCATCCCTGCCACAAGTGACACATTTAGCCGCATTGGAACAAGACTGTCGAGTGTGATTGAAACGCTGACACTGGTAGCAGCGCGTAGGTGTCGGGACATAGGGGCGAACAGAAATAACCTCGTAGCCCGCCTTGATGCGCGATGGCAGCTTAACACTATGGAAGGTCAAGAAAAGTGTCCGGGTCGGTACAAGGTCATTGTTGACCTTTTTCATGACCCTATGGACAGCCGTCACGCCCTGCTCAGCGAGGAAAGATTGAATCTCCTCGTCAGTCAATCCGTCGAGGGAGCTAGTATAGACTACACCACGAGACGAATTCAAAGTTCGGTGGGCCTCCACCCCGACAGGGAACGTGTACAGGAGTGTGGCCCGAAGCAGTTTTTGTGCCTGAAAGGCACTCTCAGTTTCTAGCAATAAGGTACCGTTACGCAACCTGGTACAAGATTTGACAGATCCGGCTATGGCATCTACGCCCTTCTGGATAACGAAAGGGTTGACAGAGGAAAAATCCTTTCCGTCCTCAGATCGAGAAACGACGAGGAACTGTGGGGCAGGCGGTAGTACTTTTGTCACTGGTGGCTGGTCACGTTTCCGTTTTTGGGCAGAAGTCGAGAGAGATGGAGTGGAATCCATTGCGGAGGAATCCCCCATGATTGCCAGCGTCTCCGATGGCGCGCTCCTTCCTTGTGGGGACCCTCTCAGAGGGCACTCCCGCCTTAGGTGAATGTTTACACCTCAGGTCACACCTCCCGAGAAACAGACGGAGGGACCAATCGGCATGGTCAGAAGGTATCAGCTCAGGCAATCACCCCTCCCCGGGCCTGGCCTTTACCAGGGGTACGCGCGTGCCTTACATGTCTACCCAGGGCGGGGAATTACGCGTTACCCCGTCACCGGCTACGCGTGCGAACGCGTGGGTCGGCCTTCAGGCACGCACAGGGAGGAAGGAAGAAGAGGAAAAAGAGAGAGGGAGAAAGAGGACAGACTGTCTCAAACGCTGAGGCGGAGACCAGAGAAGGCAAGGAGAAGAAGGCAATGAGAAGGCAAGGAGAAGGCAATGAGAAGGCAAGGAAAAGAAGGCAATGAGAAGGCAAGGAAAAGAAGGCAATGAGAAGGCAAGGAAAAGAAGGCAATGAGAAGGCAAGGAAAAGAAGGCAAGGAAAAGAAGGCAATGAGAAGGCAAGGAAAAGAAGGCAATGAGAAGGCAAGGAAAAGAAGGCAATGAGAAGGCAAGGAAAAGAAGGCAATGAGAAGGCAAGGAAAAGAAGGCAATGAGAAGGCAAGGAGAAGAAGTCAAGGAAAAGAGTAAGGAAGACAGTGAGGTAGAGAAGAACAAAGAAAGGAACCAACCAAAGGAAGGAAGAAACGAGAAGTGAAAAACCAAAAAGACCACAATTATAGGTCGTGGAACCGTCCGTCTCCGGACGCAAGCGCTAACTACCCCCGTGAGGGGGATGGATTCCTTTTAGTCGCCTCTTACGACAGGCAGGAATACCTCGGGCCTATTCTAATCCCCGGACCCGCAGGGGGGGGGGGCTCTTGGCGTGAATCACATTTTTGCTAATCTAGGTCTATGGTCGTCTCCACAAACGCCGTCATCGAGGTGAACGGCAGCTCGAAACGTGCAGCGCAACACGGACGCCGCCTCGTTGGATCAGTGTTATGCTATGGGAGATATTCTCCTGCGCATGCGTGGGACCTATGGCAGTAATCGAAGACACGCTGACAGCTGCGAACCACCTGAATCCCTTCATGCTTCATGTATTCCCCGAGGGCGATGTCATCTTTCAACGGCATAACTGTCCGTGTCTCGGAACCAGAACCGTGCTACAGTAGTTTGAGGTGCATTTTAGTGAACCCACGGTCATGTTTCGGCGACCAAATTTACCTCATGTAAATCATATGGAACCCATCTGGGTCGCTATCGGGCGCCTTCACCGAGTACACAAATCAGCGGACCGTTATTTATGCGAATTACTCTACATGTGTGCAGATATCTAATGCCACATAGCTCCACAAACCTTCCAACAAACTGTCGTATCCCTGATACACAGAATCAGTGATGTATCTTGTTCCTAAGACGGGCTAACACACTATTAAGCAGCTAGTCATAATGTTTTGGCTGATCAGTGTAAAATTCACACAAACTGAACAAGAGTAATTTTAATAAGGCATTTTTCCAGATATTTGTCTAGAACGTAGCCTTGTACAGAAGTGAAACGTGGTCAATGAACAATTCCGATTAGAAGAGAACAAAAGCTTTTGTAATATAATCTCACTGAAGAGTAATCAACATTAACTGTGTAGTACTAACAATGACTGAAGAGTTACTGTATCGAATTGGAAAAAATTGTTGCATAACTTGTAAATATGGGATGTAAACATTGTAGAGAGGAAAAAAGGTTCGAGTACAGTAAGATGTTCAAAGGTATGTGTTATGAAGAAGTGAAGATACTTGTAGCATGGAGATTTGCATGAAACCAGTTTTCGGAATGAGGAATACAACAATATCTTGAGAAAATTACTGCAAAAATTCAGTTTTGTGCAAACTATCTTGACGCTATTGTAGTGACAAGTCACAGCAAATCTGAGTATATAAATGACTTGTATGCAGTATTCTCCGCAGTATATGAGAAGGCTCTCAAGTGTAACGCTGACAAAGTTTTTAAAGTAAATTAGGCATGCGCTTAGTGCAAAAATCATTACTCCCACAGAACATAATTTCGCAATTACTAACGCACTGCCAAGCTCAAAGAACCTACCAGCACTACAAGCGCTCTTAGTGAAAATTAATTATTACATGAAATTAGTTGTGCAAGCAGCTGTCTCAAGCATCTGCTCAATAAACTACACTGCGAAGTCGTTACATTTACTTTGTTAGAAGAAAGAGACCGTGCATTTCAAATACTGAAGATGAAACTAAGAATATCTCCCTGTCTATGTATATGCCTGTAAAAACTATAGTGGTAGCAACTGATGCCTTCCAATATGGCACTGGTGCAGTGCTAGCACGTCAAAGTATAGACAGGTTAGTGTAGCACATGAGTTTTGCCTCCAAGACGCTAAAACCAGTCCAATAAAATTACTCACAATTAAAAAACCAACACTTTCGAAAGTCGTCGCAATTAAAAATATAACGTAAAGTTACCACAATTCATTCACTGCATTATTTGATCCCCTGTCAACTACCACAGAAAAGATAGCTGATAAATAATATGTACGAATAGAACGTCTACTCGTATGGCTGAAAGATACGCACCGTAAAGTGCCCTTTACATGCTCAGGTTTGTTTGAGCAGATCCTGTTTGCAAAAATCCTCTGCACACCTGTTTTTCAGTATACAGCTCGCATTTATACCTTCCAACAACAATGCAGATTTCGCAGAGTCCTGAATCAGTAGCTCAAAAGTGCAGAGTATTTTTTGACCGTGTCCAGATTAAATTTGCTTTCAAGATGATTATTCTCTCTTGTGCTATAATTTCGGATGTTATAAAAAGGTAAAGACAAGTACGGAGAAGATGGATAAAAGAGTGGCATCTAAACTGTGTAATGCTTTCGCATGCTAATCTCTCGAATGGGCTAAAAATTGAAAAAGAGGACTAGTTTAACTACCTATAACGAAGAACATTCTTTGTGTTGCTGCAGTATGTTACACTGTATCTAATAAGAAATGACACTGTAATGAGAAAATCAACAAGTGCTTCAGAAAGACTAATAGTAATATCGAGCTATGCTGATCTTAAATTTTCTGCTGTTTTATCATCTTCATCGTTGACCCATATCATTTTGGAAACATGTCGTTTCATATTACACACATCAGACTATTACTTAGTGTCCCTTTAAAATGCCTGGAAAGGGTTATATGCCCATTTGTAGAGGAAACAAATCTTATGATAAATTGAAGTTACTGTTTTTACATTCACTCTGATGGAGTTTTAAGACGAAATTAGATCTCTGAAGTACAAGAATGCCTGGGTCCCCGGAAAATAGTCCGTCGTAAGTATCAGCTCATTTATTTTGATTAGTGAACTTTTTTTTAACAACGTAATGCTACATCACTGAAAATTCTAAGCATAAAGTATAACAAAGCATTATATAACCTCTCCCTATGCAGTACCCTTTAGTCAGTTTTTCTTTGTTCAGTTTGTCTTAAATCTTTAGCGCTAAGATTTATGTTTCTTTTTATATACATGAATTGAATTTCAATATGGATAACATTTTAAGCACTACCAGCATGTACGATCAAAGAACTGTCTCACTGTTTATATAACTTTTGGACTGTCGATGTTTGAAGGAAGGTGGGTCAAAATTTGCTCAGAAGATAGCAGAAAAAACTTTAATCAATTTAAAAAATAAAAATTTAAGTACGCTTTAATTTTGATACGTTGTTGATAATGGTCAAGTATCAGTATATGATACACAGCAAAAAGACAAACAGTGTAAGGAATTACTAGATCAACTTCATGTGTATCTCTTTATTTACAGATTTTGTTCATCAGAGCTGTTAAGATTCTATACGTATTTGTCTTCAAAGCAGACGTCTGCTCTAAAAGATCCAGATAGTCACTGAGAACATTTAGGAAATAGTAGACATTAGACAGCCATTCAAAAAAGTGTGGCATCAATTGCAAAAACGATTGAGAGGATTTCATTCAGTAGTTTAGGAGAATTGAAAACTAAATTATGCAGTTGTGAAACGCACAGTGACTGGGTCATGATAAACAAACCAACTAGCGTGTGCCTTATTTTTGAAGTGTTCGCAGAAGAGCCAACACTGTGTTGCTAGAGGAGGCCGAAATGCACGCGTTTAATTACACGCTAATTGGCGTGAGGTCTGGAACAGTTAAGGGAATTAATAGTAGCAAATAAAGTACGTAGTTGATATAATACTTAACTTTAATCCACAATTGGAGTACATCGGTCTGATGGTTCATGCTTCATTAGATACATAGCAAAGGATAAATGGCGCCTTGCTAGGTCGTAGCAAATGACGTAGCTGAAGGCTATGCTAACTATCGTCTCGGCAAATGAGAGCGTAGTTGTCAGTGATCCATCTCTGGCTAAGTCGGCTGTACAACTGGGGCGAGTGCTACTACGTCGCTCTAGACCTGCCGTGTGGCGGCGCTCAGTTTGCAATTACTGACAGTGGCGACACGCGGGTCCGACGTATACTAGCGGACCGCGGCCGATTTAAAAGCTACCACCTAGCAAGTGTGGTGTCTGGCGGTGACACCACAATTTTGTTAAAGGGTGACAACTTATCACAGGGAAATCGTGATTTATTACTAAGTGCTTTCGTTAATGTTGCAGGCTGTAAGAATTCTGGATAGATGAAGTTACCTATGAAGAAAGTGATATTCATGTGGTAAGTAATGCTCCGAACGAAATTAATGTAATGTTTAATGATATATTTGGAACTCCAATTAAGGCAAGTTTGTCCTATACTGAAAACTTTTGGGATAAAATCTTAGAAAAAATATCCAGAAATGGAGATAAAATTAAATGTTTTAAAAAAGAAATTTAATTTCTGAGATGGAAAAGTTCAACGCAGTTTAGTTTTGTAAGTAATTAAATGACTTTATGGTCATCCGTCTATTCTATCAGTCCACATGCAGATTGATTTTTGAGAAGTGCTTGCGCCGGCCGTGGTGGTCTAGCGGTTCTAGGCGCTCAGTCCGGAACCGCGCGACTGCTACGGTCGCAGGTTCGAATCCTGACTAGGGCATGGATGTGTGTGATGTCCTTAGGTTAGTTAGGTTTAAGTAGTTCTAAGTTCTAGGAGACTGATGACCACAGATGTTAAGTCCCATAGTGCTCAGAGCTATTTGAACCAAGAAGTGCTTGCAGTTTTTCCATATCAAGTCTCAATACTTTGTTAAGGATTTCTAACAAATTTTCAACAAACCCAGTCGCTGATTAGTAGAGTTCTTTAGTATATCACAAATAAGACTGGAGCTTGTCCTATAAAGGACAGAATTGTACTCCAGTTGATTCATGAGAGCCGTCTGAAGTCTCATCTTGATTATAAATATGGAAATATTGTAGGTGATGCTTTTAATATTGAGAAGTTTTCCTGTGTAAACTGTATCTATTTTTCCATGATCCACAGCTTGGATTCAGTTTACAAAGGTGTGGTACATATACTCCCAGTTCACACTCTTCAGATTGATGCACATGCGTCCGTAAGGGGAGGGGGGGGGGGAGCAAGAGGGGGCACCTACCTCTTCCTGGAATGCGGGTACTTGCTTTTTGTTCATTACGGGATTATAGTACTGAACCGCTGCGATTCTACTAATCTGGAGACTTAACGCCGATAAGTGGGACGTGATGCTCTTCTCGGGAAACGCATTCATAGACCTGTGAATTCTGCAGTCCAGATGGCATGGCTGCACTGTAAGGTGATAAACTGAAGAGGACTGTCTAGGTTCTTCTAGGTTTATTCCTGGGCTGTTAAGATGGAGTTTACTGGCCAAGCTGAGGACGATTTTCGGATGTTTATCGCAGTTATATAGTCGTATATTGCCCCTGGTTTTCACTTCACCTAACCAGTCCAAAAAAATTAAGTTTTCAACACACATTTCTTTCAGCTTCATTTATACAAGTCACCATTAAAAATAAAAAGTATTAAACTTAAAGATGAAGAAAGAGGTTTGCATATGTTATTGAAATGTGATTAAATATTACCCGTTTGAGATAAATAAGTATTGTATACTTTCTTCTTACTTCTTTGGTCACCAAATGTTCCAAAACTCACTGAATCAATTATATAAAAAAAATTTAATTTCAGAATCTTTCCCCCTAAACTTCTGTGTATATCCATGGACTGTTACCTTAGCAATGTAATTTTAAGCTAAAAGCAATGAGGTTTGTTAAGGTCCAGTAATAGACAATAATGCCAGTAATGAAAAGCTGTTTCATACTTTTACTACCTGCCTAATGTTAAGATGAAATATATTATTCTCGTGCAGTCCTTCTCACAACACCTGCTTTACTATTTTGTGGACACTGTTCACTTTTTAAAATGCATCGGCAACAAATACACTGATGTCCAAAATTAAAGCAACATAGGGAAATTTTACAAGGTTGCGTTTATTTTACCACAAAACAGTATAAACAGCTAATAGCAAAGTAAAAACAACGTGAAGAATACAGAACATAAACAACTGTAACATATATAACAGTAGACGAAAATGTTCTTTGTCTTTTACAACTTAACAGATCTGCACACACATTGTGACAACTGGTTAATGTGCTCACTATGGGGTGTGATCATCTTTGGCAGCAATGCAGGCCTGACAACTACCGAACATACTGTGAATAACGTCATCAATGTCATTTTGAGACAGTAATGCCCTTTCTTCATTCGGAGCTGCTCGCGAGTCTTGGAGAATGGTTGGTAAACGTTGAGGTGATGCTACCAGTCTGCCTAATGCAGACGTGACCTATGGGTTTCCAATCGGGAGAGCGAGCAGACCACGCCATGAGTACAGTGTCTTCCTTTCCAAGAAAGCACCAACCATTCGGTCTCTATGAGGTCGAGCGCTATCATCCATCAATACGAGGTCTGGACGCACAGCACCTCGCACCAACCGTACATGAGGTCCCAAGACTTCGTCACCATACCTGACAGAAGTAAAAACTTTCCGATTCACCCGTTCAGTTTCATGAAGAGGTGTCAAGTGGTCAACACAATCTCTGACCACACCATTAGCGATCCTCCTCGATATCGGTCTCGAAATCGTGTTCAAATGCGAATCCGTCGAGAATCACTCTCCAGACCAAATCTGAACTAATCTGTGGAAAGAACATTGGCCCACTATTCGACTGTCCAGGTTGCATGTTGTCGACTCCACTCCAGACGTTGCCTTCTCTGAAGATGAATCAGAGGTACACATACAGCAGGTCTCCGACAATAAATGCCATTCTGTAGAAGCCTTCTCTACACTGTTTACCTCTATATAACACGTCCAGCGGATGCTGAGACGTCAGATGCCAGCTGCTGTGCACTACTAAGGCGGTACCGTCGTGCCCTGACAGCCAATTAACGAGCCTCTCTTTGTAATGTCGCCCTTGGTCGGCCCTGCCATGGTCTTTGGGATACAGTTTCGGTCTCTATAACATGTCGCCACATCCGAGAAACGACAGAACGATTCACGTCAAGCCATCGGGCCACATGAGTTTGCGACTGTCCTGCTTCCATTCTACCTATGGCCCTCCACCGCAGAGAATCTGGTAGGCGTCTTCTCTGTGCCATACCGCACCGTCTGTGACTATGTACTGGGCGACTGTGGATGCGGCACTACCCGGCAAACACTACTCCGTTTGATAGGTGCCCTGACGTCATCTTTGACGTGGTTTTCCGTTGGCCGAAATGCCATCTTGGTGCATACAGTTTATATGATTATATCGTGGATTAGACACAGGACGGGGAAATAGCGGTTTGTTGCTTTAATTTTGGATGCCAGCGTAGTTTAATCAAAATCAGCAGAGCCTGTACTTTCCCAACTTAAGTGATTGCTTCAAGAGGGGTCTAACTTCTGTCCAGCATTGGAGGAAGTAAAACTAACAGAAAAAGATGAACTGCTGCAAAGTGCTAACATTATCACACTTCGATCCCTACATCCAAGTTGAATTAAGGGACAAGGTTTGATGCCAGAGATGCATAATTTTAACAACATGACAATTGTTGGTTTGCACAAATTAGGCTAAAGGAAAGAATTTGAAAACTGTGATTGTGCTGTCACATGTATAAAAATATTATGCCATTGATGGGATGTTGTTAATGTTAGAACATTAGTTAAAGGTCAAAGGCTGAGAAATGTTTTACAGGAACCAGAGACTGTCAAGTCACAACAGATTCCCAGTTTTTTGAAAAACTTTCTGTCATGGTGTTCATGACAAGATTTCTCAAATGTAAGGAAGCAGTCCAGAGAATGCTGCCTTGATTGATTTTATCAATTACTGGCTTAGTGAGGAAAAGAGAACATAAATGCGTCTTAAAAATTACAGTCAGTTTAAACGACAGGTTTAGGAAATATTGCCAAGTAAATGGGGAAATTGCCACATCTCTTTAAGGCAAGTATTTGAAACGGAAGGTAAGTTAAGAGCGCGAAGTATGTTTTCTCTTCTACTGAAATCTGATATGATTTTTTTAATAAGGACTTTCATATTGATACTGCTTGTTGTGGAATTTCAGACTTAAAATATGCAGCTGCACAAGAGTTTTTAAATTTAGTAGTGGACGATAATAATGTTGGTGAAATACAGGCAGTGCCGGCTTAAGGTCCAAGCGACACAAGCCACCGCTTTGGAGGGCCAAGCTGAGAGGGGTGCCGAGGGTGCCTCAACTGCAAAATTTCTACAAAGGACGTAGCATAGTGTAGTAGCGGCCGCTTAGTGCGCCTGGGGCGCGCAAACGCAAGATTTGTTTCATTGCTTACTACATTTAGTAGCAAAAAGTGATACAACTGACAGTGTAGGGGAAGGGGAGGGATGGCCAGTGACAAGTCGTTTGTATGGAAAAATGTTCTCGAACAGGCCCTGAATAGAGGAAAACACTTAGCCATTACTCCTTTACATATAAGCCTATGGTTGACGCTAGGTGCTTAAAAATTCATTGTATATTTTGCCAAGAGTTTCTCACTTCTGAAGAAATGAAGCAAGCAGATAATTTAGTAGTGAGCCGTATTAGGATCACATCGTAAGATACAACTTTTGAAGAGAGGGAGACTTTTTGTTGTTAAGACTGTCGAGGTTAAGGAGAAGCCCTATGGAGGCTGCCAGGGCTCTATGTTTCCAGACCATAGGTGAGATACTGGAATTTCTGCGAGTACAATTTCATTGCTACAGGGCAGTGCCAGAGTTATGTTTTTAATTTTGTCATGTGGCTCAATACCAGAATGGCTCTAAGCACTATGGGACTTAACGTCTGAGGTCATCAGCCCCATAGACTAGAACTACTAAAACCTAACTAACCTAAGGACATCACACACATCCATGCCCTTGGCAGGATTCGAACCTGCGACCGTAGCAGCTGCGCGGTTCCGGACTGAAGCGCCTAGAACCGCTCTACCACAGCGGCCGGCTTATCGAAAACTATTTAATATTTCACAAATATAATAGACAGAGAGCAAATGGAGAAAGACAAGAAGGAGAAAGAAGACACGTATTTGGAAGTCAGAGAACAGAGCTAGGACAAGAAAAGTTTGTGTGTTGGGGGTGGGGGTAGGAGTGTGTGTGTGTGGGGGGGGGGGGGAGGGGGCAGGTGAGGGAAGCAGTGACAGAGAAAAGAGAGAGACAGACAAAAAGTGGGAGAGAAAGAAATAAAAGATAAAGGGAGAAATGAACTGTACAATGAATAAAAGTCAAGACTGCTAAATTCCGTGGCCAGTGAATTAGAAAGGGAATAATGAGGAAGGCAGTACCGTGGATGTGGCAATATAGGCCACTGACAAGGGCGCGGGCATAGAGCAGCTGCAAGAACTGACGGGAGAAAAGCAACCAAGGCAGAGAGGAGGTTTAAGAATGAACCGAGAGAGGTACGTCATTTCTCCTAACCCACTGTTCCCATTGTCTGCCTATGAGAAAAAGCTTTTTCCTCGGACTGCGACTGTAAACATGCTGTTGTGACAGTGTCATTTCGTCCAAGTAACATCACAAAAAACGGTTATTACCGACCAGACCTCTATCACTAACACTGTTTATACAAAAACAGTGCGCTTATTATAGATATACCATCTACCTACGTGTCTCGTTCATGTTCATTAATAGTGTTCCTGCTGCTATTTTGTAACAGTATTGTAGGATTTAAAAGATTGACGAGCGGTTGCTAGAGCAAATAAGTTATTTGAACGAAGGCGACCGATTAGTGCTGATTTCTGCCGACAGAGGTGGAAGCTAGTAAAAATGTGTTAAGGCTGTATAATTTACTTACCCTTCCAGCCAGTACTTTTGCAGTTTCCCATCTATGGTTGGTACGATCTGTTGTGTAAGCAAGCCGACACAACATTAGGTACAGGTAACTACAACATCAAACGGAAACAAATTTGCAGCAGCGTTAGAAGGTCGCCACTGGAAATGCGCCCTGGAAATAAATATTTTTTTGGTGTAATTATAACCATTTAGTGGTTTACTCGACACATAACTGCAGAAGGCTGCAGTCATTCAGCAGTGAATGGAAGCTCCTAGCATATCATATTACTGATGTCATATTCACATTAATGATGTAGTTCTCATGAATAAGGTAATCCCGAAAGGAAAGAGGAGTGAACCTCTCAAAGACTGCTTGCTATAATACTGCCATATAAATTTAACCACAGCTCCAGAGCCCTCAAAGAACACCTCCTAACAGCCCAACCCTCGTCCGTGAATTAAGATCTTGTCGGAGCATAGCTCCTTCCAGCTGAACTGAAATACCGTGATACTGCTCAACCAATAGGAAGCCACCGTTCTTCTCACGATATTGTTCGTTAATGCTACATTTACTTTGCCTGTACTTTATTTATGATATGGGAATTATAAGCTTCAGATATTAATTACGGTCATTGGCGAAGTTATTCATACCGCAGTTTAGTTCGAACTAGCATATACGTTAATGACTGACTGATTGGAAAAACCCGGAGGAAAATATTAGAGTTTAACGTACCTTCGACAATGAAATCTTTAGCGACGGAGCGTAAACTAGGATTGTTTCAAGGTAGAGGAAGGAAATCGGCCGTGATCTTTCAAAGAAACCATCCTCTTCTTTTTCTGGAGCGATTTAAGAAAATCAGTTGAAACTTAGATCTGGATGATCGGAAGGAAATTTGAACAGTTGTCCTCCCAAAAGCACGTCCAGTCTGACAACCACTGCACCACCTTGCTCTGTTTGGTTCGTCATGTAAGGGCACTTAGTATGTGTTATTGCGCGTCTAAGGGGATCGACTGGTTGGAGCTGGTATCATCGTATTGTGAGTGATACCAGCCCAGTCTCAGATTTCTGCCACACTGATGAGGACCATGCCATTTGGCTCCTCTTGTGTAAGGGCACTACAGTTTCAGCTGTAAACGCAGTTCTTATTGCACTCATTTCGCTTATCCGTATGACACTGTGCCACACTATAAGAGTAGAAGAGCTTTACTTTTCCCCAAACCGTGCTGCCTACTCGAACCGGCTATCTCGCTGACTAATGAAAAATGCATTTGACTATTATTTTATAAGTTACGTCTTTCTGTTAGGCACTGTAAAAATTGCAGTAACTATCTCTCACCCGTGGTGATTCTCATTCGATAAGCTCCCTCTAGAGATAATAACCACTCTCTGGTTGGTACTGTCGCAAGGCATAATCACTTGCAACCGTATTTTCCAAAAACAATTACCACAAAAGTTTTCGTGGCGTTACGGGGAGTCCGCTAGAACCGTCACGCGGAGAAAACTTCTCCAAGTGTGAAATTATTGTTGGACTTTTGGAACATCTCTCCACTCCTTCCCTTTCCCTTAACAGTGTCGACAATACGAATATCCCAGCTACTGTGCAATTACGAACGCCTTCCGAAAATTGTGCCAAAACTCACGCCTTCCTCAACGACACTGGTCTCCAACTTCACAATTAATACACGTAGAAATACCTTATGGACTGATGCAGATCGAATAATTACTCGTCCATCAATTCGACCTATCTCGAAACCGGCACGTTACACAGTCCCCACTTAGTATACGTAAGATGAAATTTGTCCTGAACAGGATACTTAACGTAGATATACTAGAGTAACGGCTAGCTAGTTGGCTTTTAAAGAGGCTACGTATGAATCTATTGACTACTTCCGTTCGAGCACGGACGTCTGGCGTGCATCTGTGTGTCACACGTAAGGCAGATTCAACTAGATTACCTTATGTTGTGACTTGGCAAGACAGCCAAGCCACTATGATTGGTAGCCGAATGGCACGCGTTTAAGCTCACGCAGGATGGCGTGAGGTCTGGAACAGTTAAGGGAATTTATAGTAGTAAAGAACGTAAGTAACTACTGGAATACTTAACTTTAATTCATAATTGGTGAACATCGGTCTGACGGTACATGCATCACAAGATAAATAGCAAATGATAATGGCGCCTTGCTAGGTCGTAGCAAATGACGTAGCTGAAGGCTGTGCTAACTATCGTCTCGGCAAATGAGAGCGTAATTTGTCAGTGAACCATAGCTAGCAAAGTCGGCTGTACAACTGGGGCGAGTGCTAGGACGTCTCTCTAGACCTGCCGTGTGGCGGCGCTCGGTCTGCAATCACTGATAGTAGCGACACGCGGGTCCGACGTATACTAACGGACCGCGGCCGATTTAAAGGCTACCACCTAGCAAGTGTGGTGTCTGGCGGTGACACCACATTCCTCCCCCGCAAATCGGCGGACGGTTTTGGTATAAGGCTTCCGCCCGCCGTGGAGAGGACCCCATGTTGGCGTATGCGACGAGGTGGGGAGCCTAACAACAGGCGAGGCTGTGCCACCCGCACCCTGCCATTCGGCCCGAGGGAGCTAGGAAACGCCTGAAAACCTAGTCCAGGGTGCACGCCAACATGCGGTGTATGCGCCCGTAGATAGTCAGGAGGGGCCGAAGGGTCGACCTCCATCGAGTCGGGGCACCCGACGGGCGAAGACGACATATGGTCCGGAACGGGCAAGAGTTCCATGGCGGAGGACAACTGGTCACGGGAAGCGATCGGCGGCGCGTGACCCAGGGAGGCGCCCGGCGGTTGCAGCGACGCGTCCACTGCGGGCGTCGCCGGCGGGAGAACAGGCGGCGGCGGCGGCGGCGCGTCGCCATGTGGCAAAATGGAAGGCAGCGTCGGTAACACCTGGGGCTGAGGCGAGCCAGTAGATGGGTCCCCAGGGCGCTGACCGGACGGCACCGTCGCTGAAAGCAGACGGGGAGCGGCAGATCCCGTGCGACGACAGAGGCGCAGCTGATTGTGATGCCGACGCACCCCACCAAAGGCCCCCAAAACCAGATACATAGCGCGGACGAGGCAGCGAAGAATGCGCCCTTCGAGCCAACGCCGTGAACCTCGATAGTTACGGTAGTAGACAAGATCGCCTGGGGCAAAAGCAGGTGTCTGCCGCTGGACAGAAACCTGATGCGGCGGATGTAGCAAAGACATCAAGGTTCGATGAGGGCGACCGTGAAGCAACTCAGCCGGCGAGCGACCATCTCGGGGCTAAGAGCGATACGAGGACAAAAAGAGCAATAACGCGTCCTCCCGAGAATGCGACTCTTTCAACTTCAACATCTGTGACTTGAAAGTCTTGACCAATCGTTCAGCGGCACCGTTTGACTGTGGAGAAAACGGCGCGGACGTCAGATGTTGAATACCATTGGCCTTGCAGAATGACTGAAATTCTGCGGACATGAATTGTGGGCCATTGTCGGAAACAATAGTCTATGGAAGACCTTCAATGCAAAAGATAGCGTATAACGCTTGGATGGTGGCTGATGACGTCGTGGAAGACATCCGGACTAGAAAAGGAAAATTACTGAATGAATCGACCACAACCAACCATCGAGCATTCCAGAATGGACCAGCAAAATCGATGTGTAAGCGTTGCCAAGGGGAAGTAGCTTTTGGCCATGCAAAGAATTTCCGCGGTGGTGCGGATTGTTGTTCGGCACACGCCATGCAAGAAGAGCACATATTCGTAATCGAAGCATCGATTCCGAACCAAGTACAGTGCTGACGAGCAAGTTGTTTCGTTCTCACTATACCCCAATGTCCTTGGTGGAGAAGCCGTAAGACAGAGTACTGTAACGAACGTGGGACGACGACCCTGGACTGATCATTATCAGAACGCAACAGCAAAACACCAGGTCGTACAATAAGTCTCTCCTTGTGAGCAAAAAATCTGCGAACCAACGGATCCTCGATCCGTGACTTTGACAAGGGCCATTGCGTAGCAACAAAACGCAAAACGGTAGCAAGGACAGGGTCAGCAGCTGTGGCTGTAGCTACACGACGAAAATCAATCGGAAACGAGTCGACCACGTCATCGGTTTCTGAATCAATGAACATGCAAGCAAGTTCGGAGGAATTGAATGCTCTATCCTCAGCAACAGGCAAATGGGACAACGCATCGGCGTTTCCATGCTTAGCAGTGGACCGATACAAGATATCGTAGCGGTACTGCGAGAGGAAAATAGACCAGCGAATGAATTTCTGCGCTGTACGTGGAGGTACAGGCTGGTTCACTGATAGGACCTGAGTTACTATAGACAAGTTAAACAACTGAAATAAATCGAAACCAAACAAGTTCACTGCAGAAGAAGAACGAAGGATAAAATTCGGACAGTACATCTGGAGAATGTGGCGAAGCCATTATACAAGTAAATCAGCAGTATCAATATGAACGCAAAATTCTCGTCGCCAAACTGTTGTGACTTGGCAAGACAGCCAAGCCACTATGATTGGTAGCCGAATGGCACGTGTTTAAGCTCACGGAGGCTGGTGTGAGGTCTGGAACAGTTGAGGGAATTTATAGTAGTAAAGAACGTAAGTAACTACTGGAATACTTAACTTTAATTCATAATTGGTGAACATTGGTCTGACGGTACATGCATCACAAGATAAATAGCAAATGATAATGGCGCCTTGCTAGGTCGTAGCAAATGACGTAGCTGAAGGCTGTGCTAACTATCGTCTCGACAAATGAGAGCGTAATTTGTCAGTGAACCATAGCTAGCAAAGTCGGCTGTACAACTGGGGCGAGTGCTAGGACGTCTCTCTAGACCTGCCGTGTGGCGGCGCTCGGTCTGCAATCACTGATAGTGGCGACACGCAGGTCCGACGTATACTAACGGACCGCGGCCGATTTAAAGGCTACCACCTAGCAAGTGTGGTGTCTGGCGGTGACACCACACCTTATGCCAGTGAAACGTCAGTAACAGTCACTAAAAACATCACAAACAGATGCAAAAACCAAATCTGCATTATTTCTTTATGAATCATACTCGATAAAGCAAAAGAAAACATGTAGCTAATTAGTGCAACGTTAGTGAGCGCTAACATGCTATTAGTTCAAATACAAAGCTTGCAAATAATATGAAGAAACTTTGAAACAAAATCTATAGGTATAACAAAAGAACATCTAAATTTATCATAGTCAATAAGAAATCTCACTTTGATAGCAACCAAAAGGTACAATAAATTAATGTAGTACTTTTAAATTCCATGAATTAAATTACAAAATACTTACTAAGGAGAAACTTAGGGTTCAAGTTAAAAATAAAAAGAAAACAAAATCTCAGCAAGCTTTAAGAGACACAAAACTCAATAATAGACAAATTCGTATAACATCTTTCAAATCTGAGGCACTAGCGAGTCATAACAAAAGAACGTTTCTGATGCACATTTGTAAAACACTTACAGCCAAGTAATCTAAGAAAAAGAAGAATCTGTAAGTGCCTCAAACCATAATAAATTTCCAATACTGACAACAACAAAAAACATCAAATAAAATTTTGAGAACTCCTGTGCTGTGTACAAATCTGTCGCAATAAAGGCACACGAAATCAGTATGTGATATTAGTTTAGTCAAAATCAAAATCACGTATACTTGTTGATCTAAGTAGGATGCAACAAAGTAGTTGCAGCCACATTTAATATTTGTGAACAACAAAAGTCACCGAGAATAAGGAAAAAACCCGTATGCTCATCAGAGAATGGTTCAAATGGCTCTGAGCACTATGGAACTTAAATCTGAGGTCATCAGTCCCCTAGAACTTAAAACTACTTAAACCTAACTAACCTAAGAACATCACACACATCCATGCCAGAGGCAGGATTCGAACCTGCGACCGTAGCGGTCTAGCGGTTCCAGACTGAAGCGCCTTGAACCGTTCATCCACAGTTGCCGGCTCATCAGAGAATAACATTCACTAAGCACCCCATCAGCATGAAGATATCGAATCTTATGAATCATCAGTTCCATTCAATCGAGACTAGTAAATTTCATTTTCGATTTTACTGAAATAGGAAATTAAAAAAAAAACATGTCCAAAATTGTTACGTGCTTCATTTACTAACCCTGCCTTTCCTACCTTCCTCCCACAATCCTTGGACATTACCGCGGATGAGTGGCTTGCGTGCCTCAACGACAGAGATAGCGGTATCGTGGTTGCAACTACATCAGAGGGGTATCTGTGGATAGATCGAAGTTGGATGTAGTGGGAGTTGGTGAAGTCCAGTGGCAGAAAAGAAAAGGATTTCTACTCGAGTGAGTACAGAATTATGAAGTTCAGATAAAGAGTAATCAGCACGAAGGACACAGAGATGCGTCGAGTCGTGTGAGGCAGCATTATCAGCACCCGACAATTTGAAAAGGGCCTCATTGTGGGTATTCATTTGGTCAATTTGTCGGATCGCGCAGTATCCAGATTTGTAGGGCATTCATATGTGACAGTGGACCGATGTTGGACCGCATGGGAACATGAAGGCAGGCATACTTGTCCTCAAGGTTCCAGCCGACCACGTCTGACCAGCACAGGGGACGACTGCCGTGCTGCACCCTGAGCACATCGTAACCCTCTCACATCTGCATCTTCCACCGAGAACTCCCCACGGCATTACGTGTCATCCCGCGCCACTGATCAAAGACTGACTACGGAATTAATATTCCATGTGTAGGCTGTCGTGTTAACACCGCAACACAGATTGCTGAGTTTGTACTGATGCCATAGCTGGGAAGCATGGACTCTTGACGAATGGCTTCGTATTGTGTTCAGCAATGAATCACGGTTTTTCACTACAATGGATGAACATTGTCAGCGAGTATGGTAGCGACCTGAGGGCAGTTTACATTCTTCTAATGTTTCGGAGGGGCACAAACATAGTGTTACTGGGATTATGGTTTGGAGAGGTCCCAGCTACTAGTGACTGAGGGAACTCTGACGGTTCAACGGTACGTCACAACATCCTGCATTCTCATGTATTTCTCACATGTGGCAGTGTCACGTTGTTATTTTTCAACATGACGATGTCCGTCCACACATGACACGTGTCTCTATGAACTACTGCGCGATACGGAGGTACTCCTGTGGCTAGCAAGATCCTCACACATGTCCCCGATAGTGTGTGGAACCAGCTCAGACGCCAATTCCATTCCAATGTCTGTATCCCGGACATCAAGGAGCAGTTATAACAGTTGTGGGGCAGCTTGCCTCAGGAGAGGATATGACGACCAAATCAGTGGATGAATCAGAGCCTGAGGTGGTGCAACGTCACACTGATAAATGGGCTAGTTCTATCAAAGTTAAATTCTGTGATGGTTCCTTTTAATGGGCATGGCCCTTTCTTTTCACGTAATTCCTTAAAACGAGATGGTGCTTCGTATCTGTTGAATTCATGGTCGAAGGGACGTAAACACTAATCTTCCTTTTATATTGCCAAGTTCTTTGAACATTCGAATCGATTTTGTATGCACTGAAGTGATGTAACACAACTTCTCAAAAAAAAAAAAAAAAAAAAAAAGGTTCAAATGGCTCTGACCACTATGGGACTTAACATCTGAGGTCATCAGTCCCCTAGAACTTAGAACTACTTAAACCTGACTAACCTAAGGACATCACACACATCCATGCCCGAGGCAGGATTCGAACCTGAGACCGTAGCGGTAGCATTTTTTATCAAGCTCTTTGTATAATCGAACCAGAGACAAGTAGGGAACCATTCTAGCGACGATACGGGCCGCAAATGAGAAAATCCATCGACGTAAGTGACTTTGACTAAGCATATGTCTTCATGAGAAGCACCTCGGAAAAGACGGAGCTTGTATGCTGTTCGTGTGCTACTGCCATGAACATCTACGGAAAGTAGTTGAAGGATGGTGAAACCATTAATAGGCGACTAGTTGTTGGACGTCCAAGTTTCAGCACAGAATGTGGATGTCGGGAGCTTACCCATTCTACAAAGCAGGGTGCGCTGCGATCTGACGACAGAGTACTGTGCTGGTACAGGCACAAGTTGTTTGGAGCATATCGTTTCGCGCGCATTGTTTAACTTGGGCTACACAACATATGATCACTACGCTACCCAATGTTGACCCAACGAAATCGACGGTTACGAATGCAGTTGGAACGGGATCATCGAGGTTGGCATGTGGATCAATGAAAACGTGTGGCCTGGTGTGATGTATCACGTTTCTCGTTATACAAGTCTGTGGTCGTGTGCGGATACGCCATCATCCAGGCGAACGGTTTCTCGAAACGTGCACCGTGCCATGGACGCATGCTCATGGGAGCAGTATTGCCCTGTGAGGCCGTTCACCTGAATTTCCATCGGGGCTGTGTTATTAATCGATGGCACCATGAGAGCTGTAGACCACGTGAACGATATTGCGAACTACCAGCATCTTTTCACTCTCGTCGTCTTTCTGACGGTGGGGTCATCTTCCAACAGGATAACTGTCCACGTAAACAGACTGAATTCATGTTACAATAGTTTAAGTAGCGTGATAGTTAACCCACATTGATATATTGTCCACCAACTTCGTCTGATCTGAATCCGCTGGAACACATCTGGGATGCTGCCTGGCGGCTGCTCCGCGCCTATAAAGTACCGGCTTGTATTTTTCGGAAATTGCGTGACCTTTGCGTAGACATCTGCTTCCACATATCTCCGGAATATGACCTTGGATTTTCAGAAACCATGCCAGAATCATTGCCATATTGCGGTCCAAAGATGGACGAACACGCCATTAAGCAAGTAGTCATCATGTTTTGGCTCCGTAATTTATATGACCGTCTACTTCTACATCTAGTACTGTGTCAGTCACGCCAAATCTTTGAAACAATGTTGGTGAATCGCTTACAGCAGAGATATAGCCAGCATTAATTCGTCAAGATTCAGGTTTTAGAGCGAAAAATAGTTACAATCTCAGATTCTTATTGTAACCTAATACGTAAAAGACGGCTCGAAAAACACACCATTTTACAAATGGAGGTTTCATCGACCTGCCAGCTGCTTATGATACTAGCAGTCATTATATATTGATAAAATAGATTTGTGGGCTTCGGAAGATTTACGATTTCATCATATTTATTAAAGGATTACTTAGAAACAGATGGTTCTATGTCGACTTTCACGTGCAATTTATTCAATTGCGATGGCAGGTAAAATGTGCTGTCATAAGAAGGTATGCTGTTTTTAGGCGTAAATACTAATGATAAACTGTTTTTAGAGCTGACAAGGAATATTCTTTATGACTGTGATCTGACTTTGTAATCTCAGGCCAAGTTTTTGAAGAAATGGGAGACCATCTGACATATGCTTTGAAAAAGAAAGTATTTATTACAGTAACAATTCACTTCTCCCAAACACAGTCAAATCCCAACTGTGTGCTTTCCGTGTTAAACAGAGAAAGGTATATCGTTTACTGTATCTCAGGGGCAGGAATACGACTAATGTTACACCATATCCGAAGTATTTAAATGTCACACACTTGATCTCATCTTTGTACAAGCAAGTTGTGCTACAGTAATAGGATGAAAGTGGAAGCTCAAACAATAATCTTAATTAGATAACTGGTAGTAAATAGGATTCTCAGCCACGAACATTAAGAACAACGACATTGTCAGTCTGCTACTCCACGGCAGAATACGTATGTCCTGTCTGGTGCAACTCTACGACGCCAAAGAAGTCGACTAGGAATTGACTGAGACGTATATGCGTATTACTAAATGTTTTTGCCCTGAAGCATTTGGCACGTTATGTCAGATGGCAAATACAGTTCCCCCAGACATCTGTTTTGAGACTGCTAACAATGTGGAGAAATTAAATCTGGTCACCATGCAACACCGAAAAAGCAGATAAAATACCTTCTGCACCATCCAAATTTTTCACCGTTTAAGATCCATTGATAACCTCTACTGTACTGCCAAATTCTGAACATGTAAGCTTTATTACAGAAATTATAGTTAATTCTAATGGATGTCATAGTGTATTTGTTTCTGACTGTATAGAATTGATTGTAATTATAATGCAAATATTGTAAATTGGTGTGTAAGGGCCAAGGGAACTTGGTTCAGGTGTATCGGTAACAACGACGAAACGGCAGCAGCTGTGTCGTTGTGTATCTTTGCGTATGGAGAGTCTCTGTTGCGCTGAGAGCAGAGAAGGAGAGCAGCTTGAGTCATGGAAGAGAGCGGAAATGTTTGTTAGGCGCTCCCTCGGACGAGGTGTGCAGCCATGATCGCGGCAGTGAAGATGCACCTACTTCGTTAACTTGCGAGTAGTGAGATCACGGTCGGAGTGGACATGAGAAGAAGTTGCAATTCTAATTATTGCCTGTCTCATAATTATCCGTGTCACTAGAAACGACTCGTGATTCGCAAACAGTAGCAGCAACAGCAGTTCAGCATTGTCGTCGGCTACATTCTCCGACGTCCGCACAGCTACAACATAGTAAGAATGTTAACTGACAGATTACTACTAATATTGTGCAGCCATTACCCAGTGGCATTTCTTTCACAAACTTTAATAATTTTCTTGAAGAATAACCTGCAGTAGTTAAAACTTGTAGGGCACCTGTGTTGCAATTGTCCTCAGACATTAGTACCAACATGAGTCCCTTTCCTTTCCATGCAATCACCGAGTGCCAGAAAAATGTGAAAATTGATTATCTATTTACTCCCAATTTTGTTTTTTTTTGGTAATGACCAGTTTCAGTCTAAATGTTGCTGTCTCAGTAACTGTTCGTTGTTATTTTGCATAACACAGGCATAACGAATTTGCAATTTTCACCATTAACTTCACTCAATGTAACGTAAAATTTCACTGGTAAAACTAATAACTAAAAATACAGCATAAATTAAAAGTGCGCAATTTCATTTATTTTGTATTTAGCTTAGCGTGTGACTTCTACTGGCTTGGTAAATACGTTATTGCTCTTATGTTAAAGGTAAATTCAACTGTCCATTTGCTTAAAGTAAATTAAGTCTTTCAACAATTAAAAGAAAATTGCTTGCCGTTTTCCAAATAAAGTTTCAGTTACAGCCAGTCATTTATTTAACCTGTAACTGCTAATCAGTAATTTTTTGTATTATCAGTATTTTCTTGGATTAAAAATATTACATGGTACCCTTTCCCCCCTGAGTCGGTCTTGAGCGATTGCGCTATATTCCACTCACTTCAAAATTATTATCAGTATTCAAATTACGTTTAGAATAGATTCTTCCTTCAGAACGGTGTGTTGTACAATTTCCTCATACTAACCGGTATTATTTTCCTTCGGTAACAATAGCCCTACCCACTGTAAAATTTCATTAGGCATACTTGATCACGGTCAATTGATTTACAATCCAGTACGCCGATTAGGAAGGGGGAGGTTACAACCATACCAAGTCATCTATTATATGATTATGTATCAACAATACAGAGACTGAGGTCAAGGAAAAGATTAATGAAAACCAGGAATATTTTGAAAACGATTACACTCAAAGCGAGTAATGTGGAAATGTAGATAGTACAAGCTGCAAACGATCCTCATTGGCCTCAGTCATCCAAAAATCTCCATCCTGGCCACGAAGATAAGTCGGCAAACTAGTGTGTCCTCAAACGTCTAACCGGTGGATTCTGAAGATCCAGACGTAGTCTTAAAAAACTGGGGATTTCAGTGCGTCATTATCAACTGTCACTGATCAGAAGCGCAAAATATGGCCTGTATGCTCTTTTGTTGGCTTTGTGTCGTATCCTTTACGGAAGAAGATTTATTTCTGGTGCCTGCAAATGCTCTTGAAGTTTTTGTTTACCATGATGACTTCAATTTTCGAAACTTCCAAACACTTGTACCTCCCCATACACACATCAAAAAAAGTTTTGAATCACCCCGGTTCCGAGAACTCCTGAAGAAAGACGTTAACTGTGGATATTGTGTCACAGTCACAGTCCCACTGACTGTTCAGAGATATCACGAAACACGCCCAAAGATTTTAACAGCCACGCATGAGCAGCGCCACTAAGACGGAATGGGTCCAACAGCCTTCAGTTCCAGTTATTCCACCAGGAACGGGGTACGCGGCTCGTGTTCTCTGTAGTTCAGCCATGCCTAGACGGTCAATACTGCGGTTCGATCGCGTCCACATAGTTACTTTGTGCCAGGAAGGGCTCTCAACAAGGAACGTGTCTAGGCGTCTCGGAGTGAACCAAAGCGATGTTGTTCGGACATGGAGCAGATACAGAGGGACAGGAACTGTCGATGACATGCCACGCTCAAGCCGCCGAAGGGCTACTACTGCAGTGGATGACCGCTGCCTACGTATTATAGCTCGGAGGAATCCTGACACCAACACCACGGTGTTGAATAATGCTTTTCGTGCAGCCACAGAACGTCGTGTTATGACTCAAACTGTTCGCAATAGGCTGCATGATGCGCAACTTCACTCCCGACGTCCATGGTGAGGTACATCAATCCAGTCATTACACCATGCAGCGCGGTACAGATGTTTCCAACAACATGTCGAATGGACCGCTCAGGATTGGCATCACGTTCTCTTCACCGATGAGTGTCGCATATGCTTTCAACCAGACAATCATCGGAGACGTGTTTGAAGGCAACCCGGTCAACCTGAACGCCTTAGACGCAGTGTCCAGCGAGTGCAGCAAGGTGGAGGTTCCCTGATGTTTTCGGGTGGCATTAAATGGGGCCGACGTACGCCGCTGGTGGTCATGGAAACAGCCGTAACGGCTGTACGATACGTGGACGCCATCCTCCGACCGATAGTGGAAGCGTATCGGTAGCATATTGACGAGGCATTCGTCTTCATGGACGACAATTCGCGCCCCTATCGTGCACATCTTGTGAATGACTTCCTTCAGGATAACGACTTCGTTCGACTACAGTGGCCAGCGTGTTCTCTGGACATGAACCCTATCGGACATGCCTGGGACAGATTGAAACGGGCTGTTTAGGAAATACGTGACCCACCAACCAATCTAGATCTACGACGAATCGCTGTTGAGGAGTGGGACAATCTGGACCAACAGTGCCTTGATGAACTAACTTGTGGATAGTATGTCACGACGAATACAGGCATGTATCAATGCAAGAGGACGTGCTACTGGGTATTAGAGGTATGGGTGTGTACAGCACCTCTAAAGGTCTCACTGTATGGTGGTTTTCATCAGCAATAAAAAGGGCGGAAATGATGTTTATGTTGATCTCTATTCCAATCTTCTGTACAGGTTCCGGAAATCTCGGTACCGAGGTGATGCAAAATTTTTTTTGATGTGTGTATTTACTTAACGTAACTTGCTTTATTTATTCTGTAATTTTGTGTTTCTTTGTATTGATGCTACGAGTACAATTTATAATATTCTGAAATTTTTTGTTTCTTTCTATTGATGCTTCGAACAGAAAAAAACAAGGAACTTATTAGTACGTGCAGAATGCCAGTTGACCTGAACATTATTACTTTGTTCTTCTATTGTCACTGCAGATGGATGCACTATTTCGAATTTAACACAGAAATAGATGACTTTCCGATATAGGATGGGTATAACGAAGTATGTCTTGTCGTTATTTTTGACAGAAATAACATATTTCCCTACACTTTCAGAAAACGTTGCAAACGTAAACAATTCGTCCACATTCCACCGTTAAATACACTTTAACATAGAATTAACGTAAGCTTCTATTACATAGATTATATTGTTATGCTGAATAACATGAGGAAGTTACATAGCCCCAGACATAACTGTAATTCTGTGGCGCTCTGCATAACACTAAATGTGTAATAATACAATCTCAGAAGCATTCAGTGATCTCAGTTGACGATACGAAAGGTAAATGTATAACAAGTTAGCTGCACTTGTAGCATACCACACATACTTAGTAACTTTCACTGTTTAATCTGCAACTTTCACTATTCAAGTATTTCGTGTTTTAGCTAACAAAGGTCTTCTACATAGATCTGACCTAGTTATCAATTGCGAACAGCATAGTAGAAATTTAGGTGTGTCTGTGATGTGTTGAGGAAACAATCTTTGAGTTTCGTTTGAGCTGTTGGCCGCAATGGTCGAGCGGTTCTAGGTGCTTCAGTCCGGAACCACGCGGCTGCTACGGTCGCAGGTTCGAATCCTGCCTCAGGCATGGATGTGTGTGATGTCCTTAGGTTAGTTAGGTTTAAATAGTTCTGAGTTCTAGGGGACTGATGAATTCAGATGTTAAGTCCCATAGTGCTTAGAGCCATTTTAACCAATTTTTCCTTTGACCTGAGCAACCAGGCCACAGCCCGTCTCGCGGAATTCTGGGTTGCGGGATTAAAGATTTACTTTGTGTTTTGGGGTGCTTGCAGTAAGTGTCGTTTTGCATTTTGATGGAGTATTTGCGTATCTGCACTTTGCAGTGTGGTATGTACTTTGACGGCGTGCAGTGTGAGTACATTCGTAGATTGAGTTTATTGTTTGTTCACGGATATCGTGTGGCTCAACTATAAATATGTTCTTGGTTTGCTTCGAGAAATTGAAGGTAGAGAATTTCATTGATAATGTCATGGCCTGGAATCATGTCTCTTATGTGGGGATATGTTCTATGTGCTTTGGCGAGGATAGCAGATTGCGATACTTGGTATAGAAGCTGTTTGCTTCTCATTCATCGAAATGGTAGAACAATTAATTTCATCAGGCTCCCTATCAGCGACTGTTTGTCAATGTTTTGCGAATTATAAAAGTTTTGATGTAACTCTTCAGGCTTTCCCGGCGATCTAATGACATCTTGGGTTGTCGGGTGTTCTGCCGGATATCAGCGTCGTACTTGCACGATATTTTGGTCATGTAGCTCGTGACCTTCATCAGGTGCGACCTGAAACTGCTCCTCGAGTGGACCTGGTCCAGTATTTATGCCTATGGCCTTCCTCCTCCACCAACGGCTGCAGGCGCTTCCTCTGTGGTCCGCGCCCATTCCCTGTGACCTACTCGAGCGTTGCTGTTCCGTTTTCCGTCCGCTGCGGTTCTAGGTGTTCCCTCTGCGGTCCGCGTCCACCAAACCCGCTCCTGGGGGTTTCATCTACGGTCTGGAGTACCAAGCGTTCCCCCTGCAGTCCGCGCCCGCTCACCACGACCTGTTGGAGCGTTGCTGCTCCGTTTTTCGTCTGCTGCGGCTCTGGATGTTCCCTCTGCGGTCCGCGCACACCAGTCCCACTTCTGGGTGTTCCATCTTCGGTCTGGTGCGCCCGGCAGTCCGTCAGGGGCTCGTTTTCCATCTCCATGTCTCTGGTTCTTCTGTTTTCGTAGTGTTGCAGCTGGCCCCGTTGGTCCTTTACCAATCCCAGAGCCGGATCCCAGGCTCTTCTTAGCTGTTACCCTGTGTCACGGTTCATAAGATCGTCAGCCATTTTAAATTGTATCGATTCTCTTATAACACTGTCCCACAATCTGGGTGTTTGTGCTAGAATCTTGGTATCCTCATACTTCATGGCATGATCTAGTTCTAGACATTGTTCAGCAATGGCTGACTTAGTCACCTGTCTTAATCTAGTGTGCGTCTGATGTTCTTTGCACCTGATCTCCACAGTTCTTGTCGTGTGGCCAATGTAGGATATGCCACATTGACAAGGTATATTGTAAATCGCTGGTTTTCGTAACCCCAGGTCATCTTGGACAGTCCCCAGCAGTCCCTCGATCTTGTTGGATGAACAGAAAACACACTTGATATTGTGTTTACGGAGGATCCTACTGATTCTGGCAGAAATAGAGCCAGCATAGGGCAGATATGCCACCTTCTTTGCTTCATCTTGGTCTTCTTCAGGAACCTGTGGTATAGTGGCTGGTTGGATTGCCCTCTCAATTTGTCTGTCCGTGTATCCATTCTTGGAGAAAACTGTTTTGAGACGTTCTATCTCTATAGGTAGATTCTCTTGGTCTGACAGGGCACGTGCTCTGTGGACCAAAGTCTTCAGAACCCCATTCTTCTGTGCAGGGTGGTGACAGCTGCTGGCCTGCACATATAAATCAGTGTGTGTTGGTTTTCGGTACACACTGTGGCCAATTGATCCATCTGCTTTCCTCTGGACTAGTACATCCAGAAATGGCAGCTGGCCATTCTTCTCGGCGGACTTCCTCTGCCACATTAGGTGGAAGTGTGGCTGCAACTTGCCCTACTACACTGACGAAACCTGAAATCGGTACGTTTCTAGGGGTTGTAGCAAAGTTGAGACCCTTGCTGAGTACCTTTAAGGCTGTATCATCTAACTGTATGCCACTCAGATTCGTCACAGTGCGTGTCTCTTCCATCAGCTGTGCTTTCTTACTCATGCGGTCAAACTTTGCAGATTGGCAAGATGAGGCATTCCCTCTAACACACTCAGCTAAAGACCAGGAGGCACAGTCTACCCAATCCCAATCTTCTCTTGTTAAGGAGGCTGCCATGTACAGATGAATGTGTAACAGCTCCCTGGCCACAACATCTAACCTGTGGCGCATATCTCTAATCCTCTCTCTCACCAGTGCCATGCTGGCTCTGCGTTTTATCATGTTCGCCGCTCTGGAGTTGATGTGATGTTTAATTCTGGCAAATACTGGTACCACTTCTCCATCTCGAAACCTCAGCAAAAAACTGAGACAACTCAGCATCTTCCCTTTCTTCTGCCGTAGCTTGTCCAGCTTCTTGATATTCTGATACATCTCCTCCCCGTAGAGACTTTTGATGTAACTCTTCAGGCTTTCCCGGCGATCTAATGACATCTTGGGTTGTCGGGTGTTCTGCCGTATATCAGCGTCGTACTTGCACGATACTTTGGTCACGTAGCTCGTGACGTTCATCAGGTGCGACCTGAGACTGCTCCTCGAGTGGACCTGGTCCAGTATTTATGCCTATGGCCTTCCCCCTCCACCAACGGCTGCAGGCGCTTCCTCTGTGGTCCGCGCCCATTCCCTGCGACCTGCTGCAGCGTTGCTGTTCCGTTTTCCGTCCGCTGCGGTTCTAGCTGTTCCCTCTGCGGTCCGCGCCCACCAAACCCGCTCCTGGGGGTTTCATCTACGGTCTGCGGTACCAAGCGTTCCTCCTGCGGTCCGCGCCCGCTCACCACGACCTGTTGGAGCGTTGCTGCTCCGTTTTTCGTCTGCTGCGGCTCTGGATGTTCCCTCTGCGGGCCGCGCACACCAGTCCCACTTCTGGGTGTTCCATCTTCGGTCTGGTGCGCCTGGCAGTCCGTCAGAGGCTCGTTTTCCATCTCCATGTCTCTGGTTCTTCTGTTTGTGTAGTGTTGCAGCTGGCCCCGTTGGTCCTTTACCAATTCCAGAGCCGGATCCCAGGCTCTGCTTAGCCGGTACCCTGTGTCACGGTTCATAAGATCGTCAGCGATTTTAAATTGTATCGATTCTCTTCTTACACTGTCCAAAATCTGGATGTTTGTGCTATAATCTTGGTATCCTCATACTTCATGGCATGATCTAGTTCTAGACAGTCATCTTGCAGCAACGCTCCAGCAGGTCGCAGTGAATGGGCGCGGACCACAGAGGAAGCGCCTGCAGCCGTTGGAGGAGGGGGAAGGCCATAGGCATAAATACTGGACCAGGTCCACTCGAGGAGCAGTCTCAGGTCGCACCTGATGAACGTCACGAGCTACGTGACCAAAATATCGTGCAAGTAAGACGCTGATATCCGGCAGAACACCCGACAACCCAAGATGTCATTAGATCGCCGGGAAAGCCTGAAGAGTTACATCAAAAGTCTCTATGGGGAGGAGATGTATCAGAATATCAAGAAGCTGGACAAGCTACGGCAGAAGAAAGGGAAGATGCTGAGTTCTCTCAGTTTTTTGCTGAGGTTTCGAGATGGAGAAGTGGTACCAGTATTTGCCAGAATTAAGCATTACATCAACTCCAGAGCGGCGAACAAGATAAAACGTAGAGCCAGCATGGCGCTGGTGAGAGAGAGGATTGGAGATATGCGCCACAGGTTAGATGTTGTGGCCAGGGAGCTGTTACACATTCATCTGTACATGGCAGCCTCCTTAACAAGAGAAGATTGGGATTGGGTGGACTGTGTCTCCTGGTCTTTAGCTGAGTGTGCTAGAAGAAATGCCTCATCTTGCCAATCCGCAAAGTTTGACCACATGAGTAAGAAAGCACAGCAGATGGAAGAGACACACACTGTGACGAATCTGAGTGGCATACAGTTTGATGATACAACCTTAAAGGTACTCAGCAAGGGTCTCAACTTTGCTATGACCCCTAGAAACGTACCGATTTCAGGTTTCGTCAGTGTAGTAGAGCAAGTTGCAGCCACACTTCCACCTAATGTGGCAGAGGAAGTCCGCCGAGAGACCTGCAGGGCCCTCACCAAGGCCAGGCCGCCGAAATCGAACATCACAACTGAGGAGAGGCTTGCACTTACAAAGTACGGGAAGACAACAGCATTGTGGTACTGCCAGCAGACAAAGGGAACTCCACTGTCATCTTGCAGCGGTTGGATTATGTTGAGAAAGTACGCCAACTTCTGGAGGACCCTGCATACAGAATTCTGGAGTGTGACCCCACGGACAAGGTGGCCAAGAAGACTAGTGCTCTCTTGAAGGAAACAGGGATGCCTGATAAGATCATTAGACAACTACGGGAAAAAGCGCCAGTGCCACCTAGACTGTATGGTCTGCCTAAAATACACAAGGAGGGCGTGCCCCTACGTCCTATTGTCAGTAATATTGGGTCACCTACGTACACAACAGCCAAGTACTTGAAAGGTCTCCTGTCTCCATATGTGGGGAAATGTATTCACCACATCCGCAACTCAGAAGATTTCCTGCAACGCCTCAAGCAACTGCACATCACAGATTCGGACATCATGGTTAGTTTTGATGTGGTATCGCTATTCACCAGGGTCTCACTGAAGGACTCGCTAGAACTGATTGCAGAGAAATTTGACGGTGCTCTGTTGGACCTGTTCAGTCATACACTGACATCCACGTATTTCCTGTACAGAAACCAGGAGCAAACTGAAGGTGTAGCTATGGGCAGCCCACTGTCCCCTGTGGTTGCCAACATGTTTATGGAGAGGGCATTGGAGACAGCCACATTTAAACCCACATGCTTCTTTAGGTATGTGGATGACACCTTCGTGATCTGGCCACATGGGATGGACGGGCTCTGTTAGTTTCTTGAACATCTTAACTCATGCCACCCTAATATCAAGTTCACCATGGAACTGGAGAAGAATGGCCAGCTGCCATTTCTGGATGTACTAGTCCAGAGGAAAGCAGATGGATCAATTGGCCACAGTGTGTACCGAAAGCCAACACACACTGATTTATATGTGCAGGCCAGCAGCTGTCACCACCCTGCACAGAAGAATGGGGTTCTGAAGACTTTGGTCCACAGAGCACGTGCCCTGTCAGACCAAGAGAATCTACCTATAGAGATAGAACGTCTCAAAACAGTTTTCTCCAAGAATGGATACACGGACAGACAAATTGAGAGGGCAATCCAACCAGCCACTATACCACAGGTTCCTGAAGAAGACCAAGATGAAGCAAAGAAGGTGGCATATCTGCCCTATGCTGGCTCTATTTCTGCCAGAATCAGTAGGATCCTCCGTAAACACAATATCAAGTGTGTTTTCTGTCCATCCAACAAGATCGAGGGACTGCTGGGGACTGTCAAAGATGACCTGGGGTTACGAATACCAGCGATTTACAATATACCTTGTCAATGTGGCATGTCCTACATTGGCCACACGACAAGAACTGTGGAGATCAGGTGCAAAGAACATCAGACGCACACTAGATTAAGACAGGTGACTAAGTCAGCCATTGCTGAACACTGTCTAGAACTAGATCATGCCATGAAGTATGAGGATACCAAGATTCTAGCACAAACACCCAGATTGTGGGACAGTGTTATAAGAGAATCGATACAATTTAAAATGGCTGACGATCTTATGAACCGTGACACAGGGTACCAGCTAAGCAGAGCCTGGGATCCGGCTCTGGAATTGGTAAAGGACCAACGGGGCCAGCTGCAACACTACACAAACAGAAGAACCAGAGACATGGAGATGGAAAACGGGCCCCTGACGGACTTCCGGGCGCACCAGACCGAAGATGGAACACCCAGAAGTACACAAACAGAAGAACCAGAGACATGGAGATGGAAAACGAGCCCCTGACGGACTGCCGGGCGCACCAGACCGAAGATGGAACACCCAGAAGTGGGACTGGTGTGTGCGGACCGCAGAGGGAACATCCAGAGCCGCAGCAGACGAAAAACGGAGCAGCAACGCTCCAACAGGTCGTGGTGAGCGGGCGCGGACCGCAGGGGGAACGCTTGGTACCCCAGACCGTAGATGAAACCCCCAGGAGCGGGTTTGGTGGACGCGGACCGCAGAGGGAACACCTAGAACCGCAGCGGACGGAAAACGGAACAGCAACGCTGCAGCAGGTCGCAGGGAATGGGCGCGGACCACAGAGGAAGCGCCTACAACCATTGGTGGAGGGGGAAGGCCATAGGCATAAATACTGGACCAGGTCCACTCGAGGAGCAGTCTCAGGTCGCACCTGATGAAGGTCACGAGCTACGTGACCGAAATATCGTGCAAGTACGACGCTGATATCCGGCAGAACACCCGACAACCCAAGATGTCATAAAAGTTTTGCTTTGGCTGATTTTCACTCGTGTTGGAACTCTGTATGTCACATGCTTCAAATGGCTCTGAGCACTATGGGACTTAACTTATGAGGTCATCAGTCCCCTAGAATTTAGAACTACTTAAACCTAACTAACGTAAGGACATCACACACATCCATGCCCGAGGTAGGATTGTAACCTGCGACCGTAGCAGTCTCGCGGTTCCAGACTGTAGCGTCTAGAACTGCACGGCCACCCCGGCGGACTGCATGCCACATGTTTTTGAGTATTAATGTTACACATTCTGTTGTGGTTTAATTATCTTTGGAGACAACTATTCGAATTTTGTTCAAACGTTGTTTCACATCAGTTTTTCCTTGCCCATCACTTGCCCCCACTCAGCAGTCGGCACACGATCACTCGATGCAAAACGTACCACATGACGTCAGAATTTGGTAGAATTTTATGGATTTCTCACTGCAATTGATATCAAAACTAGACTGAATTGATATGAATATTATACTTCGCGTTTCTTTGCATGATATTTCAGCAGGAAAGGGAGGTGCTGGAGATGACGCAGTTGGCAGAATGGCAGTCCTTTACTCTGCTTAAAGTGTGATTATTTTGTGTCTATTTGAGCTATTGTAGCACACTGGGTCCACATGCCGATAGCTGTGCAAGCAGCCATACGCCACGTTATTTTACACATTTTCACACTGTCGGCCAAAAAAGTGTTCACTGCCTATGAATTTCCTTCAAACTTACACTGAGATCGCGCTACTAGTTTGAGTCACAGGTCTAAACGTTGCATATGAAAGGGAACACCTTTTGATTCAGGGCATATTTGGACTTACTTTCACAGATAATCCGTTTTCAAAATCTAGCAGAAACGTTACAAAGTGAAAGAATCCATTTGTGTCCTCATATTCAACCAATACAGTTTTCTTAGTATTACATAACAACAAGTAAAATAGCGTGATACGTATGCGTTAGGGATTCAGTACACTGTACCTCTGGTAGCTGGTGATTCTTTTTCAGCTAAAAGACTACATCGACAACTCAGATGTACTCTGTGCTCTGACGGGAGCACCTACTTGTCTGGGAGAGGTCGCCCATCTGCAGCTAAACGCAGTAATATCCACAAAATCATTATAAACATTCTCACTGTTTACGTTTACCCTCAATAAAATTAGTTATTGAAGTTTGGGTGATGTGACCAGAAATATGAGACGTCCTTTATCGGAAGTAGGGTGCGAGAGGCACACGCAACAGGTGCTGTATTGCCAATAATGTGCATGGAGCAGACGTCCCCTCTAGAACTGTATCTGGTCTTCGGGGTCAACATCACTGTCAGTCACCACAGAGATATACAGCAAATACCATTACACATAACACAGAGCAGGGTGACCCAGTGGTTGACGCAGTGGACTTGCATTCTGGATGGGGAGGGATACCTGTAAACCTAATGTTTCTACTGTTAAGTAGGTCTCGTGACGCTGTTCGCTATTCCGCACTAGTACGGATACTGTCGACAGCGAAAATTCCAATACATTCTTCGTGAGGAGCCTGTTACGGGATTCTGCATTTGTGACTTGCGCTAACGTTATTTATTCCTATGCGAGTGAGTACCTATTTCTGGGAACAATATGCTAAGTCTCTAGAACCGGGTTTCTAGAAAACCCATACCACACACAAACAGCTCTGAGACTGTGTCACAGATGAGTTACCCTCGTAGTCTGCAGTCTCAGTGGGGTCAACGAATGGGACTTAATGAATCAGTCACACCACCCACCACAACCTGCTCTTGCTGAAAGATCTACATGTCACCTACAAGACGTCATTCATTCTGCTGGTCATGCCATGGTCTAGTAGGGGCGCCCTCAGGTGAGAATTCATATAGTTTACGAGTATGAAAAAGATCCTGCGAAATTATCTTTAAAATGACCTGAAAAAATCGGTGAAATGACGCAAACATGATATACAACATATGTAAAGTTTGTTATAAATTAAACTAGAGCGCTGGAAAAGTATATAGGAGGTTGGAACTCAGATAAAGAAAAATGGATAATTGAATTGAAACCTATTTTTTCTTTAAGAAATCACATAATTTGAAGAAGTATGAAAACTGTTGTACAACAATACAGATAATGTGAATATTTTTATTCAAATGTTAGAAAAAAACCTGGGAATATTTATTTTCGAAAGCAATAACTGATGAGTTAGTGATGTCCCTATTTCAGGCGTGTCTTTTAAAACATTATTAAAAAAAGAAATAAAGAGAAATATTAAAAATAACGATGACATTGCTTTAAAAGATGATTGTGGAGTGTTACACAGAAATCTAACTTTGGAAAATTACGTAAATAACTACTTCAAAAATGCTCCAGTTAACTTGATTCATAATTTCTTTAGGGATAAAACCCCAATTCCACCTGATTCGGCCGTAATAAAATGCGCTAGTGTCATGTGGGAACCACTCTCACATACCATAAATACATCATTATCAAGTGTAGCATTACCACAAAGATTTGATATTTCAAAAGTTAAACCATTATACACTGAAGCGCCAAAGAAACTGGTATAGGGATGCGTATTCAAATACGGAGACGTGTAAACAGGAAGAAGACGGCGCTGCAGTCGACAACGCCTACGGAAGACAAGTGTCTGGCGCAGTTGTTAGATCAGCTACTGCTAGTACAATGGCAGGTTATGAAGATTTAATTGAGTTTGAACGTGATGTTATAGTCGGCGCACGAGCGATGGGACACAGCATCTAAAATGGCTCTGAGCACTATGGGACTTAACATCTATGGTCATCAGTCCCCTAGAACTTAGAACTACTTAAACCTAACTAACCTAATGACATCACACAACACCCAGTCATCACGAGGCAGAGAAAATCCCTGACCCCGCCAGGAATCGAACTCGGACACAGCATCTCCAAGGTAGCGATGAAGTGGGGGTTTTCCTGTACGACCATTTCATGAGTGTACCGTGAATATCAGGAATTCGGTGAAACATCAAATCTCTGACATCGCTGCAATCGGAAAAAGACCCTGCAAGAACGGGACCAACGACGATTGAAGAGAGACGTTCAACGTGAGAGAACTGCAACCCTTCCACAAATTCATGAAAATTTCAATGCTGGGCCATCAACAAATTTCAGCGTGTGAACCATTCAACGGAACATCATCAATACGGGCTTCCGGAGACGAAGGCCCAAACGTGTACCCTTGATGACTACACGACACAAAACTTTACGCCTCACCTGTATCGTCAACATCGACGTTAGACTGTTGATGACTAGTAACATGTTTCCTGGTGGGACGAGTCTCGTTTCAAACTATATCAAGTGGATGGACGTGTATGGTTAGGGAGATAGAATTATGGATCCATGGACCCTGCATGTCAACAGGAGACTGTTCAAGCTGGTGGAAGTTCTGTAATGGCGTGGGGCGTGTGCAGTTGGAGTGATATGGGACCCCTGACACGTCTAGAAACGACTCTGACAGGTGACATGTACATAAGCATCCTGTCTAATCACCTGCATCTATTCATGTCCATTGTGCATTCCGACGGACTTGGGCAATTCCATGAGGACAATGCGACACCCCACACGTCCAGAATTGCTACAGAGTGGCTCCAGAAACACTCTTCTGAGTTTAAACACTTCCGCTGGCCACCAAACTCCCCAGAGATGAACATTATTGAGCATATCTGGGATGCCTTTTCAGGAGAAATCTCCACCCCCTCATACTCTTACGGATTTAACGGATTTATGGACAGTCCTTCAGGATTCATGTTGTCAGATCCCTCTAGCAATACTTCGAACATTAGTCGAGTTCATGCCACATCATGTTGCGGCACTTCTACGTGCGCACGGGGGTCATACATGATATTAGACAGGTGTACCAGGTTCATTGGCTCTTCAGTGTATAAAAAGGGCAATACATATGATAAACCAATAGCTTTGTTATCTTTATTTTCAAAAGTAATAGAGACAATCATGAAAAATAGGGCTACAATTGAAAAATTCAACCTACTGCCTATAAATCAACATGGTTTTTGCAGTGTCATGAGTACAGAATCAGCCATTACTCAGGTTAAGGAAAATATTAAAAATATTAAAAAAATCTAAAATAGAAAGACCTAAAGCACCTTCACAAACAGAAAAAACAAAAAAAAAATAACAGGAAAAAAATAATCATAATCAAACTCAATAAGAAAAATAATAATCAATATAAATAAAGAAAGAACAATATATTCTAATCTCAAAAGAACCATTAATAAATGCTTACGTTTAGAAGAAAAAACATAAACTTATATATATAAATAAAGATTAATATGGAACATGTATACAGATAAATGTATTATATTCTTTATTATTTAATCTTTCATTTCACTAATAATAAAGAAAGATTAAATAATATAATAAATATATTTTATACAATTATGTAATTTAATGTAATATGTTATTAATATAAAATTATGTTTATATTAAGTTAACTTAAATATTTGTTAATTAAATAATCTAAATATAGATAATTTTATAATTATATTATTATAATTAAATTATTTATATTATTATAATAATTTATATTTAATATAATTAATTATACTTATTAAATCCAATTAAAATAATGTTTAATATTAAATTACATATTACTATATAATTTATAATACAATAACTTATTTTAAGCGAAAAACATAAGTAGCTATAATCCTAGGTAAATAAATGTATTAAAATAATCATTTAATAATAATAAAATAACATTATACGTATTTAAATTTAATTAAATGTAATATATTAAGATAAATTATTTATTATATGTATATATATATTCAAATTATCCAAACCGAGATAAATTAATTAGAAATAACCAAAATAATACATAAACAAATTTAAAAAAACTTTTAATTTATATATTAAATATAAATGAAGTGCCTGATTAAAGGGCTACCTCTTGCAACAACATTACCAAAAAAATTAATTAATGACCGAGAAAAAAGATCACCATTTGAGTGTGGATTTGACCCAAAAAGATCAGCACGATTTTTCTTAATTGCAGTAATTTTCTTAATTTTCGACGTAGAAATTGCACTATTCTTCCAATTGTAATCATTTTAAAAACCTCAGACATTATAATCTGAACAGTATCAACAATATTTTTTATACTAGTATTATTAGGAGGATTATACCATGAATGAAATCAAGGAGCATTACAATGGGCAGAATTAAGGGTTGTAGTTAACCGTAACATTTGGGTTGCATTCAAAAAGTATTGATATAATCAATCAACCTTAAATATAATAAGAAGCGAAATATTGCAGTCAGTTTCGACCTGGAAGATTGGTAAATAAAATACCCTTATTCTTATTAATTGAAGCCAAAAAGAGGCGTATTACTGTTAATAATATAATTGAACTATAAAGTTCCAATTAAGGAAATGTACAGCCAATATGAAAGATGCTAACTTTTTATATTAGCGGTTACACTCCGTTAACATTTCTAAAATTTATATAGTTTAAATAAAACATTACATTTTCACTGTAAAAATAATATATCTATATTTATAAATACCTAAAAGTAAAAATACTTCCTTAACATCTTCAGTGTCACGCTCTAATTATAAGCTATTTAAGTAATCGAAAAATAATATCACCAAAATAAATATTCAAAATAAAAAAGTTAAAAGATAAATCTTAAAATTAGAATCATCAATTTTAACTCCTAACACGGGAACTGCTCATGAGTGTAGAACGTCCGATGCTCTTGTTAATACTCGTACTTTCGTATTTATTGGTAGGATTGTTCGGTTATCTACATCTAGAAGTCGAAATCTGTCGTTTTCTAAGTCTTGTTCTGGTGTTATGTAAGTGTCAAATTCTACGTCTATAAAGTCTGAATATTCATATCTTCAGTATCATTGTCGTCCAATGGTTTTCAGTGTAATTATTGCATCTACTGAATCATCAAGTAAATATAATAGTCGTAATGGTGGAAGCTTTTTCACCTCTGAAGTTTTAAAAGCGGGGGCTGGACTTATTTCCGGTTTACAAGACCGGCGTTTTTTTAAACTATTAAAACTAATGTTTATATTCTCTGTCTTTACTTCTTTATTGGTTTATTTTGCTGGTGTTTATGTTTTTTCTTCTAAACATAAGCATTTATTAAGGGTTCTTTTGAGATTAGAATATATTGTTCTTTCTTTATTTATATTGATTATTATTTTTCTTATTGAGTTTGATTATGATTATTTTTTTCCTGTTATTTTTTTGGTTTTTTCTGTTTGTGAAGGTGCTTTAGGTCTTTCAATTTTAGTTTCAATAATTCGTTCACATGGTAATGATTTTTTTAATTCTTTTGGTTTATCCTTATGTTAAAGTATTTATTTATAACTATTTTTTTGATCCCTCTCTGTTTAGTTAACAATTGTTGATGGTTGGTTCATTCTTTAATATTTCTGTCTAGTTTTATTTTTATAATTTGTGTTTATTCATATGCTGATTTAAATATAATTAGATATTATTTTGGTATTGATTATTTTTCTTTTAGTTTGATTTTGCTAAGTTTTTGGATTTGTTCTTTAATAATTACTGCTAGAGGTTCTGTTTATTTAAGTTCTTATCATTCTATTTTTTTTATCTTTATGGTCTTAATTTTGATGATTATGCTTTATTGTTCGTTTGCCTTATCATCATAAATTATGGATCAAAACAACAAACATAAATAAATGATATAATAATGAAGAGTTTATTTATTCTTCATGTCACCCCAACTAAACATCATAATTAAATATAGAAAGACAAACAAAAAACTATATAAAAGTAAAATGTTAAGCTCTATAGGGTCTTCTCGTCCTAAAGAAGAATTTAAGATTTTTGACTCAAAAGTTAAATTCAAAAATTTATTAAGAGACAGCTGATTTCTCGTCAAGCCATTCATTCCAGCCACTAATTAAGAGACTAATGATTATGCTACCTTTCCACGGTCAAAATACCGTGGCTCTTTAAAAATCTGCTCAGTGAGCAGGCCAGACCTCAAAGTATTTTCCAAGAGGACATGTTTTTGATAAACAGGCAGAAATCAATTTTGCCTAGTTCCTTATAATAAATTTACAAGGTAAAAATTTTATACAAATAATATACTAATTCTATCATTATTTTAAAATTAAATTTATAATCTTAATAAAAAACCTAAAATATTTATAAAATCAAAATAAAAAATAATGATCTAAAACGTAATCTTTTAGATAGCTGGTTTAAAGCTTACTATTATATTTCATAAAATAAATTATAGGTTATTAACTTCAAAGCTTATCCCTTAAAGAATAAATAAGTTAATATTTAATAATTAAAAAATTAAATAAAACAATCAACTTCAAAAAATTAAATTTTTTCTTAAGAAACTAGATATCTTGGGAAACGATTAACATCTCATTTCTATAAATAATTTTAATAATAATTATGATACATTAACTATAAATTATTTATAAATCTACCCAAATCGAGACAAGTCAAGTAAAAACGAAAATTATGATAAACCCTTATACAAAAGATACAATAAATAAAATCTACTTTTAAAAATTTAAAATAATATTTCATGAAACACTTACATTAACAATAAACTATAATCTAAAAAATCAATTCTACAAAATATACTAAGACAAAATTCGACAAAATTATTTTTATTAAATAATTAAATAAACAAAAAATAAATGTAATAAAATTAATAATCAAGACATCCTGATTTGCACAGAAAAATTTTCAGTGTAAGTGAAACACTTTACTAATAAGTTATGTCTTGAAACTCTTACTAGAAACAGTTTCCAGTACATCTACTATGTTACGACTTATCTCATCTAAATTGAAGCTACCTTAAAATTATAAAATAGAATAATCAATAATGAGAGCGACGGGCGATGTGTAAAGCACCTTCACAAACAGAAAAAACCAAAAAAATAACAGGAGAAAAATTATCATAATCAAACTCAATAAGAAAAATAATAATCAATATAAATAAAGAAAGAACAATATATTCTAATCTCAAAAGAACCATTAATAAATGCTTCGGTTTAGAAGAGAAAACATAAACACCAGCAAAATAAACCAATAAAGAAGTAAAGACAGAGAATATAAACATTAGTTTTAATAGTTTAAAAAAAAAACGCCGGTCTTGTAAACCGGAAATAAGTCCAGCCCCCGCTTTTAAAACTTCAGAGGTGAAAAAGCTCCCATCATTGGTCCCCAAAACCAATATTTTAAATAAACTAACCCCTGAAATGATTAAAATAATAATTATATCACTATCAAACGTAATAAATATTAATTTTATTAAATTAAGACACCCAATATCAATAATGCTTTTCATTATTCTGCAAACTTTCCTAGTTGGACTAATAACAGGTACAATAATGGAAAGTTATTGATTATCATATATTTTATTTTTAACGTTTCTTGGTGGTATATTAGTCCTATTTACTTATATTACGAGAATTGCATCAAACGAAATATTTCAACCTAAATCAATTACCATAATTATTACCTTAACAATATGGGTATTTACTATATCAACATTAATAATCTTAGATATATTAATATTTATAGACTTTTTCAAAAATACTGAAACTATAAATATTGATAATTCAATCAATTATCAAGAAATAACAATATCTCGAGAAAAACTTTATAATAGACCAATTACTACAATAGACCAATTATTACAATAATAATAATAATTTATTTATTTTTAGCACTATTAACAGTTGTTAAAATTACTAATATTAACCAGGGACCAATTCATAAAATAAGATAATTTACTAATGAATAAACCCTTCTCTTTCTTTAATGGTTGCTCATGGTTTATGTTCTTCTGGATTGTTTTGTTTATCTAATATTATTTATGAGTGTTTAGGTAGACGAAGATTATTAATTAACAAGGGTATAATTAATTTGATACCAAGAATGGCTTTATGATGATTCCTTTTGAGATCATCTAATATGGTTGCCCCTCCTTCTTTAAATTTGGTAAGTGAACTTAGATTATTAAATAGTATTATGTCTTGATCTTCTTTTAGATTTTTTGCTTTAATTTTTTTGTCTTTCTTTAGAGCTGTTTATACTTTATATATATACTCTTATTCTCAGCATGGTAATTATTATTCTGGTATTTATACTTGTTCTCTTGGTTATTTTCGTGAATATCATCTTTTACTTTTACATTGATTGCCTTTAAATATTCTTTGTTTAAAGGGTGAATATTTTTTTGTTTAAGTTGCTTAAGTATTTTAATTAAAAATGTTGTTTTGTGGAATCAATGATATGAATCTTTTTCATCTTAGGCCGTGAATTTATTTTCTATTTGTTCTTTGAGTTTTTTTTCCTTATTTTTTTCTAGAACTACATTTTTTATTTTGGGTATTTATTATTTAATAATTGATTATAGAGTTTTCGTTGAATTAGAACTTTTTAATTTAAATGGTTCTATGGTTGTTATGACTTTAATTTTTGATTGAATGTCTCTTATTTTCATGTCTTTTGTTATATATATTTCTTCTTTGGTAATTTATTATAGGGAGGATTATATATCAGGAGAAAAGAATATAAATCGTTTTATTATTATTGTTTTAATATTTATTCTTCCAATAGGTTTTTTAATTATTAGCCCTAATTTGATTAGAATTTTATTAGGATATTTTATTTGAACCAGCAAAATTGAAAATAATACACTCCTGGAAATTGAAATAAGAACACCGTGAATTCATTGTCCCAGGAAGGGGGAACTTTATTGACACATTCCTGGGGTCAGATACATCACATGATCACACTGACAGAACCACAGGCACATAGACACAGGCAACAGAGCATGCACAATGTCGGCAATAGTACAGTGTATATCCACCTTTCGCAGCAATGCAGGCTGCTATTCTCCCATGGAAACGATCGTAGAGATGCTGGATGTAGTCCTGTGGAACGGCTTGCCATGCCATTTCCACCTGGCACCTCAGTTGGACCAGCGTTCGTGCTGGACGTGCAGACCGCGTGAGACGACGCTTCATCCAGTCCCAAACATGCTCAATGGGGGACAGATCCGAAGATCTTGCTGGCCAGGGTAGTTGACTTACACCTTCTAGAGCACGTTGGGTGGCACGGGATACATGCGGACGTGTATTGTCCTGTTGGAACAGCAAGTTCCCTTGCCGGTCTAGGAATGGTAGAACGATGGGTTCGATGACGGTTTGGATGTACCGTGCACTATTCAGTGTCCCCTCGGCGATCACCAGTGGTGTACGGCCAGTGTAGGAGATCGCTCCCCACACCATGACGCCGGGTGTTGGCCCTGTGTGCCTCGGTCGTATGCAGTCCTGATTGTGGCGCTCACCTGCACGGCGCCAAACACGCATACGACCATCATTGGCACCAAGGCAGAAGCGACTCTCATCGCTGAAGACGACACGTCTCCATTCGTCCCTCCATTCACGCCTGTCGCGACACCACTGGAGGCGGGCTGCACGATGTTGGGGCGTGAGCGGAAGACGGCCTAACGGTGTGCGGGACCGTAGCCCAGCTTCATGGAGACGGTTGCGAATGGTCCTCGCCGATACCCCAGGAGCAACAGTGTCCCTAATTTGCTGGGAAGTGGCGGTGCGGTCCCCTACGGCACTGCGTAGGATCCTACGGTCTTGGCGTGCATCCGTGCGTCACTGCGGTCCGGTCCCAGGTCGACGGGCACATGCACCTTCCGCCGACCACTGGCGACAACATCGATGTACTGTGGAGACCTCACGCCCCACATGTTGAGCAATTCGGCGGTACGTCCACCCGGCCTCCCGCATGCCCACTATACGCCCTCGCTCAAAGTCCGTCAACTGCACATACGGTTCACGTCCACGCTGTCGCGGCATCCTACCAGTGTTAAAGCCTGCGATGGAGCTCCGTATGCCACGGCAAACTGGCTGACACTGACGGCGGCGGTGCACAAATGCTGCGCAGCTAGTGCCATTCGACGGCCAACACCGCCGTTCCTGGTGTGTCCGTTGTGCCGTGCGTGTGATCATTGCTTGTACAGCCCTCTCGCAGTGTCCGGAGCAAGTATGGTGGGTCTGACACACCGGTGTCAATGTGTTCTTTCTTCCATTTCCAGGAGTGTAGTATTGTCGATGCTATTGCTTGGACAATAAAATACTTAATTGATGATTCATTTATTATTATATTTTTATTTCTTGTTAGGAGCGGAATAAATGAAAGTAAGTTGATCTCAAATCCTATTCAAACTCCAAATCAGGAGTTTGATGAAATGGACGGGATCGTTCCTATCATTAATGTTGATAGGAAGAGAAGTTTTGTAGAGTTGTTGGTCATTAAAAAGGAGAGGATTGATACCTCTATAAATGGGGTATGAACCCATTAGCTTGTTTAGCTTACCTTTTTACATTAAGGTGTATGATGCACGTTAGTTTTTGATACTAAAGGAGATAGTTCAGTTCTGTCTCATGTAATTTTTAATGAAGGTAATTTTTATTTACTTAATTTACCCTATCAAGGTAACCCTTTAATCAGGCACTTCATTTATATTTAAAATATAAATTAAAAGGTTTTTTTAAAATTTGTTTATGTATTATTTTGGTTATTTCTAATTAATTTATCTCGGTTTGGATAATTTGAATATATATATATATATATGTATATATATATATATATAATTTATATTAATATAACATTTAATTAAATTTAAATACGTATAATGTTATTTTATTATTATTCAATGATTATTTTAATACATTTATTTACCTAGGATTATAGCTACTAATGTTTTTAGCTTAAAATAAGTTAATGTATTATAAATTATATAATAATATGTACTTTAATATTAAACATTATTTTAATTGGATATAATAAGTATAATTAATTATATTGAATATAAATTATTATAATAATATAAATAATTGTATTAATTATAATAATATAATTATAAAATTATCTATAATTAGATTATTTAATTAACAAGAAATTAAGTTAACTTAATATAAACTTAATTTTATATTAATAACATATTACATTAAATTACATAATTGTATAAAATATATTTATTATATTATTTAATCTTACTTCATTATTAGTGAAAAGAAAGATTAAATAACAAAGAATATAATACATTTATCTGTATACATGTTCCATATTAATTTTTATTTATATATAATATAGAAGTTGTTGTGGACATACGTGGCCGTGTTTCTTTTTTTTTTGTCAATGTTTGTGATTTTTTTCTTTTTTTTTTTCTTTAAATATTTGAATCTTTTATTTTTTCTTAATTTTATAAATTTTAAAGTTTCTTATTTTGTTTCCAAAAGTTTTATTCTTGCTTGTTTGTTCACTTTTTCTTTGTAGTATATGTAAGTTTCGTTAAACTAAATGTTCTTTTTGCAGTAATTTGATTTAATTATCAAGTGATTTTGAATTTAGCAATTGATTTAGTATCGGCATAATTCGTGCCAGCAGCCACAGTTATACGATTGATACAAGTGAATATTATTGGTTAAAACAGTTGTTTATATTTTTAGGGTTGAAATATAAATTTGTAAGGTGAAATGTTAAAATTTATTTGTAGCTCTTTTAATGAATCTGTGAAATTTAAATAATAAACTAGGATTAGATACCCTCTTATTTAAATGTTACTTATTTTTACCAGGGTACTAATAGATAAGGTCTTTAAACACAAAGAATTTGGCGGTATCTCAATCCATTCAGAGTGTTAATATGTGATTGGTATGATTAATTCATCCAAATAATATTAATTCTAATCATATAGCTAGGGCGATTGCCAATGTTAATGCTAAATGTCTTGTTCTAGTAAAGATGTAAGGGAATAGTCCTATAAAATTATTAAATAGTATTATAATAAAAATTGAGATGAAGATAAATGTTGTTCCATTAAATGTATTTGGTCCTAGTAATGTTTTAAATCCATTATGTAAGGTTAAGTTTAGTTTATTTCAAATAATATTAATCCGTGATGGTGTAAGTCAAAACATTGATGGGATTAATAATAGTCCTAAAAATGTTCTAGTTCAATTTAATGATAAATAGAAGATGTTAGTTGATGAGTCAAATGTTGAAAATAAGTTTGTTATCATTTTCAGTTTAAGTTTTTTATCTCAATTGTTCTTTTTTCTGCTCTTTTAATAAGGTTTGGCTTAAACGAGAAAAAGTTTATTTGATTAAATAAGATTAATGTACCCGAAAATATGATGAATAGGGAGAATCATATAAGAGGGGATATTTCAGGAATTTGGATTAAAATTTCCCCATCAGAAGTAGTCGTTAATTTACTATTTTTTGGTTTAAGAGACCATTACTTACTTTCAGTCATCTGATGTATTTCAAGGTGTACTAATTGTTTAGTTATTTTAGATTGACATTCTAATGTTATATATTTCAACTAACTCCTTAGATTATTTTAGATAATCACTTGATAAATAAGTTTACTGAAGTTCTTTCAATTACAATTGGCATGAATCTGTGGTTTGCTCCACAGATTTCTGAACATTGTCCAAAGAACTTATTTTCAACATTTGACCCATTATAACGAAAACGTGGCAATGTACCCCGAACTCAAATAAAACCAAAAGATATAACAGCAAGCTTAATAAAAAATATAAAAGAATAAAAATCACCACCTGAAAAAATTAAAGCTAATAATATTCTTATAAAAACAATTCTAGTATACTCAGCTAAAAAAATTAAAGTAAAACCTCCTGCACCATATTCAATATTAAAACCTGAAAGTAACTCATATTCGCCCTCGGCAAAATCAAAAGGGGTTCGGTTAGTTTCAGCTAAACAAGAAGCAAAACAAGCTAAAGCTAAAGGAAAAGAAATAATAATAAATCAACAACAAAGCTGATAATTTATAAAATCAAACATGTTAAAACTACCAATTAAAATAATTAAAGATAATAAAATTAAAGCTAAACTAACTTCATATGAAATTGTTTGAGCATGGTAACCCTTTAATCAGGCACTTCATTTATATTTAATATATAAATTAAAAGTTTTTTTTAAATTTGTTTATGTATTATTTTGGTTATTTCTAATTAATTTTTCTCGGTTTGGATAATTTGAATATATATATATATATATATAAAATAAATAATTTATATTAATATATTGCATTTAATTAAATTTAAATACCTATAATTTTATTTTATTATTATTAAATGATTATTTTAATACATTTATTTACCTAGAGTCCAGTTACAATTTGAATTACCAAGTATAATGCTAGTAGGGACCCAAAATTTCATCAAAATGAAATATTTGTCAGTGCGGGTAAATCAACTAAAGAGCTATTAATGATTTTAATTAAAGAATGTCTTAATCGTAGGGGTTTATTCATTAGTAAATTATCTTATTTTACGAATTGGTCCCTGGTTAATATTAGTAATTTTAACAACTGCTAATAGTGCTAAATATAAATAAATTATTATTATTATTGTAATAATAAATGTTGGTCTATTATAAAGTTTTTCTAAAGATATTGTTATTTCTTGATAATTGATTGAATTATCAATATTTATAGTTTGAGTATTTTTGAAAAAGTCTATAAATATTAATATATCTAAGATTATTAATGTTGATATAATAAATACCCGTATTGTTAAGGTAATAATTATGGTAATTGATTTAGGTTGAAATATTTCGTTTGATGCAATTCTCGTAATATAAATAAATAGGAGTAATATACTACCAAGAAACGTTAAAAATAAAATATATGATAATCAATAACTTTCCATTATTGTTCCTGTTATTAGTCCAACTAGGAAAGTTTGCAGAATAATGAAAAGCATTATTGATATTGGGTGTCTTAATTTAATAAAATTAATATTTATTACGTTTGATAGTGATATAATTATTATTTTAATCATTTCAGGGGTAATGCTGTTCAGATTGTTTCAATTAAGTGTCCATGAAGTATATTTCGGTTTGTATATGCAATAACTAATATATAACTTAAGACATAACCTACAATTACTGTAATTAATAATAATACGACCATAGTATGATCATGGAAGAATGATAGCTGCTCCATTAATGGTGAAGCTCCATCTTGAAGGGTTAAATTTGATCATGTTGCCATTAATGAGTTTTCTAATAAAAGGTCAAACCTTTATTTGTAGAACTTAAATCTACTGCACTAATCTGCCATATTAGAATCTAGAAATTAATGATAATTCTGAGTAACTCCTGTTTCTGCTTTAGTTCATTCTTCTACTCTTGTTACTGCTGGGGTTTAATTATTAATTCGTTTCAGACCAATATTGGATACTTATAATTGTGGTTGATTTTTACTTTTAATTGGTTGTATAACTATCTCTGAGGTGTGTACACATCACCCGTCGCTCTCATTATTGATTATTCTATTTTATAATTTTAAGGTAGCTTCAATTTAGATGAGATAAGTCGTAACATAGTAGATGTACTGGAAAGTGTATCTAGTAAGAGTTTCAAGACATAACTTATTAGTAAAGTGTTTCACTTACACTGAAAATTTTTCTGTGCATATCAGGATGTCTTGATTATTAATTTTATTATATTTATTTTTTGTTTATTTAATTATTTAATAAAAATAATTTTGTCGAATTTTGTCTTAGTATATTTTGTAGAATTGATTTTTTAGATTATAGTTTATAAGTGTTTTATGAAATATTATTTTAAATTTTTAAAAGTAGATTTTATTTATTGTATCTTTTGTATCAGGGTTTATCATAATTTTGGTTTTTACTTTACTTGTCTCGATTTGGTTTGATTTATAAATAATTTATAGTTAATGTATCATAATTGTTATTAAATTATTTATAAAAATGAGATGTTAATCGTTTCCCAAGATATCTAGTTTCTTAAGAAAAAATTTAATTTATTAAAGTTAATTGTTTTACTTAATTTTTTAATTATTAGTTATTAACTTATTTATTCTTTAAGGGATATGCTTTGAAGTTAATAACCAATAATTTATTTTATGAAATATAATAGTAAGCTTTAAACCAGCTATCTAAAAGATTACGTTTTAGTCCATTATTTTTTATTTTGATGTTATAAATATTTTAGGTTTTTTATTAAGATTATAAATTTAATTTTAAAATTTTTGTAATAATGATAGAATTAGTATATTTTTTGTATAAAATTTTTACCTTGTAAATTTATTATAAGGAACTAGGCAAAATTGATTTCCACCTGTTTGTCAAAAACATGTCCTCTTGGAAAATACTTTAAGGTCTGGCCTGCTCACTGAGCAGATCTTTAAAGAGCCGCGGTATTTTGACCGTGCAAAGTTTTTAAAGTTGTTTTATTTAATTTTTTAATTATTAAATATTAACTTATTTATTCTTTAAGGGATAAGCTTTGAAGTTAATAACCTACAATTTATTTTATGAAATATAATAGTAAGCTTTAAACCAGCTATCTAAAAGATTACATTTTAGTTCATTATTTTTTATTTTGATTTTATAAATATTTTAGGTTTTTTATTAAGATTATAAATTTAATTTTAAAATTTTTGTAATAATGATAGAATTAGTATATTATTTGTATAAAATTATTACCTTGTAAATTTATTATAAGGAACTAGGCAAAATTGATTTCCGCCTGTTTATCAAAAACATGTCCTCTTGGAAAATACTTTAAGGTCTGGCCTGCTCACTGAGCAGATCTTTAAAGAGCCGCGGTATTTTGACCGTGCAAAGGGTATTTTATTTACCAATCTTCCTGGTCGAAACTGACTGCAATATTTCGCTTCTTATTCTATTTAAGGTTGATTGATTATATCAATACTTTTTGAATGCAACCCAAATGTTATGGTTAACTACAACCCTTTATTCTGCCCCAGATCTTTAAAGAGCCGCGGTATTTTGACCGTGCAAAGGTAGCATAATCATTAGTCTCTTAATTAGTGGCTGGAATGAATGGCTTGAGGATAAATCAGCTGTCTCTTAATAAATTTTTGAATTTAACTTTTGAGTCAAAAGGCTTAAATTCTTCTTTAGGCCGAGAAGACCCTATAGAGCTTAACATTTTACTTTTATATAGTTTTTTGTTTGTCTTTCTATATTTAATTATGATGTTTTGTTGGGGTGACATGAAGAATAAATAAACTCTTCATTATTATATCATTTTCTTATGTTTGTTGTTTTGATCCATAATTTATGATCATAAGATTAAGTTACCTTAGGGATAACAGCGTAATTGTTTTTGAGAGCTCATATCGACAAAGCAGATTGCGACCTCGATGTTGGATTAAGAAAAATTTTGGGTGCAGGAGCCCATTAATTAGGTCTGTTCGACCTTTAAATTCTTACATGATCTGAGTTCAGACCGGCGTGAGCCAGGTCGGTTTCTATCCTAAGATTATTAATTCATATCAGTACGAAAGGACCATATGATTGAAATATTTTTTATTATGTTGATTAATATTAATTAGATTACTATTTTGACAGATTAATGTGTTGAATTTAGAATTCATTTATGTAGATTTTTTTCTACAAATAGTATTGATACTTTATGATTTATTTATGTTTATTTTGAATTTTCTTTTATTAGTTATTTGTGTTTTAATTAGTGTTGCTTTTTTAACTTTACTAGAGCGTAAGGTTTTAGGTTATATTCAAATTCGAAAAGGTCCAAATAAAGTAGGATTTGTAGGAATTCCTCAACCTTTTAGTGATGCTATTAAGTTAATTTGTAAGGAGCAGCCAATTCCTATTATATCTAATTATTTACTTTATTATTTTTCTCCTGTTTTTAATTTAATAATTTCCTTAGCTGTTTGAGTAATTTTTCCTTATTTAACTTATATGTGTTCTTTTTCTTATGGATATTTGTTTTTTTTATGTTGCACTAGATTAGGTGTTTATACTGTTATAATTGATGGTTGGTCTTCTAATTCAAATTATTCTTTATTAGGCTCTCTTCGGTCTGTTGCTCAAACAATTTCATATGAAGTTAGTTTAGCTTTAATTTTATTATCTTTAATTACTTTAATTGGTAGTTTTAACATGTTTGATTTTATAAATTATCAGCAAGCTTTAATTTTATTATCTTTAATTACTTTAATTGGTAGTTTTAACATGTTTGATTTTATAAATTATCAGCTTTATTGTTTGTGGATGGTTCGAAGCTTGGCCATCTGTTGTTTAAAAGTGCGTACGAAGCGCTCTGCTTCGCCGTTGGACTATGGGTGAACCGGAGCACTTGTTAGATGACGAATGCCATTTCGTTCACAAACCTGTTCAAAATCACTTGAAGTGAGTTGTGATCCATTGTCCGATACAAGTATTTCTGGCAAACCTTCTATGCATAATATGGACAACGCTTGAATGGTGCTACGTGATGTGGTAGATGCCATAGGCACCGGAAATGGGAACTTGCTAAGTAGTTTACCACTATGAGCCCACGTGTGTTCCAAAATGGTCATATAAAGTCAATGTGCTCTCGTTCCCATGGCGACTGAGAATGTCTGTGGCAGAGTTGATTGTTTTGCTGCACATGCGCGACACATCTGTTCAGTGTGGGAGTCCACACCCTGCCAAGTATAATACCGGCATGCTAACTGTTTAATGCGAACAATTCCCCAAAGTCCTTGGTGGAGCAATGGCAACACATCCTTTTGCAACACTTTGGGAATGAGCATACACGAGTGTCCACTCTCATTTTGAACTAGAATCACACCTTGTCGTACTAAAAAGGTTATGCGACGTGCAAAATACCGGCTCACAACTGACTTCCATGAACGAGGGCGAGACCGACGAATGTAATGTAACAAAATATTGAGATCAGGGTCCGCTTACGTGGCCTGTGCAATTTTTCTGTAGTGCAAGGGAAAAGATACCAGCAATTCAGAGTCCTGGACATCGATTTGGCAACAAGATGCGGCAGATGAATCAAAATCAGATCGGAAGATAAGACAGGGCGTCTGCATTGCCATGCTTTGCCGTATGTCTGTACACCATTTCATACTGATACCGCCTGCCTCGTGATGACTGGGTGTTGTGTGATGTCCCTAGGTTAGTTAGGTTTAAGTAGTTCTAAGTTCTAGGGGACTGATGACCATAGATGTTAAGTCCCATAGTGCTCAGAGCCATTTGAACCAGAACATTTTCGATTTAGATGTCTTTGATTTGTTTGGCCTTTGCATACAAGACAATGTACTTTCAGAATCGGCTTTGGCACCAAAAGGCAGTGTCGCTAGCTTGCTTAAAGAATTTCCTGAACTATTTTCAGAAGGAATGGGAAAAGCTAATAACTTTGTAACATTGAAAGACAATGCACAGCCCAAGTTTTTCTGGGCCCGACCCCTTCCAGTTGCTTTAAGAGACAAAGAAACCAGTGAACTGAAAGAATTGCAAGATAATGGTGTTGCTCCCATTCAAGCTAGTCAATGGGAAAATCCTCTTCTTTTGTTGCCTAAGCCTTCTGGTCGCATTCGCATTTGTGTTGATTTCAAGTCTACAGTGAACCCACAGACAGTAGTTGACACTTATCCGTTCTCTCGCCATGAGGAACTCATGAACAGGCTTGGTTGCTTTCCTTCGACAGATTTGCAAATTCCACTGGATGAAGAATGACAGAAAATGTTTGTTGGTAACACACACTTAGGACTGCTCAAGCATTTGCGTTTGCCCTTCGGCAGTGCTCCCGCACCCGCCATTTTTCAACGTTACTTGGAACAGCTGTGCAAAAGTGCCATTTTGTTCAAACTACCTTGACGATATTGTTGTCTCAGGTCGTACACTAGAGGAACACATTGTCAATCTGTGTACTCTTTTTCGAGTGTTGTCAGAAGCAGGACTCAAGTGTCGTCACGAAAAGTGTGACTTTTTTCAAACTGAACGACAGTACATAGTGCACGTGGTAAACAGTCAGGGTATGCGACCCTCCAATTTCATTTGCTTGCAATCCGTGACCTGCCTGCTCCTCGCAATGTGTCTGAACTTCTGTCAGTAATAGGCAAGATGACGTACTACATTCGGTTCGTGCCGAACGCCATTCAGATCGTGGCTCCATTGCATCTTTTGTGTCGGAAAAGATGTGCCTTTCGTGTGAACCAAAGAGTGTGAAGACGCATTTCAGAAAAAAATGCTTTGCTCCGTGACAGATGTTTAGTGCATTTTGACCCTGCCAAGCCGGTAGTTTTGCAAGTCGACGCTTCTTCCTACGGAATCGGTGCACCAGATAGAACCATTGCTTTTGCCTCAAATTTGTTAATTCAAACTCAGTGTAATTATTCTTAAATAGAAAGAGAGGCTCTTGCTATTGTGTATGGTGTGACAAAATTCCATCATTACCTGTTTGGTCGCAAGTTCTTTTTAGTGACAGATCGCAAGGCTTTTTAGTCCTTGTTTCATCAATCAAAGCTGGTCTCTACACGCACTGCTCAAAAATTGCAACTTTGGGGTTTGTTGCTTTCGCGGTATCAGTATGGCTGGCTCTGAGCACTATGGGACTTAAAATCTATGGTCATCAGTCCCCTAGAACTTAGAACTACTTAAACCTAACTAACCTAAGGACATCACACAACACCCAGTCATCACGAGGCAGGCGGTATCAGTATGAAATGGTGTACAGACATACGGCAAAGCATGGCAATGCAGACGCCCTGTCTTATCTTCCGATCTGATTTTGATTCATCTGCCGCATCTTGTTGCCAAATCGATGCCCAGGACTGAATTGCTGGTATCTTTTCCCTTGCACTACAGAAAAATTGCACAGGCCACGTAAGCGGACCCTGATCTCATTATTTTGTTACATTACATTCGTTGGTCTCGGCCTCGTTCATGGAAGTCAGTTGTGAGCCGGTATTTTGCACGTCGCATAACCTTTCAGTACGACAAGGTGTGATTCTAGTTCAAAATGAGAGTGGACACTCGTGTATGCTCATTCCCAAAGTGTTGTAAAAGGATGTGTTGCCATTGCTCCACCAAGGACATTGGGGAATTGTTCGCATTAAACAGTTAGCATGCCGGTATTATACTTGGCAGGTGTGGACTCCCACACTGAACAGATGTGTTGCGCATGTGCAGCGAAACAATCAACTCTGCCACAGACATTCTCAGTCGCCATGGGAACGAGAGCACATTGACTTTATATGACCATTTTGGAACACACGTGGGCTCATAGTGGTAAACTACTTAGCAAGTTCCCATTTCCGGTGCCTATGGCATCTACCACATCACGTAGCACCATTCAAGCGTTGTCCATATTATGCATAGAAGGTTTGCCAGAAATACTTGTATCGGACAATGGATCACAACTCACTTCAAGTGATTTTGAACAGGTTTGTGAACGAAATGGCATTCGTCATCTAACAAGTGCTCCGGTTCACCCATAGTCCAACGGCGAAGCAGAGCGCTTCGTACGCACTTTTAAACAACAGATGGCCAAGCTTCGAACCATCCACAAACGGGAACAAGCGCTGCAACTATTTCTCGCCTCCTACCGCTCCCACCCACGAGACGAACCATCACCGGCGGAAATTCTGCATGGCCGCCGCCATCCGACGTTGCTACAATTGTTACACCCACGGCAGCAACCGGCGCCGCCAATGGTGCGCAAGTATCATTTTGCGCAGCGAGATTTTATTCATTTCAGGATTTATCGCAACCATGGGCGCTGGGAAACAGATGTGATCCTGGAAAGGTTGGCTCTTTTATGTACTCGATTGCAAATCCCGATGGTTTGCAGCGCGGCTACCAGAGCCAAATTCGTGCGTGCCGTTTGCCCAGCGATGTTGCTGCTTTTCTTCTGCCAGATTCACGGCCTCACCGGACCGCGCGGCCTTACTAGCCGCCCGTTGGTGCTACTAGGGCACCCCAGGAGGAGTGGATGGACGACGTGCCCTCGTCCGCACCGTTCCCGCTCGCCGACCCGTTGGACCTGGACTCACCATCGCCGTCGCCATCGACGTCATCGCCCCAGGACCCCTCAGGCCAGGACATGTGCCCTGGCAGCAGTTTTCCAGAGGATGTTCCTATTGCCTCGCAAGCCAGATAGTGGGGTATGGTCGGGAGTACGCCCTCTTCCACAGTCACGGCATCAAGCTCATCTCTATGTCCAGCGTCCTGCCTCCCTCCCCGTTATCGTTCGCGTCCTCCCTACACGCCAACGGTGCGTCATTACGTGGGCGGGGGGGGGGGAAGGGGGAAGAATGTGCTGGCGTAAGCTGTCGCAATCACACCGGTCGGCAAAGATATAGCAAGAAGATCGATAGTAGACGCTGGGTCAAGCGCGCCTATCCGGAGAGAGGCCAAAGACAGACTTGCACGCAACATGCGTGAACGCCCTCTCGACTGCAAGTACACTCCTGGAAATTGAAATAAGAACACCGTGAATTCATTGTCCCAGGAAGGGTAAACTTTATTGACACATTCCTGGGGTCAGATACATCACATGATCACACTGACAGAACCACAGGCACATAGACACAGGCAACAGAGCATGCACAATGTCGGCACTAGTACAGTGTATATCCACCTTTCGCAGCAATGCAGGCTGCTATTCTCCCATGGAGACGATCGTAGAGATGCTGGATGTAGTCCTGTGGAACGGCTTGCCATGCCATTTCCACCTGGCGCCTCAGTTGGACCAGCGTTCGTGCTGGACGTGCAGACCGCGTGAGACGACGCTTCATCCAGTCCCAAACATGCTCAATGGGGGACAGATCCGGAGATCTTGCTGGCCAGGGTAGTTGACTTACACCTTCTAGAGCACGTTGGGTGGCACGGGATACATGCGGACGTGCATTGTCCTGTTGGAACAGCAAGTTCCCTTGCCGGTCTAGGAATGGTAGAACGATGGGTTCGATGACGGTTTGGATGTACCGTGCACTATTCAGTGTCCCCTCGACGATCACCAGTGGTGTACGGCCAGTGTAGGAGATCGCTCCCCTCACCATGATGCCGGGTGTTGGCCCTGTGTGCCTCGGTCGTATGCAGTCCTGATTGTGGCGCTCACCTGCACGGCGCCAAACACGCATACGACCATCATTGGCACCAAGGCAGAAGCGACTCTCATCGCTGAAGGCGACACGTCTCCATTCGTCCCTCCATTCACGCCTGTCGCGACACCACTGGAGGTGGGCTGCACGATGTTGGGGCGTGAGCGGAAGACGGCCTAACGGTGTGCGGGACCGCAGCCCAGCTTCATGGAGACGGTTGCGAATGGTCCTCGCCGATACCCCAGGAGCAACAGTGTCTCTAATTTGCTGGGAAGTGGCGGTGCGGTCCCCTACGGCACTGCGTAGGACCCTACGGTCTTGGCGTGCATCCGTGCGTCGCTGCGGTCCGGTCCCAGGTCGACGGGCACGTGCACCTTCCGCCGACCACTGGCGACAACATCGATGTACTGTGGAGACCTCACGCCCCAAGTGTTGAGCAATTCGGCGGTACGTCCACCCGGCCTCCCGCATGCCCACTATACGCCCTCGCTCAAAGTCCGTCAACTGCACATACGGTTCACGTCCACGCTGTCGCGGCATGCTACCAGTGTTAAAGACTGCGATGGAGCTCCGTTTGCCACGGCAAACTGGCTGACACTGACGGCGGCGGTGCACAAATGCTGCGCAGCTAGCGCCATTCGACGGCCAACACCGCGGTTGCTGGTGTGTCCGCTGTGCCGTGCGTGTGATCATTGCTTGTACAGCCCTCTCGCAGTGTCCGGAGCAAGTATGGTGGGTCTGACACACCGGTGTCAATGTGTTCTTTTTTCCATTTCCAGGAGTGTATTTAGATCGCCGCCACTGACCGGAGGGCCTCAGTCTCAGTTACTAGCTCACACTCTCAGTCACTAGCGCAGTCGGTCAGTCACTGCCTCAGTCACTGACGCATCAACTCGCACTCCAATTTGGCGTCTGTCATTCATCGCATAGTGGGAATTGTACTTCAAAAGCACTGAGGCCAATGTGGACTATTGCGGAAGAGCTTGTACCACAACACATGAACTCTCTTAAACATAATTACCTTCCTGTTCATGTAAATAAAGAATCCTGTTAATACGTGTGTGCAGTTGTGTTGTAGAAAGAGGATACCGACCACCAAACAACATCCTCTCCCTTGATTCCTACGGTAAAAGACTCTACGTTACTTAACTGTCGAGTGGTCGCGTCAGTTTTGGCAACATCAGTGGTCGCGTTATTCACTTTGTGAACCAGCCATTGTGTTCTTTAAAGCCATGAAAAATTCTGCCCTAATATGCATCGTATTTAAAACATATATTTTAATTTTGCTTCTTTATATACATTGAAGAGCCAAAGAAACTGGTACACCTGCCTAATATCGTGTGGGCCCCACGAGCACGCAGAAGTACCACAACACGACGTGGTGTGGACTCGACTAATGTTTGATGTACTGCTGGACGGAATTGACACCATGAATCCTGCAGCGCTGTCCATAAATCCGTAAGAGTAAGAGGGGCGTGGAGATCTCTTCTGAACGACACGTTGCAAGGCATCCCAGATATGCTCAATAATGTTCATGTTTGTCGAGTTTGCTGACCAGCGGAAGTATTTAAATTCAGAAGAGTGTTCCTGGAGCCACTCAGTAGCAATCCTGGACGTGTGGCATGTCGCGTTGTCCTGCTGGAATTGCCCAAGACCGTCGGAATCCACAACGGACATGAATGGATGCAGGTGATCAGACAGGATGCTTACGTACGTGTCACTTGTCACAGTCTTATCTAGGCGTGTCAGGGGTCCCATACCACTCCAGCTGCACACCATTACAGAGCCTCCGCCAGCTTGAACAGTCCCCTGTTGACATGCAGGGTCCGTCCGCAACTCGTGGACGTGCGGTAGCGTTCTCGTTTTTCGCGCCCGGGTTCCCGGGTTCGATTCCCGGCGGGATCAGGGATTTTCTCTGCCTCGTGATGACTGGGTGTTGTGAGATGTCCTTAGGTTAGTTAGGTTTAAGTAGTTCTAAGTTCTAAGGGACTGATGCCCATAGATGTTAAGTCCCATAGTGCTCAGTGCCATTTGAACCATTTGAACATGCAAGGTCCACGGATTCATGAGGGTGTCTCCATACTTATACATGTTCATCCCCTCGATATAATTTGAAACGAACTCTTCCGACCAGGCAACATGTTTCCAGTCATCAACAGTCCAATGGCGGTGTTGAAGGAACGGGCGTGCAATCATCAAGGGTACACACGTGGGCTTTCGACTCCGGAAGCCCATATTGATGATATTTCGTTGAATGGTTCGCACGCTAACTCTTGTTGATGGCCTAACATTGGAATCGGCAGCATTTTGCAGAAGAGTGGCACTTCTCTGACGTTGAACGAGCCGTCGTTGGACCCATTCTTGCAGGATCTTTTTTCCAGCCACAGCGGTGTCGCAGACGTGATGTTTCACCGGATTCCTGATATTGACGGTACACTCGTGAATCAGTCGTAAGGGAAAATTACAACTTCATTGCTACCTTGGTGATATTGTGTCCCATCGCTCGTGCGCCGACTATAACGCCACTTTCAAACTCGCTTTAATTCTTGATGATGTGCTATTGTACTAGCAGTAACCTATCTAACAACTGCGCCAGAAACTTGTTGTCTTATATAGGCGTTTCCGACCGCACCGCCGTATTCTGCCTGTTTACATATCTGTATTTGATTAGGCATGCCTATGCCAGTTTGTTTAGGGCTTCAGTGCATTTGGTAACGGGTACTAACGGTATTTAGTCAAGCGTACCATAGTCATTGTCCATCTTCATCTTACTCGTGCCACAGAGTATCTGCTGCACATGCAGTCGACGTTGACAACCTCTCCCTTCGTCATATTGCAGTTCACGATAATGTGTGGTTTATTAATTCCGTCAGCAATTGAGCCTTTACTCTGCGCGTGATAAAGAAAACAACACTTTTTTTGGTCACGTACGCCACCATCGTGATGCAGTGACTACCCTATTTCTGGATTTCAAGAGTACGAATTTACGAGGGCATTACGTTTTATTTTTCGTACGGGTTCCAATGCAAGTGATGCGTTTCTGAAAAAATGATACTGCCAATGAATAACTAGTATACCAATTATCAAAACTAATATTCCGACTGGATCCATTCATAGTTTCCGCCAGTCGATACATTATCTCATATGGTTTATTTGATACATTGTAAGGACCATTTGGTTATGTTCCACAATATAGCTCAGTTGATGCTGCATAAAATATTTCGACATCGCAAATAGCAAACATTTTCAATCCCTTCTTGGCTGGTTTGTTCGCTATGTATTGAACGAATGAATATTTGCCCCAAAGGGTGTCAGCATTTATTTATGGCCACAAAGCCTCCAAAACTATAACTTTCCTTGCAGTTTATGGCCCAAAAGCTGTTAATGCACACTATGTCATCAAAAGTATCCGGAGACCCCCAAAAACATACTCTTTCCATATTAAGTGCGTTGTACTGCCACCTCCATATCAGCGACCTCAGTAGTCATTAGACATCGTGAGAGAGCAGAATGGAGTGCTCCTCGGAACTCACGGACGTAGAACGTGGTCAGGTGATTGGGTGTCACTTGTGTCATAGGTCTGTACGCGAGATTTCCACACTCCTAAACATCCTTAGGTCCACTGTTTCCTATGTGATAGTCAAGTGGAAACGTGAAGAGACACGTACAACACAAAAGCGTACAAGCCGACCTCGTCTGTTGACTGACAGAGACCGCCGACAGTTAAAAAGGCTCGTAATGTGTAATACGCAGGCATCTATCCAGACCATCACACACGAATTCAAAATTGCATCACGGTCCACTGCAGGTATTATGACAGTTAGGCGGGAGATGGGAATGCCAAATGACGCCTCGCTTGGTGTAAAAAGCGTAAACATTGGACGATTGAACAGCGGAAAAACGTTGTGTGGAGTGACGGATCACGGTACACAACGTGGCGATCCGATGGCAAGGTGTCGGTATGGCCAATGCTCGGTGAACGTCATCTGCCAGCGTGTGTAGTGCCAACAATAAAATTCGGAGCCGTGATGTTATGGTGTGCTCGTGTTTTTCGTGGAGGGGGCTTGCACCCCTTGTTCCTTTGCGTGGCACTATCGCTGAATAGGCCCCCTCCATTGATGTTTTACGCACCTTCTTGCTTCCCACTGTTGAAGAGCAATTCGGGGATGGCGATTGCATCTTTCAACACGATGGAGCACCTGTTCATGATGCACGACCTATGGCGGAGTGGTTCACGACAGTAACATCCCTGTAATGGACTGGCCTGTGCAGAGTTCAGACCTGAATCCTACAGAAGACCTTTGGGACGTTTTGGAATGCCGACGTCGTGCCAGGCCCCTCACCGACCGACATCGATACCTCTCTTCAGAGCAGTACTCCGTGAAGAATGGGCTGCCATTCCCCAAGAAACCTTCCAGCACCTAATTGAACGTATGCCTGCGAGAGTGGAAGCTGAGATGTCATCAAGGCTAAGGGTGGGCTAACACCATATTGAATTCCAGCATTACCGACGGAGGGCACCACGAACTTGTAAGTCATTTTCAGCCAGATATCTGGATACTTTTGATCACATAGCGTATCATTCTCATGTCTTTGTGTTGTTGTCAACTTATCAAATCTCATGCTTCTGTTTGTACGACATACATCTCACAAAGTGGTCGCGAGATTTGAGGCGCCATGTCACGGATTGCGCAGCCGCTCCCGTCGGAGTTTCGATTCCTCGCTCGGGCATGAGTGTGTGTGTTGTTCTTAGCATACGTTAGCTTAAGTAATGTGTAAGTCTAGGGAGCGATGACCTCAGCAGTTGGTCCTTTAGGAATTCACACACATCTGATCATTTTTCAGAACCATGATACCAATGCCTTCTTTACTCCAAAGTTCTCCAACAGTTTTAACGGAGTACGTCGAGAAAGTTAAAAGATGGACAGCTTCTTTTGTATTATCGAGAAACAGGGGAGAGAATGTCAGGGACGTGATACAGGATTTGGCGTGGACATGATTAAGCCAAAGGCGTTTCTCGTTGCGGTGGGATTTTCCCACGAAATTTCAATCAGCACATTTCTCCTCCGAATGCGAAAATATCTTTTCGATGGCGACCTACATAGGGAGAAACGATTATCATAATAAAATAAGGAAAACCAGAGCTCGCACGGGAAGACTTAGGTGTTCGTTTTTCCCACGCGCTACTCGAGAGTGAAATAACAGAGAATTATTGTGGAGTTGGTTTGATGAACCCTTTGCTAGGCACTTAAGTTTATTTGCAGAGTATCCATGTAGACGTAGATGTATATTATATCAGCAACACTCTTCCATCTGAGTAAGCAGATCACACGCATTGCTTTCCAGTCTGGCTCTTGAGTCCTATCACCAGAATCAGTGTCATCGGCACAGGCGTTGACTCGTTACGCTTGAGCGCTATCATTCAGAGTTGTTAACTGTGGCCCAAGGCTAAGGTTCCAAAGATTAGTCCATTTATACACTGAAGCGCCAAAGAAACTGATATAGGCATGCATATTCAAATACAGGGATATGTAAACAGTCAGAATGCGGCGCTGTCGTCGGCAACGCCTATATGAGACAACAAATGTCTGGCGCAGTTTTTACACTGGATACTGTTGCTGCAATGGCAGGTTATCAAGGTTTAAGTGATTTTGAACGTGGTGTTATAGTAGGCGCACGAGCGATGAGACACAGCATCTCCAAGGTAGCAATGAAACGGGGATTTTCCCGTACGACCATTTCACGAGTGCACTGCGAATATCAGGAATCCGGTAGAATATCAAATCTCCGTCATTGCTGCGGCTGGAAAAACATCCTGCAAGAACGGGACCAACGACGACTGAAGGGAATCGTTTAACGTGACAGAAGTGCATCCCTTCCGCAAATTTCTGCAGATTTGAATGCTGAGCCACCACAAAGTATCAGCGTGCGAACAATTCAACGAAACATCATCGATATGGGCTTCCAGAGCCGAAGGCTCATTCTTGTCCGTTGATGACTGCACGACACAAAGCTTTACGCATCGCCTGGGTCCGTCAACTCCGACATTGGACTGTTGATGACTGGAAACGCGTTTCGAGGTCGGACGAATCTCGTTTCAAATTGTATCGAGCGTATGGACGTGTACGGGTATGGAGACATCCTCACGAATCCAAGGACCCTGCATGTCAGCAGGGGACTGTTGAAGCTGGTGAAGGCTCTGCATTGGTGTGGGGCATTTGGAGTTGGAGTGATATGGGAGCCGTGATAAGTCTACATATGACTCTGACGGGTGACAAGTACGTAAGCATCCTGTCTTATCACCTGCGTTATTCATGTCCATTATGTATTCCGTCGGACTTGGGCGATTCCAGCAGGACAATGCAATGCGACACCCCACACGTCCATAATTGCTACAGAGAGGCTCCAGGAACACTATTCTGAGTTTAAACACTTTCGCTGTCCACCAAACTACCCAGACATGAACATTACTGAGCATATCTAAGATGCCTTGTAATGAGCTGTTGAGAAGAGATCTCCATCCCGTCGTACTCTTACGGATTTGTGGACAGCCCTGCAGGATCCATGGCGTCAGTTCCCTCCAGTACTGCTTGAGATTTAGTTGGATCCATGCCACGTTGTGCTGTGGCACTTCTGCATGCTCGCGGTCGCCCAACACGATATTAGGCAGGTATACCAGTTTATTTGGTTCTTCAGTTTAGATTCCTATTGTCAACCGTCGGTGATTCGCCTGGCGGTTTTACTGAGGGTTGTTCCCCATTCCATAGTGTGTCCTTCACACTAATCTAGGAGGCTCTGGTATAAACACTTTGGGACTTGTAGTTGTCTGGGATGGGGAAATACTGTGAGCCATCACGGATGTCAAATGCGTCCGCAATTTTAAGCATGATGTCTACTCCATCCTTGCTGCTGCAGTTGCCCCCAATGCCGATAACACAGTTAATTGCAGCGTCTATGGATTTGCTCTTTCTGAAGCCGGACTGGTTCACGCTGAGGCCATGTAGCTCAGTCTGAACTGTAGTCTGTTGCACGGCAAACGCTCCTTTGCAGCCAACATTCTAAGAAGACAGATTGGTCTGTAGTTTTGCGAGACCATTGGATCCCTGTCCATGCTCTTCTGAATTATCACAACCTGCGCAGACTTCCAGGCAACAGGAATTCTTCCTTGTCTTGGTGACTGATTAATTTGGTGTGTAAAGAATGGAAGGATTTAATTTCTAGTTGCTTTTGGTGTTTCGTTACCATATAATCTAGATCTGGAGTTTTTTCATTCTTTAACTGAGTGATGGTGACTGCAACTTCTTCTTGTGCAAGTGATTAGAATGACACTTGGACTTTCATATGAGGCATAGATAATTTCTCGTACCTCTTTTTGATGATCACAATTTTCACTATTTTCTTCTGGAAGAAGCGACTTCAGCAGGTTTTCAGCCACCGTCTAGTAACTGTCCCATCCTATTTAAGCAGTGTAGGTAGCACAGATAGTGTTTTGTATTTTCTCTGTTATCTTTTTACTGTGTAGTCTGTGTTGGACTCTCTGGAAGATAAAAGATGCGTGAAAACATTTCATATATGGCATTACCATTAGCAGCTCAAAAGTTGGTTCTGTGCTTTCCATTATAAGCTGTACTGTAAATGGGACAAAGCTGCAGGTATTAGGATACTATATCGTATTTAAAGGCGTGGCGGTTCTGAGAGCTATTCTGTCTAGCTAAAAGACAACATTATAACCAGAAGCTGGAACTTAGCTTCCGAAAAGCGTGGTGCCTAATAAATGTAAGTTTATGGAATGACTGTTTGTTTATTAAAAGAGAAAACAAGACGAAAAGCAGGTACTGTTAAGCAATCTGTATACTTAACTTTTCATATGCACTGTAATCGACGCCAGTGAAACAATTATTCTAGTATAATAATAATTTCGTATGTGAACTGTCATGGAGCAAGTTTTTCAACTGGACGCCACTTCGACTACTTGTGTACCCCCAACCTGGCCCACTTATCCAAACGGGAAAGGGACGTACAGTTTAAGGTGGGATACGAATCACGTGTCGTTTCTGGAGACCCCTCACATCGTTGAGAGCTGAAGGCTAGGTTAAAACGCAGACTGAAAATCCAAGGTCCAACTGAAATTGGATCCCACGAGCGCATAATTTCCTATCAAGCGCTTTACCACTGCAATACCCAGACCGACTGAATATAATAGCGAAATGAGACTACTACTTCGAATTTAAGAAATAAATTCGAAAAATGTGTTTTACTGTTATTACTCCAATTGCGTGATCTTCAAAAATGGTTCAAATGGCTCTGAGCACTATGGGACTTAACATCTGAGGTCATCAGTCCCCTAGAACCTTGAACTACTTAAAACTAACTAACCTAAGGACATCACACACATGCATGCCCGAGGCAGGATTTGAACCTGCGACCGTAGCGGTCGCGCGGTTCCAGACTGAAGTGCCTAGAACCGCTCGGTCACACCGGCCGGCAATTGCGTGATCTCCAAGGACGTTCTGTGTCACCACTGTTTGCCACGTGACTGGGCTCTTCCATATCCCTCTATTATAACAACTTCAAATTTCAGAATGGATAACTCGTATACTCTGGCAGGCACTAAGTGTATCTATTTACGGGTGAGATTTCATTTGAGTACTCCGCAACAGTCTGAAAGAAGTAACGTTCTTACGGGAATTATTGCCAAAAGACGGCAAGAGTGAAAATGTTATTTTACATTAAGTACCGGTTTCCTTTGTCATGCTGGCTATTACCGTAAACTCAGCCTCCGCTGCGCAACCTCGGCCTCCGTGACCGCAAAACTGGAAGGCTGCCAGCAGCGTCGGCTTACTGCGTCCTTGGCCTCCAGCGCATCCAAGTCACGACTACTTAGCGGAACAAACACGCCGTAAGTCACGCTTTACGGTTACCTTTTTACGTCGGTAACGTCTGGCAGACGTGGATTTCTGCAAAGTAAATTAACTGCCGCAAAGATGTCGACACGTAGATATGAACCAGCAATCACTAAATTGTCTTCGACATGGGCATTCCGTTTACTACAACCGTAGATTTGCGCTGCGATGTGCTAATACGCTAAGACCCTAGCCGGAAAGACACAGGATCGGTCCTCAGGCTGTATAAACTGATTCTAATCTGTTTCTGGGAATGACTAGAGCACACTATAAAGTTTGACAGGACAGCCTAACGCGAAGCTCTTGTCACGACTCCCTGACTGCGAAATGTGTTCTTTTGAGTTTCTCTGATTACAATCAAACTCGCCTGGCAAGGAACCTTTGTTGATCGCTATGCGTGGCAGTTGAACACCTTTACGTCTAACTCAGGGTCAAAACAAAATACGTCGGTGACGCATATCTATAGAAGAAATACATGTTCTCAGTCCGGATCTATGATGCATCGAATACTACAAACAACGCATTAGAAGTGAGTTATCCTGTATACCTAAAAATATTTTAAATTTAATTAAAGAAGGCCTACAATAACTGCTGCAACCAGAAGCATAGTGAAAGACAAATACATACCCAAAACAATACATATTTTGATCCTGAAACCGCATTTATTTTGCACGTGACAAGAGAAATAAAAAGTAAGAAGTGAAGAATGATACACACCACAACGGATGAGAACGATCGTCTTCAACTCGCAAACAAAAATCAAGTAGCCAAACAGATATTTCACGAATGTACACTCATAAACAAAAGTCAATGTAAATGTCTGAGAATTTTCTTTGGATCCAAAATTTAAATAACAACAGCGACCCTGGAACAAACGTACATGAATTACATGTGGAATTTTACCCAGGTTTTTCGCGTTAATTGGTGCAGAGTTGACCCTGATATGTAATGAAATACTCCACGGAAGGAAGCTGACGTCGTCTCTCATGAAACAATCTCAATCCGACAAAGTAAGATTTACAGCTATCGCCTGATTACAGTGCTTAATGCAAATAATGAAATCTCTACGAGGTTATTTCACATTCGCTTAAAACTCTGTATAACCAGAATATTTGTGTTTTACCAGACTGGGGTAACAGTAGTATCTGTAAGAAAAATAATGTCTATCTTTTGTTCAGTTAAAAGAACTTCGTGACTGATGAATCAGCGAGTAGAATGGTAGGAGGAAGGCGTCAGCCAGTCACAGCTCATTCTCGGGCTCTACGTCTTTGCTGTGCTGCATGTTCTGTGGGTACGTGCAGGGCCTTGGCAGCTGAGATAGATTCAGAGAGATGGAGGAGGGAGAGCCAAACATCGATTGCAAGGGCAGGTGGCATGCTGCTAGTCGAATCTCTTCACCTGGCAGCAGGACAGTGGTTTGCGACGCTATCTTTATATTAAACTAGCGGAAAAAAATCGTAACACCAAAAAATAATTAATGTAAAGTAATGAAATTTTGGTAATACATTTGTCTAGGTAACATTTAGCCAAATGTAAAGAGAATGAAATGTGACGCAGTGGTCGAGTGGTTCTAGGCTCTTCAGTCCGGAACCACGCGGCTGCTACGGTCGCATGGGTGTGTGTGATGTCCTTAGGTTGGCTAGATTTACGTAGTTATAAGTCTAGGGGACTGATGATCTCAGATGTTAAGTCCCATAGTGCTTGGAGCCATCTGAAATGCGACGGAAGACGGAATGTAATGTTCGAGGAACACTCTATTGGTTGATCCCTCTAGTACTTCCGAGATGCCTCTGAGTGAAATTTGGATTGTGTGTTACTACTACTAAAATGTTAGTCTGATTTCTTTCATCACTCTTCTTTTTCCTTGGTGTACTTTATTCTCCGCACTTCCAGTTTATAGAGCTTTTTTTTTATAATGTTTGTAAAGACCGAGCGTGAATGCTTGCGCGATCTGGATACTCTCCAACATGTAACCGTATCGCTACTCTAATAGTTTGGCGACATTCGCCATAAACGATACTCACCACTTTTTTGATTGTCGCATACATTATGAGTGTCTCAGCAGCTTTAGGAAAAAGTTATGTGACTGCTACAACAATGGAAAACAGACTGATGGGCTTCAAGCACATACAGGGTGTTTCAAAAATGACCGGTATATTTGAAACGGCAATAAAAACTAAACGAGCAGCGATAGAAATACACCGTTTGTTGCAATATGCTTGGGACAACAGTACATTTTCAGGCGGACAATCTTTCGAAATTACAGTAGTTACAATTTTCAACAACAGATGGAGCTGCAAGTGATGTGAAAGATATAAAGACAACGCAGTCTGTGGGTGCGCCATTCTGTACGTCGTCTTTCTGCTGTAAGCGTGTGCTGTTCACAACGTGCAAGTGTGCTGTAGACAACATGGTTTATTCCTTAGAACAGAGGATTTTTCTGGTGTTGGAATTCCACCGCCTAGAACACAGTGTTGCTGCAACAAGACGAAGTTTTCAACGGAGGTTTAATGTAACCAAAGGACCGAAAAGCGATACAATAAAGGATCTGTTTGAAAAATTTCAACGGACTGGGAACGTGACGGATGAACGTGCTGGAAAGGTAGGGCGACCGCGTACGGCAACCACAGAGGGCAACGCGCAGCTAGTGCAGCAGGTGATCCAACAGCGGCCTCGGGTTTCCGTTCGCCGTGTTGCAGCTGCGGTCCAAATGACGCCAACGTCCACGTATCGTCTCATGCGCCAGAGTTTACACCTCTATCCATACAAAATTCAAACGCGGCAACCCCTCAGCGCCGCTACCATTGCTACACGAGAGACATTCGCTAACGATATAGTGCACAGGATTGATGACGGCGACGTGCATGTGGGCAGCATTTGGTTTACTGACGAAGCTTATTTTTACCTGGACGGCTTCGTCAATAAACAGAACTGGCGCATATGGGGAACCGAAAAGCCCCATGTTGCAGTCCCATCGTCCCTGCATCCTCAAAAAGTACTGGTCTGGGCCGCCATTTCTTCCAAAGGAATCATTGGCCCATTTTTCAGATCCGAAACGATTACTGAATCACGCTATTTGGACATTCTTCGTGAATTTGTGGCGGTACAAATTGCCTTAGACGACACTGCGAACACCTCGTGCTTTATGCAAGATGGTGCCCGGCCACATCGCACGGCCTTCGTCTTTAATTTCCTGAATGAATATTTTGATGATCGTGTGATTGCTTCGGGCTGTCCGAAACATACAGGAGGCGGCGCGGATTGGCCTCCCTATTCGCCAGACATGAACCCCTGTGTGCTGTCCTTAGGTTAGTTAGGTATAAGTAGTTCTAAGTTCTAGGGGACTTATGACCACAGCAGTTGAGTCCCATAGTGCTCAGAGCCATTTGAACCATTTTGAACCCCTGTGACTTCTTTCTGTGGGGACACTTGAAAGACCAGGTGTACCGCCAGAATCCAGAAACAATTGAACAGATGAAGCAGTACATCTCATCTGCATGTGAAGCCATTCCGCCAGACACGTTGTCAAAGGTTTCGGGTAATTTCACTCAGAGACTACGCCATATTATTGCTACGCATGGTGGATATGTGGAAAATATCTTACTATAGAGTTTCCCGGACCGCAGCGCCATCTGTTGTTGAAAATTGTAACTACTGTAATTTCGAAAGTTTGTCTGCCTGAAAATGTACTGTTGTCCCAAGCATATTGCAACAAAAGGTGTATTTCTATCGCTGCTCGTTTAGTTTTTATTGCCGTTTCAAATATACCGGTCATTTTTGAAACACCCTGTAAGTAAACGCAAGAACCATACCTGAGTTACGTGTTTGCTTACATTTGGTATAATAGGGCAGACGTTTATGCAACCTCTTCTCCTGACGGAGGGACAGTGATTTGCAGCGCGGTTGTCTTGATACTATCTGATCAAGTGCCTTAGATATTATCTCGTTGAAGTTCCCTTAGGAGCTTCTTTCAGAAGCCACGGAGAAAAGTCAGTAATTCCATTAGAAAAAACCAAAGTCGATGTCGTAATCGGGCGACTACAAACGACCAGGATTAATTGCGAACGCCAGGAAATTCGCAATATTGTCCCCTATAACTTGGCAAAAACCGCACCTCGATATACACTATGTGATCAAAAGTATCCGGACACCTCCAAAAACATACGTTTTTCATATTAAGTGCATTGTGCTGCCACCTACTGCCAGGTACTCCATATCAGCGACCTCAGTAGAAATTAGACATCGTGAGAGAGCAGCATGGGGTGCTCCGCGGAACTCAACGGACTCCGAATGTGGTCCGGTGATTGGGTGTCACTTGTGTCATACGTCTGTACGTGAGATCTACACACTCCTAATCCCTAGGTCCACTGTTTCTGATGTGATAGTCAAGTGGGAACGTGAAGGGACACGTACAGCACAAAAGTGTACACGCAGACCTCGGCTGTTGACTGATAGAGACTGCCGACAGTTGCCGGCCGCGGTGGTCTAGCGGTTCTGGCGCTGCAGTCCGGAACCGCGGGACTGCTACGGTCGCAGGTTCGAATCCTGCCTCGGGCATGGGTGTTTGTGATGTCCTTAGGTTAGTTAGGTTTAAGTAGTTATAAGTTCTAGGAGACTTATGACCTAAGATGTTGAGTCCCATAGTGCTCAGAGCCATTTGAACCATTTGAACTGCCGACAGTTGAAGAGGGTTGTAATATGTAATAGGCAGACATCTATCTAGACCATCACACAGGAATTCCAAACTGCATCAGGGTCCACTGCAAGTATTATGACAGTTAGACAGGAGGTGAGAAAACTTGGATTTCATGGTCGAGCGGCTGCTCATAAGCCACGTATCATGCCGGTAAATGCCCAACGACGCCTCGTTTGGTGTAAGGAGCGTAAACATTGGACAATTGACCAGTGTAAAAACGTTGTGTGGAGTGACGGATCACGCTACGTCCGCCGCTCGTGGTCTCGCGGTAGCGTTCTCGCTTCCCGAGCACGGGGTCCCGGGTTCGATTCCCGGCGGGGTCAGGGATTTTCACCTGCCTCGAGATGACTGGGTGTTTGTGTTGTCCTCATCATTTCATCATCATCCAGGAAAGTGGCGAAATTGGACTGAGCAAAGACTGGGTAATTGTACGGGCGCTGATAACCACGCAGTTGAGCGCCCCACAAACCAAACATCCTCGGATCACGCTACACAATGTGGCGATCAGATGGCAGGGTATCGGTATGGCGAATGCCTGGTGAACGTCATCTGCCAGCGTGTGTAGTGCCAACTGTAAAATTCGGAGGCAGTCTTGTTATGGTGTGGTCGTGTTTGCTATGGAGGGGCCCCCTCCATTGATGTTTTAAGTACCTTCTTGCTTCCCACTGCTGTAGAGCAATTCGGGGCTGTCGACTGCATCTATCAACACGATGGAGCACCTGTTCATAATGCACGGTCTATGGCGGAGTGGTTACACGAGGATTAGTTCGAGGTGTATATCGGGAGGCCCACTTTAATTGCTATAGAAAAGTGCTTTACAAACACATCAAGTACTGGCTGCAAGTCAATAATTTTCTGTAACAAAAATAAAACTAAATGTTAAAAATGTAAGTAATGCACCAAGTCGCTTGGAGGTACCAAAAGGCGATATGTTTTAATAAACAGATGCTAAGGGCTATTGTTTTTAATATAATGTCACACTTGCACATGTAACAAAAATCGACTTTTCTTTTCTTGTGGTGATATACCGGTACATTAACTGGAATCGGTCGCTAATCTCATTTTCAATGGATTGTTGCACCTCGACGAATTTTTCAAAGTGTGCTCCTTTCCCCGCAGATGCTGTCAAACAAAACTGTAGAATCGTTTTGAATGAAGCACTTTTCAAAATAAGGATGTCCTATAAAAGGTAAAATTTATGTACCTCTTACCTAATTCAGGAAAGTGTTAGGTATTTTTCCCACGAAAGGTTGTTTTTGAGGAGCTAAAGCTTTTGTTTTGCCGACCATATCGTTGATGAGATTACTTTTTTTGGTGTTCCTGACTTAAATAATTTAAGAGAGCCATAATGTCTACTAAAACTCCTAAATCTTCTACCCATTCAGGGTACAAAAGTGGCTCAGGACGTCCTTTTTCCCACCAAAAACTGAGTCATGTCGTATTCGCAAATCTTGGGAAATCATTTTCCTTTGCTCGACCAGCGTACTTCAGCATGGCAGGCGATATCTGGGTATTCCTCTTCAAATGAAATAAAAAATTCTTTGAAATGACTATGAATGAGCCCGTGAGAACGAGGGTAGTTCACGATACGCACCACAACGTTCATCACATTTTGAAAAAAAAAAAAAAAAAAGGGTTGAAATGGCACTGAGCACTATGGGACTTAACATGTGGGGTCATCAGTCCCCTAGAACTTAGAACTACTTAAACCTAACTAACCTAAGGACATCACATACATCGATGCCCGATGCAGGATTCGAACCTGCGACCGTAGCAGTCACGCGGCTCCAGACTGAAACGCCTAGAACCGCTCGGTTACAACGTCCGGCCTCACATTTTTAAGACAGATTACTTTCGCACATAGAGTCTCTTGGTGTGCAAAGCAATCAACAGAAGGTAAATTCGGCATGTTAAAATTTTTCCGCAATAGGTCAGCGAACCCTTTCACTTTACGGCACATTGCTGGCATTGGTGATTATGGAAAACAGCTTTTCTTCAAAATGGTTCATATGGCTCTGAGAACTATGGGACTTAACATGTGAGGTCATCAGTCCGCTAGAACTTAGAACTACTTAAACCTAACTAACCTAAGCACATCACACACATCTATGCCCGAGGCAGGATTCGAACCTGCAACAGTAGCGGTCGCGCGGTTCCAGACTGTAGCTCCTAGAACCGCTCGGCCACCTCGGCCAGCTAAGATGGTTCGCTCAGATATTTTACTGTTAGAGCGTGTAATTATTTTATATTGCTTCCCTCCTGCATGCCTTTACGTAGACTCTTCTAATGTAATTATGTATGTATGTTTGTTTCTCTTTCTCCATCTACACAGTTAGGAAATGAGGTATGTATATGTCTGTGGGAGAGACAACCATCATATGAAAGAGACAGGATCAAAATACAGAATCTCGGCATGTCACAAGATGCTAGTAACGAAGGGAAACCGATTCGTTGGTCGGAAATACACGACTTAGGATAAGAACTTTGTGGAACTAGCCGCAACATTGTGAAAACAGAAGCCTGTGGTTTTTATTTTGGTAGGGTAGTATTGTCATGTTGGTTTGTGTGTATGAAATCTCGCTGCTATTATCGTACACTGACAATAAATGCAACTGTATGTAATTTATTTGCTATTGAATGAAATAAATCCTTGTTGAATTTTTTCTCTGTTATTTACGACGAAGCAAGCCTCACCCTGACTCCCACACTCCTCCTGCTCAATACACCTCTTGAAAATGAAAGAAAACAGTACTTTATAATTTATGGCTCTTAAATTTCAAAAAATTGGTCGTTATCGTTATCCATACTACTATATAAAGTCAAGTAGTCCTTTAAGGCTGTTACCAAAAATTTCGAAAATTTCTTGGCTAGTTTTTCCTGAGATTTTTACTTGGTATTCTAATAAACATTCGATGGAGATGCAGTACATATTGTTAAGGAATATGGTATACCAATATATTTAGACTATATTAAGGGGAAAACACACATACCAGGTTAGCAGAGAGCGCTAATGCCCTGCTCCCTGGACTCGGGCAGACGCGCCGGCCCCGGATCGAATCTGCCCGGCGGATTAACGACGTGGGTCGTGTGCTGACCAGCCTGGATGTGGCTTCTAGGTGGTTTTCCACATCCTACTAGGTCAATACCGGGGTGGTCCCCATGTCCCGCCTCAGTTACACCACTCGCAGACATTTGCAACTCGTTCGCACTATTTCATGGTTTACTCTAGGCGGAGACAGCTGGGGTATATTGATTCTGTCCTGGAAGGTATGGGTTGGCGGCAGGAAGAGCATCTGGCCACCCCTTTAAATTAACCATGCCAAATCGTTTGTAACCATGCCGACCCTGCGAAAACTATGGGACAAAGTTCAAATGGCTCTGAGCACTATGGGACTTAACATCTGTGATCATCAGTCCCCTAGAACTTAGAACTACTTAAACCTAACTAACCTAAGGACATCACACACATCCATGCCCGAGGCAGGATTCGAACCTGCGACCGTAGCGGTCACGCGGTTCCAGACTGAAGCGCCTAGAACCGCACGGTCACACAGGCCGGCTTATGGGACAAGGCACAAGCGAAATATATAAAGGGGAAAACAATGTTAGCAAAAATCTCGAATAGTTCTTGACCGATTTATTTGAAACTCTTACATGATACTCTAATAAGTATTCAAATGGTTATAGGTTACATACTTTTTTAAACAACAATGTTTACCGTTAAAATGGACGGCGAGAAAGGAAATGCTGTGCTATGCTGTCCTTAGAAATTGTGCGGTTTTATTTTCTTTCTCATAGTCAGTTGTAACTATAAAACAGGGCATTTAAACTATTGGACAATTTTTTTCTCCCATTTATATTCTTTCTCCTCAAAAAGTGGTTCAAATGGCTCTGAGCACTATGGGACTTAACATGTGAGGTCATCAGTCCCCTAGACTTAGAACTACTTGAACATAAATAACCTAAGGACAGCACAGACATCCATGCCCGAGGCGGGATTCGAACCTGCGACCGTAGCAGAGAGCGGTTCCGGACTGAAGCGCCTAGAACCGCTCGGCCACAACGGCCGGCCTTTCTCCTCATATATAATTTCAAACAAAAATTGTATACACAACTATATGCTGTTTTAATTTCTTTCTCGCAATCGGTTTGAACAGAAAACAAGAAAGTTGTATTGTAAGCCCATCGGCTTCATTATTAGAACATTACTACGGAATTTGAATTGTTTGAAATTTTGTAATCACACCCTTTAGCAGATTAAAAATATGCAAAATACTGCCGGTGAAGCTACTATTCTCAGGGTCCAGCAGCACGGGAGGTTGCTCATCCTCCGTATACCAATGATCCCGATCGATTTATGCGTTCATTTTTAGTGACTTTAGCCCCCAATGAATGATTCGTTGGCAATAGCAATAAACAACGCTCAAGGTCAGAGATAGGCGAGAAGAGAGAGGAACAGAGAGGGAGAAAACTGACATAGGGAGGGGCAAGTACAAGATGGACAGAGAAAAGGAGAAGTAGGAGGCAGAGGGAGGTAGGGGGGGATGGAAAGGGGAAGGAGGAGATGGATAGGGAGAGGGAGGAAAAGTAGATTAGGACGTATATCCATTTCTCATACATACTTAGCAGTTGCGAAGAACTGCGTGATTCGCTAGTTCAAATACAAAAGCCAGTTTTACAGAAACAAAATCGAAAGTAGTTCGCATCAAAGACGTCCTGCTAATGCAGGACGGTTGATAGGTCGGGAAGGAAATGTCAGGTTTACAAGAATAAACGTTACTCAAATTACTTGGGATGGTCTTATATACCTCTTCTTTCAGTTTTTGTGAGAAACTGTGTGTGTGTTAATGGTATCCCACAATTTAGCTGCTCACTTTGAGTACAACACTACAACACCGCTTTTGCATAATGATTTGATATTTATTTATTTCTTTATTTACTTATTTAAAAGATTCCTTGAGGCGATGCAAGTAAAAGCTTCTTGGTCATCGAAAGAGTGAGTACACGGGTTTGCAAAGTTCTGATCAGTAAAGTCATAAACTAAGAACTGAAGAATAAATAAAATACGAAAACAGAGTATACGAATAATTAATACATTGTAGAGGAACTGGTCTACAGAATAGCAATGTGTCACAAGAAAATTTTTCAACTTAAGTTTGAAGAATTTGAGTTTATCTCTCAAGATATTCAGTTCCGTTGGTTTACTAATTTAAATGTCTTCATTTAGTAATTATCATCACAAAACACTTCAGCGTAGTATACGCAGTAATCATCTGTTTTAAATCTGCTGAACCTCTTGAGACCATTAGGATCTTCAGTAATAAGAGTACGCTAATATTATCAGCTCCACAAGGAACGAAGCTTTAATCTCGTCGACATCGAGGTCGTTGGGGACGAATCACTAATACATTTTATTGAAGGTACTGGAAGGACATGGCTGCCTCTTTGGGGTTCAACCTTTTTTTTTGTCTGAATACGAGCCTAGGTGTTTTGTTATCTCCATCGATGTGTAAGCGTCTTGTTAGGATCAGAACGTTCTGCTTGATTACCTTCTGAATGCCTCACCTATACATCCATGTACGGAAGTGAACTGCACTGCTCATTTAAAGGGTGTGTTTTCAGTCTTTTTTTTTAAAGGAAAACATGAATTTTAACAAGAAGTGAAAACTTTTTTTGTGCAGAGTTCTGACCCTACACATTGTGGTACCAAATATTCCGATGTAGATAGCGCAGTACGTAGGAGTTTGTAGTTTATAGACAAGAAACCAAATCCATACAAGGTTTTGGAAAGGACGACATTTTAGAAGTAGTGGAGATTTCGATGATTGTTCAAACACTTGTTTCGAAAGTAGATTATATCCCGACAAAATCAAACACAATTTCAATAAGAAATTGCCACTTTCGGCCGTCAGCGGCAAGCTTCAAATCTATGATGTAAATAAGTTTAAAAATTAAAAGTGAAGCATGCATCGAAAAAGTTTGTAGATGAACAGTTCGTTTTGTATTATCTCGAAATAGGAGTGAGAATGTCACGGATATTGTATGCGAGTTCGGGTGGTAATCATTAAAACAAAGGCGTTTTTCGCTGCAGTGAAATCTCACGAAATTTCCAACACCAAATTTCTCCTCCGAACGAAAAAAACGGCTCTGAGCACTATGGGACTTAACGTCTGAGGTCATCAGTCGCCTAGAACTTAAAACTACTTAAACCTAACTAACCTGAGGACATCACACACATTCATGCCCGAGGTTCTCCGAACGGGAAAATAATTTATTAACGTCCACCTAGATAGGGTGAAATGGTCATCGTAATAAAATAAGAGAATCAGAGCTCGGACAGGAAGATTTAAGTCTTTGTTTTATGCAGCGTGCTGCTTGAGAGTGGACCGGTAGAGAAATAGTGGGTCGATGAACCAAGCACTTAATTGTGAATTGCAGAACAGTCATGTAGATGTAGATTGTGTGTAAAATTAAAACATGTAAAATACAGTAATGCCATGCCATGCCATGCCATAAGACGGATACTCTAGTGTGCTCCAACAATTGAGAAAACCACATTGTCAAAGAAAATTTTCGAAACAAGAATGCATGTTTGCATTCAGGTACACGTTTCTTGGTATTTGGAATATGGCAATGCCGCTAGAACGAAAGTAATATATCTCAGTTGTTAAAAAAAAACATGTTTCAGTGAAAAGGAACTACAATCCAACAGTTGTGTAGGTAGTGAACACCTGTCTTCGTGGTTGCGTATGGGAGGAACACATGGAGGGCAAATACCAAGGCCGGAACTGCGCATACCTCGCTGCCGCATCCCGGATGTCCCGCTTAAGAAACGGCATGCCTTGAGCCTTTTGCATGAATGTGTTGGCCTTCAGCCATCAGAAACGCTCGGACGCACTACAGTGGGTAGACTCGACGTCACTGTTTTCTCTCTATGTTGACCAGCAAGCCTAGATCCTATAGTGCGTTTCAGTTCCTTCTTCAATATCATTTTTGGTCAAATAATTGAGCTGAGCGCAAACAAGATTCCCTAGAAGTTACACAATTGATTCTTGTCCGAATTGTCATAGCCAAACGTAGAGTGGAAAATGAACAAACTGGATATAAAACCGACCAGCGTAAAGCCTAGTTTTGCAAAAATAATGTATAAATGATTGAAAGTATTCACAGTAATTAATAAAACTTAATTACTTACCTCAAGAAAAATGCGAGGGCGTGCTGATAAGTAGTGCCAAAAAATTTTTATGTGAAAACTCTTAAAACTGTTAAAACTTTTAAAATGAAACAAACGTTATTAAGATTCTACACTTTATTCTTCACGTCTACTTATTAGCAGGCCTCTGCCGTTAGAAAGCTCCGAATTGTAGCGTGTAACGTAACTATGTCGGTGCGTGAGAAACAGCGTGCTGTGATCGTGTTTCGAATTCAAAGGGTTCGTCCACACATGGAGCACCCTCTACTCCAGCATAGCATTGCTAGACGACATATGAGCGCTGCGACATCTGCAACAATCCGGGTATTGTGATCACTGTCATCAATCATACTACATACAGTTCCGATTTGGCCCCATCCGATTTTCATCGGTTTCCAGAACTTAAAGAACACTTCCATGACTTCACTTTGATAGTGATGAAGCGGTGCAAGCAGAGGTGAGGCTGTGGCTCTCTCAATGAAGTCAAACACTCCATAGTGACGTTATCAACAAACAGGTCTTTCGTTGGAAGAAATGTGTTTCTCATCAGGGTGACTGTGTTGAGAAATAAATGTAGACATGAAGAATAAAGATATAGAATGGTAATAAAGTGCATTTTATTTAAAAAGCGTTGAGAATCACATAAATATTCAGTGGCATTACTTTTCAGCACCCTCTCGTACTTATACGAATTTTAATAGCCGAATAAAGAATGAAAACTGGACAAATGGCCTATTAAATTGACCATCGTGTGGTCTAAGTTTGAAAATAAAAATTAATTACTTGAAAGTCATAAGGGTAAGTAAGGAAAACTTAGTGATCTAAGGGAAAATTGAAATTTTTCACGAACAACAGCTGGTGCGAGTGAAGTGCTAAAAAGGTCATCTCTTCAATAACTAGTTATTTGGAGCACAAACACTTGCGTTGGTGTGTTATTTAACTGGTAATAAAAAAATTTAAATAATAAACGGTTAAATGTTTTGGGAAATGATTTGTCTAGAAGTAGGAAATAAAATAGAGAGACGTATTTCACACTTTTTAATGATTCTCGCAGTGATGTACAGCAAATGAAGTGCCAACCGTGAATTTACAGTTCAAAGTTCCACGTAGACTCTTGGAATTTTGTTGAATAGTAGGCGGTATTTGTCTCTTGGATTATGTAGACCGTACGGTCTTATTTGCTGTACATGGTTTCGAGCGTCATTCAAAGGCGTGTCAGATGTTCCTCTAATCTATTTAATTTCTTACTTTTAGACAAGTCATTTCACAAGCAACTTGACCTTTTCTAAAAATTATTGTGTATACACAGCTGCCGACTTCTGAGAGAAATTTTTTTCTTTCTTTATACTTCTGCATCTGAGTACATCTATACTTCGCAGGCAACGTTACGGTGTGTGGAGTAAGGTATTTCTGGTAGCACTGTAAGTTCTTCCCTTTCCCGTTCCACTCACGAAGCGTGAATTGAAAGAAGGCTGTCGGTAAACCTTGATATAAGCTCTAATTTCTCTGATTTTTCAGTCGTCGCCATTTAAATAGATGTGCATGGAAGGAAGCAAACTGTTGTCTGACTCTTATTGGAACATAGCTCTCGGAATCTGGACGCTAAGCGTCTCCTGATGCACAACGCCTCTCTTGTGACATCTTCCATTGGAGTTGAGGGCATATCGGTAACACTCTTGTGGTTATTGAATGAACCTATCACAAAACATGCCGTTCCAGTTTCTTCTATCAATTCTAACCGGCGAACGTCTCAGACTGACGAGCAAAAGTCAAAACTTGGCCAAAAGAATTTATTGGAAGATACTTATTTGACTGACGAATTCAATTTCCATATGATTCTCCGGAAAATTTTCTGCCTGGTTTATGCTTTTCGTACAACTTTTTTCCGTGTAGCTTCCACTTTAATTTGCTCCGCACAGATACTGCTAGATATTTAACGGTTGTTGCGTTTCCAATGGTTACTCATCAATAGTGTAATCGAACCGTAATAGGTTTTTCCACACAATTATAAGTAATATGTTACATTTATTTACATTGAGCGTCACTACCAATCCTAGCACTAAGAATCTATCCTCTACGGGCTTTCCTACATTTCTCTACAGTGTTCTGGGGTTGCAACTTTCCTATGTACAACACCATCAACCACGAACATCCACACTGAGTTTAAGACGTTATCACCCATGTGATATATATATATATATATATATATATATATATATATATTAGTGAACAGTAACAGCCGTATAATACTCTCTAGGGATACTCCCGAACTTACATTTACATCATTACTTAGCCTGTGGCCGGCCGGAGTGGCCGTGCGGTTTTGGCGCTGCAGTCTGGAACTGAGCGACCGCTACGGTCGCAGGTTCGAATCCTGCCTCGGGCATGGATGTGTGTGATGTCCTTAGGTTAGTTAGGTTTAATTAGCTCTAAGTTCTAGGCGACTGATGACCTCAGAAGTTAAGTCGCATAGTGCTCAGAACCATTTGAACCATTGAACTTAGCCTGTGATCGCGTTTCTAGTAAAACCATAACAAAACAAAACAATAATTTACATATTTACGCAAACGTGGAGTATAAGCCAATATAAGTATTTGTGACAGGTTAGAACAGTGTACCGGACCGAGGTTCGAACCCAACACCACGCATTTGACAGGCAGTGCAGTTACTCTGTCTGTTACATTTTTTTTTCTGCCGAGTAGACGCTGCAGTGAACATGTATGAGTAGTTAAACGTATGCGCAGCACCGGGACTATAATCCAAATCTCTTCATTTTAATAACACAGCCCTTACTATCGCGCTGTCTGTTGATTGCTGCGTATATCCGGGTGAAGATTAAATGCGTAACCCCTATACAATCCCTGAGACTGCGGCTAAGTTAAATTGTCGCATCAGCCCTTCTCTCAGCGATGCTAGTGTGTTTCATCTTGGCAGAGCCTCTCAGGAATGTAGGAGTGGCAAATTGAAGCATTACAGTCAGTGCGCAACGAGTGCTTGGGTAACGCGGCTGGTAACGCAGTGGCATCAAAAGACAAGGATTCAGATTGGATTCCCGGATATGGAACACAGTTTTAACTTGGAAGAAGCGCTCGATTTATACTACTGTTCGTGTGCACGGAAGTACAACGAGTAAAACATGGAAGATGACTGATTTTCAGTAGACATTGGATCTAGAGTGAGATGAACATACAGATACATATTCAGAGCAATTAAAAATATACCATATGCTCAGAATCACTATGTGATGAACCTTTACAGCTAGTTGTATAAATAGAACAACATAGAATAGCTCTGGCCGCGGTGGTCTAGTGGTTCTGGCGCTGCAGTCCGGAACCGCGGGACTGCTACGGTCGCAGGTTCGAATCCTGCCTCGCGCATGGGTGTGTGTGATGTCCTTAGGTTAGTTAGGTTTAAGTAGTTCTAAGTTCTAGGGGCCTTATGACCTAAGATGTTGGGTCCCATAGTGCTCAGAGCCATTTGAGCCATAGAATAGCTCTCTTAGGAATGGAAATCTTAACAGTTTCTGTCATATTCCAAAGATAAAGAGTATCTGCCTTTCAGGATCCCCGAACCTGATGACAAAATATCAGGCATGTTCATTAGACAACATACCAGGTGTAGTAATAGAATAATGTTCTATGATTGTTTCGAAAGAACGTGACGCCTGGTCACTAAAAGTGTCTTACATAGCGGCCATTGTTTCATGTTCCGGCATTGTTTCCTGTTTCAGCAAATGGAATCCTCGTTCTTTGAAGAATTCTCCTAATGGGGCCAATAGTTCGCTGAAACGCTGTACAACTGGTCTCTTGCTCAAATATCGTTGCTAGTTATGAAGCAGTAGATCTCCACATTCACAGTCTGTTTCATTAACCTATGTTTCAAACAAACACCGTTCTACAGGCTGTATATTATTTTGTTTACAATTTTCACCGCAAACGTCCTAATTTCATTCATGTTGAGAAACTTCCTAAACAGAGCTTTCTCGTGAAAGATACAATAATATGAATGGAACTGGATGAAGTTTTCATCTTTTATGTTCTTTTTACATAGAATGCATCTTGTCTCGTAGAGTGCCTCTTAAGAAAAAAGACTTATAAAAAGTTTTTCTTTAGATGTGAAATCATTAAAAATAATCTTGAAGGAATGAATAACTTAGCAGTATTGGTTATGTCTGTAGATTGGTCGAGTTGAAGTAAAGAACAACTGTACTCATTCGAATCACTTCACAGTTGTGGAGAAACGTCAGTACTCATAACGTCAAATCGTCTCATCACGGTGTTGGCTGAAAGCTGTATATGTTTTACAACAGAAATTACCTCTCAGCTTTATTTTTAGAATGTTCGAACAGGGCGTCTTTAGCTACTGTAAACACTTTTTTAATGATCTGACCATTCTCATACGATTTCTTCTTTGAAGTGATTACCCTGGCGGCGCAGTTATGATGCTTCAGTAGCAGCTTTACTTATTCATGTATTACGCAAAGTGTTAATGTTTCATCTGATTAATTATTAACTGTGATGGTAAATTTGAAATCTCTTCCTTTACGACAATTTTGTTATTGTAGCTGTGCGAACTTTGGAAATTCGTGGAACGTGATAATGGATAAGAAATGTCGGAAAAAAGGACTGCATTTCAACAAGTTTTTCAAGTACGCGGAGAAAATTGCCAGTAGTCAGAAAAGAAGACGAAATCATTGGCCTGAATTTGATTGTGTCTGATGTAACGAGAGAAACTGTTTTAACACACTGCAGACGGATCCATAATTTACTCGTCTTCCGAGTGGTTTTCGTTACGGCAGGATCCCGAAATAATTCGGGTTTTCCACACATAGTCTGTAGATGCCATGCGCTGTGCTATATTTTAGCTGCTTCATCTGTTCAGGTTTTTACACCAGTAGGCAATATATCAAACTCGTTTTCTGGTATTTTTCACTTATTTAGCATTCTGATTACATGTATTGCAAATACGTACAATTTTCGTCTTCAAGTTCCTCCTGCTTTTAGAGATGGCCCTATTCAGAAAAAGGGAGGAAATGAACGAATTTGAAATATTTTCGGAGGTTTTCGAAGGTGATTGTTCAGGTGTTACCAGTGTGCGCGAAGATACGGTTGACTGTACGAGTGAATGGTTTTATGATTATGAGGATGAGTTCACTCACAGTGACGTCATTAGACCTATACAGAAGCGCAAAGTTGCAGTGTTTTCAAGTGATTCCTTCACTAGCGATGAAGGTTATTCTGTTCTTGTGAATCATTTGTTTTGGCAAAATATTAACATAGATATACATTTCTGGAACAGAAAATTCGATGGGTGGATTGAAAGTAAGTAATATTTTCCTGGACTGTTAATCTCAGCAAGTGACCAACTCCAAGTGAAACATAGAGCAATTATATCGGAAGACAAGTAAGCGGCGTCCGCACTTACGAGACTATAGACCAACAACTTCGGAGTGCCGCAGAGGCTTTCACACGAGAACTCACGCATTCCAGGCGCACGCGCAAGCTATACTCTCGCTTTTTTCCCGCGCTGTGCCGCGTCCGCGTGGCGGAGAAAGTGGAAGCCGGCGTGCTGACCTTTTGCTGTGCCCCCTCCCACGAGATGCGCTCTTGTCTTGGCCAGTGCCCTTTGCTAAGCCCACTCGTCCTTCAGAAACTCTTTCTTACCATCCGCCGCAAACTCTTCATCCGTGATGTAGAAACGGAAAATTATTAAGGTGACATATAATAATAAAGGTGAGCAACTTCTGTCACTTTCCTAGAAAAAAACTCTGTGGCATTACTTTACGAAACTTGTTTGACAGGGAAAATTGAAAATTTCTGTGCCTACATCTACTTCCACATACAAGGGTTCGACAAAAATATGCAAATATAGCGAGAAATGCATGCTTCAACGTAAACCCAAATACTGGCCTAGTCTTCTGGTTGCGCTGTTGTATTTGACCACGGACAGCACCTGTTTATGGTCCTCAATACTTTGACAGTATACGTCGTAGTCAGAACAGTTTGCTGTGAAGCTGTGATTGCATTATGACGGACCTCAGTGCATTCGAACGTGGGCAGATTGTTTGGGCTCGTATGGTGTGTGCTTCAGTAACCAAGGGAGCTGAAGTGTTCGGTTTTTCAAGAGGCACCATATCGAAGATCTATACAACGTACAGGGAAAATCGAAAAACATGATCTGCTAAGGCACAACGTGGACAAAAGTGTGTGTTGAGTGATCGTGAAAGACGAAAAATAAGGGGACGACAGCTGCAAAAGTCGCAGCAGAACTGAATGTCGCTCACGCGAACTCTGTCAGCACCATGAACAATACGAACGGAGCTCCAAAGCAGTAAATTACCATAGAGAAATGGAGGAACGCCATTTCGTCGAATGAGCCTTGTTTTGGACTATTTCCAATCTCTGGCCGAGGTTACGCCCGAAGAGTGAATGATGGCGGGGAAGGATGGTATGATTCCTTTGAAAACTAGACGGGACCTGTATTTATCCATTCCGAGACGAGTGGAAGCTACTCTGAACGGATCTCCTATACCGTATTGCGCATTTTATAAATTGAGTTTCGGGTGTTTCCATATTTTTTTCCAACCCCAGTGCTTTTAAATATATACTCGACTGTCCACTCCACAGTCCATGGCAGAGGATTTATTGTGCCAATATTATAGATTTTATTTCCAATTCCCTTGGGGTATTGAGCAAGAAAAATGACAGTGTATCTGCGTCTGCACCTGCCATAATCTCTCTTAATCTTATTCTCATCACACTCATGATTAGAGGAGCATTTCGGTTACACTTTCATATGGGCTAAACCCACGTATTACAATCCTACCACCGCGTCTCTGAATTCATTGAATGTCCGTTGTCATACATACTTGATCAGCACTCCAAATTCAACAAGACTCTCGAACTGGGCTCGCTCGCATCTTGTATGCGATTTCCTTTACAGATGCATTGCACTCCAACCAATGAAAGCCTTTCCTTCGCCTTGCCGAACACTGATTTTACGTGATCGTCCAATGTCATATCGTTTCACAAACTGCGACATTGTCGCAAATAAAACAGTGACTCGTGTATATAATAAGTTTCCTTTAATTTACGTCTAGGGTCACAAACTTTTTGTTAACAGACTACCGGTTTCGGCCTATAATGACCATCATCAGATCTGTTTTATAAGAACAAAGTCCTAATGAACTGCAGCCACTATGGCTGCAGTACATTAGGACTTTGTTTTTATAAAACAGATCTGATGGTGGTCATTACAGACCGAAACCGATAATCTGTTAACAAAAAGTTTGTGACCATAGACGTAAATTAAAGGAAACTTACTTATATGATGTGACGTGCTCATAACGTTCGCTACAAATATAGTAATGCGAAACTATTCGGTTCTTCCTGTTTGATATAAAAATTATCTTTCTGAATTCCTTATGATTGACCAACGACGATACTTTTCTGTACACGACAGCGTCAACAGTGAATAGTCGTATAGTGCTCTTGAACCTACCTGATAAATTATATATTGAGAACATTAAAGGCCCTATTATGCTTCCTTGGGGCACATTGTTACTCTGTATATTTCTGATTCCGTTTCAGTTAGTTCATTCTACATTGTTGTACAACATTAGAAAACACACATGTAACTGCTGATGCACACTTGTTGTCAAGTGTTATTACCATGTCTAAAATGTCTGTCAACAATAGACCTACGTAAATCTTGTAATTTACAGAAATTCCACTTCTGTATTATTTATAAAAACTACGTAAGCACGAACACACACAATGGTCATGTCAGTATTATTACTATATCTAAAATATTTGCAATATTGTTCTATAAAACACACGTTAGTTGCAATATATATATATATATATATATATATATATATATATATATATATATATATATATAGGGTGTTACAAAAAGGTACGGCCAAACTTTCAGGAAACATTCCTCACACACAAAGAAAGAAAATATGTTATGTGGACATGTGTCGGGAAACGCTTACTTTCCATGTTAGAGCTCATTTTATTACTTCTCTTCAAATCACATTAATCATGGAATGGAAACACACAGCAACAGAACGCACCACCGTGACCCCAAACACTTTGTTACAGGAAATGTTCAAAATGTCCTCCGTTAGCGAGGATACATGCATTCACCCTCCGTTGCAAAGAACTCTGATGCGTTGATGCAGCCCTGGAGAATGGCGTATTGTATCACAGCCGTCCGCAATACGAGCACGAAGAGTCTCTACATTTGGTACCGGGGTTGCGTAGACAAGAGCTTTCAAATACCCCATAAATGAAAGTCAAGAGGGTTGAGGTCAGGAGAGCGTGGAGGCCATGGAATTGGTCCGCCTCTACCAATCTATCGGTCACCGAATCAGTTGTTGAGAAGCGTACGAACACTTCGACTCAAATGTGCAGGAGCTCCATCGTGCATGAACCACATGTTGGTCGTACTAGTAAAGGCACATGTTCTAGCAGCACACGCAGAGTATCCCGTATGAAATCATGATAACGTGCTCCATTGAGCGTAGGTGGAAGAACATGGGGCCCAATCAAGACATCACCAACAATGTCTGCCAAAACGTTCACAGAAAATCTGTGTTGATGACGTGATTGCACAATTGTGTGCGGATTCTCGTCAGCCCACACATGTTGATTATGAAAATTTACGGTTTCATCACGTTGGAATGAAGCCTCATCCGTAAAGAGAACATTTGCACTGAAATGAGGATTGACACATTGTTGGATGAACCATTCGCAGAAGTGTACCCGTGGAGGCCAATCAGCTGCTGATAGTGCCTGCACACGCTGTACATGGTACCGAAAGAACTGGTTCTCCCGTAGCACTCTCCATACAGTGACGTGGTCAACGTTACCTTGTACAGCAGCAACTTCTTTGACGCTGACATTAGGGTTATCGTCAACTACACGAAGAATTGCCTCGTCCATTGCAGGTGTCCTCGTCGTTCTAGGTCTTCCCCAGTCGCGAGTCATAGGCTGGAATGTTCCGTGCTCCCTAAGACGACGATCAATTGCTTCGAACGTCTTCCTGTCGGGACGCCTTCGTTCTGGAAATCTGTCTCGATACAAACGTACCGCGCCACGGCTATTGCCCCGTGCTAATCCATACATCAAATGGGCATCTGCCAACTCCGCATTTATAAACATTGCACTGCCTGCAAAACCACATTTGTGATGAACACTAACCTGTTGGTGCTACGTACTGATGTGCTTGATGCTAGTACTGTAGAGCAATGAGTCGGATGTCAACACAAGCACCGAAGTCAACATTACCTTCCTTCAATTGGGCCAACTGGTGGTGAATCGAGGAAGTACAGTACATACTGACGAAACTAAAATGAGCTCTAACATGGAAATTAAGCGTTTCCGGACACATGTCAACATAACATCTTTTCTTTATTTGTGTGTGAGGAATGTTTCCTGAAAGTTGGGCCGTACCTTTTTGTAACACCCTGTATAGATAGTTTAAAACAGGGACGCTTTTAATTGAATAAGAAATTATAGAGACACAAGAAAAATAAAGAAAAAATAAAGAGCTTATTTCAACATTTACTATGGAAATTAATAAAGCTCAAGGAAATAATGCATGATGCAAGTGGCACTGAATGATATGTAAAAAGTTTGTTCAATTTGATCAAATACAAAATACAAGCATTTATTTTATATAATTGTAGATTAGTTAAGTTACTGATTTTAGAGATATCTAACAACAAATAGCAGTGGTAAATTATAGAATACCATGGAGAATAGTAATATTACACAAAGTGAATGTACCAGAAAAACTGGATGATGCATATTTCACGGAATTTCACTTTTTGAAATGCTATAATTGTCTTCCATTACGATGTAGAAGTTTGAAATTTGCCTCAAAGGGCCCTTGGGCTCGGTGGCGCTTCAAACTGCAAGCTGTCGATACTTGCTAAAAAAGGGCCGGAGCTCAGAAGTTCATGTGAGATGTAATGTTGGTTAATGATGTCAGGTGGATACCAAATTCCACCACAATTCTGCCCAATGCCACTGTGGACTTGCCACACGATTGGAAGGCCGTCACACCTCCTCTTACCTTCATTTCACCCCTTCTTTTGATGCCTCTGCCATGGAGCAACGCCCAGCATAGAAATCACGCGGTTTGCTTCTGAATGGCCGAGGAACACATTTCAGACACACCGCCGCTCATAAAAGACACGAAAAGGCCTTAGGGGTGGCATAAAAGGTGTAAATGAAATCACGCCTTTCGTTGGGGTATTGACTTTCCACAGTTCGCGGTCGGAAACTACAGTTTGCAGGGTGATGAACGACAGGACCACCTTCTTGACAGCCTCTGACTCTGTTGACACCCCTCGACGAATCAACCCTTCTCTAAGGACATCGTGGTCCAGCAACTTCGTCGAACGTGACTGCAACTCTTTGGAGTAGAGTGCAACCGTAGTCTTTGCTCTGGCGAACAGGGTGGAACCACTAGAGACCATTCAAAATCATTCGACGAAATTTTAACGTAATCTGAATCAGCAAAGGGTCCTTAAGCTTTTTCAGACCTCCTCTTTAGCACGCTCCTGTGGTGTGTTTAGGGAGGGGTGCAACGTTGACATACGCCAGCAAAGTGTCCTTAAGCTTTTTCAGACCTCCTCTTTAGCACGCTCCTGCGGTGTGTTTATGGAGGGGCGCAACAGCGACATACGCGAGAATAAAACGGTGAAGGGTGCCTCTAAGACCTTCCAGTTCGGCTACATCCTCAGTGCGACCCACACAATTTTCTTGAATACTTTAAATAGCTACCTGCACAAAGACAAACTGTGACGAGAATCCTAGGCACTTGCATGCAGGCTTCGGTGCTGCTCTTGTGCCTGTTAGTAGGCATGTAGAATCAGATGAGTCTCAATGAGTTGCCTGCCTGGTCATCTGGCCCTGGTATCTTACTGAACGGAGCAGAATTGTGTTCACTGACGAGTACCGTTTCGAAGCAAGCCGTGATGATCAGCGAAGTCGCGTCTGGAGACGCCACGGACAGCGGTGGGATACCAACCTGACTGTCACCCACCATATGACCCAACAATCAGTAGTGAAGTGATGGTCTGGGGTGTAATTTCATTTCATAACAGGACTCCTTCGGTTGTCATCCGCGGTATCCTTGCAGCACAGTGGTACGTCGACGATATGCTACCACACGTTTGGTTGTCCTTCATCGCAAGCCATCCTGGGCTTACATTTCAGATTCGCCGTTTTCGGGATACTCGGCCAAATGTTCTGCGAAATAAAAATCTCCCCTTTGTCAGAATCGTTTATCTCAATGGATTTTCTATTTCCAGTCCATATCTTCGCTAGGGTGATACCCTGTCCATGTCTGTTCCGCTTACATATTTTTGTTACGCGTCACTTACCCGCAACACCACCAGGCGACATCCAACGTCACGGTGGGCAATCGTCATAATGTTTTGGCTTATCAGTGTACATACATACTGTTACGCGGCAAAATTAGTAAGGAAACGTGAGAGTATTTTTTCTAAGTTCGAACAGCCGACATTGCTCACTCACATGGCAGTGTCACCAGCCTCCAGCCGGGAAGTGCTAAACATTTCAACACCGTAATGGGTCAGGAAGACAGCCATTTCGATACTCTTAAGAGAGACTGTTAGCAAGTCGGCAGAAAACAGTTACAACAGTGCATACCAAACCGCTCTCGTTACTACCGTAAAATTGCGTAAGAGACACTAGGTAGGTCGCAACAACAAATAGCGGGAGTCTGACTGAGCAGCAAAGAACCTGTAACAGATTCGGTAATTAAACATAGCGGAACTGAAGACTGATGGGGACTTGACAAGAGTAGAATCAATCCGGTCATTACGAATGACATAGTAGAGCAGAGAATCGCCCCGGTGACATAAATACTTCACCCGCACTAGCTTCCGGCACTCGATCAGTGGGATCAATGGAATTCATGTTGTGGTTATGGTATGGTTACATGCAGTGCATGCATGCACGTCTGAAGGAAAATTGCATCGTAAATCGGAATAACACAGACACTGCAATATCGTATTTATCTGCTGACAGCGGGCAAGCGATTTTCAATTAAAATGTCTCCCCTATATGTGATTATACATGATGGGTGTAGGAGCACCAGTTGTAGACACATGTTTGACGTCATATGGAAGTTTGAGTCTGACTCGGATAGCCTAACAGAAAGGTGAGCGCTCGCGATAAGCCCCAAATCCGGGTTCAAGTTCCACTTCGGCAGAAATTTTCATTGTCGTCATTTCATTATACAGCTGATGGCTGTCTCTATTCAAAACTGAGAATACAGTTCATGTATTTCATAACGGCTGCTGTGCCTAGAGTGCCTGTTCCTTCAGACATGCATGCATGCACTGCATGTTCCCAAACCATAGCCATAGAACCGAGTGCGAACGACGTGAATTCAATCAGTCCTACTGGTCGAGTGTTGGAAGCTAGTGGTGGTGGAGCATTTGTGTCGCTGTAATTCGCTATAACAGTGGCAGTGCAATATCATATGCCATGTAATTGTTTTATTTTTGCAACTGTGACTTTTGAGTTATTGTCGAAAGTAATACTAGTTGATTCATGTAAAAGAGGGAGAGGTAAAATGCACTAACATGGAACAGACAGGGGCAGATAGGGCTAACTAGGCGATATACACTCTTACGGAGCAAATTTCTAAATTTTTTTACGATAATGAACAGCTGAAAACACTTATATAACAGGTAATCCAACAAGTACAATCTTTATTGACAGAATAACGGCCTTAATCCGGTTTGTGTGAGACTAAAACAGCAGTAAGCGCTCCTTCATCATTCATTGATCCTTCAGCTGCAAATCTAATAACTCTCTTCTCCAGGAAACAACAGAGGGCGATATTGTGTTTATAGACAATGTATTAGCCATGTCCGCGTTAAGTAGCTAGCCAAATGGATCATGGTTGCGGATGGCAAGTTACACATTACTGCCGAGGCAAAAGCCTGTATCTTGCGTAATAAATTGCTTAATAAAGTGTCCACATTTCGTGAGATAGTAGAGAGTTTGCATCAGAGGTATGGAAAACAGAACAGTAAATGGCTTTCTAGGGAGAAACTCAATAGTTTAACACAGAAGGCAAGTGGAACATTAGAATAATTTTCTTGCAGAATACGCAATATTAATGCACAGAGTTATGAGCTTGTGCAAAAGGCAGATGCGGATAGAGTCTTGCTCAGAGAAGCGTAAAATAGAGCATTGGAAGTGTTTGTCAGAGGATTCCACGCAGATTTTGTGTGACACATTTCGCATTTCTCGGCATTTACAAAAAGACGATAGCGCAACTTGAACACATAATGAATCAAAAATATTCATATCTGGTAAAGAATATTACCGTTGTGGTCAGCATTGGCATTTAAAGACACAGTGTCGCCATCTACAATGTTATAATTGCCAACATTACGGGAATAAGACTCGGGATTGTGAATCTAGGAAACAGGGCAAGTGGAAAGCAAAAATGAAACAGTTAAAAGACAATGGAAACGTTCCTTCTGTCGGGAAGCGTTCCTTGTAAATTTCAGTACTGTAAAAACATGCACCGAGACAGATCGTTGATTGACAGCTTGGATGAATAAGGAGTCTAAGTTTTTAATAGGTACTGGAGCACATGTATCGTTTGGGCCTCTGGACCTCATGGACAAGAAGAGACTGAAAACACCAGGGCAAGGATTGCCTGCAATAGGAGATAACAAAATAGATTCAGTGTGGTCAACACTAGACTAGAAAACACATGGTTTCAGGAGCAAATGGAAGTGTTTCCAACTGTGGAACAAAGATTTTATGCAATACTCAGCTTAGGCCTTCTGGTTAGGCATCATGCTAAATTCGAGCTTCGACAACAAACAGTTGAACTCAATGGGGATTTATTTCTCATTGGTGCAACAGTTGTGAATGTTTCTGTGTCACAAGGCACACCCACTGCTAAGGTGGTGCCAACTAAACTGTGTGCAAGTGTATTAAATGTTTTTTCGCATGATACAGAACCAAAAGGTTCAGGAAAGTTAATCTGGGTTGTAATAGATGTCGATGCTCCACAACAAGCTTTATGTTTAATAGAACTGTCAAGTAATGACATATTGGATGAACAGCATTGTCTTATACGAAGAAGTATACCACGAGCTATGTAAGTATGTGGTTGACATCTGAGGTCATCAGTCCCCTAGAACTTAGAACTACTTAAACCTAACTAACCTAAGAACATCACACACATCCATGCCCGAGGCAGGATTCGAACCTGCGACCGTAGCGTTCGCGCAGTTCCAGACTAAAGCGCCTAGAACCGCTCGGCCACCCCGGTCGGCCAAAGAAGACCTTATAGAGTACAGTGATGGTACTTGGTCAGCAAGTATAGTAATTACGCTGAAAAAGTCACCTGATGGAGGAAGAAAAGATAGACTGTGTTCTGATTATAGGTTTCTAAACGGATGTACAATAACAAATGCATGTAAAACTCTAAATGTAACTGAAACTTCGGGAATGTAAAGTGTTTTCTTGACAGATTCAAGGGGTGGTTGTTACCAGATTGAAGCGTGTCCAGGAGATAGTTCGAATACAGCTTTTGCAACATCATCCAATCGCTACCAGTACCGCGGAATGTCTTTCGGGTTAAAAAAAATCACTTAAAACATTTCAGCACTTGTTAGATGGATTGCTTAGAGGGTTTAAACCGAAATAATGCATGGCCTATTTCATTGACATCATCTTCTTTTTGGAAGATCTGGATCAACATGCAGAGAGCCAGACTGAAAACATCTCACCTCACGCTAAGCATTGATAACACTTATTTTGCTGAGCCACAAGTTATTTACCTTTGGCATATTATCAGTCAAAATAAAGTGAGGACAGTTCCATGTCTCACTTTAGCTGTAATGTTTTTTTCAGTTTTATGGACTGATAAGCAATTGTAAGCATATCTTGGATTGGCTAGTTATTACTGAAAATTTGACAAAAGCTTTGTAGTAGTAATTACACAACCATTGACTAGATTATTGTAAAAATTTGTTACATTTCAATGGACAACAGAATGTCAGGCAGCATTTCAAATAAATACAAAGAATACAGCTTTGCGGGTCATTTTAAGTCAGACTATCGATGGACGAGGTGATCTGTTAGCCTACGCATCCCACCAGCTGATCGTCGGTAAAGCAGATGCTAGACAGATTCATTGGAAGAATCCTAAGGAAATGCAATCTGAAAACAAAGGAAGTAGGTTACAGTACGCTTGTTCGCCCACTGCTTGAATACTGCTCAGCAGTGTGGGATCCCTACCAGATAGGGTTGATAGAAGATATAGAGAAGATCCAACGGAGAGCAGCGCGCTTCGTTACAGGATCATTTAGTAATCGCGAAAGCGTTACGGAGATGATAGATAAACTCCAGTGGAAGACTCTGCAGGAGAGACGCTCAGTAGCTCGGTACGGGCTTTTGTCAAAGTTTCGAGAACATACCTTCACCGAAGAGTCAAGCAGTATATTGCTCCCTCCTACGTATATCTCGCGAAGAGACCATAAGGATAAAATCAGAGAGATTAGAGCCCACACAGAGGCATACCCACAATCCTTCTTTCCACGAACTATACGAGACTGGAATAGAAGGGAGAACCGATAGAGGCACTCAAGGTACCCTCCGCCACACACCGTCAGGTGGCTTGCGGAGTATGGATGTAGATGTAGATGGCTGAGTGCAAATGTTCTACAACAGGAAAGGAAATATTGCCTTTGATATAAAATATTCCGCATTTCCGTAGCTACTTATATAACTGTAGATTTAAAGTTGTTACAGATCATACTTCCCTGAAGTGGTTCTTAGGACTAAAAGACCATTCAAGTTGACTAAAAAAAATGGGTACTGAAACTGAGTGACTTTCAATATCAAGTAGTTTATAAGCCTGGTGCCAAGCACACAACGCGGATACGCTCTGTAGGAAAACTACAGTGTTGCACTTATCAGGAGTGAATATAGTAGATGAGAAAAAGGCATAAGCAGTGGATGCAGAGTGTCAAGTGTACAGTAACAACCACAATTCCTTATACAAGACTGTGTACTCTGTAAGAGAACCAAATACAGAGCTCACATCAGTGTACATTCATCAGTACAAATCAAAGTGTTACGACAAACGACAAGTACATGACCATATACTATCAGGACATGGGGGTAGCAGAGCTGCTCATAGGTGAGCCGCTGAGAGATTTTGGTGGAGAAAACGACAGGGTGATGTGGAGTAATACACAGATCAAAAAACGTTTTCTATCATAAGGGTTCCCAGGATTCCTGAAGATATACGTTGACTGTGGATACCGTATCACAGACACAGTCCCTTTGACTGTTCAGAGATGTCACAAAACCCGCCCAAAGATGTAAACAACCATGCATGAGCCTATTAGACGGAGTGGGTTGTACAGTCAATCAGTTCCAGTCCCTCCACCAGGAAGGAGGTACACAGCTCGTGTTGTCTCTAGTTCAGCCATGCCTAGACTGTCAATACCGAGGTTCGATCGCGTCCGCATTGTTACTTTGTGCCAGGAAGGGCTCTCAACAAGTGAAGTGTCCAGGCGCCTCGTAGTGAACCAAAGCGATGTTGTTCGGACATGTAGGAGATACAGAGAGGCAGGAACTGTCGATGACATGCCTCGCTCAGGTCGCCCAAGTGCGACTACTCCAGTGGATGACCACTACCTACGGATTATGGCTCGGAGGAACCCTGACAGCAACGCCACCATGTTCAATAATGCTTTTCGTGCAGCTACAGGACGTCGGGTTACGACTCAAACTGTGCGCAATAGGCTGCACGATATGCAACTTCACTCCCGACGTCCATGGCGAAATCCATCTTTGCAACCATGACACCATGCAATTGGGTCCAACAACATGCCGAATAGACCGCTCAGGATTGGCGTCACGTTCTCTTCAACAATGAGTGTCGCATTTGCCTTCAACCAGACAATCGTCGGAGACCGGCAACCCGGTCTGGCTGAACGTGTTAAACACACTTTCCAGCGAGTGCAGCAAGGTGGAGGTTCACTGCTGGTTTGGGGTGGCATTATGTGGGGTCGACGTATGCCGCTGGTGGTCATGGAAGGCGCCGTAACAACTGTACGACACGTGAATGCCATCCTCCGACCGATACTGCAACCATATTGGCAGCGTACTGGCGAGGCATTCGTCTTCATGGACGACAATTCGCAACCCCTTCGTGCACATCTTGTGGATGACTTCCTTCAGGATAACGACATCGTTCGACTACAGTGGCCAGCATATTCTCCAGACATGAACCCTATCGAACATACCTGGGAGAGATTGAAAAGGGTTGTTTATGGAGGACGTGACCCACCAACCACTCTGAGGGATCTACGCCGAATCGCCGTTGAGGAGTGGAACAATCTGGACCAACAGTGCCTTGACGCACTTGCGGATAGTTTGCCACGACGAATACAGGCATGCCTCAATGCAAGAGGACGTGCTACTGGGTATTAGAGGTACTGGTGTGTACAGCAATCTGGACCACCAACTCTGAAGGTCTCACTGTATGGTGGTACAACGTGCAATGTGTGGCTTTCATGAGCAATAAAAAGAGCGGAAATGATGTTTATGTTGATTTCTATTCCAATTTTCTGTACAGGTTCCGGAACTCTCGGAACCAAGATGATACAAAACTTTTTTGATGTGTGTGTGCGGAAAATTGCATGTGATCAACAGAAGGATTGGAGTCACCAAAAGATACAAAAATGGTTCAAATGGCTCTGAGCCCTATTGGACTTAACATCTGAGGTCATCAGTCCCCTAGACCTTAGAACTACTTAAACATAACCAACCTAAGGACATCACACACATCCATGCCCGAGGCAGGATTCGAACCTGCGACCGTAGCGGTCGCGCGGTTCCAGACTGAAGCGCCTATAACCGCTCGGCCAAACTGGCCGGTCCCAAAAGATACAACTTCAGAGATTGCCATGATCACAGAAAACTTTTCAAATGATAATAATTGCCATATTAGGAAAATTAAATACGAGTTTAGTGAGTAATGAGTGTGTACTGAAAATGATTGTCCATTTCTTGTTGTGATAGAAATATCAGACGAGAAAGCGAGCACTGTAGTTCAAGCCTTGGCTAACAGTTGGTTACTGATTTGGTGTAACAAAAACTATAATCACAGATCAAGGACCTAATTTTGTATCTGATCTGATGAAACAATTATGTCTCCTATTGAGGGTAAAGAAAATGCAGGCTAGACCTTTCCACCCACAAGCTAATTGATGTACAGATTGAATCCACCACACCATAGCGACGATTTCAAGTCACTAAGTGAATAGTTACATTTAGATTGGGATGTCTACTTAGGCTATGTGGTGAGAGTGTACAACTCAAAAATCAACACAGGAACAGGTCTTTCACCGTACGAAGTGGTGTATGGGTGAAAGATGCTGTAACCTTTCGATTTAGTGCAGTTAGAGATAGGAACCCAGGGCAATCATGTGCAGCAATTCGAAAAGATGTTCAAAGAAGTGAAACGTGAAATCACAAAGGCACTGGGGCATCCAGAGAGTTTTCGAGTAGATTAACTCAGTACAGAGTAGGACAATGGGTTCTACTAGAAAATTTGTATAGCCCAAAGGGTAAAATTTTGGAATTCTTTACGAAGTTGCAAGGACTGTACGAGGTAGTGGAAATGACTTCACCAGTCAATGTCAAGTTGCAATTACCGACGAGATCATCGACTGTACATGTTATACGAGTTAAACGTTTTAAGGGTACAGTTGATACGTTGCCGCAAATAACTGTACTGTTACTATAAAGAAGAAATAACCACATGGTACGAAAGTAATACAAGATGTACATTATCAGCTTAGGTCTAGGGATAAATGGTAAAATAGCAGTGTGTTACCTTTAGTTTTGTGTTGGGTTACGTAGATCAATATTATGTTTCTTAGTTTGCTAATTGGTTTTCTGTGAGATACCCTTTTTTCCTGAAGAGGGAGGAGGTTAATGGTAATTTCTTTCTGCTAGGTGGTGCTGAAGATGATGTTGCAATATAGTATCACGAGTATAATTTTCTAGTATATGTGTGAAGTAGAGGTGATTAAAATCCAGCCGTTGGAAAATGGAATATTGTTCTCGTGAAAAACAGGAACACTTCTTACGAACCACAAGTGTTCGTTAAAATTAACGTTTGACGTCTGGGAGGTAAGAAATGTAATTTGAGGTTTATATAATATGTTCATAAATGTATCTACAGAGGCAGATAAAGGGGAAACGCTAACAGATGTACAGAACTTATACTAGGAATTGAAGTGTTCCTACTAGAAACTTTGGGTCAGTTACAGCAGATGACAGAGGTAATTTCAGAAGCGCTAGTATGAAAGAAAAAAAGTCTGTTAGATGTTGATGAGAAATTATTAAAAACGACATTGGGGACAGCAGATAACGATGACATTGCAAATTTAAACAGTATGAAAGAGGATAGTACAAAAAATAGCAAGGAACACAGAAACACCAGTTAGTTGGCATATGACACAAATACAAATGTAGAACAAAGAATGTTAAACATAACGAGAACCATGCACAAGACAGCAGCCGAGCTGTAATAGTGTAGGAAAGGAACTATGTAAACATCGAATGAAGACTTAAGAGGGATACAGGATCAGTTAACGATATTAGATGAGAATTTCATAATAGCCAGATTGGAACACTAACCACCGAATAGCTTGAGAGATGCGGGAAGGGTACAAGAACCGATACACCATGCTACACATGGACAGTTAAGTACAACATTGTTGACACTACAGCTTTTTCTGTTGGGATTGCAGCAAGTGGAGGAAGAATTTCCAACAGGGAAACGACGCGTTGTACCTCTAATGAAAAATGATAGCATTCTTCTTTCATGTTTCTACAGTTAAGGTTTATTCAAATCGAGCTAGGGTGTATATTAACATACAGTTTCCAGTTGCAAGTTTGAATTCTCGTTACCAGTATTTCACGAAACATCCGTATACGGTCAAATGGAAGATTATTGCTAAGTGGGTACAAGTGCAAACTGATGAAGCGTTAGTTGTGACAGAGTAAAGAGATTCACATGTTATGTCAGTAGTAGATCTTAACAATTGTGTCAAGGATTTGGTCACCTTTTCTTCATCACAGGCAGTTCGAACTGACAAACTGTGTGTGAAATTCAGTTGCTCCTCGAGAACATGGTAACACGAGAGTGTCAAAAAGTAGTATCAATGTCGCAGCCACGTTTACAGAGGACTTACAGACACTCGTTATTTTCTACGTTTTTGCCAGAGACAGGAAAAGTAAGTAGCTAAAACGATAACACATTGATGGCGATAATAAAATTAGATTCAAAATAAAATGGATTATTAGTTCTGAGAATGAAAACATGGTCCAAGTAGGCTGTAATCTTTTTATTATCCATGCGATGGGCCAGTTTCAACCTTTGGTAATTTTCATGCACGTATCGTAAGCTTCCAGCATCGCTTTACATTGCAATACATCGCTGGTACAGGCGGACAGGAATATGTATTATTTCTGTGAGCACATGTCACAAAAACAACACAATATTGTACATTGTTACATTTATTAGCTGGAACGAAGATTCACCTTTCTACTACGATTACAGGTACCACGACAGGCATGGGAACTTGGACAATGTTGTATTGGCTGGGGGAACCTTTCAGTGTTTTACTCATGCAAAACATAAGCTTTATAAGTAATACTTTAGATCCCACATTACTATGGACAACAGATGAATTAGTCATTGCAGAAAAATGGCAAATTTCATTAGATCAAACGTTACAGCATGTTCGGTGATATCGATAGAAGCGTAAACAAAATATCGTAGTAATCAGCATATCAATCACTAGTGTTATGGCGGTGTTAGCTTTTATTTGTACAGTCTACTTTTACATCAGGAAGAGAGTAAATCGTGCGAAAGGAACAATCTTTCATAAAATTCCTGTGCAATGGATTCGTTCTTGTAAGTAAGAGATATTAGCGCGAAATGAAAAAAAGAGAAAGCTAAAAACAAGAATGTGGAGCTAGAACAAGGTTTCTTGTGATTAAAGGAACAAAATGTTCAGAGTAAACGTAAATATGTAAGATGTTATCCAAACATAGAAATGGATAAAGTTCCGAACGAATTTTATCAAATTGGAGGGGAAAGTTACGCGACAAAATTAGTTAGAGGAAATTCTATTTAAAGTTCAAATATCCGGCATTACCGCCATCCGTGAAGCACAAACATTTTAACACCTTTACTGGGTCAAGAAGACAGCCACCTCGACACTCTTCAGAAAAACTGCGAGACACTCAGAGAAAATAGTTACAACAGTGCAGACCGAACCGCCTTCGTTTACTATCGTAACGTTACGTAAGAGATACTAGGTAGGGGGAGTTTGTCTGAGCAGTAAAGATCCTGTAACAAATTCATTAAGCAAATGTAGCGGAACTGAAGACTGCTGACGACTCGCGACTCGCGAAGAGCAGAATAAGTTCGGTCATTATGAACGACATCGTAGAGCAGAGCCTCGCCTCTGCCACAAACATACTCTACCCCGACTAGCCACGGCACCCGATCAGTGGAATCGATAGCACTCATATCGTTCGCACTTGATTCTGTCGTTATGATATGGTAACATCTTGTGTTTGAATTGTTCTGGTGTTGGTCTTTTACTTGTTGCCCTACTAGACGATCAGCAATGGCTGCCGGAGTCAAGCATCCAGTAATGACGCCAGCACAGAGTCCAGCGCTGATTGGTAGTGGGAGGATCTACCAGCACGACTCCAGTACAGGGCAGAAGCTGTCCTGTCTTAAGGCCTACCGTACCGGTGGGCCAGGTTCAGCATTCAGCAGGACTGGGTTTTGCATTCAAAAATTGTGGGACCATGGCTTATCGAGACTGGGTTCTATTATTCCTCGATACTGCTGCTCGTGTTAGTTGGGATTCACGACTGTCATATGCATGTGTAACCCATGGGCTCGATGCCTTTCATGCATTCAGGCGTACCGAAGGCGATAATTCGGCAGGACGGCGGTTCAAACCAGCGTCCGGCCATCCTGATTTATGTTTTCCGTGATTTCCCTAAATCGCTTCAGGCAAATGCCGGGATGGTTCGTTTGAAAGGACACGGCCGATTTCCTTCCCCATCCTTCCCTAATCTGAGTTTTTGTTCCGTCTGTAATGGCCTCGTTGTCGACGAGACGTTAAACTCTGATCTCCTCCACCTTCTCCGAAGGAGAGAAGTGTCCGAAAGGAGGATAGTACGCAGGATAGTACAAGAACGTCGCACACCTTGAGTCAAGAGATGGGGTGATTTGCAGCAAGACAAGTATCCGCATGGACTATGCGACGATTCTGGAGCACGACGCGTTGTCAACACGACGGTAACCATTGAAAATGGCTTCACTTGTAGCGGTAGCAGAGAGAGACGCTCCTATAGTGCTGCGTCCAAAGATAATGATAAGACGCAAGAATGGTACATTGGTGTCTTTTCAGACGAGTCTCGGTTCTGCGTAAGGCATCACGATTGACGCATACTGTGAGGACTCTCTAAGTGCAAAGATCGCTGCTAGATTGTGTTCGTAGTCGTCATACGGGTGGGGCATCTTGCGTGAATGTGTGGGGTGCCAGTGGATGACAGCACGATCGCCTCTGGTTTGTATAGGCGTTAATTAGGACCGCAAGCATTAAATTTCTTAGCTGTTATGTCAAGTTGCTGATTCCTATCTTCGACGTCTCTGTGAAGTTGTCTTTCAACTAGATAACGCAGCATAGTCGAAACTACCTTGGCAACGTGTGAGCTGACGCACATATGGTCAAGATCGTTCCGTGTAAGCTGCAAAAGTTTCGCTGGAAAGCCCTTACACATCCTACATACAATTCAGATCTCTTCCCATAAGATTCTCATATTTTTGGAGCCCTGAAGAAAGAAATTCGTGGTATCCATTTGCTTCAGAAGAAAAGGCGAACGCCTGGGTACAATCAAGGTTCCGTACGCAACAGCAAACATGTTTCCATGATGGCATTGATCGTCTTGTGGCACAGTGGGATAAATGTATTAACAGTTATGGTGATTACTTTTGAAATAATAAACAGTTTACTTACATCTGTCTCATTTTCATTTGAGTGCCCTTTTATCACACACAATGAGACAAGGCCCATGGCTAGGGTTATGGAAGACACTATGTGAAATACAGATTATTTAACTAGGTGACAATTACCATCATACACACAACACACAGACACAAACACGAACGCAAACACACACACACACACACACACACACACACACACACATACATACATACAGCTTATTCAATTGTGTTGAAAATTATTAAAGTTCCATCGCAAGTATCACTGAGCACGTGCTTATCTCCTACCAGAAGGGGGTGAAATGGAGAATTATTTCCAAATCACAGTGACTTATAAAGTATTTCCGAGCCCATAATTCACAAGCTAGTTTTTTATAGTGTCGAATTCGCGTTTAAACTATCAAATTCGTGTTTAAGCTATCAAATTCGAATTTAAACTATCAAATTAGCGTTTAAACTATCAAGTATGCGATATTCGTATTCGTGGTAGAGAAAATGTAAGGAAATCAGGGAAAGAAAAAAGTAAACGAAATAGGGAAATACACAAGTCTCAGAAGAAAATGTTGGACATCTAATCGCAAATGTTTGAGATTGTATTAATTAATCCACACAGAGGTTGTAATAAACAGGAGGATCAGTAGAAATGACTCTACAAAATTCAATGGTACGCTAATATCAATATAGTCAACACGTTACAGGGTCAAATTCACTTTTAGTAATCGTCGGGAATGATCTAAGACGTCAAAGTAATAATAATAATTGGATAATGAAAATCATAGTTGTGCTGAATTTCGAGTGAGATATGCTAGTCCATAATGCCATGTCTTGATGAAGTCTGTGATTCTTATCTAATTTACTGTTAACTTTTGAAAGTCAAGAGTTCACTAAAATATTAATAAACGCCTACTAAGTTCTTCTTACAATCGTAGATTCAATACAGTCACTGATATAACAAAATTACATCGGTGAATAATTATCTGACGGAAGACAAGTGCGGTCGGAATGCTAACTAAATGTGTGGATGTGTGCTAAATTCTACGTATCTTGCTCTTGTACTGTCAGTTACGGTAAGTGAGGCCAACAAGTGTAATAGTTGGAGATCCTGATCGGGAGCCTTTTATTCCACATTACCGATGAAGTTAGGTTGATTGACAAGATTTCTTTAACAATGCAAGACTGATTTCCTTCTTATACACGTCAAATCCAGTATAGTGCATTACAGGGAAGTTGTATAGTATTACCCCTTATATGCTTTTCCACATCTCTTCCTGATTTTTTCCAAGCATCACCAAACGCAACACTGACAACTCTCGTGCTTAGGAAGATCGACTGTTGAGAGAACAGCTAACAAAGCTGCATAAAAACTATTACAAATAACACATTCTTAACAATATACACCCTTTAAACTCACTAGTGGAATTAGGTTATTTCTCTTTCACTAAGATGGTGTTGATACAAACGTTTATTTTTAATTGTTGGTAATTTTTGTACAGTAACGTTAAATTTATCTCGTTAATAGTTTTGTTTCTACGGCTGTTTGTAGAAGTGGTGTTATATGAGTTTTGTTCATAGCGATGGCTTATATTCTGACCTGTCATAATTTTTTTTTTTATTTGGACAGTTTGACATTAACGGAACTTCATCCAGTCTTATGAGAGTCCTATTTGTTAAAGTATTTAACGAGTTATGCCGTGGTCATACTTTTCCCGAGCCGTGAATATGAACTTTGCAGACTTTTCAGAATCGCATACCCAGGATGGAATATACCCACTGAAACGACACTGGACATAGAGCAAACACTGAAAATTAAGTTGATGTTTGACCTAAAAAAAACCTAGTTCTTTGCTGCTGGCCTAGGACAAATTCTAGAGTCCCACCCAATTAGGAAAGTACAACTTAACTGCGAGATGGTTTTTTGAATTTTTAATGGAGCCATCTCCATATTATGAAGGATAGTAAAAAGTTAACTTCGCTTCGGTCGAAAGACGAGGACTGAAATTTAAGACTTACATACACATTCAGGAACTACCACTTAGTATATATAATATACAACGATACAAACACTGACTCGGACGCCCATAATGTAAACGTGCATCTTTGCTGGTCGACATACGGGGGTGGTCAAAAATATGGAAACACCCAAAACACAACCCATTACCATGCCTAATGACGATGTAGGAAAACAGTTGACTTTGAAAACAGGTTCCAGTCGTCTCCGAATGCACAAATAGGGATCCCGCATGGTTTTAAAGGCAATCTTATACCATTCTTCCTGCAAAATAGAGGCAAGTTCATGTAACAATAATGGAGATGGATTGGGATCGCGTACCCTTCTCTCCAAAGTAGACAGAAGCTCGGTAATATTAATATCTGGTGGTCAGGTGAGACGGAACAATTCATCCTCGTGTTCACATAAACAGTTCTGAACGATGCGAGCTGTTTCAACAGGGGCCCTTTCGTCTTGAGACCATCATTGGGGAACAAACATTGTACCATGAAATGAACCTGATCAACCAAAATGGTAACACAAACTTGGCAGTAATGCAGCCTTGCAGAGTAACCATGGGGCCTATGGAATACCACGATATGGCTGTTCAGATCATCACCGAACCGCAGCCATGTTTCACTGTTACGGTGTAAACTCGACTAGAAGTTGGAAACAGTGTGAAACAGGATTCATCCGACCAAATGACATTCTTCCATTGCTCCATAATCCAGGTTTTATGGTTACGGCATCACGTTTTCCCGTTACAGGTATTTGCATCACTGATGAGTGGTTTTGGAATTTCATCTCGCCCTGAGATTTCCTGCTTATGGTGCTCTCTTCGTATTTTTTGGTGCTGACAGGGTTCGCGACAGCAATATTCAGAGACTTTTGCAGTTATTGTCCTCTTATCTTCCGTTACAATTCTCTTCAATGACCGACTTTTGCGTACACTCAACACACACTTTCGCCCCAGTTGTTTTTTAGCGGATAATGTTTTTTCCCGCTTTCACTGTTTGCGGTATGTCTTCGATACAGTGACTCTTGAAACACCAAACTCTTCGGCTTACTTGGTTACGAAGCACCCACCATATGAGCATCAACAATTTGCTCACGTTCGAGTGCACTTAGCTTCGACATAATGCATTCATAACTACACAAAACCACAACTGACACTTGCAACGTATTGAAGACATTGCACGTGAGGCGTTGGTGGTAAAATACAACAGCGCAGCCTTCAGGCTTGGCTAGCATCAGAATTTAGGTTCAAGCATACATTTGTCGCTGTGTTTCTCCATTTTTGTGTACCACCTGTACCTTCCTCGTGTTTGAGAGATGGTCAGTTTTCGCGAGGCAGTCTATTCTGAAGCACCGGAGTCTCCCAGAACGCGACAGCAAGGTCGTCTCACGGAGCTCATCTTGGTAGAATGCAGAGGAGAACCGGTTGCAGCACCGCTAAGTATAGAGCGTAGTCATTCACAGCCTCCAACAGCATCCCTGGTGGAGAAAGGCCGGGGTCTTCGCGTTCAAGGTAACGTCACCTGACAGGATCCTGCGGTAGTCAACGCTTGTAAGAAAATCTGCCATTACTTGGTTTTGAAAAAAAAAAGTTAATAGCGCTTCATAGCAGATCTAATTGCAGCAATTCACAAAAGCTTCTGTTTTTTTTTTCGTTTGAAAGCTCCTAACGCAGATATAGAGTCAAATGAAACAACTCTGTCCACAGCAACATTAAAAGTTTTTTTCCTTCCAGCTGAACAAAATGTTTACCTATGCAGAATAACTGACATATCAGAGTAGAATTAAAGCAGGTAATGAAAATGATAATTTTTTGATACATCTATAGCAGTTGCTTCACTGAACTGTGAAAAGTTTTGTAAAGAGTGAGGGGAGGAACAGACTTTATGAATATAGGAGAGGTTAGCGAATATCGGAAATTTTTTACAATTGTCTCCTGATTAATATGAAAGAGACTAACGAATATAAACAGTCTAAGGCTATTTTTTATCAGTGTAGCCTTATTCGACAGCCACTGAACATTTTCAATGAAAAATATTGGAGATGAATTTCTGCAAACAGATTGTCTTAACATATGGTGATGACGTGGACGTATACACGCATGAGAATTCTCTTAAGTTCAGGTTTGCCTATTCTGACTATTAAAATAACTATACTGCGTAAAATAAGCCCCATATGTAAAAGAGACGTGAGTATGGAAGAAAAATTCATTACTATATTGATGAGGAAATGAACGCATATCTTCCGTATGAGGTGCAAAGTCAGGGGTACGCTTGTAGGTTGAACTCCCACAGTACTACCTAAACGCTTGTGCAAACTGTGCCAATAGCATACACCACAATAAGCTTACTAATTGAAGGCGCGTTTGTAAACTTCTCTGTCATGGCATCATCAAAATTCGATGTTTTTACATCACGCCATCCACCGCCAGCATGCTTAGGTCGATGAAACCCTGAGTGTCGAAGGTGTCGACAGAAAGTGCGTTGTGAATGTCTCCAGGTAGCACGCAATGCTCGTCGACTTGATAAGTGTCTCTTCTAATGTCTCTCGCCTCACGCGCACATAAAAATGTCAGCCCGTTCTGAATTCATTGTCCATCTTGAATCCATATCCTCAAAACCAACACTGACAATTGGTAAAGAATATTGAAGACTTAGAAGCAGAAACGTTCGAGTTAGCTAGGCGAGTTGAGTGCTATGACCATTGTGTCTCATTCATGCACATTAATTTAAACATATTGTCCCCTGGGTGTAGCCCTACATCCCTGACCCTATGCAGGTAACGTGTTAAGGCACCTAGTATTGAGCACCTGCAATATGTTATAGAGACGGAGTAACTGCAGATGCTAATGTATGTACACTACTGGCCATTAAAATTGCAACACCAAGAAGAAATGCACTTGATAAACGGGTAGTCATTGGACAAATATATTTTACTAGAACTGAATGTCATTACATTTTCATGCAATTTGGGTGCATAGATCCTGAGAAATCAGTACCCAGAACAACCACCTCCGGCCGTAATAACGGCCTTGATACGCCTGGGCATTGCTTGGATGGCGTTACAGCTTCAACACGATACCACAGTTCATCAAGAGTAGTGACTGGCGTGTTGTGACGAGCCAGTTGCTCGGCCACCATTGACCACACGTTTTCAGTTGGTGAGAGATGTAGAGAATGTGCTGGCCATGGCAGCAGTCTAACATTTTCTGTATCCAGAAAGACCCATACAGGACCTGCAGCATGCGGTCATGCATTATGCTGCTGAAATGTAGGGTTTCGTAGGGATAGAATGATGGGTATAGCCACGGGTCGTAACACATCTGAAATGTAACGTCCACTGTTCAAAGTGCTGTCAATGCGAACAAGAGATGACCGAGACGTGTAACCAATGGCACCCCATACCATCACGCCGGGTGATACGCCAGTATGGCGATGACGAATACACGCTTCCAATGTGCATTCACCGCGATGTCGCCAAACACGGATGCGACCATCATGATGCTGTAAACAGAACCTGGATTCATCCGAAAAAATGACGTTTTGCCATTCGTGCACCCAGGTTCGTCGTTGAGTACACCATCGCAGGCGCTCCTGCCTGTGATGTAGCGTCAAGTGTGACCGCAGCCATGGTCTCCGAGCTAATAGTCCATGCTGCTGCAAACGTCGTCGAACTATTCGTGCAGATGGTTGTTGTCTTGCAAACGTCCCCAGCTGTTGATTCAGGGATCGAGACGTGGCTGCACGATCCGTTACAGCAATGCGGATAAGATGCCTGTCATCTCGACTGCTAGTGATACGAGGCCGTTGGGATCCAGCACGGCGTTCCGTATTACCCTCCTGAACCCACCGATTCCACATTCTGCTAACAGTCATTGGATCTCGAGCAACGCGAGCAGCAATGTCGCGATACGATAAACCGCAATCTTGATAGGCTACATTCCGACCTTTATCGAAGTTGGAAACGTGATGGGACGCATTTTTCCTCCTTACAGGAGGCATCACAACAACGTTTCACCAGGCAACGCCGGTCAACTGCTGTTTGTGTATGAGAAATCGGTTGGAAACTTTCCTCATGTCAGCACGTTGTAGATGTCGCCACCGGCGCCAACCTTGTGTGAATGCTCTGAAAAGCTAATCATTTGCATATCACAGCATCTTCTTCCTGTCGGTTAAATTTCGCCTCTGTAGCACGTCTCTTCGTGGTGTAGCAATTTTAATGGCCAGTAGTATACAACTAAGATTGAAATAGAGAATAAATGTATGTGAAAAGTAGTAAACGGTTTTGTCTAAACATCACAAACTGTTAAAAAAAGAGAGGTAGGAGGTATTGGTGTAATTTTTAGAAAAAAGAAGCTCTGGGTTTTAGAAACACCATTCGGTGTCCAGAAGCTTTGAATGAGGAATGGAGGCAGTATTTCTTTTCAGTAGGTGCTTTTCAAGTGCTTATCCAATGCGTTAATCAGCTTGAAGACTTACAAACAACACTTAAGAAGTGCTGGGACGAAAGTTTTATATGCAGCCACGTTTGTAGTTTGATTACACTTCCTTATGCCTCTTCCGAGGACAATGAAAAAAATCATCGGTGTGGTAGTGAAACCCTATGTTTTTATGACAGAAATGCACCAAATTAACTTCATTTAATTAGATTCACTTTGTCAGAAGAATTTCAGGTGAGTAGATTTTATCCCAGAAGTGCGATTGTTGAAGGTCTACATAATATCTATTGCTACTGGTGTAACCTCTCCATTGTAGTCAAACATTTCTTCACTCTCGAATTTCTTTAAATGCTCAAATAATCTGCTACTTCTGGGTAGGAGGGTGGACGCCCCAACAATTCATATTTCAATTTACTCGGTCTCACATTTCTGAAACACATTTGGAGACTAGGGCGGTTTTCGCATGGAAGATACACTGCTCGGTAAACAAAGTGAAGCACGCAAAACACATGGTCGGATTTCGCAATTATTACTTTTTGGCACTCTGACCAGACGAATCAGTGCATGCATCCAGGCCAGAGAGGATGTAGCGTCAATTTGAGAAGTGGGCTCATACTGCCAAGTTCTGTAAGGATTTGACTCCATTTTGTAATCACAGAACTCACACCATGTATCCTCTCAGCTCGTGAATTTTGATTTATTTATTTCTCGCCTTCTGGATGTTTCACATTGTTTGTCAGGCAGTATACATTTCTTAATTTGAATTTCAAGTCCCTTCTCATGTTTATTTTCCCTCAGAGAAACCAAAATATTTGCGTAGTACTTTCCAGTACGTTATTTACTCAGTAAAAGGTAAGATAAATCTTTTTACCGTACTAGGAAGCACTGATCATAGCTACTCAGGCGGATAAAATCGTCCTTTCCTATTTTCGGGCAGTGTCACAGTCTTCCATCCACTGTTTCCATTCTGGAGTGAAATGGCCGACACACGACTCCTCTAGAGTATCAGCACACAAAACCAGTTAGATTCTTTAAATGACCAAGAATCATTGCTGAGATATTCCTTTTCGAATTTGCATTTGGTCGGCAGTAAATAAAGGCGATTCCAATTTTACGAAAATATTTCAGATAGTTTAAATTACTGGGCACATTAAAACTACATGCTGGGCCGTGACTCGAACTCCGAACTTCACCTTTCACCTTACTGGCTGATCTATCCAGGCACGAGGCACCATCTGTCCTCACATTTTCGATTCTGCGCGTTTCTCTCTCTTAATTTTCAAACTTCACAGAGGGACACCTACATACCTTGCAGTAGGAAGGAACGAAGATTCGAGCTTAGCGTCCCATCGACGACGAGAGCATTCGCAATTAAAACTAGTGCCAGAGACAGGGACTCGTGTAAGATTATTCGAATGTCTCGTTTGAAAATTACTTCAAAGGAAGAGCCCTAGAGAGCGACGTATTGGGCCTCCTTGTAAGAAACAGATCCGAATTTAACGAATCAGTTAACTTAAAGGCGTCCATCATTGATCAAACGCTGTTACAGCACGAATAACGACATATTTTACAAGGAATGTTTAGATATGTACGAAATTATGTATACTTAGTGTGACAGAAAAGGAATTGCTGTGTTTCTGAGCAGTCAACATCAAATAACCAGCTCTGAGATTGTGGATGTCAGGCATAAGTGGGTGAAGTTAAAAAGCAGTGTACAATACGCTTTAGACCGGTGTGTACCGAGCAAGGTTGTGAGGGATTAGATTGACCTACTGTGCTTCAACAGCCTTGTTAGAAAGTTGATAAGAAAGCATAAAGTGGTTCACCGCAGAGTTAATCAAAGTCAAAATAGCAAAACCTGATAGGAGACCTAGGGAACAAATAAAATTTTTCCAACCGAGCTGACTGGGAGTCCTAAGAAGTTTTGATGTTACATGAAGCGGATCGAATTTTTCTGCTCAATCGCTCAGAGGCTATGACATCAAAACGGCAGGCGATAGATAGATCGCCGAATTAGGCTACTGAATCTGTTATTTCGAATATGTTTTGCAGAGAAGTGTGTAACAAGGCTCCTCTTTTCAGTCATAGCAAGAAAGCCGAAATGTAAGGTACTGAGATAAGTGATCGCGGAACAGAAGAATTAACTACCAATAAAATCGTTCAACAATGGAAAGGGATCATGACGAGGTGAGGTACCTGTGAGATTCTGCAGCATTATGGGAAAGAAACTGCTCACATTCCAGCGGCAGTTTATAGTAGGTTGCTGGAACGACAACTGGTGGTAAGCGGACGAAAAAAAAAAAAATCGAACGTCATTCCCGTTTTCAAGAATGGTCATTGAAGACGCATATAAATGAAGGTCAATACCACTTATGTCAGTTTACTTTTTTTGAATTATGAGCACGTTTTATGCTTATGCATTACGTTTCCCGACTCTCAACTATAAACCAATACGAACTCTACAAAGAGGAATTTGCGAAGCTCAGCTCACTCCATTCGTCTATGAGATCCACAGCACCGAAGACAACAACGCCCCGCTTGACACCGTGTTTCTCCATTTCTGGAAGGCTTTAGATAAAGTACCATACCGTCGTTTAGTGAACAAAATACGATCTAATAGAGTACCAGACCAAATTGTGATTGGATTCAAGGTTTTTCTGTATAACAGTGTTTAATACACCCTTCTTAACGGGACAAATCGGCAGATGTAGGTGAAATTTCGAGCGCTGGTAAAGATATGTTATAGAGCTGTTACTGTTTACAATAGATGTAAATAATCCAGTGAATAACGTCTGAAGCTCTATGGGACTGTTCGCAGACAAACGATGTTGTTCTCTATATAAAGGCTGCAACACCGGAAGACCATAGCGAAGAAACAGGAAGACCTTCAGACGATCCATGATTGTTCCTGGAACTGGCAGTTAAGTGTGAACGTAGGCAAGAGTACCACATTGTACAAATAGGTGACAAGAATCAATACTTCCAATTACCAAATTATGCAATAAACTGTGGAGAACCGTTGATGGTGCAATATTAGTTTTATTATTAATTTTCTTTGTTACTTCACGACTAGTTTAGATCCTCATTATCAAATTATCCTAGTGATGATGAACTTAAGCTCGGAACTAGTCATCAAGTAATAAAGGAAATTAATACTGCAACTTCGACGATCCTCTGCAATTTATTGCATAATTTCGTAATCCATACAGTTGTTGCCGTCATGCCTTCCAGAATGCTGGAAATTAGTAAACTTCCAATTACGCTATTGGCTGTAAATCAATGGAAACAATAAAAACCGTAAAATCCCTACAAGTCAGAGTCCGGAGCGAAGAATGATAAGAAAATGTAGTCATCGAAAATGTAGTCAACGACGGACGAAGTCATTTACAAGACAATACTAAGGCGCATTCTTGAGTATTTCTCATCAGACGAAGACACTTGTCTGGTTGGATTAATAGAAGTGATAGAGAGGATCCAACGAAGTGGGGCGTGTTTCGTCTAAGGATCGTATGGCAAGCGCGAGATCGTTACCGAACTGCTCAACAAACTCTAAGTGCAGTCGTTTCAAGACAGATGTTGTGCATGACAGAGAGGTTACCACAGAAATTTGGAGAGCGTACGTTCTAAACATAGTCGAGTGACACATTAGTTCTTCAGACATAAACCTTCTGGAATATCATCGACGAGAAAATCAGAGAAATTAGAGCTCATACGAAGGTCGCTCTTCCAACGCACAGTTCGAGAATTGGTAACAGGGAAGAGGAGATACGGTAGTGATGCCAACTGTATGATCGATCATACACCGTATGCCCGTATTGTAAAGTATGCCTAGTTGTAAATGCATACACGGCCCAGTCACATTAATGTGACTACCTGTCAAAAGCAAGAATAATTGCTTTCAGCGGCACTAAAGTGCAGGAAGAGAGTCAATGAAGTTCTGGAAGGTACCGACCGGGATGTAGAGCCATGGCGACTCCAGTGCCGTGGCTATCTGCCCTAGGTTTCTTGGTTGAGGATCCATGACGCGACCATCCCGATCGAAGTGGTCTCACAGATTCTAGTTTGAGTTTAAATCCGTGGATTTTGGTGGCCACGGGTGTACGGTAAACTCAACCTGGCGCTCTTCCAACCACACACGTCCACTGCGAGCTGTGTGACACGTTGAATTGTCCTGCTGGTAGATGCCATCGTTGCCGGGGACACAAAAACTGCATGTAGAGGTTTACAAGATTCCCAAGGATAGATGGGTACGTGTATTGATCCAATGTGCCTCCCAGAATGACGAGACCACCCAGGGAATGCCATGAAAACATGATACCACTTCTAGGGCACTGATGACCTCATATGTTAAGTCCCATAGTGCTCAGAGCCATTTGTACCATTAAGCTGAGTTGTCAACTCCAGTGATGAACAGAGCGTCTCTTACTTCCACACTAAAGTACAAAGTGCAAGAAAAAGTCGGAAAAGAATTTAAGAACCGAGTATGTGCGTGGATTAATTACACTTTTCCCCTGCTACCGTATGCACGACAATGCGGCATCTGCCCTTACCACAGTTAGAGATGTGTTGTCGTGGCCTGTTACGTCACTCCAGAGGGATATTTAACGATCGTGATAGACTCTAGAGATTGAGCATGTTATTAGCCTGAGAGTCTCTCATGAAGGGAAGGAATTCACTGCTTATTGATAAAATCAATGATGAATGCACCGCCCGCCTCTGAAATTCCGTGACTGATTTTATTCTTGGTGTAAAAATGACGTCAGTGCAGTAACTATGGTGGCAGCTTGAACCAACAACTGTAAAAAATGGTTTTACATTCGACCAGTCGGTTATGAGAAGGCAGTGTTATGTACTGCGACCGTTGTTTGTCAACGTTGGTTCAAATGGTTCAAATGGCTCTAAGCACTATGGGACTTAACATCTGAGGTCATCAATCCCCTAGGCTTAGAGCTACTTAAACCTAACTAACCTAAGGGCATCACACACATCCATGCCCGTGTCAGGATTAGAACCTGCGACCGTAGCAGCAGTGCGATTCCGGACTGAAGCGCCTAGAAAAGCTCGGCAACAGCGGCCGACTTTTCAATGTTGTTGTGTCACAAATCGCAATGTAGCAACGAACTGAACAGCTTTAAATCAAATGTTCAAGTCATTCTCCTTAATTATTTGAAGAAAAGAAAATTGTGTGTAAAAGTGTGTACGTGCAGCTTGGCTCCCCGACAAAAAAACAACGACGTGGGGACGCCTGCAACAAATTGGTTAATATGAGAACTTGAACACTTCTTTTCTGGAAATAATCATCACGGGTAGAGAGATTTGGTGTTATCAATACGAACCTACCACAAAGCAATAAGGTGAAGAAATGGTCTCTGATGGTTCGCCGAGACCTAAGATGATGCGAATGTGTCGCGTAGGTTGAACAACATCCCAAAGAAGAACCTTTCTGAGAGTTTCGCATGGTTGTATGAACATTCTGTGTGTTGTACTCAAGCGGAGGGGACTATGTAGAACATCTGAAGCAAAAAATGGTTCAAATGGCTCTAAGCACTATGGGACTTAACATCTGAGGTCATCAGTCCCCAAGAACTTAGAACTACTTAAAACTAACTAACCTAAGGACATCACACACATCCATGCCTGAGGCAGGATTCGAGCCTGCGACCGTAGCGGTCGCGCGGTTCCAGACTGAAGCGCCAGAACCGCTCGGCCACACCGGCCGGCGCAGCATTAGCACCCCTACGGTAAACAACATGTGTAAGCAATGGTGTGAAAATAATTATGAGTGAAATTTTGCCAATGTGCTAGACACTGCCAATGTAATACAAACTGCAATTCCTGCAGTGCATATTGTTCACGGATGAGGGCTATTTCAACCTTGATGGTGTTTTCGTCTGCCACAATAGCAATGTTTGGAATTTGGAATGATGAAAATACAGACTCCACGCTCATCATTCATTGTACAAGAACAGCTAACAGGCTCGACGTGGAAAAGTGGTTCGTCTAAGGCAATCTTTCATTTATTTACATTATACGAACCTCATCTCCAATATAGAAGCAATTAATGAAAGACGAAAAACAAAAAAATGAGGATAATAAGTTATTATTTGCTAGCAAATTGTTTAGATAATGTACATAAAAATGATGATCATTCGACACGAGCCACCACAGGGTTTGGAAACTAGACTACTCCTCTTGTTGTTAGCGAGAGGATGTGGTTTCAGCACGACAATTGGTTATCCCAATTCGATATTAATGTCCACAAGCACCTGAACAATGGATTCTCTGATCGTTGAATTTAAAGTAGCGTTTGCTTCTCATGGCGAGTGGTGTCGCCTGATCTGACGCTTACATAATTTTCCAATGTGGTTGCACGAATGCGTTGATACATCATTTCCAGTCTAAACTGAAAAGGAACTGATTGGTACGATAGTAGGTTCCAATCTCGTTATACAACAGACAATAGGGATATCTGAGAGAGGGCGGGAAAATTTCATGTTCCGTTGCAATGCATGTTTTGAGACCAACGGTTGTCAGTTCCAACAGCTGTTGTGCGTTTAAGTTGTTGCTATAAATATGAAGTTGTTTATACTTCCAAAAATTAAATTTTCGTTTCTGACCATTAGTTTCTTATCTCAATATGCTCTGTTTAGGAGCTTCTACCATCTGTATAGCATAGGGCCAAAATTAAGTGGTACCCTTTGAACGAAAGACGTGCGGAAGAAATAATGTGATCTTATCGCGTTGCATTTCATTAGAAATCATTGTGCTCAGTGACTGTGAAATGGTTATGATCAGGCATGGACACAGCAAACAGTCGCGTGCCAATCTGCGTTTAATTACAGATATAACTATATTTCAGTTACAGTACAGCCATTATCAGCACTGATGATCCCTCTGATGTAGCTGAAAACCAGCTACATCTGCAATAAAATACAGATTCTGGTTCGATTCTATGGGAATGATTATTCCCCAACAACGTGATGTAATCCAGGACGGAAGGAAGGTCAGCATCGGTCGTAACGTCATCTGTCTTTTTTGTCATTTTGCAAATCTATATTTCAACTGACAGTGCAGCTACCATTACTGCTGTAAATACAAATAATACAATAATCAGACATAGAAACAGCACATTGATCACTGTTGTACACAATTACAACTGGACAGTCTGGAACCGAGCGACGGCTACGGTCGCGGGTTCGAATCCTGCCTCGGGCATGGATGTGTGTGCTGTCCTTAGGTTAGTTAGGTTTAAGTAGTTCTAAGTTCTAGGGAACTGATGACCTTAGAAGTTGAGTTCCATAGTGCTCAGAGTCATTTTCTTACAACTTGGCAATTACGTACCCTTATAAGTAGTCATGTAGACTGAACATAATTATAACGACACATATTCCAGTGTAACTTTGGCATGTACAAGCATTTATCGAACTAAGACCGCTGTTTACAGATCCATATAGCTAACCCATCGTTTTACATACGGGAAATAAAAACAGAGAGTGTTGGCTGTCCGGCAGTGTAACGCTTATCATAATGATTTTTTCAAATCTTTATGCCTTCAGAAAAAACTGTATTTTGTTGCAATTACTATTTTAATTCCCTATTTTCCTTTTGTAGAAAATTTTCATCTTAACCCAATCTTTTATGTAAGAGCAATAAAAGGGGAACGTTGGCTATCCATTATGACGTAAACCGAGTTTAGCTGTATGGAGCTGTGAAGAGCAGCCTCAGTTGGACTAATGCTTGTAGAGGCCTGAGTTAGATTGGAATACGTGTCGTTATAATTACGTTCAGCCTACATGACTACTTACACTTAGGTGACAAAATTCGTGAGATACCTTCTAATATCATGTCAGACCCCTTTTTTTCCCGGTGTTGAGTAGCAATCCGACGTAGCATGGACTCAACAAGTCGTTGGAGGTCACTTGCAGAAGTACTGAGACGTGCTGCATCGTTTAGCCGTCTATAATTGCGAAAGTGTTGCCGGTTCAGGATTTTGTATACGAAATAACCTTTCGATTATGACTCATAAATGTTCGAAGGAATTCATGTTGGGAGATCTGGGTGGCCAAATCAATCGCTAGAATTGTCCAGAATGTTCTTCAAATCAATTGCGAACAATTGTGGTCTGGTGACATGGCGCATGATCATCCATAAAAATTTCATAGTTGTTTGTGATCATGAAGCTGATGAGTGACTGCAAATGGTCTCCAAGTTACCGAACATAACTATTTCCAGTCAATGATCGGTTCAGTTGGACCGGAGGACCCATTTTATTCTATGTAAACACAGTCACGCAATTGTGGAGCTATCACCAGCTTGCACAGTGGCTTGTTGGCAACTTGGGTCCATGGCTTCGTGTGGTCAGCGCCACACTCGAACCCTGCCATCACCTCTTACCAACTGAAATCGGGACTCATCTGACCAGGCCACGGTTTTATAGTCGTCTAGGGTCCAATCGATATGGTCACGAGCCCAGGAGAGGCGCAGCAGGCGATGTCGTGCTGTTAGCAAAGGTACTTGCGTCGGTCGTCTGCTGCCGTATCCCATTAATGCCAAATTTCGCAGCACTATCCTAACAGATATATGAGCCTCAGCTTGCAGATGACTGCACCCTGAAAGCTCAATAGCCGCAGGCAAAGCCGCCTCCACATCTCGGATCAGGCCCCCAGCAGACATTCCGAGTGCATATTTACTTTCTTTCCAGCCCTGAGCCCTGTCTGCCTAAGGGGCTCCATAACGCGCCTAACGTTGGAGCTCCTGATGACTAATGAACTGCCTGAGCCTGCTCTGACCCTGCTGAAGGAGGGTCCACCTGTCCACTCACAGGGTGACTGAGCGAAGCCAGATGGCCAGTCTCCAGACTAGCCCTCCACCTCGAGTGACGCGAACTCGTTACTCCCCGCCTCGGCGTCGGGCACACTATGAAGTGGCAGCAGAGACTATGGACGAAACAGGCGACACCTGAAGTGTCCCATATGACGCGACATGTTCTCCGCCGTTGCTACACTCCGAGGCAGCAGCCTGAAAGTGACTGACCGTAGCCAAAAGCTCACTGAGCTGTTTGTGAACTGCAGCCAGCTCCTCCTGCGTCCGCACACTGCATGCACATATCCTACTCATTTGTGCAAGACTAACTGATGAAGAAAACTGTAAACGCAGACAGAATCCTAGATATGCAACTCGCTATCCTTCAGATTTCACAATGGACGCTGATGTCTCAGTGAGCTATGTAGCTGGCTGTTCAGAAGAACTGAAAGCTGCGCAACAGACTGCCTGAATTTACACTTAGAGAATGCAAGCTTACACTTCTTCAACAGAAAAAACATCCACGAAACTTAATTAATATACTACGAGTAAAGCATAGGAAAAGACAAACACTTAACTTGCCTCTCTGTAGATGTGTATCAGTCGACAGCTGGGACCTTTCTTCTCATCAGTCGTTAAATGTATCTCCCACTTTTTCAGTTCATGTAATTATTCCCATGTGACAAAGAATGTAATGTTTTTCCTATGTAAACACTCTACGCTATTTTTATATGTTCTGTACAAATAACTTCTGCATAAATCGCACAACATTTTTACCTTTGCTTGCAACATTCAGTTGTCACCTGAAGATGACCAACGAAGGTGAAAGCCGCTTCGTGACAAAATAAATACGATTTTGTGCAACATAACAAGTGTTTCCCTTTTTGATATCACTATCATGTTCCCGAGGGCATGCAGCTATACTGAATGGTTAAATGATGATGGGGTCCTCTTGGGTAAAATATTCCGGAGGTAAAATAGTCCCCCATTCGGATCTCCGGGCGGGGACTACTCAAGAGGACATCGTTATCAGGAGAAAGAAAACTGGCGTTCTGCGGATCGGAGCGTGGAATGTCAGATCCCTTAATCCGGCAGGTACGTTAGAAAATTTAAAAAGGGAAATGGTTAGGTTGAAGTTAGATGTAGTGGGAATTAGTGAAGTTCGGTGGCAGGAGGAACAAAACTTTTGGTCAGGTGTATACAGGGTTATAAATAGAATATCAAATAGGGGTAATGCAGGAGTAGGTTTAATAATGAATAAAAAATAGGAGTGCGGGTAAGCTACTACCAACAGCATAGTGAACGCATTATTGTGGCCAAGATAGACACGAAGCCCATGCCTACTACAGTAGTACAAGTTTATATGCCAACTAGCTGTGCTGACGATGAAGAAATTGATGAAATGTATGATGAGATAAAATAAATTATTCAGGTAGTGAAGGAGACGACGAAAATTTAATAGTCATGGGTGACTGGAATTCGAGAATAGGAAAAGGGAGAGAAGGAAACATAGTGGGTGAATATGGATTGGGGGAGAGAAATGAAAGAGGAAGCCGTCTGGTATAATTTTGCACAGAGCATAACTTAATCATAGCTAACACTTGGTTCAAGAATCATAAAAGGAGGTTGTATACATGGAAGAATCCTGGAGATACTAGAAGGTATCAGATAGATTATATAATGGTAAGACAGAGATTTAGGAACCAGGTTTTAAATTGTAAGACGTTTCCAGGGGCTGATGTGGACTCGGACCACAATCTATTGGTTATGAACTGTAGATTAAAACTGAAGAAACTGCAAAAAGGTGGGAAGTTAAGGAGATGGGACCTGGATAAACTGACTAAACCAGAGGTTGTGCAGAGTTTTAGGGAGAGCATAAGATAACAATTGACAGGAATGGGGGAAAGAAATACAGTAGAAGAAGAATGGGTAGCTCTGAGGGATGAAGTAGTGAAGGCAGCACAGGATCAAGTAGGTGAAAGACGAGGGCTAGTAGAAATCCTTAGGTAACAGAAGAAATATTGAATTTAATTGGTGAAAGGAGAAAATATAAAAACGCAGTAAATGAAGCAGGCAAAAGGGAATACAAACGTCTGAAAAATGAGATCAACAGGAAGTGCAAAACGGCTAAGCAGGGATGGCTAGAGGACAAATGTAAGGATGTAGAGGCTTATCTCACTAGGGGTAAGATAGATACTGCCTACAGGAAAATTAAAGAGACCTTTGGAGAAAAGAGAGCCACTTGTATGAATATCAAGAGCGCAGATGGAAACCCAGTTCTCAGCAAAGAAGGGAAAGCAGAAAGGTGGAAGGAGTATATAGAGGGTCTGTACAAGGACGATGTACTTGAGGACAATATTATGGAAATGGAAGAGGATGTAGATGAAGATGAAATGGGAGATACGATATTGCGAGAAGAGTTTGACACAGCACTGAAAGACCTGAGTCGAAACAAGACCCCGGGAGTAGACAACATTCCATTAGAACTACTGACGGCCTTGGGAGAGGCAGTCCTGACAAAACTTTACCATCTGGTGAGCAAGATGTAATAGACAGGCGAAATACCCTCAGACTTCAAGAAGAATATAATAATTCCAATCCCAAAGAAAGCAGGTGTTGACAGATGTGAAAATTTCCGAACTATCAGTTTAATAAGTCACAGCTGCAAAATACTAACGCGAATTCTTTACAGACGAATGGAAAAACTGGTAGAAGCCAACCTCGGCGAAGATCGGTTTGGATTCCGCAGAAATGTTGGAACACGTGAGGCAATACTGACCCTACGACTTATCTTAGAAAATAGATTAAGGAAAGGCAAACCTACATTTCTAGCATTTGTAGACTTAGAGAAAACGTTTGACAATGTTGGCTGGAATACCCTCTTTCAAATTCTAAAGGTGACAGGGGTAAAATACAGGGAACGAAAGGCTATTTACAATTTGTACAGAAACCAGATGGCAGTTATAAGAGTCGAGGGACATGAAAGGGAAGCTGTGGTTGGGAAGGGAGTGAGACAGGGTTGTAGCCTGTCCCCGATGTTATTCAATCTGTATATTGAGCAAGCAGTAAAAGAAACAAAAGAAAAATTCGGAGTAGGTATTAACGTCCATGGAAAAGAAATAAGAACGTTGAGGTTCGCCGATGACATTGTAATTCTGTCAGAGACAGCAAAGGACTTGGAAGAGCAGTTTAACGGAATGGACAGTGTCTTGAAAGGAGGATATAAGATGAACATCAACATAAGCAAAACGAGGATAATGGAATGTAGTCGAATTAAGTCGGGTGATGCTGAGGGAATTAGATTAGGAAATGAGACACTTAAAGTAGTAAAGGATTTTTGCTATTTGGGGAGCAAAATAACTGAGGATGGTCGAAGTAGAGAGGATATAAAATGTAGACTGGCAATGGCAAGGAAAGCGTTTCTGAAGAAGAGAAATTTGTTAACATTGAGTATAGATTTAAGTGTCAGGAAGTCGTTTATGAAAGTATTCTTATGGAGAGTAGCCATGTATGGAAGTGAAACATGGACGATAAATAGTTTGGACAAGAAGAGAATAAAAGCTTTCGAAATATGGTGCTACAGGAGAATGCTGAAGATTAGATGGGTAGATCACATAACTAATGAGGAGGTATTGAACAGACTTGGGGAGAAGAGGAGTTTGTGGCACAACCTGACAAGAAGAAGGGACCGGTTAGTAGGACATGTTCTGAGGCATCAAGGGATCAGAAATTTAGCATTGGAGAGTAAAAATCGCAGAGGGAGACCAAGAGATGAATACACTAAGCAGATTCAGAAGGATGTAGGCGGCAGTAGGTACTGGGAGATGAAGAAGCTTGCACAGGATAGAGTAGCATGGAGAGCTGCATCAAACCAGTCTCAGGACTGAAGACAACAACAACATCATGTTCTGCCTAACACCGACTGAAAATTCAAGTTTAGTGTTTTAATTCGCTAAAAAAAGATTTATGTGTTTCCTCAGAAGGATTCTTAACTGGAACTCAATGTTTAAAGCCTAATAAAAATGTTTCAGAATGATTGTTTTATGTCTATGACTGTTCAAGACGTTTTGCGCGCTGAGCACGTGAATGTCGAATTTTATTTCGTTTGTGTATACAGTTACCTACCAAATTCACGTTTCTGCCACTGATTTCTGTGTATAGTGAGATGGTCGACCACGGCTACCATAATGTGCTGGTTGCTGTACATGAGGCTGGCCTGTTGACGGCTGAGAATCATCACGATCCTACATCTGCATCTACATTGATATTTGCTGTACCTGATCAAAAGTATTGGTATACCCCAGCAAAATGTGGAATTGACCACTAGATGTCACGAGGGGCGCAAAATGTATTGTTAAAGAGAACTCAGTGACTTCGAACGTGGGCTAGTGATTGGACAAGTCGTTGTCGCCTCAGTGACAAATCCATCAGGTATATTTAACCCCATTTAAAGCTAACGAAGTCGACTGTTGGTTGTGTGATTGTGAAGTAGAAACGCGAAGTAACAACCACAGCTAAAGCAATAGTAGGCAGACGTCATATATTGACAGACAGGTACCACGAGCATTGTGGAGAGAGCCGGTCGGAGGGGCCGAGCGGTTCTGCTACAGTGTGGAACCGCGAGACCGATACGGTCGCAGGTTCGAATCCTGCCTCGGGCATGGATGTGTGTGATGTCCGTAGGTTAGTTAGGTGTAAGTAGTTTTAAGTTCTAGGGGACTGATGACCTTAGAAGTCCTACAGTGCTCAGAGCCATTTGAACCATTTGAACCATTGTGGAGAGAGGTTATGTGCCGCGCGGAGTGGCCGTGCGGTTAGAGGCGCCATGTCACTGATTGCGCGGCCTCTCTCGCCGGAGGTTCGAGTCCTCCCTCGGGCATGGGTGTGTGTGTGTTGTTCTTAGCATAAGTTAGTTTAAGTAGTGTGTAAGTCTAGGGAAAGTGGTTCAAATGGCTTGAAGCACTATGGGACTTAACATCTGAGGTCATCAGTCCCCTAGAACTTGGAACTACTTAAACCTGACTAACCAAGGACATCACACACATCCATGCCTGTGACAGGATTCGAACCTGCGACCGTAGCGGTCGCGCGGTTCCAGATTGAAACGCCAAGAGCCGCTCAGCCACACGTAAGTCTAGGGACCAATGACCTCAGCAGTTTGGGCCCTTAGTATCACACATGTTTGAAAATTTGAACAGGGGTTATGTAAAATCACATGAAATCAGACGAAGGAACTAATCGTGAGTTCCCATGTACTACCAGAAGTCGAACTAATACAGTGACTGTAGGTAGGGTGTTAATAAGAATTGGATAAAGTGGTCGAGCAGCTCCTTATAAGCAACAAATTTCTGTCGTCACTGCTGAGTGACGCTTGAGGTGGTCTAAAGAGCGACGGAACTGGGCAGTGGATAACTGGAAACGAGTGTTTTGGAGTAATGAATCATGCTGTACCCTATGGAAATCCAATGGAAGGGTTTGGGTTTGACAAATGTCTGGAGAAAGATGCTTGCCATCTTGTGTGGTGTCAACAGTGAAGTACGGACGAGATGGTGTTACAGTATGAGAGTATTTATCGTGGTTAGGGTGTGGTCCCCTTATCGTGCATAATAAAACTCTAATTGTGGGAACATATGAACACATATTACAGCATTGTGTACTGCATACTGTAGAGTAACAGTACGAAAACGATGACTGTATCAGCATGACAATGCAACCTGTCGTATGCAGCACCTATGAGGCAATTATTTGTGGATAATAACATTCCTGAAGTGGGCTGGCATTCACAGGGTTCTGATCTGAAACCAATGGAAGTCCTTAGGGATGAGTTAGAGCGTCGTCTTCGCTCCACACCCCAGCGCTCAATACCACTACATTTTCTGGTATTGGCTTTTGAGGAAGAAGGGGCTTCCATTACTGAACAGACACTCAGACACATTTTTGAATGTTCCTCCGCTGAATTGAAGCTGTTATAAAAGGGAAGGATGGACGCACCACATATTAATGCCCAGTATGAGGTGTCCGAATACTTTTTGTTGGATTGTGTATACTCCAAATTGGAAGTTACGGCACCTCGTGCACGTTACTTCATATAACACTGTTATCCAACCCCCCTCCCTTTTTTTCTTCTCATATCTGTTCCTGTCGTAAACAAGGTGCAAGAGGAACAGCTGTTGCTAAGCCACCGACAGAGTTGGGATTTATCAAGTTTTGCAGACGTGGTCATTTCTGTAAGTAACGAAATACAAATTTTTTCTGGAAGCTGGGTTGTTTTATTCACTATTCCAATACACCATATTATACCCCACTCTTTTCTCTTCAAAACTCCATTTCTCAACATAATCTCCGTTCAATGGGACGGTCTTATGCCACATTACTTGGAGGACCTGTATGCCCGCACGGTACCACTCTACAGCTTGACGTCGGAGCCACCGTCTCGCTACATCAATAACCTTCCCATCATCCACGTTCTGCTTAACTGAGGGGCAGCACAATACACTTCAGAACTGATCATGGCACTATGAGGAAGGACATCAAGCAGAGTAACCCCTTCAGAGTTCCAGAAGATTGTCTGCGTGACTTTATCGGCGAAGGGTGCGGCTTTGAGTTTTTTCTTCAGAGAAGAGGTGGTGTGGCGCCACTGCATGGATTGCCGTTTTGTTTCCGGTTCGAAACGATGAAGCCATGTTACATAGCCTGTGGCGATGCTTGACAAATAATTGTCACTATCACCTGAGTAACGCGCAACAATTCCGGACAGTTGCTCTTTATGGACTGCTGTTAGGCGGTGACGAACCCAGCGGACACACACCTGTGAGTACCCCAGCTGGTGGACGGGTGTGTCAGCACTGCCAACAGAGACGTTCAGTTGTGCAGTGAAGTGTTTGATTGTAATGCCTCTATCATCTCGAATGAGAGTGCCCGCCCTTTCCAACATTGCAGGAGTCACACCTGTGTGCGGCCGGCCGGCGCGAAGGAGACCGGACAGGTTTACGCGACCTAGTTGCCCTGATGATGGGGCCCGGCCAATTACTCATCATACTTTTGTTCTCTGCCAGGACTCCGTACACATTCCTCAAGCGCCTATGAACGTCCGCGATGTTCTGTTTTTCTGCCATTAGGTACTCAATGACATCTCTCTGCCTGGAACGCACTTCCGTTATAGACGCTATTTTGAAGGTTACGTATAGCGCCACCACATATCGGAACTTCATGAAATCATTGAAGCTGAAATGGGAATATTCCACGATGACCCATAACAAATTCCGTTTTTTTTTAAACCGAAACTGGTCGATAAAAATGTGTTGGATTACTTATTGATTGCCCCTCGTAGGTACATGTAAGTGTAAGGAAGCAAGATGTTTCTCTAATCCATTGGGATCGTACACAATCAGTATTTAAACAGTTAACCTCTCAGTGATGTACGATGTCTCTTCATATGGTTCAAATGGCTCTGAGCACTATGGGACTTAACATCTGCGGTCATCAGTCCCCTAGACTTAGAACTGAGCACTATGGGACTAAACCTAACTAAACGAAGGACATCACACACAACCATGCTCGAGGCAGGATTCGAACCTGCGACCGTAGCAGCAGCGCGGTTCCGGACTGAAGCGCCTAGAACCGCTCGCCACAGCCGTCGGCCACAATGTCTCTCTTGAAGCGTTTACCACTGGATTTGGATGAGTATTGCCGTAACGTTGTCGCGCTTGCTAAGTAAACCTCTGATGGAACACACTACACTCCTTCTTCATTGTTTCCATTAATGACTAGGTAAGGGTCTCATGCTGACAAAAATACTTAAGAATCGAGTGCATTGTGAGTAATAAATAAAATATATTTGTGGCTAAAGGCTACTGGCTAGTGGGGCAGGGAGGTGAGCCAGACATGAAACGAATGCGCGCAGCGAATTAACGACAATGGATCTGGGCTGAGTGTGGTTCAGTGCTGTTTCACACGCACGTTTAGTCAAATTGTGGGCTAGTCCCCAATATACGCCTTATAAAATACAATACACAAACAACTAAAACAGGATAACATACAAAACAAGGTTTCCACGATTAATAGCCGCCGGCCGAAGTGGCCGAGCGGTTCTAGGCGCTACGGTTTGGAACCGCGCGACTGCTACGGTCGCAGGTTCGAATCCTGCTTCGGGCATGGATGTATGTGATGTCTTTAGGTTAGTTAGGTTTAAGTAGTTCTAAGTTCTAGGGGACTGATGACCACAGCAGTTAAGTCCCATAGTGCTCAGAGTCATTTGAACCATTTGAATTGATTAATAGCCAGAAGGCGGACGGAGATTCGCTGATGTAACAACAGTTAGGACATCTGGACACAATATTAAAATAAAATACTTCTGCCAAGTCATGAAAACAGCGAACCATGTATGATTGGATAAGTACTGCGAAAGAGAGAAAAAAATGGTTCAAATGGCTCTGAGCACTATGGGACTCAACATCTTAGGTCATAAGTCCCCTAGAACTTAGAACTACTTAAACCTAACTAACCTAAGGACATCACACACACCCATGCCCGAGGCAGGATTCGAACCTGCGACCGTAGCAGTCCCGCGGTTCCGGACTGCAGCGCCAGAACCGCTAGACCACCGCGGCCGGCCGAAAGAGAGAACTGTGACTGAATGCTATTACTGTAAGAAAATTTGTAATACGAATGAATCAGAATTTAACTTTAACAGGCACCGAAATTATTGCTGATTAAGCGCAATGTGCAGGGAAAGGCGTATAAGCAGCTTGAAGGGCACCGTTTGTTTAGCCTGAGGTAGTACGCTTCGCTCAAGTGTTTCTCTTTTTTTTTCGTTCTTTCTTTTCTGCTGGTATTTTATGTTGTGACAAATCATGCATATTTTGTTCCGTTTTTCGTGAAACCAGCGGGTCCCGTACGGAAACGCCAGGAAAAAGATAAGGGCTGATGTATCACACCAAACAGTAGTGAAAAATTGGAAATTAAATTTAGGGAAATGAACGGGGTAAATGGGAAAAATTTTACGACGCTGGAAGAAGGAAGTAACATTACGGTCTAGCATCCCATCCGTGATGCAGCCATCAGAGACGGAGTACGCACTTCAACTGGAGAAGAATGGGGATGGAAGTGGTCGTGTCCTTTCCAAAATAACTATTCACATTTGGCTTCATGGATTTTGGGAAACCTTTGGAAACCTAAATTTTGATGGCCGGGAGGGGATCTGAACCGCCGTAGTGTTAAATGCGAGTACAGCGTGCCAACCAATGCGTAACCTCTCTCGCTAAGACGCTGGAGGGCACGCCGACGAGGAAGCGCTAATGTCAACAGCTGTGGAGGAACGCACGGATGGCCCGTCGATTACGAAACGTGCCCCACAGCAGTGCTGCGCGCTGTTCCCACGGCGTGCCACTTTCTCGTGCCGTTGCTTCGGCTGCGTGACGTACCGCAACCGGCGACCGGCCCATCCATGAACACCATCCTATTCGCTGCAGCGCTTTGCTCCCGTCATTTGCTCCTTTTTGCACATATGAACAAAAGTGTGCTATTCGTGCCCATAAATCTTATTACTCCGCAAGAATAACACACAGGGACGTGATAAGAAACAACGAAAAATAACGTTTCACGAGAATTATTATAACTCACGAAAACTAAGAAGTAACCGATAACTCTAAAAGACGTGAGTCAAATCTTATGAAGCGTAGAGAAAACTTGAACAAAACTTGAACAAATACTATACCTTAAATAAAACTGACGTGTACGAATGGGTGTGCAGCTGTGATGTCGACGAATGGGTGTACCAAACTGATAATGTACACGAGAGGTCATTTTGGAATGTAAGTTTTCACTGGACACGATATTTTGAGTTGTGTTTAGTGGTCCAGTCCTAGTTAGTGCTATCCCAGTTATGATCTAAAAGTTGACGAGACGATAGACTACACTTCCATTCATTTATTAATGGTTTCGCCTTCGATAATGATTACAAAACGTGTGACTGCGTCTGTACCGGTGATCCTGTATGACAGAAAAGAATTCTGAGGACTTTTTGTAATATCCTAGTTGACGGAATTGTCTTTTCAAGAAGTTATGTAAGAAAGAAGACACGACAAAAGAAAAGTGGTAAACCAACAACTTTCTCTAGTACCGTTATATGAGCGTTTCGTGCCACTATAATATTCTGCAAAGCTTTCTTTATAATAACCATATTTCCTTAAGCTAACAACGCCTGACACTGAAGTATCAAACATCTCTCACCACTGAAGAACGCTGGTAAGAGGATAACACGTTTTCCAATACTGCATTGTTACACAGGAAGTCTTACGTAGCCAAGGTTCACTACGTGAGCTTCTTTTATATAACACTGATCAATAGAACGTGTCTCTTCCTGTGTCAGTTCACAACTTTCTTTCATGGTTTTTCTTATATTATTACACTTCCCTGTTAGGGAGTGGGATGGCAAAGTGATAAAATCCTCTGTGAACCAAATATTTTAAGACGGTAAAATCAAATAAATAATGTGATAATTTTAAGTTTAAAAGGATACACAGTTGATAGTTTTACCAGCAAAAACGAGAAAATTTGTTGACTTCTCAAAACTATTTACGGGCTGGAAATTATTTATAACACGTAAAATACACACGGGAAACGGTATTTGATACGGCTAGGAGATCATTGGTAGTAATGATATACCTGAACAACCATGTACATGATTGAAAAGTTAAAAGGACTGAATATGCTGCGACGAAAACAACATGAGACAAATTACTGTAGTTTACGATGGGGAGAAGGAAGAGGCTAAAGCAGAGACGTGGTTAGCTAAGGCTGATACGAAGCACATATATCAGGAAATATATCATTGCTGGGGAGTGGTGTTTGGTTGCAATTATGGAAAAAGGAGATGGATAACTCATTGGAGATTCTTAGAGAATTTAATATGGGTATAATGGCGTAGCAGGATAACTGGACTGGTGATAAAATGTCATGAGATTGAGTGCTGGGACAGGGTTCTCCCGTTCGTTTAGTGGGTTAGATGGTTTTGCAGGAATAGAAAGAGAAAAAGGCATGAGAACTACAAGAGTTTGTACAGGATGCAGTTTGAAAAAGTATGAGAGATGGGGGAGGTGAAATGAAATGCCTATGGCTCTAGGAGGATTGGAGGAAGCGGGGGACAGTTAGATATATAGAGTCTTTACAATACTAGAGGATGTTGGTGGAGGTAAAAGTGTGAGAATGGTTGCAGGAGGGGGAACAACACGACAGAAGGGTAAAAGGCGTAAGAGAAGGTGTGGTTCATTTGAAATACGTGAGATAGTGATGGGTGAGACGTACTCTCATGCAGACATAATTAATTTTGAGGGAATGATTTTGTAGTTTCAAGAGAACACCAGAATGTCATACTCAGTCAAATGCGTTTTGAATCGAAAGGGAGACGAAAATAGATGACTTACATTTATTTATATGGATGTATGGAAAATGGCTAAGGTGAGCCAATTAGTCATATACAGTATATAGAGAAGATGCGGTGGAAGCTACATTGGATGTTTTAGATAAGTGGGTCTGTTAAATAAAGTAAAGTCTTATGGCATGCTTTTCTGGAAGACTTTGAGGTGTAGGTTCAGCTACTTTACTGGAAAGGTTATACTTCCCTTGCCCAGAATGGTACTTTTCCTTCGCGAAGTGAGAGAGCTCTGTGTTAAGAGTAGGTTCGTGTAAAACGCGCACGTGCGAGAGTGCGTTTGTGTGTATGTGTGTAAGTGCTGTGGTATGTTTGTATTGTATGATGATGATGATGATGATGATCATGAGAGAAAGAGAGAGAGGGGTGGAGGAGAGGGTGAAACACAGTGCCAGTACATAGCCTATTCTTCTTAAATAGCAACAATGGGGCAATCGGACTTCACGTCATCACCTGTTGGGCGCATCACCATCAGCAGTGTCACATGCCTTCACTACAAAAGACATTCCGGAGAGGTATGGAATTTAATCCAGGACATTGGCACTAAGTGTTGATCACGAGCCACCTCTCCTCCCATTTTCGGAAAAATACTGGCGGTAAAAATTTCTTGCACTGTGAGAAAACTATCTGGCTCACTTTCGAGTCGAGCGACACCACACAGGTGTGCTTTGGCTACGTCGGTTATAGGGCGTATAGTAGATACCTATAGTTTCATTTGGCTACTATTCTTCAAAGGTGTTTGTTAAAGACAGTCATGAGGTTAATTAGTGTATAGGATGATGTATGAGATGCTGGTTTATCAGATTCCTGGAAGAGTATGACTTCGAATGTTGTCCACAGCTTTGTGTAAATGACTGTAAACAATAGTTTCATACAAAATAACAATGTTTTAATGGAGGACTGTGGGACGTTACTTCACGTGGCTTGTATAACTGTAGCATGACCAGATGGAGTGTTTTGTTCTTTTGTTAGTATCTGCGTTTTGTCAACGAGTGTTTTATACCGTCTTTAAAATGCTGTGCAACTACTAGAAGTTTGGTGTATCTATGTTCGCATGTTTGTAGTTATATGAGTCTACGTTAAGATCGAAAGTGGGCTATATATGTGGTCAGCGAAGATGTCTTCTATATATGATATGAAGGAACTGTCTTTAGTGAGGTGGGTGGTAAGGGTAAGTTGTTATGTACGGAACTATGATGATGGGATCATTCTGAGGAACGTGTTACACAACTTTCTGGACTTTATGGGGGGTTTCATTTAGTTTAGCGGTTGTTATGTGCTACGGGTGCAGAACTATTCGTTGCCTAGGTGAGGGGATTCTTGGAATAGGGAATGAGTATATCGAAGGAGAGTGAGACATTCATAGTGGATGATTCAAAGAGAGCGTGATATGATTAATTAGCTCGTTTGTAACGTAATGTTGTAGTAAAACACATTGGCTAAAGATGTCGTCATAGCTCTGGAGGTTACGATTGTGGCTTTCGATTTGGGTACATGTGTGGAAATATCCCTGAACTTGTTGACATATGTGACTGAGTAAAGATTGGATATGGTTTATTGCTTGGTAAGAGATCTAGAGATGGATAGGTAAGTGATAGAGCCCAATTCGATCCAGATTTTCTTCTGTTTGTGTCAGGAGGTTTGAGGAAGGAATAACAGTGTCATAGATTGAATCGTTATGAGTTTGTTTATAAGTAGGGACTGTTGAGAACGTCAGTAAACTGACATCGCTTCTATTTTCCCTTAGGGAATGTAGAAGCTTAGGTTAAGATCAGCAGCTAACAAATATATGTCGAAGGTTCTTTCTACGTGGGTAAGGATGTAATACGTAATCCAGTGGTTAAAGCTGATTCAAACAATTGTGAGCGTTGGTTGGAAAGTGGTGAGATGTAGGTATTCAGCGGGATCATTGAGGAGCGAGTGTGTCTTGAAGGAGTTATTTCGGAGATGGGCAACAGTACTCTACCATAAGAGTTATGATTCCGATCATCAGTCAGATGTGGAGTGTAGGGAAACATTCATATGGAATGATAGTGTTGGAGGAAGATTACCTTCGGAAGGATTGTTATGATGTCATGTCACCTGAATGTGTGTGTAAGGAAATCTTTATTGGAGTGAAAGACACACATTTTTTTGTTATATATGTTGCACAGATGGTTTTTCTGTGTCTTTTAATCACCTGCAAAGAAAATACACATAGTGCAACAATATTTATTTAGCGTAGGAACCAGAATCCCTTTCTCATCCACTACATACCCAAAAATAATCTCTGCAAATATGGATGTGTGACTATATGTGTTCAAATCTTGTGCTTTCTGGAAGTGTAGAGCCAACTTTCACAGTCTTTTTCAGATAGATCTGGTTAAGTTGCTTCTTTGCGAATCAGTGTCCCCGCTTTTCCTTTGCGAACTATTGGCTATGAGATCCACCCGCACTCCATTAAAAAAAAACTACTCTTCGTGGCAACTACAACTGCCCGGCTTTTTTAAAGGGCACTCTTGGTTCGTGGGGAGGGGTTGATGAAGGGAATAAGATAAACTATTCTTTTAAAAGGTGAAACTGTATTTGGGTCGTTAATTCTCTACATTTCCTTACCCGAATTTTCTAGCGCATTATAGATACGGTAGCGTTCAAAGTGGAAGTGGGAACAATTGTCCCTTGAGATGATGTCTTGGGGTACAGTTCCGAATCGTCAGACAGTGTTCTTAAGTCCTATATTATATATCAAACTTATCTGCAGTAATAAATCAATAGAGAACATATGATGATGATTATTCCTTCGGAAGAGGACAAATCGTAGTCCCCCTTCGGGCTATTCGTAAGGAGTATTTATAGTCCTTTCTCTTCCACGACAATGAATGTAAACATAAAAATATTTCTACAGTTCATTAGCAGTCATCACAGTCATCCACACCCTACAGAGACACAGATGTACTAAGCTGCGGATAGAAGAGAGGAGTCAAGTATATTTCACTACCGCTAATTAAAAGCTGTATAAATGATCTGCTTCGATCTAATGAGTACGTACACTGTGACTTCTGTACTATAATATTTAAATTCCATATGTATTCTAGTAGGACATTCCGCATAGTTTATACAAGTAACACGAACTCTTTCGTACACGTTGATGAGATAGAAGAGTATGCACTAACAAAGTTAGAAAAGTGGTCCTCTGATAGGTCTTGCAACAGAAAATGAAAATCATTCCATTTCTCGTAGCAGTGGATTACTCACTTCCATGCTAAAGACCTGAAAGCTGTTCTACTGAAGCTAATTACAATGGCTTGACAAAGGACGGAAGACCCGAATGTCAGCAGCAGCCGTCTAAACATCTCGACAATGCTGCATATCTGATAATCTCTGCGTTTGTGTGAGAACAATGATCAGCAGGAACTATCGCTTTCGTCACAGCCTGAGAACCTGCAAGAGGAGTCCCTTGTAGGGGTCGGATAAGGTTACTTTTCTCAAAAAAAAAAAAAAAAATCCTCGTGACGGCTTATGTCATCATCAGCTACACGATAAAACGATAAAACGAAGGTAATGGCGTACATCTGAGTTAAATCCGGTGGTGCTGCGGGAATTATATTAGGAAATACTAGACTGAAAATGGAACGCTACTTTTACGATTTAGGGAGCAAAATAACTGATGATGTTAGAAGTGAACAGGACATAAAATGCAGACTTGTAAAAGCAAGATTTTTTTTTTTTTTAGAGAAATGTGGTTATAATACTTTTGGGTGTTGTACTATGTAATTGCATAATATACTTTAAGGTTTAAACTACAAAACTGACGTTTGTGCCATATTGCAAGGACCTTCCTTAAGGCAAGACTAGTGTTACAGGATTTTTTTTTAAATTGTGTGTGTGATCGTGCTCAAGTACTATCAGTTTTGTGGCTAGGCTTCCTGTGTAATAAGTGGAAAGGTAAACAAGGCCCTTCATTTCACTTTTTAATAAGGACTGTGGGCTCATAGCCCTCTAACCCTTATGACTTATTAATACTTCTGAACTTTAGTTACTGTGCGTTTTGCAGGAGGAAAGGTGCCCTTATTTAGTGCAAGCTATCGGCGTGAATACGCCTATTTCTGGAACTTTATTGATCGTAGAACATAATAGGCAAGTCATGACGTGAAGGAGAAGGTAGAAAGGAGACTGTTCGTGGACTGTCCGGCTTGTTGATGGTTGGCACCTGTCTGCAAATTAGAGCTTGGTTTCTGGTGTGCGCAGAAACACACTGCCAGTCCGTATGTAGCTGTTCGTTTAGCCTGTCGCGTCCGTGGCAGGTGAGGCTTACGTCCGGCGACCGCTCTCGGCCCGTCGGACTGACACAAGTAAGTTTTTAGCCATCCACTCTATTAATGTTGCCAGCCTGCTTAATAACCGCCTCTCGTATTTTGCGTTGGTGCTTCCACGACTTTTTTGCCCGTAGACGGGCTTCCCGGAACATGATAAGTTGTCCACAGTCACGGTGGTGTTCCGCTGTCGCCGGTTTATTGTGCTGTGTTAATAGCACGTAGCGTTCATGTTGTGCTACTCGTGCACTGACAGGCCTCTCTGTCTCCCATATGTGGACAGCTCTGCACCCACAACACAGCTCATAAAAAATGGTTCAAATGGCTCTGAGCACTATGGGACTTAACATCTGTGGTCATCAGTCCCCTAGAACTTAGAACTACTTAAACCTAACTAACCTAAGGACATCACACACATCCATGCCCGAGGCAGGATTCGAACCTGCGACCGTAGCAGTCGCGCGGTTCCGGACTGAGCGCCTAGAACCGCTAGACCGCCGCGGCCGGCCATAGCTCATACACTCTTGCAATATTGAGGTTGTCCACTATGTCGTTGGTGGAACCTATCGTGCCGTGGATGCTGCGGCTGGTGTGAACCTCCGAAGAGGTTTCAGACTGATTTTCCACAATAGCCACAGGATCTCTGACGAGGCAGGTTCCTGCCACCTTACTTACGAAACTGGGTAGACACACGACGACATCGCAAAGTAACCCACAATAAATGGGGGAGACGCCGCAACAGTATGATAAACTTTAGCAGTTGTATCCATTTAAACAGTTCAATAAGAAAGCACCACATCTAGGTATTGTTGTGTATTTATCTGGGACACATATAGAGCTAGCAATAACTTCAAGGTATGATCTTCGCTCTAGCGCCCAAGACGTGTGATAATCAGTGGACTAAAATAGGAAGTCAGAGGTCTTTTATCAGAAGCGCCCAAAGAAATGCGTCGAACGATGTGCAACATCTACATGGCTGCTCTACCTCCTTTGTCTGTTATTTCAGTGGCTAAGAGGGCCATCCTGAAGAGGCTGCGTTAGGGCTAAGATATAATATCTCATCTTGCTGAGAAGGGGAACGTCAGTGGATTTTTCCTAAAAGCTGACTACATGAAGACGTTAACGACAGTTCTAAAGGATAGGTTCTACAAGATAACTGACAGGAAACAGATTTTTATCATGACAAGAAAGACGATTACACTCCAGGACGCCTGTATGTTACAACAAGAGGACGCAAGCTCTTTGAAATCACAAAGAGATCACTGATATATACAGTAGTAAAATATCACTCCACCGTTCAAGATACCCACTTGTATTACTGCAATCACCACATCAGAAATTTAGAACCGTTTGGGAATATTTTAAGAACAATACAATTGGATTCGCGCAACATATTGTACAGTGCTTATGTCGGTTCACTGTTCATCTTAATTCTCTTGCAAGAAACTCTGTCTTTATTGGAGTAACGTTTTTGAACGTCATTTGTTTAGTATTGCCAAACACTAACAGATTTCAATCATGATAAGAACTTCGGGCAGTTTAATGGGATTACAATGGGCTTGCTTCTCTTACCTGTCATGGTGAATTTCTTCACGGAAGAAGTTGAAGAAATCGCGATAAAGACAACACTACACCACCGAAGAAGTACACAGTTACGTACTCTCTGGGCTAATGCTTGCGTCACCTAAATAACATTCATTAAGACAATTCATTTACGATGGAGATTGAAGAGAACAGCTACCTCTCGTTTCTGGAGGCACACATGCAAGGAAAACCTCATTGTTTCAGAATAACGCGTGATATATCACTTGTCATGACAGTGGCTGTTTCACTGTGACGAGTCACAATTCCTGTACACGCCCTGTCGTCAAGGGCGCACCAATGTGCTACGCTGCTTAAGAGCCAACTCACAACGAGTTATCGACGCAAAAGGCGTCGTAAACCAATTTAAACATTTCAGTCAGCAGCCAAGTGAATTTTCAGGTCCAAAACAGACTCGTTGCAGGCAAACTTTTCATGGTACGTAACGGGTGGTTTCATAGAAAAGAGCGAACTGGTCTTATCCCGATGCACCAACGGCTTAATAAGGCAGATTGTCACCTGAGACCCGGTCCAGCGCAGCTGTCTTCGGCAAAGGCCTCTGTAGATATGAGCCGTATCTGCTAGTCCAAAAGGCCTCCCCCGTAGAGATATGTTGTATGTGACAATTATCAATATGTCTATCCGACCAGAGAGCAAACATCTGTTTTTCTTCGTCGATATAATAATAGTACTCTGGGACATGGGGTGGACAGGAAACGCACTCATAAGGAAATTTGTCTTCCAACGATAAACAGTCATCATCCAAGACAGTGATCTCCGTCTCTGACAGCGCAGATTCACAGAGTGTGGACAGTTTGCAACGAGGACAGCATATCGATGAAACTGAATCGCCTGGAATATAACTTTGTTTCCTGTAGTTATAGGATAGATGACATTAAGAAAGTGCATAGGACACCAAGAATTAGAGGCAAGAGTAAAGAAATAGACCAGAGAACAACTTCACTACCGTATACTATCTCAGCCTCCACAAGAAATGGCTGAGCTCTAAAGAAGAAAGTAATCACAGACATCTTCCGACAACCTGCAAAAATAATAAATCTTTGGGTAGCGTGAAAGACAATCTAGGTCTCTAAACATCTAGGGTCTAGCTCAGTCGTTGAGAATGCAGCAGGTTTTACGTCAGACAACACTTTGTACGTTGCACTTGGCATATGCACTAACGAGTAAAACCAGTGTGACCACTGCCCACCGCGAGACTGAATGCCGTCTGACGGCGTTGCGGGCACCTTACGCTGCAAGAAAAGTGTTCAGGGTGAGTCACCTAACATTACCGCTGGATATATTTCGTAAACCACATCAAATACTGACGAATCGATTCCACAGACCGAACGTGAGGAGAGGGGCTAGTGTTACTGGTTAAACAAACCATAAAATAATGCACGGAAGTATGTTTCTTAACACAAACCTACGTTTTTTTAAATGGAACCCCGTAAGTTTTGTTAGCACATCTGAACATATAAACAAATACGTAATTAGTGCCGTTTGTTGCATTGTAGAATGTTAATTACATCCGGAGATATTGTAACCTAAAGTTGACGCTTGGGTACCACTCCTCCGCTGTTCGATCGTGTGTATCGGAGAGCACCGAATTACGTAGGGATCCAAAGGGAACGGTGATGAACCTTAGGTACAGAAGAGACTGGAACAGCACATTACGTCCACATGCTAACACCTTTTTATTGGTCTTTTCCACTGACGCACATGTACATTACCATGAGGGATGAGGTACACGTTCGACGGGCGTTTCATAGGACGTGGAGGACGCATAAATTGGCCAGCCCGTTCTCCTGATCTTACACCTCTGGACTTCTTTCTGTGGGGTACGTTAAAGGAGAATGTGTACCGTGATGTGCCTACAACCCCAGAGGCTATGAAACAACGTATTGTGGCAACCTGTGGCGACATTACACCAGATGTACTGCGGCGTGTAGGACATTCATCACGCCAGAGATTGCAATTGTGTGCAGTAAATGCTGGCCACCACATTGAACATCTATTGGCCTGACATGTCGGGACACGCTCTATTCTATTCCGTAATTGAAAACGGAAACCACGTGTGTACGTGTACCTCACTCCTCATGGTAATGTACATGTGCGTCAGTGAAAAAGACCAATAAAAAGGTTTTAGCATGTGGACGTAATGTGCTGTTCCAGTCTCTTCTGTACCTAAGGTCCATCACCGTTCCCTTTGGATCCCTACGTAATTCGGTGCTCTCCGATACACACGATCGAACAGCGGAGGAGTGGTACCCAAGCGTCAACTTTAGGTTACAATATCTCCGGATGTAATTAACATTCTACAATGCAACAAACGGCACTAATTACGTATTTGTTTATATGTTCAGATGTGCTAACAAAACTAACGGGGTTCCATTTAAAAAAACGTAGGTTTGTGTTAAAAAACATACTTCCGTGCATTATTTTATGGTTTGTATTAACCAGTAACACTAGCCCCTCTCCTCACGTTCGGTCTGTGGAATCGATTCGTCAGTATTTGATGTGGTTTACGAAATATATCCAGCGGTAACGTTAGGTGACTCACCCTGTATAAGCGGAAGAGAGACGAATGAGGAGTTATTCTAGCGACTATACGGTCTGTAAAAGGGAAAATACACGGATGTAAGAAACACTGGCAAAGGTCAAATTGTTACGGCCTAGCTCCAGAGACCGAGCGAGCTGGACACGCTACGGCCATGAGCATCTTATGGAAAGTGCTTGACTACGGTGACTTAGTGTTAGACGTCCACGCCTATCACTGAACTTGGAGATCGGAGGCTTTCCCGCTCTGTAAAGCAGAACAGTCGGTGATTTGTAGAAAATTTGACTACAGAGCTCAATGCTGATGCAGGCATGAGTATTTCGGAGTACACGGTTCAGCGCACATTTTTCGACATGGAGTCCCACAGCAGACGTCCCATATGGGTTCCCACGCTAACGCAACGCTGTTATCAGTAACGAGTATAGTGGGCACGATATCATGGAGACTGGACCGGGGAACAACGTAAACGTGTTGCCACGTCGGGTAAATCACGTTCTTTCCTACATCTGGTTGCCACAGTTCTCGCGTTCTCGTTTACGTCGGAAAGTAAATCGATTTTGTGACAGGGGTGAATTATTTAGTTTCACCGGTATGCTTCGGTAGTTAGGTTTTTGAATCTCTATGTATTAATCTAATTTATTAGACAGAGTTCCTGCGTTTTCATCAGGGTCTACAGTAGAGTTGCGCTGCACGTGCCGATATTCCGTTTATCTGCATAATTTAGTTTTCCATGGTTATTAGTACGGGCAGTGACTGCTATTGTTGTATGCGGATGCGCGCCGAGTTGGTGGCACTTCGCTCTCAGCTTCAGGCTGCGATGGCTTCGGTTACACAGCATGAGGCTGCAGTGGATGGGCACCACTGTTGTGGGCCGGCCTTGAGGATCCAACGGATGTGCAGCGCGTCCGAGTCCTCCGATCGGCCCTCACCGGTGGCCATCCCAGTTACTGAGGTTGACCCCTCACCTGTGGTTGAGTGGGAGGTCGAGCCAGTGCGAAGCAGGTGGCGAAAGTCTTCCCAGGCGGCCGCACGTAAGGCCTCCCCGGTTTGTCTGACAAACAGGTTCCACGTGCTGTCTGTGTCTGACACTGTCGCTGAGCCAGATGCTGTCGCCTCTCCTGTTTCAGTGGAAACCTCTCAGCTTGCAAGATCCGGACAATCACAGAGGGTAGGATTGTTGACAGTTGGGAGATCTAACGTTAGGCGCGTTATGGGGCCCCTTAGGGAAATGCCTGCCAAGAAGGGAAAGAAAACCAATGTGCACTCCGTGTGCATACCGGTTGGAGCTATTTCAGATGTGGAACAGGTCTTCCGGATGCCATGAAGAGCACAGGGTGCAGCCAACTGCAGGTGGTTGCTCACGTCGATACCAATAATGTGTATCACTTTGGATGAGAAGAGATTCTCTCTGGTTTCGAGCGGCTAGCAAAAGTGGTAAAGGCTGCCAGTCTTCCTTGCAAGATGAATGCAGTGCTGACCATTTGCAGCATAGTCGACAGGAACGATTGCGGACCTCCGGTACAGAGCCGAGTGAAGGCTCTGAATCAGAGGCTCTGCGGTTCTGCGACTGTGTAGGCTGCAGATTCATCGACTTGCGTCAAAGGGTGGTTGGGTTTCGGGTTCCGCTGAATAGGTCAGGTGTCCACTATACGCTGGCGGCGGCTACACGGGTAGCAGAAGCTGTGTGGCGTGGACTGGGCGGTTTTTTCGGTTAGAGGGTCTCGGAAAAACACAAGAAGGGCTTCATACACAAAAGGTGCGGGCCGAACAGAGGTAGAACGTAGATAAGGGAACCATCGGTATAACAGTTGTAAATTGTCGTAGCTGTGTTGGGAAAGTACCAGAGCTCCAAGCGCTAATAGAAAACACTGATGCTAAAATCGCTATAGGCACTGAAAGCTGGCTAAAGCCGGAGATACGATCAGCCGAAATTTTTGCGGAGAACCTAACGGTGTTCCGGAAGGACAGGCTAAACACGGTTGGCGGTGACGTGCTCGTTGCTATTACAAGTAGTTTATCTTGTTACGAAATTGAAGTAGGTAGTTTCTGTGAGTTAGTTTGGGCAGAGGTCATTTTTGGCAACCGGAATACAATAATAAGTGGGCCGGCCGCGGTGGTCTAGCGGTTCTGGCGCTGCAGTCCGGAACCGCGGGACTGCTACGGTCGCAGGTTCGAATCCTGCCTCGGGCATGGGTGTGTGTGATATCCTTAGGTTAGTTAGGTTTAAGTAGTTCTAAGTTCTAGGGGACTTATGACCTAAGATGTTGAGTCCCATAGTGCTCAGAGCCATTTAAAAAAATAATAAAAAAAAAATAAAAAAAATAAGTGGATCTTTTTACCGACCTTCCAATTCAGATGATACAGTTGCTGAAAGGTTCAAAGAAAACTTGAGAGTGATTTCAAACACGTACACGACTCATACGATTATAGTTGGTGGTGACTTTAATTTACCATCGATATGTTGGCGAAAATACATGTTTAATTCCGGAGGTATGCATAAAACATCGTCCGAAATTGTGCTAAACGCATTCTCTGAAAGTTAATTCTTGTAGTTTGTTCATGAGCCCACGCGAATAGTAAACGGTTGCGAAAACACACTTGACCTCTTAGCAACAAATAATCCTGAGTTAATAACGAGCATCAAAACGGATACAGGAATTAGTGAACACAGCGTTGTCGTAGCGAGATTGAATATTTTAACCACCAAATCCTCCAAAAATAAACGAAAAATATACCTATTCATAGAAGCAGATAAAAATTCGCTTAACACCTTCCTGAGAGACAATCTGTACTCCTTCCAAATTAATGATATAAGAATAGACCAGATGGGGCTTGAATTCAAATAAATAGTATCTGGAGCAATTGAGAGATTCGTACCAAATAAATTAACAAACGTCTTAGTTGATCCTCCTTGGTACACAAAACGGGTAAGAACACTGTTTCAGAAACACAGAAACAAACATGCCAAATTTCAACAGACGCAAAAGCTCCAAGATAGGCGATCTTTTACAGATGCTCGAAATTTAGCCCAGACTTCAATGCGAGATGCTTATAACAGTTTCCACAACGAAACTTTGTCTCGAAACCTGGCAGAAAATCCAAAGAGATTCTGGTCGTATGTGAAGTATGTTAGCGGCAAGAAACAATAAATGCCTTCTCTGCGCAAAAGGAATGGAGATACTATCGAAGACAGTGCTGCCAAAGCAGAGCTACTAAACACAGACTTCCGAAATTTCTTCACAAAAGAAGACGAAGTAAATATTCCAAAATTCAAATCAACAACAGCTGCCAACACGAGTAACGTAGTAGTGAAACAAATCACTTAATAAAAGCAAGTCTTCTGGTCCAGGCTGCATAGCAATAAGGTTCCTTTCAGAGTATGCTCATTCATTAGCTCCATACTTAACAATGATATACAACCGTTCGCTAGAGGAAGATCCGTATCCAAAGACAGGAAAGTTGCACAGGTCACACCAATATTCAGGAAAGGTAGTAGGAGTAATCCACTTAATTACAGGCCCATTTCATTAACGTCGACATGTAGCAGGATTTTGGAACATATATTGTGTTCGAACATTATGAATTACCCACAGAAAACGGTCTATTGACACACAGTCAACATGGGTTTAGAAAACATCGTTCTTGTGAAACACAACTAGTTCTTTATTTGCATGAAGTGTTGATTGCTACTGACAAGGGATTTCAGATCGATTCCGTATTTCTGGATTTCCGGAAGGCTTTTGCCACTGTACCACACAAGCGGCTTGTAGTGAAATTGCGTGTTTATGGAATATCGTCTCAGTTATGTAACGGGATTTGTGATTTGCTGTCAGAGAGGTCACAGTTCGTAGTAAATGGCGGAAAATCGTCGAGCAAAACAGAAGTAATTTCTAGCGTTCCTCAAGGTAGTGTTATAGGCCCTTTGCTGTCTCTTCTGTATATAAACTATTTGGGGAACAATCTGAGCAGCCGTCTTCGGTTGTTTGCAGATGACGCTGCCGTTTATCGACTAATAAAGTCATCAGAAGATCGAAACCAATTGCAAAAGATTTAGAAAATATGCCTGAATGGTGCGAAAATTGGCAGTTGACCCTAAATAACGAAAAGTGTGAGATCATCCATATGAGTGCTAAAAGGAACTCGTTAAACTTCGGTTACACGCTAAAGGAGTTTAATCTAAAGGCCGTAAATTCAACTAAAATACCTAGGAATTACAATTACGAACAACTTAAATTGGAAGGAACATACAGAAAATGTTGTGGGGAAGACAAACCAAAGACTGCGTTTTATTGGGAGGACACTTTATTACGCATGTCCGTCCCCTTTTAGAATGCTGCTGGTGCGCGGTGTGGGGTCCTTACCAAATATTACATCGAAAAATTCAGAGAAGGGCAGCACGTTTTGTATTATCGCGAAATATGGGAGAAGTGTCACTAAAATGATACAGGATTTGGGCTGGACATCATTAAAAGAAAGGCGTTTTTCATTGCGGCGGAATCTTCTCACGAAATTCCAATCACCAACTTTCTCCTCCGAATGCGAAAATATTTTGTTGACACCGACCTACATATAGAGAAACGATCATCTCGATAAAATAAGGGAAATCAGAGCTAGTACGGAATGATATAAGAGTTCGTTCTATCCGCGCGCTATACGAGATTGGAAAAATAGAGAATTGTGAAGGTGGTTCGATGGACCCTCTGCCAGGCACTTATATGTGATTTGCAGAGTATCCATGTAGATGCAGATGTAGATGGTCGATGGCTGTGTCCAATTATGCGATCGTCCATCAAACGGTTGCTCGAATAATGCACCGTGCCACGGACGCAGAACAGTGGTGAAATAGTTACACTATAGGCGAAATTCATCTACTATGGGACTTATGGGTGTAATCGAAGGCATCATGGCAGCTGTGAAAATGTTGACATCCATCAGGATAACTGTTCGTGTCACAAGAACTGAAATCTGCTACAGCTGTTTCAGAAGCATGATCGTGAACTCACGTTGATGTCTTGTACATCAGAATCACCTGATGTGACCCGAAGGGACACATGTGGGACGCTATCAGGTGCCACATACCGGCCCGTAATTTACGAGAACTGTGCGTCGAGGCCTGGTGTCGAAAATCCATCAGAGACTTACAAAGTCTATGCCACGCATAATCGCTGTTATATTGTGTTCCAAAGGTGAACGAATACGCTATTATGAGTGGATTCTCCTAAGTAAGGCTATAAAATAAGTAAGTTTTACGATACGATTTTTAGATATAGTGTATTTCAAGCTGACGGAATGGATTTCAGGTACTCTAATAAAGAAATGTCCGCAATGAGTGATAGGCTAGTTTATTTTATTTTTATTTACTCATTAGTTATCACAAAAATGGTAAAAAATCATTCTTTCAAACGAGTACTATTTTATAATTTTGTCAAATTCCAAAAAAAATGTGCTATTATTCCATACAGAATGGACTGATGACCTCAGAAGTTAAGTCCCATAGTGCTCAGAGCCATTTGAACCATTTTGAATAGATACCATCTTCATATAGATAAGGCTTACCGGCTAATGGTCTTCCTCAATGCGGATGCACTCACTTTGCCCGAATTCTTACGGGAATCGGTAGATTGACTGCCGCGAGTAATGGGTATAGTGGCCAGGTGCACTATAAATGTAGTGTGTAGACAGTAATTGTATGTGTGGGTCTCACGGGGAGTGTGCCAGAGATAAATACCTGCAGTAGCACTATCCTCTGTGTGTTCGGTGGCTCAGTCGGATAGAGCGTCTGCCATGTAAGCAGGAGATCCCGGGTTCGAGTCCCTGTCGGGGCACACAGTTTCAACTGTCCCCGTTGATATTTATCAACGCCTGTAAGCAGCTAGTGGCCTGGTTCAAAAATTGCGTCTGAGCACTATGGGACTTAACTTCTGAGGTCATCAGTCCCCTAGAACTTAGAACTACTTAAACCTAACTAACCTTAGGACATCACACACATCCATGCCCAGGCAGGATTCGAACCTGCGACCGTAGCGATCGCGCGGTTCCAGAATATAGCGCCCAGAACCGCTCGCCCACTCAGGCCGGCAGTGGTCTGGATTTCATTGTAATTTCACTCTGTAGAACATGTTGGGCTGCAACAGTGGTATGTGGGAGAGCGTTACCCTGTTGGAAAACGCCCTGGAATGATGTTCATGAATGGCAGCAAAACATATCGAATCACCAGACTGACGTACAGTTTTGCAGTCAGGGTCTATGGGATAACCACGAGAGTGCTCCTGCTGTCATACGAAATCGCACCCCAGACCGTAACTCCGGGTTCAGGTCCAGTGTGTCTATCATGCAGACAGGTTGGTTGCAGATCCTCAACTTGCTTCCGTATAAACAACACGCGGTCATCAGTGGCACAAAGCCAGAACTAGCATTCGTCAGAAAACACAACAGACCTCCACCCTGCCCTCCTCTGGGCTCTCGCTTGACACCACTGAAGTCGCAAATGGAGGTGGTTTGGAGTTAGTGGAACGCACGCTACAGGCCGTCTGGCTTGGAGCTGTCCTTGAAGTATGCCCCTCGTGCATACCAAATGATGGCACTGTGGCTCAGGGCTGAAGTGTCAATTTACAACTCGAAAAGTCTTGGGTTTGATCCCCAGTCAATCCTACGATTTTTATCTATCGCTTATCGTGTCTTTTACCTTTGGCAATTTTTGTTGATGTGAAAAATGACACTATGCACCGTGTTTCAGAATTCAGGTTACACTGTAGGTCCTCCTGTATCTGGGTGGGAAGAAAGGCAACAGCACACCACCTCTAACAGGACAATGCCTGGTAAAGCAATGTAGTGTTAAAAACAATCTTCGAATTGATGACTCTTTTACTTTATATCTATATATACACTAAGGTGTCTAAATACTACTTTCCTTTTCAAAGATTGGTCATTTATTCTGATTGTGGGGTTTGTCGACATTAATATGTTTCTTTTTCGTAACGTATAAACTGTTTGTTGTGGTGCTATCGTTAGTTTGTTTTCTACGCGTCAGTTACTCAGTCCTCCCCACTATTTTCCTCTAACACCTAAGACTGGCAGATACTATCACTAACAAAAAATGGCTCTGAGCACTATGTGGTTCAAATGGCTTTAAGCACTATGGGACTTAACTTCTGAGGTCATCAGTCGCCTTGAACGTAGAACTAATTAAACCTAACTAACCTAAGGACATCACACACATCCATGCCCGAGGCAGGATACAAACCTGCGACCGTAGCGGTCACGCGGTTCCAGACTGATGCGCCTAGAACCGCACGGCCACATCGGCCGGCTATCACTAACAGATCGTCTGCTTAGGCACTGCAGTCTCTACGTTTTGTTACATTCTGAACCTGGTTCAGTAATGGCTCCTGCCAAAATCCCAGAGTTCTGGACCACAAAGGTAGTCCTGTGAGCAGCCTTTGACTCTATTTTTCACAATTTGCTTGCAGGGACATTCCAATTGCACCTGCCTATCGGTGCAATAACTTGGTAGGCTGTTATAGAGACACCTAAGGCAGTGTGTCTGCTTCACTCTTTTGAAAAGGGCAGGCTACCGTCAATTATCAAAGGCCCCAGCTATTTCAATTATCATGCCTGTAACGCACTTGTCATTTGAGGCGTTCAAATGTGCGTTGCTTGATTTATCAGATCCTTGATGGATTTCCCATTTCTGAAACCCTATTGCACTGCGATCATTCCGAATAATTGCCTATAATGCCACAGGCGACAGCACAGAAGCTTTTCCTATACTTTGGCTAGAGAATTTACCACACAAATCTGTCTAGGTTTTCGGTTGCCTTGGTTCTTTGTTTTGTCCTCTTTTTGGAATAACGGTACACGAGATCTTCCAGATTATGCACACCTATCCCTGAAAAAAGTATTCGTTTAATAAAACTGTTGCTTACATTGCAGTTTGATGCACTAGCTGATGCAACAATTTTGCCATAATTCGATCAGGTTCTGGTCCTTTCTTCTCCTTTAACTCCGTTATTGTCAGCATCGCTTTCTCCTGGGCAAATTGAATCACGACACTATTATTCACACGCTGCTCTGCTAATTCAGATGGAAGATACTGATGGTACTCTGTCTCTCTCATCGTGGTATCGTCCGGCAACAAAGTTTTGAATACATACTGCACTGCTGTCACCCACTCTGTCCTCATCATGCCATAGGATTGTCTCAAGATTGACAATATAGTTGGTGACCGAACCTTGTTTGTTGCAAGTTGCTATGGAAACTCCAAGTATCTGTTACCATTCGGTCCTTGACATATTCATCCTATTTGCTTCCTCCATTTTCTATAAATTGTTGTTCGACTGTTCGACAGAAACTCAGTCTTATTTAGCCTTCCGTTTTCCCAAAGGATTAATGCTAGTACTTCTCGCCTGCCTTGCTGTATATCTTAATGGCTGTCGGGTGGGACTCCAGGAAATTTTAAACCCTCTTGCCTTCCTAACAAATGGGATAGCGTGGTCTTCTGCGGTCTGCAACGCTCGCACCAATTCGCTAACTTTGGCGTCAACTTCAGATCCGCTTCCTTCCAGTGATTGTATGTTAAATTCTTCAATTAAAAGTTTTCAATCCATTTGGCTCTGGCTGGATGTTAGCTCCTAAGTCATTATCTGCATCTGTGATAGTAAAGTAACTGAGATATCGTGACTTTATCCGTTTTCCGACGTTCATTAGACGCTTCAAAATTCATTGAGACGCATTTCGTATTTGCAACTGGATGAAAAGTTTCTTTTTTCTTTTTTTTTTTTTTTTTTTTTTTGCATACGCGTTTCGCTTCTTTTATTTGTGAAGTATCTTCAGTGGCCTGTAACACATTTTGTTTTATGTATACAATAAATATGTTATATCGTATTTACAAATGTATTATTATACTACATTTTCTATGTTTATCTTGTTTTTAAGTTTAGAAACAACTTTTGAAGTAGAAGTTTCTCGAGATTAAATTATAACCTGGTGATTTTTACGATTTATGTTCTTGTCAATCAATGTGGGTCGTCCTTGAGATGTACATTGAAGCGCCAAAGAAACTGGTACAGGCATGCGCATTCAAATACAGAAATATGTAAACAGTCAGAATACGGCGCTGCGGTCGGCAACGCCTATATAAGACAACAAGTGGCTGGCGCAGTTGTCAGATCGTTTACTGCTACTGCAATGGCAGGTGATAAAGATTTCAGTGTGTTTCAGCGTGGTGTTATAGTCGGCCGAGGTAGCGATGAAGTGGAGATTTTCCTGTACGACCATTTCTCGAGTGTACCGAGAATATCAGGAATCCGGTAAAACATAAAATCTCCGACATCACTGGAGCCGGAAAAAGATGCTGTAAGAACGGGACCAACGGCGACTGAAGAGACTCGTTCAATGTGACAGAACAAATTGCTGCAGATTTCAATTCTGGGCCATCAACTTGTGTCAGCGTGCAAACCATTCAACGAAACATCATCGATATGGGAATTCGGAGCCGAAGGCCCACTCGTGTACCCTTGATGACCGCACAACACAAAGCCTTATACCACGACTGGGCTCATTAACACCGACATTGGACTGTTGATGACTGGAAACATGTAGCCTGGTCGGACGAGCCTCGTTTCAAATCGTATCGAGCGGATGGACGTGTATGGGTATGAAGACAAGCTCACAAAGCCATGGACCGTCAGCGAGAGCGCATCGCTGGTTCCTGCTAGTACTAAGGCGAGTACACCGTTCGGTTTTTACATATTTTTACGAACTTCAAACACGAGCGACTTATTTTCAGTTATCTGTGTAGTTATTAGTTTATTTTTGTAATTTCTTGAGTGTTCGAGTGCTTACTAGGCACAACCTTTTATTTCAATCACAGTGTAGTGTACAGTAGCGTCGTTGCTATCGACCATTGTATCGACTCTCGTATCGTGCAGGCTTTTGTTTGTTTGGTTAGAACAACTCAATGTCAGATCGTCAGCGAGAGCGCACCGCTAGTTCCTGCTACTACTAACGCGAGCACACCGCTCACAGCTTCAGGCTGCGTTGGCTTCTGTCACACAGCTTGTGGCTGCTGCCAGGGGGCGTGACTGTGGGGGATCGGACGCGGGGATGCGAGGGACGTCGAGCACGTCCCACGTGTCCTCCGATCGGTCCACTGCTGTGACCCCTCCGGGTCCTGCCTGCACTGAGGTTGACTCCTCACCCGTGGTCGAGTGGGAGATCATTCCAAAGTCCGGCAGGCAGAGAAAAACTTTCCGTGGGGCCGATCATAGGGCCTCCCCGGTTCGTTTGACGAACAGGTTTCGGGCGTTATCTGTGGCTGACGATGTCTCTGAGCCGGATGCAGTCGTCCACCCCGTTCCAGAGGAAGCTTCTCGGCCCGTAAGGTCTGGGCATTCACAGAGGGTGGGTTTGCTGGTAGGCTCCAACGTTAGGCGCGTAATGGGGCCCCTTAGGAACATGGCTGCCAAGGAGGGGAAGGAAGCCAGTGTGCACTCTGTGTGCATTCCGGGGGGAGTCATTCCGGATGTGGATAGGGTGCTTCCGGATGCCATGAAGAGTACAGGGTGCAGCCAACTGCAGGTGGTAGCTCATGTCGGTACCAATGACGTGTGACGCTTTGGATCGGAGCAGATTCTGTCTGGTTTCGGGCGGCTGTCGGAGATGGTAAAGACTGCCAGTCTTGCTTCCGAGATTAAGGCGGAGCTCACCATCTGCAGCATCGTCGATAGAACCGACTGTGGTCCTTTGGTGCAGAGCCGAGTGGAGGGTCTAAATCAGAGGCTCTACGGTTCTGTGACCGGGTAGGCTGCAGATTCCTTGACTTGCGCCATCGGGTGGTAGGTTTCTGGGTTCCATTTAATAGGTCAGGAATCCACTACACACAGGAGGCGGCTACACGGGTAGCGGGGGCTGTGTGGAAGGGACTGGACGGTTTTTTAGGTTAGAGGGTCTCACGGAACCAAGAAGGGGCGTCCGTCAGAAAGTGGGCAGGTAAAACACAGTAAGGTAGTTGTAGAAACGATTGGTATTGTAGTTGTAAACTGTCGTGGCTGTGTTGGGAAAGAACCAGAGCTCCAAGCTCTAATAGAAATCACTGGAGCTCAAATAGTTGTAGGTACAGAGAGCTGGCTAAAGCCGGAAATAAGTTCATCCGAAGTTTTTTCAAACGATACAGCAGTGTTCAGAAAGGATAGATTAAATACAGTTGGTGGTGGAGTATTTATTGCTGTCAGAAGTAGTTTGCCTTGTAGCGAAATTGAAGTAGATAGTTCATGTGAAATAGTATGGGTAGAGGTTATACCTGACAATCGGATTAAACTATTAATCGGATCGTTTTACCGACCCCCCGACTCAGAAGACATAGTTTCTGAATAGTTCAAAGAGAACTTGAGTCTCATTTCAAATAAGTACCTCGCTCACACAATTATAGTCGGTGGTGACTTCAATCTACTCTCGATATGCTGGAGCCGGCCGCGGTGGCCGAGCGGTTCTAGGCGCTTCAGTCCGGAACCGCGCGACTGCTACGGTCGCAGGTTCGAATCCTGCCTCGGGCATGGATGTGTGTGTTGTCCTTACGTTATTTAGGTTTAAGTAGTTCTAAATTCTAGGGGATTGATGACCACAGATGTTAAGTCCCATAGTGCTCAGAGCCATTTGAACCATTTGATACGCTGGAAAAATTATACGTTTAAAGCCGGCGGCAGGCATAAAACATCATCCGAAATTGTACTGAATGCTTTCTCAGAAAATTATTTTGAACAATTAGTTCATGAGCCCACTCGAAGCGTAAATGGTTGCGAAAGCATACTTGACCTTTTAGCAACAAATAATCCTGGACAAATAGTGAGTGTTGTGACGAATACAGGTATTAGCGACCACAAGGCGGTTGCTGCTAGACTGAATACCGTAACACCTACAACCATAAAAAATAAACGCAAAGTATATCTATTTCAAAAAGCTGATAAAAATGCTCTTAACGCCTTTTTAAGAGACAGTCTTCACTCCTTCCGATCTGATCATGTAAGTGTAGAAAAGTTGTGGAATGTTTTCAAACAGATTGTATCAACAGCAATTGAGAGATATATACCACATAAATTAATAAGTGATGCTATTGATCCCCCATGGTACACAAAACGGGTCAGATCGTTGTTGCAGAAGCAACGAAGAAAGCATGCCAAATTTAAAAGAACGCAAAATCCCCAAGACTGGCAAAGTTTTACAGAAGTTCGAAATATGGCGCGTACTTCAATTCGAGGTGCTTTTAATAATTCCCACAAAGAAATTCTGTCTCGAAATCCGGCAGAAAACCCGAAGAGATTCTGGTCATACATAAAGCACACCAACGCAAGACACAATCAACACCTTCACTGCGCAATAACAACGGTGAAGTCACTGATGACAGTGCCACTAAAGCAGAGTTATTAAACACGGTTTTCCGAAACTCCTTCACCAAAGAAGACGAAGTAAATATTCCTGAATTCCAATCAAGAACAACTGCCAAGATGAGAAACATAGAAAGCAGCTTAAATCACTTAATAAAGGCAACCCCTCCGGTCCAGATTGTGTACCAGTCAGGATCCTCTCAGAGTATGCTGATAAAATAGCTCCATATTTAGCAATTATATACAACCACTCGCTCACACAAAGATACGTACCTAAAGACTGGAAAATTGCTCAAGTCACACCAATATCCAAAAAGGGAAGTAGGAGTAATCCGCTGAATTACAGGCCTATATCACTAACGTTGATTTGCAGTAGGGTTTTAGAACATATACTGTATTCGAACAATATGTAGTACCTCGAAGAAAACGATTTATTGACATATAGTCAGCACGGATTCAGAAAATATCGTTCTTGTGCGACACAACTAACTCTTTATACTCATGAAGTAATAAGTGGTAGCGACAGGAGATGTCAAATTGATTCCATATTTTTATATTTCTAGCAGGCTTTCGACACCGTTCCTCACAAGCGTCTTCTAATCAAACTGCGTGCCTACGGAGTATCGCCTCAGTTGTGCGACTGGATTCGTGATTTCCTGTCAGAAAGGTCACAGTTCGTAGTAATAAACGGAAAGTCATCGAGTAAAACAGAAGTAATATCCGGCGTTCCCCAGGGAAGTGTTATAGGCCCTTTATTGTTCCTGATCTATATCAGCGACATAGGAGACAATCTGAGTAGCCGTCTTAGATTGTTTGCCGATGATGCTGTCACTTACCGTCTTGTAAAGTCATCAGATGATCAAAACGACTTGCAAAATGATTTAGATAAGATTTGTGTATGGTGCGAAAAGTGGCGATTGACCCTGAATAAAGAAAAGTTCGAAGTTATTCACATGAGTACTAAAAGAAATCAGCTAAATTTCGATTACGCGATAAGTCACACAAATCTGAAGGCTGTAAATTCAGCTAAATTCTTAGCGATTACAATTACAAATAACCTAACCTGGAACGATCACATAGATAATATTGTGGGTAGAGCAAACCAAAGACTGCGATTCATTGGCAGAACACTTAGAAGGTGCAACAGGCCTACAAAAGAGACTGCTTACACTGCGCTTGTCCGCCCTATTCTGGAGTACTGCTGTGCGGTGTGGGATCCGCATCAGGTGGGACTGACGGATGACATCGAAAAAGTACAAAGAAGGGCAGCTCGTTTTGTATTATCGCGAAATAGGGGAGATAGTGTCACAGACACGATACGTGAATTGGAGTGACAATCATTAAAACAAAGGCGTTTTTCGTTGCGAAAGGATCTCCTCATGAAATTTCAATCAACAGTTTTCTCCTCCGATTGCGAAAACATTCTGTTGGCATCCACCTACATATGGAGAAATGATCATCACGATAAAATAAGAGAAATCAGGGCTCGCGCGGAAAAATTTAAGCGCTCGTTTTGCCCGCGTGCCGTTCGAGAGTGGAACGGTAGAGAGCATGAAGGTGGTTCATTGAGCCCTCTGCCAGGCACTTTATTGTGAATAGCAGAGTAATCACGTAGGTGTAGACCATGGTTGTCAGTAGGGGACTCTTCAAGCTGGTAGAGGCTCTGTAATGGTGTGGGGCGTATGCAGTTAGAGTGATATGGGGCCCCTCATACGTGTAGATACGTCTCTGCTAGATGACATGTACGTAAGCATATTGTCTGATCACCTGCATCCATCCATGTCCATTGTGCATTCCGACGGATTTGCGGAATTCCAGAAGCACAATGTGACACCCACACGTCCATAATTGCCGAAGAGCGGCTCCAGGAACACTCTTCTGAGTTTGAACATTTCCGCTGGCCACCAGACTCCCCAAACTTGAACATTATTGAGTTTATCTGGGATGCCCTGCAACGTGCTGTTCAGAAGAGACCTCCTGTTGAGTGGTACTTAAGTAAATAAATTAGTGAAATCAAAGTGAAGTAGAAATTAGAATATAAATGAAAAACTTGGTTTCGTTTAGAGAGTTACATACTGGCATTCAGCGGGCAGAACAGCAGAACAGAAGAGACAATGACCGTGAAGTCAGCAAGTTCCACATAAGCGGGCGCTTTCGATTCAGCCGTCAGGGCATCGCCCGACCGGCTCACGTGTTTCTCAGTTGTCGCATGTGAGCAAAGGCCCTCGCCTACATCCCAAGAGCCAATGACCGACGTTAAGAAGATTCTTCGAGAATCTTTTCAACGTGACAGAAGAGGCAATGGCCGTGGAGTCGTTCACCTCCAGTGAACTGAAGTGAATAAATACGCGAGACGCGGTGGGCCCGACATATGGAGACGAAGACGGAAGACGAAGACGGAGACAGAGACGAAGACGGAGACGAGCGACGAAGAAGTGAAGAAGCGTAGCAGTTGTTTAAGCCAGTTTCGGTGCTGAAGACCGTCATGCAAGAAGAGACTACATCATGCACAGACGCACCAAGTCCGCCGCTGTAATGGAATAGCAAGCAGCAGCCTCAGCGCCAGAAGACAGAAGTTAAAAGGTATTTGAAGTCTGATTTTACGCACCCGGGTGACTCGTGAGGACGGGAAGGAGACGGCCTCACATCAGCAGTCACCTGTGAGCTGGGATGAAGACCTGACAGCCGAAGACTGGCAAGCGGGAGTCCGTGGTTCGAGTCCGGGACACTGGCCTTCCCCCGCCGCGCCGCTCCGCTGGTCGACGCACAACACACGCGGCCGCTTAGAGAAGAGAAACACTGGGACGCCACATTCAAGGCATCACCATCCGATGCACGACGTCGCTCGCAATAATTAAACGGGCCACCACGCGCTGCGCGTCTCCGGTCAGCTGGGCGAGACGGCGACACGAGATACACACCGCTACGCGTAATCAGACGCCGCCGCCGCCGCCGCCGCCGTCGCCGCTGCCGCAGCAGAAGGCTACGCAAACGACACGGCTGCCGCTCTGCGAACCAGAACGTCCCAGTAAGATACAGTTGTACGAAACTTCCAATAAAAGCTTTCTTATGTAAAAATGCTGTTTCATTCTACCTCATACCCGAGCCAAGGAAGAACCCACCCTGCCCACATGTTGTTAAGAGAGAAAAGTTTATTTATTTAATATTTTCACCCTGACGGAATGCTTGAGAATGCTCATCCTGACAATTGACAGCATCAAGGAGAAAACCCAGTTACATTTAGTAGCAGAATTGTTACATTAAGTAGCACAACTGTTACATTTGGTGTCAAAGAAAAACCCTTGGCTCAATATGAGGTGTGAATGACAGTCACTAAAGGTCCACAGTTAGTATTGTTTAATGTGTGAAAGGATAGAGGTTTGCATAGCAGTCGTAATATTTTCTTTCTTTAGAAGTGTATATTCTCTCATGATTTTAAGAGTTTGTCGAAAATATTTAAACATCTTTTTCATTGAGTGTAGTAAGATTGTGTAACTAATAGTTTGTAAAATGATGTCACGAAATCGTACAAAGTCAGAGTCAGCACCACAAGCGGTTTCTACTGAGGAAGCTATTCAGAGCTTAGTTAATCAGATAGAACAGCTTAAAAATGATAATAATGCATTATTTAAGCAGTTGAGTGAGGTTAGGCAAACCAGTTCAATCCCCCCCACCCTAGATTCCTCAGCAGCAGCCTTGGTAACTCCTTTTTCAGGTAAACCTGGCGAGGACATAACAGCCTTTTTTGATGATTTAGTAGCAGCTTAAAAGTTAGGATCATGGTCAGATGAACAGCTCTTACAAATGACAAAGTTAAGATTGCTAGGAGAGGCTAAAGCACACGTATTATACCATGAAGAATTACGGAACGCTCCAACATTTGAGGAATTGATGAAGAAAGGATTGCTTAAACATTTCAAAAACAGAACAGCTGTAGATTTTATAGGGAACAGTTAAACACTATCACTTAGAGGCAGAACGAATCATTAGAAAGCTTTGTAGATAGGATTAGAAAAGTTAACATGAACACCTATCAGTTGACAACTAGTGATGAAGCAAATAAAGTTATTTTACAAGAGGCAGAAGATAGAGCTCTAGATACATTTTTACGTGGGTTACCTCCTGAAACGTCCCGTCGTGTCAGGGCAAAGTTTCTTAAAAATTTAGCGGAAGCTGTATCTGTGGCGACGGCTTTTGAAGAAATTGACATTGCCACCAGATACAAGGAGAAGCGAAATGTATTTTCAGCAGGAGTACGATGTTTTAGGTGCGATCGACAGGGCCATATAGCAAAAAACTGCAGACAACCTCAATGCACTAATTGTCAAAGAATAGGTCACACATTCAAGGAATGCAGGTCTAAGAAAGTTTTTGGAAATAGAAATCAGTTAAACTCAAACGGGAACGTCGGAACCGCCGCCAGGCGTTCCCAATAAAATTTCATGCCATTAAGGCGAATGTGAAGGCGGAATGCTGGTTATCTGCTACCATACAGGATAAAGAGGCAAGGATACTGGTGGATACAGGCGCAAACGTATCAATAGTGAGTAGTGAATGCATTGGAGAAAAGAAATATGACCCTCCAAGGTGTAGATTGAGTGGGGTAGGAGGAGGTACAGTGAAGTCATTAGGATGTACATCATTGATTTTCTGTATTCCCGGTGTACAATTTCAAGAAGATGTAGAAGTGGTAACAAAGATAACTGACGGGTACGACGCGATCCTAGGGTTGGATTTCCTGAATAAACATCACGCTAAAATTGACCTCAGACAGCAAACTGTAGAACTTAGCGGAATAGTATTTCAGCTAGGTGACACCGCTGCAAAGGGCCCTCTGCCGCAAGATTTCCCTAACCGGAAGGCGAAATCAACTACACTGCGTGCAACGTCCTTGAAGGTTGATTCGCGGGATCAGATACCATCTGGCTCAGGAAAACTTCTCTGGATGACCGTTGACCCCGAGGTACCTATAGATACAATATGTCTAATAGAGCCACTAGAGGAAAATGAAGAATTAGATGTATCACATTATTTTGTACGTAGAAGTGTAGTACGAGTTCAAGACGTTGAGGGAGAAAGAAAAGTACCGGTACATATGGACAATTTTGGAGTGGAGGACAAAGAGTTGCATAAGGGAATATTAGTAGCTACAGTCAGTACTTTTGAAGAAGAAGATTTTATTTGGTCAGATATTAATGATGGTTAGAAACCAGACGCCTATAAAACCGCATTACGCCAGAAGATTGAGCATTTGCAAGGAAAGGATAGAGACACGATAGAAGCAGTTTTAGTTGAGTTCCAAGATTTATTTAATGCAGAAGGTCCACTGCCAGCAACAGATATCACACAGCATAGGATCCCAACAGCAAATAGCCCCCCAGTTTATAGGAAGCCTTATAGAGTTCCGCATCACTTACAGCCAGTACTGGATGAATTTTTAGAACAGCACCTAAAAGATGGAATTATAGAATATTCTGATTCGCCTTATAATTCAAATATCGTAATTATTCCAAAGAAGTCTCCCGACGGTACGAAACGATATAGATTTTGTTGTGACTACAGACACCTTAACAAACAAACTATCTCAGATGTTTATCCTCTTCCAAACATTACAGATATCATTGACAGTTTGGGTAACAGTAAATACTTTTCAACAATCGATTTACGTAGCGGATATCATCAATTGGAAGTTGCACCTGAAGATAGGCATAAAACAGCATTTTCTACCCCTGGAGGCCACTGGCAATTTAAAAGAATGCCTTTTGGTTTGAAAAATGCACCAGCAACTTTTCAAAGACTACTCGATGGAGTATTGCGAGGACTCAAAACTCAGCAATGTTGTGTATATCTAGACGATATCATTGTATTCTCAAAAGACATTAATGAACATGCTGTGCGTCTGCGTAATGTTTTTCAGAGACTTAGAAAAGCTAAATTAACGTTAAATATGGAAAAACGTAGTTTTGCATTGACAGAGGTTACATACCTAGGGCATGTCATTAGTGAAAAAGGAATTACAACAGATCCTCGATTAATTTCGGCAGTTAAGGACTTCCCAACACCACAACTCGTTAAGGAAGTACAAAGTTTCAATGGTCTCGTATCGTATTACCGAAAATATGTTCAAAATTTTGCTGAAATTGCCCGACCCTTAACCCAATTATTGAAAAAGGGTGCAAAATTACATTGGTCTGAAGATTGTGAATCAGCATTTCAAACCCTTAAAGATAAGTTAACACACAGTCCAGTATTAGCTTACCCAGATTATAACAAAGAATTTATTTTATCTTGTGACGCAAGTGGTCCTTCAGTAGGAGTTGTTTTGAGTCAGAATATTAATGGCGCGGAACACCCCATAGCCTACGCTTCGCGACAACTAACAACGGCAGAAAGAAATTATTCCACAACGGAGAAAGTATTGTTAAGTGTTATTTATGGTATCAAATACTTTAAATGCTACTTGTATGGTGGGAAATTCAAGGTTATTACAGACCACGCAGCTTTAAAATGGTTGCTTGGATTAAAGGATCCATCTAGTCGTCTCACGCGTTGGGCCCTATGTCTTTCCGAAATGGATTTCGAGGTTATCCATAAACCAGGCAAAAAACACACGAATGCAGATTGTCTAAGTCGGAAAATAGCACTTTTGGAAGCAACAGGCCGAGATACTGAGGATTGGAGAAAGGCACAAGATGAGGATACAGAATGCAAAAAATACGCAACTCAAAAACAATTTTGCTTTGAAGATGCTGTATTATGCCGTAAAACAAAACTGGGACCGCGAATTGTTGTTCCCCAGCACCTTAGAAAAGAAATAATGGCAGAGGCCCACGATCATATCCTTGCAGGACACGGTGGACAGCGGACAACCGAAAGACGTGTAGCAGAGCGATTTTGGTGGCAAACCAGAAAGCAGGATGTTGCCCAGTACGTTCGTAATTGCATTGCGTGCGCACAACGAGCTGAACTTTCTCGTTCAAAAATACCCTTACAGAGGCTCCCCGAGGCTTCAGGTCCATTTCAAATCTGTGGACTGGATCTCTACGGGCCATTTCATAAAACACCTGCTGGTAATAAGTATGTTCTTACAATTATAGATCACTTTTCACGCTATCTAGCTATGGTGAGTCTCCCAGATCAACAAGCAAATACAGTTGCCCAAGCTTTAGTTAACAACTGGATACTTAAATTTGGCGTACCTGAAGCTATTATCACAGATCAGGGATCTAATTTTATGACTGAATTAATGAAACAGCTATGCCACTTACTAAAAATACGTAAATTACGCACAACTCCATTACACCCTCAGTGCAACGGACGTTCAGAAAGAGTTCATCGGACAATTGGCAAGATGCTTAGTTATTATATTAACGAACAACATTCTAATTGGGATACGTATTTACCAATAATCGTGTCGGTATACAACGCCAAAACGCATGAAGCAACTGGCATGTCACCTTATGAAGTGGTCTATGGGAGAAAAATGCCGTCCCCTTTTGATGTAATCAGGCAGAAAAACGGAAAAGTCGGAGAAACAGTAAAAGATTTCAGTCGAATGATGAAATATGTATGGAAAAAGGTTCAAAAATCTAATACAAAGGCTTTGGAACGACAGGAAACGTTAGGTAATGCCCAAGCTAAATATCCAAATTACAAAATCGGTCAGTGGGTGATGCTTTCAACTCCATATGTTGCGAAAGGAAAAACGAAGAAATTTGTAACAAACTACAGAGGTCCTTATCAAATTATTGAGATCACGTCACCAGTCAACGTTAAACTGCAACTGCCCACCCGAGCTACTATTGTCCATGCAAGTCGTTTAAAACATTTTAAGGGCGCTCCAGATGCAATTCCTTTACCAATAGTGTCTGCTTTTCCGAAGGGTGGAGGAAGTACCCGAAAAGGAAAAAGAGTGGCCACGCCAGCACAACATACAGACATGGCACCATACAATCTTCGACCAAGGGTGCGAATGTCCTAGTTGAATCTTAGTAGACTGTGGATAATATACAAATGTAAATAATTAATAAATGATAATGGTTTCTTTTTTAAGAAAAAAAAGTTGAACGTAGACATATGTAGATCTTGTAGTTAAAAATGTATTTCTTCTTTTCTTTGTTTTTGTTTTTACTAGGTTCGTAGGTCCATAACCATGTTGTTTGCTTTTTTCAAAAACGCCATGCAAAGCATTTACTACACAAAACCTGTCCTACCTCAATGACTCCCTTGACAGTTCCCTTCTGAAGTCATTAGATATGTCATAAACTCACAGCAAGGCAAAATTGATGCCAATGTTATGATGCCACATGTTTTAAAGTTAAAAAGTGAACACAAAACTAAAAGTATAAATTTAAGAGCGGCTATATATCTGGAACCTTTGTGTTGGTGTTTCTGCTTTGTACAGTTTTCTTTTATTTAAGACGAAAAAATTAGCCAAATAATAATATACCACTTCATCAAATCCCTGTTAACTGGATACCACACTCTTAACTGGTGTACTTCAATGGTTACTTTTCAGCATTAGTGTATTAATTTTGTTTATTGCACTTCAGTCTTTACTAAACAGTCTTATGTTAAAGTAAACAATATTGTAGAATAGATATTCTTGCATTAATATAGGGTAGATTAAACAGGTGTTGCTATGTAATTTTCTAAGTGAAAGATCTACTTTTGGTTTTTCATTGTCATCAAGATTTGTTACACTTATTACAACGATTTATGTGTGAACTATGTGATTCATGAGCGTACAGTGCTTTTGTAAAGTGATAAAGTATTTTCAACATACTTAACGTGAAGCGTGTGTAATCTTCTAAGTCGAGAGTTTTCATTGCTTGTGTTAGTGCTTTTGCCGTGTGAAGAGTGGAGGAATGTTGAGTGGTAAATTCGAGGGCGAATTTCTCCGAAGGGTGGAGGAATGTTGAGTGGTACTTAAGTAAATAAATTAGTGAAATCAAAGTGAAGTAGAAATTAAAATATAAATGAAAAACTTGGTTTAGTTTAGAGAGTTACATACTGGCATTCAGCGGGCAGAACAGCAGAACAGAAGAGACAATGACCGTGAAGTCAGCAAGTTCCACACAAGCGGGCGCTTTCGATTCAGCCGTCAGGGCATCGCCCGACCGGCTCACGTGTTTCTCAGTTGTCGCATGTGAGCAAAGGCCCTCGCCTACATCCCAAGAGCCAATGACCGACGTTAAGAAGATTCTTCGAGAATCTTTTCAACGTGACAGAAGAGGCAATGGCCGTGGAGTCGTTCACCTCCAGTGAACTGAAGTGAATAAATACGCGAGACGCGGTGGGCCCGACAGATGGAGACGAAGACGGAAGACGAAGACGGAAGACGAAGACGGAGACGGAGACGAAGACGGAGACGAGCGACGAAGAAGACGAAGAAGTGAAGAAGCGTAGCAGTTGTTTAAGTCAGTTTCGGTGCTGAAGACCGTCATGCAAGAAGAGACTACATCATGCACAGACGCACCAAGTCCGCCGCTGTAATGGAATAGCAAGCAGCAGCCTCAGCGCCAGAAGACAGAAGTTAAAAGGTATTTGAAGTCTGATTTTACGCACCCGGGTGACTCGTGAGGACGGGAAGGAGAAGGCCTCACATCAGCAGTCACCTGTGAGCTGGGATGAAGACCTGACAGCCGAAGACTGGCAAGCGGGAGTCCGTGGTTCGAGTCCGGAACACTGGCCTTCCCCCGCCGCGCCGCTCCGCTGGTCGACGCACAACACACGCGGCCGCTTAGAGAAGAGAAACACTGGGACGCCACATTCAAGGTATCACCATCCGATGCACGACGTCGCTCGCAATAATTAAACGGGCCACCACGCGCTGCGCGTCTCCGGACAGCTGGGCGAGACGGCGACACGAGATACACACCGCTACGCGTAATCAGACGCCGCCGCCGCCGCCGCCGCCGTCGCCGCTGCCGCAGCAGAAGGCTACGCAAACGACATGGCTGCCGCTCTGCGAACCAGAACGTCCCAGTAAGATACAGTTGTACGAAACTTCCAATAAAAGCTTTCTTATGTAAAAATGCTGTTTCATTCTACCTCATACCCGAGCCAAGGAAGAACCCACCCTGCCCACATGTTGTTAAGAGAGAAAAGTTTATTTATTTAATATTTTCACCCTGACAGAATGCTTGAGAATGCTCCTCCTGACAACTGACAGCATCAAGGAGAAAACCCAGTTACATTTAGTAGCAGAATTGTTACATTAAGTAACAGGAACTGTTACACTCCACCCCCTCATACTCTCACGGATTTATGGACAGCGCTGCAGGATTCATGGTGTCATTTCCCTCTAGCACTACTTCAGACATTAGTTGAGTCCATGCCACTCTGTGTTGTGGCTCTTCTGCGTGCTCGAGGAGGCCCTAAACGATATCAGGCAGCTGTACCAGTTTCTTTGGCTCCTCAGTGTATTAGTCCGTCTACATACTCCAGATGGCCGATTTTAGGGGTTTTTTCAACCACATTTATTTCAACACTTCGCTTCCAGTTTGCAGGGTATATTGAATGTGTGTGCGTAGACTGTGTAGTGATGCCAACTGTCGTGTGTCTAATCTTTGTCTTTTCTTTGTGTTGTGGCGTGTCAGTGTAGTTTGATATTTGTCAACTTATTGTGTGTGTGTGTTTATGTGTGTGTATGTTGCTATGCCCCCGCCCCCTCCCCGCCATGAACCATGGACCTTGCCGTTGGTGGGGAGGTTTGCGTGCCTCAGCAATAGAGATAGCCATACCGTAGGTACAACCACAACGGAGGGGTATCTGTTGAGAGGCCAGACAAACGTGTGGTTCCTGAAGAGGGGCAGCAGCCTTTTCAGTAGTTTCAGGGGCAACAGTCTGAATGATTGACTGATCTGGCCTTGTAACACTAACCAAAATGGCCTTGCTGTTCTGGTACTGCGAACGGCTGAAAGCAAGGGGAAACTACAGCCGTAATTTTTCCCGAGGGTATGCAGCTTTACTGTATGATTAAATGATGATGGCGTCCTCTTGGGTAAAATATTCCGGAGGTAAAATAGTCCCCCATTCGGATCTCCGGGCTGAGACTACTCAAGAGTACGTCGTTATCAGGAGAAAGAAAATTGGCGTTCTACGGATCGGAGCGTGGAATGTCAGATCCCTTAATCGGGCAGGTAGGTTAGAAAATTTAATAAGGGACATGGATAGGTTAAAGTTAGATGTAGCGGGAATTAGTGAAGTTCGGTGGCAGGAGGAACAAGACTTTTGGTCAGGTGAATACAGGTTTACAAATACAATATCAAATAGGGATGATGCAGGAGTAGGTTTAATAATGAATAAAAAAAAATAGGAGTACGGGTAAGCTACTACAAACAGCATAGTGAACGCATTATTGTGGCCAAGATAGACACGAAGCCCACGCCTACTACAATAGTACAAGTTTATATGCCAACTAGCTCTGCACATGACGCAGAAATTGATGAAATGTATGATGAGATAAAAGAAATTATTCAGGTAGTGAAGGGAGACGAAAATTTAATAGTCATGGGTGACTGGAATTCAAGAGTAGGAAAAGGAAGAGAAGGAAACATAGCAGGTGAATATGGATTTGGGCTAAGAAATGAAAGAGGAAGCCGCCTGGTAGAATTTTGCGCAGAGCATAACTTGGTTTAAGAGTCATGAAAGAAGGTTGTATACATGGAAGAACCCTGGAGATACTAGAAGGTATCAGATAGATTATATAATGGTAAGACAGAGATTTAGGAACCAGGTTTTAAATTGTAAGACATTTCCAGGAGCAGATGTGGACTCGGACCACAATCCATTGGTTATGAACTGTAGATTAGAACTGAAGAAACTGCAAAAAGGTGGGAATTTAAGGAGATGTGGACCTGGATAAATTGAAAGAACCAGAGGTTGTACAGAGTTTCAGGGAGAGCATAAGGGAACAATAGACAGGAATGGTGGAAAGAAATACAGTAGACGAAGAATGGGTAGCTTTGAGGGATGAAATAGTGAAGGAAGCAGAGGATCAAATAGGTAAAAAGACGAGGGCTAGTAGAAAACCTTGGGTAACAGAAGAAATATTGAACTTAATTGATGAAAGGAGAAAATATAAAAATGCAGTAAATGAAGCAGGCAAAAAGAAATACAAACATCTCAAAAATGATATCGATAGGAAGTGCAAAGTGCCTAAGCAGGGATGGCTAGAGGACAAATGTGAGGATGTAGAGGCTTATCTCACTAGGGGTAAGAGAGATACTGCATACAGGAGCATTAAAGAGACCTTCGGAGAAAGGAGAACCACTTGCATGAATATCAAGAGCTTTGATTGGAACCCAGTTCTAAGCAAAGAAGGGAAAGCAGAAAGGTGGAAGGAGTATACAGAGGATCTATACAAGGGCGATGTACTTGAGGACAATATTATGGAAATGGAAGAGGATGTAGATGAAGATGAAATGAGAGATATGATATTGCGTGAAGAGTTTGACAGAGCACTGAAAGACCTGAGTCGAAACAAGGCCCCGGGAGTAGACAACATTCCTTTAGAACTACTGACAGCCTTGGGAGAGCCAGTCCTGACAAAACTTTACCATCTGGTGAGCAAGATGTATCAGACAGGCGAAATACCCTCAGACTTCAAGAAGAATATAATAATCCCAATCCCAAAGAAAGCAGGTGTTGACAGATGTGAAAATCATCGAACTATCACTTTAGTATGTCACAGCTGCAAAATACTAACGCGAATTCCTTACAGACGAATGGAAAAACTGATAGACGCCGACCTCGGGGAAGATCAGTTCTGATTCCGTAGAAATGTTAGAACACGTGAGGCAATACTGACCCTACGACTTATCTTAGAAGAAAGATTAAGGAAAGGCAAACCTACGTTTCTAGCATTTGTAGACTTAGAGAAAACTTTTGACAATGTTGACTGGAATACTCTCTTTCAAATTCTGAAGGTGGCAGGGGTAAAATACAGGGAGGGAAAGGCTATTTACAATTTGTACAGAAAGCAGATGGTAGTTATAAGAGTCGAGGGACTTGAAAGGAAAGCAGTGGTTGGGAAGGGAGTGAGACAGGGTTGTAGCCTCTCCCCGATGTTATTCAATCAGTATATTGAGCAAGCAGTAAAGGAAACAAAAGAAAAGTTCGTAGTCGGTATTAAAATCCATGGAGAAGAAATAAAAACTTCGAGGTTCGCCGCTGACATTGTAATTCTGTCAGAGACAGCAAATGACTTGGAAGAGCAGCTGAACGGAATGGACAGTGTCTTGAAAGGAGGGTATAAGATGAACATCAACAAAAGCAAAACGAGGATAATGGAATGTAGTCGAATTAAGTCGGGTGATGCCGAGGGAATTAGATTAGGAAATGAGACGCTTAAAGTATTAAAGGAGTTTTGCTATTTGGGGAGCAAAATAACTGATGATGGTCGAAGTAGAGAGGATATAAAATGTAGTCTGGCAATGGCAAGAAAAGCGTTTCTGAAGAAGAGAAATTTGTTAACACCGAGTATAGATTTAAATGTCAGGAAGTCGTTTCTGAAAGTATTTGTATGGAGTGTAGCCATGTATGGAAGTGAAACGTGGATGATAAATAGCTTAGACAAGAAGAGAATAGAAGCTTTCGAAATGTGGTGTTACAGAAGAATGGTGAAGATTACATGGGTAGATCACATAACTAATGAGGAGGTATTGAATAGACTTGGGAAGAAGAGGAGCTTGTGGCATAACTTGACTAGAAGAAGGGATCGGTTCGTAGGACATGTTCTGAGACATCGAGCGATCACCAATTTAGTATTGGAGGGCAGCGTGGAGGGTAAAAATCGTAGAGGGAGACCAAGAGATGAATACATTAAGCAGATTCAGAAGGATGTAGGCGGCATTAGGTACTGGGAGATGAAGAAGCTTGCACAGGATAGAGTAACATGGAGAGCTGCATCAAACCAGTCTCAGGACTGAAGACCACAACAACAACAACACCATGTTGCTATGCGTGTGAGTGTGTTATTTTTCATGTTATTGGACTGGGTTTATGTGTGTGAGTATATATATATATATATATATATATATATATATATATATATATATATGTGTGTGTGTGTGTGTGTGTGTGTGTGCGAGAGAGAGAGAGAGAGAGAGAGAGAGAGAGAGAGAGAGAAAGAGAGAGAGAGAGAGATTAAATTGATATATAAGTTCTTTTTTAGTCGTCCCTGTTCGTTATTGGCTTACTGACTAACATGATCGGTGACCTACTGCTTTTATTGACTTCGTCTTTAATTACTTTCTTGCTGATTGCAATGACAGTATACGATAGTTTTCTTGCAATGTCAGGAGTTTTTTTGCTGTAATTATTCACTCTAATAATTTTCATGTCCTGTTTCGTGTTAGATGGTTCAATTGCATGGTTTCTCAGATGTTCGGCGAAGGTTGAAGGCTGTTTTCATACACTGGAATATGAAGTGAAAAACGCCTTCAGTCACTAATACATGCTTAATTTTTTCTCTTGAATGAAGTGAATTGCATGTTCCTGTCTTGAAAAAGTTTGATTAAGGTTACGAATGTTGTAAGTCAAAGGCGGAAAATTATTCCGAAATAGTGGAAAAAAGGAACATTTTAAACTTACCAAATCCAAGAAAAACGTTTTTAACGTTTTAGCAAAAGCACACAATCTTTTCTCCATCGTTTTCGTACATATCACTTAATTCAAGAGTCACATTTGAGCACACATGTTTGTAAACAGTTCACAGATGTTTTTGTACATGGGTTATCAAAGATGAATTTATTCGTAGTGCTAAAAATATAATTATTAAACACTTGACAAATGCAGGAAATATCTTTAGAGTTGGTCTTTAAAATTACTGAAATAACTGTGGCTTGCGAAATCTGTTTGTTCATTTCATATAGACTCTGGTTTTTTGATTTTATGGATTTTTATCTCCAGTTGTTCTAACAGATTTAGGGCCTTACCATTGACTTCCTCCTCTTTACATGTTCTTTACACTTAGTTTAGAAATTTTTACCTGTCATTCCCGCTTACTCTTATTTGTGTTCTTGGCATTCTAACGGGTATATACTTGCTCCTTGGTATCTGTCTGATTCATCTATTGCTATTACGCACGTACAAACAACAAATGAACAAATATCAAACTACACATAGATACCACAACACAAGCGAAAGGCAAAGAATAAAAAAAACAACGACAAATGGCAACCCTAAAAACTGCAAACACACACATTCAAGACAGTGTAAAGTGAAAGTGAAGGGCTGAAATCAATGTAGTCGAAAAACGCCGAAAATCGGCAATTTCGAGTATGCCTACTGACTAAATATGTCCCCAGGACCATCTACATAGATTTACAACTACAAAAATCGTAAGTGACATTAGATGATAATTCACCTCTTGTGCTGCAAAAGTTGTTTCTAACCTGAAAAAACAAGACAGTAAAGAAATAAAATTTGATGTAATAACATATTTGTAAATAGTGGATAATACAGGGTGTTAGTAAATTCCCATTGCAAGCTTCTAGAACATGTAGAGGAGATAAGTACGTGACATTCTGAACAGAGACCCATGCCCGGAAACGTACCATTTCCGTTCTGCAACGCTTTCAATTCAGACGTGTAACGCGTTCGGGCCGCTGCACGAGAAATTGAAGAAAAAAATGGTTCAAATGACTCTGAGCACTATGAGACTTAACATCTGAGGTCATCAGTCCCCTAGAACTTAGAACTACTTAAACCTAACTAACCTAAGGACATGACACACATCCATGCCCGAGGCAGGATTCGAACCTGCGACCGTAGCGGTCGCTCGGTTCAAGGCTGAAGCGCCCAGAACCGCTCGGCCACCACGGACGGCCGAAATTGAAGAGACAGTGTGTACTAGAACATGCTTCGTAGGTACAATGTTGCCGCACGTGTGCGATTTTGGAAAGCAGATAGGTTGAGAGATCTATTCGTGACATGAAGACTAAGTTCTTGTATGGCGTCCTGAAGTCAGGATCCTCTTTCATCTGTTACTCTGCAATGTCATAATGTGTTAGTTGTATCGCCCCAGTATTGATGCTGCCTTTAACTTCTTTGTGGTTGCACTTCTTGAGTGTACTGAAAAGATTGATTAGTTATATAAAGTCTTTTTAATGCAGTCATTATTTCTATTTTCACTGCGTGTTTGTCGCTGTTACATTTTTATTCGGCACTACAGCGATCACTGGATGTCCTCAGCTCGTGGTCTAGTCGCTAGCGTTGCTGCCTCTGGATCACGGGGTCCCGGGTTCGATTCCCGGCCGGGATGGGGATTTTCTCTGCCTGGGGACTGGGTGTTTGTGTTATCTTAATCGTCATCATCATCATCATCATCATCAACATCATTTGTGACAGTTGCTGGATATTAGTGAGTTAAAAATTCGACTGTGTAAAAATTGGGACTTTATATGGGCGCTGATGACCGCACAGTTGAGCGCCCCACAAACCAAACATCATCATCATCACTGGATGATGACCTGATGTTATGATCTGTACCGTAAATGGCAAATGGGCTAATGCTCCATTACTGGAATACGGCTCCTGTGTACATGGTATGCATATATCCACCTCCCATAGCACTTTTCCGTGCTGGCGCTGTGCACCAAATTTATGTGGCCTATGTTAATCATTTGCCGGATGCGAGCTGTTTGTATGAAAAAGCTGCGGGAACTCAGTTCAAAAATGGTTCAAATGGCTCTGAGCACTATGGGACTTAACATCTATGGTCATCAGTCCCCTAGAACTTAGAACTACTTAAACCTAATTAACCGAAGGACAGCACACAACACCCAGCCATCACGAGGCAGAGAAAAATCCCTAACCCCGCCGGGAATCGAACCCGGGAACCCGGGCGTGGGAAGCGAGAACGCTACCGCACGACCACGAGATGCGCGCGGGAACTCAGTGATCACATGGCTATGCGCCATTTTAATCTATGACCGTATACTTTCGGCCGTGTGTCATCACTAATTGCCTGTACAGTTGTTCCATATCAAGGGGCTTCTGCCTCCTCTTAAGTACGCAGTAGGGTCTGTAGTTCCTCTGTATTCGTAGACAAGTTGTTGACACTGAGCTGAATATGACCAACCTCCTACATGAGAGAAAAATTTACGGTACTGCCTTTTAGATGAATCTGGCTAACCATGTATCTTATTTCTATGGTTAACACATGCTTATCCTACAGTGCAAATTGTCTCATTGTGTTTTCGCGCATTTTGCAAACATACCGCTGAGCTGACCGGAAACTTCTTACATTTCTCTTGTCATGTCCATTGCCGTTTATATCCTCTTCGTAATTCCTGTTGCCATCCGTAGGTTTTTTTTTTGGGGGGGGGGGGGTGGGAAGGAGACCAGACAGCGAGGTCATCGGTCTCATCGATTTAGGGAAGGACGGAGAAGGAAGTCGGCCGTGCCCTTTGAAAGGTATCATCCCGGCATTTGCCTGGAGTGATTTAGGGAAATCACGGAAAACCTAAATCAGGAGGGCCGGACGCGGGATTGAACCGTCGTCCCCCCGAATGCGAGTCCAGTGTTTAACCACTGCGCCACCTCGCTCGGTCCGTAGGTTCTCCCATGATCTGTGTATCTTCATAGTCTTCTTGTATCAACTATTGAGTGCTATCTTACTCCGCTGCTTTACCATGTTGTCACACCCTGCATTCATCACATTTTCAACTTTTCTGAGTTTGAGGTTTTTTTTTCCTTTTCAAGTGATTTTGAACCCATACAGAGGAGGACACCACGAATGATCACAGGCTTTTTTGACCTGCAGGAGAGTGGCACATAGATGTTGAAAGAAGTTGACTGGCAGATTCTTGAAGACTGACGTAAACTGTCCCGAGAAAACCTTCTTACAAAGTTTCAAGAACCGGCTTTGAATGACGACTGCAGCTATATACTACAGCCCCTACATTTAGCTCCAGTAGGGACCGTGAAGACAAGATCAGATTAATTACAGCACGTGCAGAGGCATTTAAACAATCATACTTCCCACACTCCATATGTGAATGGAAGGAAAAAAGCCCTAATGACTGGTATAATAGAACGTACCCCCTGTCATGGACTTCAAAGTGGTTTACTGATTACGGATGTAGATATAGAAGTCTTCCTCGTCTAGACGCACGCATGCTGTCCGTTCCATAATTGTTTTCCTTCCTTCTTAACCACTTCCAGAAATTGCATTCCATCTCTCTACTGTCCTTACTGTGGGCCTTTGTATTGTCCATCTCATTATCGGCCTTTTCTACATGCTCAGTTATGTTTTCAGTTTGTGTAGTTGTACCCTTCACATTTACCAGATATTTTGGATCTTTCTACATCTCGCTTTTTTTCGACGGAGTTTTCCGTTTATTACAAAAAATGAAAGATAATTTTATAATCCGTTTGATCAGTGGGGTGGGGTTTAATAGTTTTCTTCGTGGACGGTGTTTCATATTCTACGACTGTCGACCCGGTATTTGTTGCGTTTGCAGTTACTCTGTGGCTTCCTGTAGTGCTCAGTAGCAAATCATCTAATGTTCCAGAATGATGTATTAGACTTTCTTAATACTGAGACGCTGCTTCTACAAAACACCCTCATAGCTCCGCTATCTACCTTTGGCACATGGACTCACCTTCCTTGGTTTATTATTAACAAGCATACTAGGAAATAAAGTAACTGTATAACACAACGAGTATAATTTCTTTTGGGTGCTATTTCTTGGAATGATGGCGGTCTGTTTCACCGCCCCTCTAGCAGTAGTTTTTAAGCAGTTTTGCTCTCTATTTCAGATATGTATTGGGACAGTTTCGTACTTTTGCCTCAGATACACTATATACAAAGATTTAAAATATGAATACGCACTGCCGCGCGGGATTAGCCGAGCGGTCTCATGCGCTGCAGTCATGGACTGTGCGGCTGGTCCCGGCGGAGGTTCGAGTCCTCCCTCGGGCATGGGAGTGTGTGTTTGTCCTTAGGATAATTTAGGTTAAGTAGTGTGTAAGCTTAGGGACTGATGACCTTAGCAGTTAAGTCACACAAGATTTCACACACATTTGAACATTTTTTGATGAATACACACTGAGCAGAGGTTACGTGATTCAAAAATAGTTTTTGTTAAGGAATCATTTCACATCTTCGGAGCGATGGCGTTGTGGCGAAAGGAAGGTCATCCAGCCACAGACGTAGTACTCATATGACAGAACGAGTACACACAAATCAAGCTCAGGCTGTAGAAAGACGCTAACAAGCATATGACAAGGAATACAGATGCTGTTTTGCCACTCCCAAGCCGTCAGATATATGGCGTTTCCTGAGATAGTTTAGTTCCCCGAGAAGATATCCAATGCAAGAGGGGTCCAGGTCGGTTACTCACGAAGTTTTATAAATAACGAAAAGTACGCTTTTTTCGACGAAACGTATAATTTGCGTTTTGTTGTATGACATGATCGCTGATATGAAACTGATTTATCGTTTCCCAACACATCTTCAAAATCTGCGTGAGAGAAGCAGCCGAGAGGTCGGCAAGTCAGTCACGACGGGCATGATTTTCACTGCGAAAATTACTTTGCCCAGTTACCAACAGTCGTTATCAAGGAGTCTAAAACCTTGCCAGAAACCAGCTGCGTAACTGGTCCTGCGTGTATATGAAACATTGATAGATCTTTCACGAACACGATTTCTGAAGACTTAATACGCAGTATGTTGGCAAATAGGTAATTTTGGTACGGATACTGCTACTTCCATGATTTATGTAAATATTTCTACTTTTCAGGTAATGAAGACACAGTACTTTCAACTGGTTTCGCTAGGGTCTATCAATCTCTTACACGAAAACTTAGTAGATATATCTGGGCCCTTAATTTACTACAGCGAAGTGAAAGCACGAGGGCGTGCTGAAATCAATGCCTAAGAATTTTGTATGCGAAAACTCTTAATGATTTTTAAATAAAACAAACGATATCAACATTCTACGTCTTTTTCTTCATGTCTACACATTTATTTCTCAACATTGTCACTCTGGTGACGAAAAAGTTTCCCCGAACGAGAGGCGATTTTGTTGATACCGTCACTGTAGAATGTTTAATTTTGTGGACGGAGCCCACCTCACTATCCAAGTGATGTTCTCTAAGGTGTTCTTTAAGTTTTGGAAACGTATGAAAATCGGACGGAACCGAGTGGGGGCTGTATGGAGAACGACCGATGGTAGTGAACCCAAGGCAACGGATTGGCGTAGATATCATAGCGCTCACGTGGGGTCTTGCATTGTCATGCAGAAGGAGAGAGTGTTCCATGAGTGGACGAACTCTTCGAATTAGAAACTCGGTTACAGATCGCTGTTTCTCACTCATCTACATACTTGCGTTAGACACTGCAAGTTTGCACTCTACAATTCGGTGCACTCTAGCGACAGAGGTCTGCGACAGTGTAGACGCAAAGAATGAAGATATAGAATGTTAATAACTTGTCTTATTTAAAAAGTTTTAAGAGTTTTAATATAGAAGATTCGGAGGCATTACTTTTCAGCGAAGCTTCATAGATATTTGTGAGGAAATAGTTGTCTTGCAATAAATAGTACGTTATCATCTACGAAGTCATTCAAAATTTTCGATAGTGACAAAGTAATATCGATGTGAACAACAACTCTATGGTTGAGAATTTATGGCCCAATTTGAACTTCATTTCACCTTCAAGGTCATCACGTGATCATGGGTTCATTCATGTGGCCGTCACGTGCACACATGACGTCATCAGTGATCTTGAATGCATGATAATATCAATGACCCGAATGCATATTTTGAGGATGGCGAGAAATTTCCAAATCAAAGGTGGCAGAAGGCAGGAAATTTAAAAATTAAAGATGGCTCATGGGGAAAAGTTTTAAAGAAATTAAAGATGGTGGATATCGGGAAATTTCTAAACGAAAGATGGCATGGCGGGTGGTGGTAAATTTACACGGTCCAGACATGTTAATGTGACCACCGCCTACGTTCGCCATCAATGTGCAATAAGCACTCACAGACGACAGGTGGAAACACTAGCAGTGGAGGATGTGTAAACATATTGGGGGACGCAGAAAACAGTGCTATTACTGTAATGCAGAAATGGAGAAATTTATCTTGCGTCCAAAAGGGCAAGGATGGAAGCATTTCCAAAATGGTTCAGTTTGTAAACTGTCCGTGTACCGCCTTTTTTAAAGTATACTGTGCCTGGAAAAATGGTGCTATTCAAACCTAGAGCGGAGGCAACAGTCGTACACCACAGGTCACAGATGACAGGGATGGGCAATGGCTCTGGAGATGTGTACAGGCAAACAGACGTGAAACTTCTGAGCAACTGACGACGCAGATGAACCAAGGGCTACCAATAGTGAATCCACAACGACCGTTCAGCGAATGTTGCAGTGTATGGGACTCTGCAGCAGGCGCCTGCTTCATGTATCCATGCTGACTGCTGATCATCGGCCATGAAGGTTGGAATGCGCAGGCCAGTACCGCAATTAGACGTTCACTGAGTGTCGACGGGTGACGCTTTCAGATGGCTAACGTTTTATGCTTCACTGGAAGATGTCAGTTGGCTTGTAAGACGTGAAACGTCTGAAAGCAAACACCCTGCAAGCAGGAGGGGGCATTATGGTCTGGGGAATATTTCGTGGTATTCCATGAGTGATCTAGTCATTCTGGAAGGCACGAAGGATCAACACAAGTATTGATCTATCCTTGAGGTCCATGTTTACTCCTACATGCAGTTTGTTTTTCATCAGTACAGTGGCATCTACCAGCAAGAGAATGCAACATGATATCTTGCGGTGTGTGTATGCGGTTCTAAGAGCACCAGGTTCAGTTAACAGTATTCCCCTGACCACCAAACCGCCAGGATTTAAACCAAACCGAGCACCTGTGGGATCATCTCGATCGAGCTGTTCGCGACATGGCTCCTCAGTCGTGAAACCTAGTGCTGCTGGCCACAGCACTGGTGTCGGATGGCCTTACATCACTTCCAAAACCTCAATTACTCTCTTCCTGCACGCCCAAAAAGCAAAAGGTCTTTATTTAGCCTTTTAACAGGTGGTCACAAAATGGCTTTGAGCACTATGGGACTTAACTTCTGAGGTCATCAGTCCCCTAGAACTTAGAACTACTTAAACCTAACTAACCTAAGGACATCACACACATCCATGCCCGAGGCAGGATTCGAACCTGCGACCGTAACGGTCGCGCGGTTCCAGACTGTAGCGCCTAGAACCGCTCGGCAGGTGGTCACAGTAATGTGACTGGATCATATATATACAGGGTGGTCCATTGATCGTGACCGGGCCAAAAATCTCACGGAATAAGCATCAAACGAAAAAACTACAAAGAACGAAACTCGTCTAGCTTGAAGGGGGAAACCAGCCTGCGCCATGGTTGGCCCGATAGATGGCGCTGCCATAGGTCAAACGGATATCAACTGCGTTTTTTAAAAATAGGAACCCCCATTTTTATTACATATTCGTGTAGAACGTAAAGAAATATGAATCTTTTAATTGGACCACTCTTTTCGCTTTGTGATAGATGGCGCTGTAATAGTCACAAACGTATAAGTACGTGGTATCACGTAACAGTCAGCCAGTGCGAACGGTATTTGCTTCCTTATACATTACCCGTGTTAAAATGGACCATTTACCAATAGCGGAAAAGGTCGATACCATGTTGATGTATGGCTATTGTGATCATAATGCCCAACGGGCGTGTGATATGTATGCTGCTCGGTATACCACCTTGATTGCAGCAACTTCACATTTAGCACAGCAGTCACTGATCCGTATTTGTCGACATCGATTTTCAATCGAAGTGCAGGAAGTGAGGGCAGCCCTTGTCCTCAGTATTATGCACATCATATTGTGGTAAGGAGGAGTTTTAGTCCATTTCAATTTTCTGAAACCCTTCTCAATGAAACACTAATCTGGTGAAAAAACCGAGCATATACCACTCAGGGCCGTCCCCAATGGAATCAGCTGAGGTCATGCAGTGATGGTTATGATTTTCCATCAGTCATTTTGCAGAAGTTATAACCACTTCATTTTAGGGCATTGTTTAGTGTAGAATGAAACCACCAGAAACATCCTCACTTTTTCTATTGTTCAAATGTGTGTGAAATCTTATGGGACTTAACTGCTAAGGTCATCAGTCCCTAAGCTTACACTACTTAACCTAAATTATCCTAAGGACAAACACACACACCCATACCCGAGGGAGGACTCGAACCTCCGACGGGACCAGCCGCATAGTCCACGACTGCAGCGCCTGAGACCGCTCGGCTAATCCCGCGCGGCTCACTTCTTCGAGCACCACCCACTATCCGAAATGCAAGTTCCGTCAGAACAAATCAGTTGTATGTAATATGGAACGGTTGACAATCAGAGAGAACATCCTACATGGTTTTGGAAAGAGAACAGCAATGAGGAATCTAATGAAACCAAGTGTGAACAGGTCTTTATGGCCCAACAGTACTGACCAACCGCTGTGGCATATGGATGGGCATGTGGTCTGCACACCGTACTTGCAGCCGTTGTCAGTTTAAGAGACCGCAGCCGCTACTTATCAATCAAGTAGCTCCTCAATTAGCCTCACAAGGGCTGAGTACACCACGCTTGCGAACAGCGTTCGGCAGATTCGAACGGTCATTCATCCAAGTGCTAGCCAAACGTGACAGCTCCTAACTTCGGTGATGACGGGAACTGGTGTTACCACTGAGGTAAGGCCATTGGCAATGAGCAAGCTAATGCTAGTAATTCTACGCATGAGAGAAGATTTCACGTACCCTGCATAAGAGGTCTGCCTCCTGAAACGTGCACACAGCTGCAAACTGAGTTGTAACATACATGCAGCTTCCAGGTGCGTCTGCAATCGACAAATACGTTATCAGCGTACTCCACAGGAATCTAAGAGGTTTCTGGAAAAGAAAACACGGCAATAATAAACGATTTCAGGCTACCAAAAAAAAAACCTCTCTCGCTAAGCATAACAGAAGTTTTTTCTTGAGGATGGTGAGTGGCGTATTACTGATCAGTTGTGACTATTAAGGCTTGTTATATACTCTAATGACCCAAGACGGTCACACTTGATCACATGATCGTAATATCAGTTTTGGTTGAGGATTTGCGAGACTCCTTTCCCATGTACAGCATTAAATATCTCATACATGGGTATGCTTTTTACCCAGTTGGCTGGAGGTGTCATTTCTATAACGCAAGTGTGAATGAACAGGCAGTATGCTACTATATGTTTTAGGATCGATGATTTTATGGGCATTTCAATAGTCTTATCAATGACAGACTATTTCTGTGCTACTTTATCTTGACGTGAACAATTGATAAAATGTACAGGGCATTTATGGATCTTTGAACGAGTCTTGACGCGGATTACTCCTTAGTCTCCTCTCTCCGTAACACAGAGACTGAAAATGGCATTACACTTCATTGGCTTGTGCAGTATTCTTTATGCTAAAATTCAACTGAATAGTTCTATTCAGGATATTCGGACGAATTCAGATAAATCTTCAACTCTGTTACGTGTATTACACTGACTATGCTCCAATCATCTAAAATCAAATTCATGTTTGACTTAAAGTCTAAAATTATGTATCTTGCTGTTTGTAGTGCTGTATTAAATTTAACTTGCCATGTATATGTACCAATTTCTAGCGGAAACCATTCAATTAAATCCCACTGACGGAATAATAGGTCATTTTTAAGATGTTCCATAATGATACCAGCTATTTTCAGGACACTCGTATTACTGGCATTCTTCAGTACATTTTTACGAGAACAGTTTTCGACTTGTTCTCTGCATTTTCTGAGATAATACAACTGGTGTCTTGTGTGCTGCGAATCAGTAAAAGTTCAGGGCGATCTTTTAAAATAATCTTCCCCTAATACTTTGCGAACCCAAGTTCTCTGTAACTCCTCTTCTTTGAATTAATAAGCCTAGGGACAGGTTTTTTGTTGGTTTGAGATTTTAGATATTGACTGCATCATTTGTTATCTTGCTTTCAGTTTTTTCCTATAGTAATAACGTAACAAGTATGTTTTTTTTTTCTGAGCAAAGAAATTCCAAGAGAGATCTCCAAAGTTTTCAGAGAATGACTGGGTGAAAGAGGGAAAGTAATGAGTATAACTAAACTAATGTCAGGTTTTTCTTGTGGCATGCGTCCTGTTGGAAGAGGTTTAACAGTAAGGAAAAGCTTATGAACCATTGTGAATCTACCGAGCCCTCCTACAAAATTTCAGAAATGGAAAGCTTTACTGTAGGCTGGTTACAAATCATCAGTGACAGGCGAATCTGAAACAGATGCAGTGAAAGGAGTTGTGAATTTAAATGATGACTCTATAGTAAGAAGATGTTAAAGATAGCGTAAGTACAATAAAAGTTAAATTCAGTTTCACGTAACTTTTTTGTAATCTAGTGTAACTTTTTCTGAAAACATTTATACTAGAGCAACTGCAGCAATGAAATTCTAACAGTCAATTGTCTATTTACACTTGCATGAAGTGATATTGTTTTAGCTTTCCAGCTATATTATAAGGGGCTATCAAAAAGTTTCCGTTTGAAGGCCGGACAATCCATCGGTATGCTAATCAGGTAAAATCGGCGTGACCACTGAGGCAATCATACCGGTGATGCACCAGGCTGAAATACAAAAAACAACATCTCCTGCTGCGTGAAGAAGTCCAAAACTGCCCGCTGCACATCCTCATTCTTCAAGAACTGTCGACCCTTCAAGACTTTTTTAACGGACTGGAGGAGTGGTAATCGCATGGGTATGGTCGTTTTTGTCTTTCACTTGCGTTGGCGTAACTTGTGGTTGCGCCATTTGTGATATGCAGACGTTCGTTATCATGAAGTAGCACGGAACTTGGAGCAGCATTGCGCAACGGTGGTTCTCGACAGACATGCTGCCCCATACACAGTCTTCATTCTTCGATTGATTTCTACTATTGGTTATCGTTCAGCAGCCAAGAAAAAAATAACAGTGCGTTGGTAATATTTGGACGCATTTGGTAATAATGTCGCCATAATTCACGTTGCCGCATTTACGCACACGTGTTGGAAGGACACGAATGCTACATGTCGGTGCTTATATACCCGCATCTCAGTCGTGCTGTGTTGCATATACACTGCAGCAACGCCCTCAAACGGAGCCTCTTCGATCATACCTTATGCAAAGGAATTTAGATCTTTTCTATTTTAAAAAAATTGAGGGAAAAAGGGGACATTACTAAAACATTTTACAAAATTATAATTTTAATTATATTCGTAAAAAAGTCGGCTTGTTAGCAAATAGTATGTATAAAAAGCTTCAGTCTTCTACGGTTAATAATTCCTGAGAAAAGGTGCATCGAGAACAGTCATTTCAACATGGAAGAGACAGATGAAACTTTTTACCATTTGATGTAACTGAACAGTTATTTCTTCACCATCAAAATCCACAATATTTCCGTCTTGATTTCTAATTGATATACTTAACTGTAACTGATATACTCAATCTTACCACGATGAGCATGCAACTGGGTGGATTTGATGATTGTACATTCTTATATCCAGCTAGTACTGCAGTCCACAACTGACGTAATGTGAATGTAGCAGCAACATCGTGGAATGAACCCCCAGAAGTATTACAGTCAACGCATAGGACATTAACGTTCTGAGTATATACTGGATGTCCTGCTGTCTTTAAGGTTTTGTTTTTAAATTACATTTGTCTCAAAACCTAAAAAGACCCTAATATAATTATTCTGCTCGAAAACAACATAAAAATTACTCATCAACACGCATCCTGTGAGTGTTTTATTGTAACTGATCTTTAGTTTTACATTGAATTTTTTCTTTTTCTCCGCATCATCTTCACAGTCATTCGTGATGATGTATGACTCTTATCTCGCTCAAGAAGGAGTAAATAATGACGTCAAGTTCGTAAGTTCTATGTTTAAAAGTAACTCTGTCCTGAATTTTCACATTGTTGGTGGTAGGTTGCCGAAGCTATCAAAATAATAGCCAACGTTACCCTTCTTCTTGTAAGACACACAATGTGAATCAGGTCCACCCTGGAGGTAAACAATCACACTTTCATATCTTTTAGGCATTTTGCGTAAAGTCTAATAGACACACGTGGGAAATGTGGTATTTCCGGTTCCTTAGCAAATATTCTAAGTCAACATTAGTAAGTGCTCTTAGTAGCAGACTGTTTAAGGATGATTTGTTTTCGTTAAATATAGACAAAACCCATTTTTCTTTGTGGTCATAAATATACTACTTTCACTTTAGGAATCGTTGCTGCTTCCAACGTGGGATTATGATTTAATTTTCAGCTAGCTGTTTGTGAGCTGAGAATCGAAGAGATAACCATACAATGGCTGGATCACCACCTCTGTAGTCCCATGAAGGTTATGATGTGTTGAGCTGCCTGTTCACACGAGTGTTCAAGCAGCTAACAGTGCTTCGAAGGCTGGTGACTGTAGAAACGGCTGCATCACAGATACGCCATTGAACAACTCAGGCTGGACGTCACATTGCTGCTCAGCTGTTTGATGATTTTGGCTGCTCCCAGCTCACTTTGTTGAAGTATCCGAGTGTGTGTGTGTGTGTGTGTGTGTGTGTGTGTGTGTGTGTGTAAATGTTCTGTAACAGATGAAATCATCAAAGCAACTGTTGTCATGCAGAAGTAAGTCAAACTGCAGTGGCTTCCTGAAGGCTGGCCACTGGCATTGTCACACAGAAGTCTGAAGACACGGGAGTGATGACTTCTACTGCTGGAAAGTGCGGAACATGAAGGGCGACGACCGGTGATGGTCAATGCCCGTTTCCTAGTGCACTGTTCTTGGCTCTCTGCTACAGTTCATTCCTTTACATAGGAATGTGAAAAATGTAAAGAAAACACGTTGAATGTGTGAAAAAATGTAAACGAACATGAAATGTAAAAAAAGTTGTGCAATTTACACTCTGAATATCCCTTGTCACATGTAAATGTGCACAGTTAACCCGTGTGTATCTAACTTTCTTTATAAAGCAATCTTTTTTGCAATAAATTTTATAGTTAGAATTTTTCTGCTTTTCTTGCTTTCTCATCCATTTATAATATATTACAAAGACAGGAATGAAACTTGTTGATGATTAGGCAGAACAGTGTTGGACATTAACAGGGAGACCTGAAATATACTGATGATGAGGTAGTAAAATATTTTGAACTAGAACAATAGTGGAGTACGAAAACAGAGAGAGAGAGAGAGAGAGAGAGAGAGAGATGAAATCCGACACAAATATTAAGTATGAAAACGAGTAAAGCATAAAAGCAGCGAAATTTATTTATGAGTCAATCGTATTTTACATAAACATGTGTGTGTGCACCAATTTACACAATTAATGTGAAGATTCTTATACATATTTTTTTGGAAATACTGTAGTATTGGCAACAATGCTTTTCTTTTTAACATGATACCAACGCAGATGGAGGAGCTTACGTAATTTATTTGATGTGGAAACAGTCTACCATAAACGAATATAAAATTAGAAATACTGCGCTGTCGCTGGCTATAAATGTTTTCCCGTCACTGCAATCTTGCTTGCACTGTGATTCGTCAAAAAATATTTTCCACCATCTTTGATTTTTATAGTTCCCGTCATCTGGCATCTTTATCTTTTTAAATTTACTGACATCTGTTATTTCTAATATTTTTAAATTTCCTGGCATCCATCATCTTGCTGATGTCAAATGTTCAAGGTCATTGATGATGTCATGCATACATCTGTGAAGGCCATTGACATCATGAGTGCATATAATAGCATGTGTATGACCTTTGTGATCACGCGATGATCTTGAACGTCAAATTAAGGTCAAATCGGGCCAGAATCCTCATAGCATACGTAGTGACTGAAACGTATCCGACCTTCGGGAAAAAATGCTGACACTGGAGGCAAATTCGGCCACAATACTCATATCAGTCCTACTACTTTATTACTTTAACAAGGGTACAGACATTTTCTTGTGCTTTCCTTTTTTCGAATTATAATTGAATTCAGGTAGAAAATCTTTTAAAAAATCACTAGATTTATAGCTTTCATAATTCCTAATGTATTCTCGTAGAAGATCTAAATTATATCATATAAATATTGAGATTCATACAATTTTTTTTATAGTTGTATTCTCTTCCTAGAAGATGCAGACGACTGCAAAGTATTAAGAGCGGCACACTTCCTTTGTTTACTACGTGTGCACGTCCTCGTAACCATGAAGGATAAATAATATGTTGGTAATGGCATTGTCGGTCACCTCTCTGCCATTTGTATCTTCAGTGAGTATATAAAATCTCCTGATGAGTATTTTCAAAACGCCATTTTAGAAGCTACTGACTGGCACTGCTTGCTACATCTTAGTAAGCCCTAATATATACAGATTTAGTATAAAATAATATGAGCATTCGGTATAAAACTTCGTTTCAGGATATTGTTATCTCATTTACACGTATTTGACTGGCGATACCTTTATTCTTTAAGTTTTTCTCCATTGCACTACGACATCACTAGAACTGTCTTCAGCCGTCCGTTCGTTTGAATTTTTGTTGTCTTGGTTGATGCTTCTTCAGCTGGAACTTACTGACTTCAAGAAACATTCGTTGTCCGTATCCTTGGATCCGCGCGACCGCTACGGTCGCAGGTTCGAATCCTGCATCGGGAATGGATGTGTGTGATGTCCTTAGGTTAGTTAGGTTTAAGTAGTTCTAAGTCTATGGGACTGACCTCAGAAGTTAAGTCCCATAGTGCTCAGAGCCATTTGAACCATTTTTTTCCGTATCCATTTAACTGGTGCATCCGTGACTATACTTATAAATCTACCAGTGGAATCTGCAGATACCTATGTAGTACTATGGCAATATGTGGAGTTTATGGGGAAACTTTGCCTGTTAAACACAACAGTAAATGAAAACTGAGTTCTGAGGAACGGAATAAAATCTCACTGCCCACCCTTCATTTCTCATATAAATAGAAGTCGAGGAAAATTCAGGCCGATATCCGTATAAAGATGGTCTACACCATATCTGATGGGTGCCTATATTATTTTTACCACCTCTTATAGGCTGAAAATTATCGAAACGGCCATTAGATCAAATGAAGAGCTGTTTCAATAACGAAGTAGAGAGACATAATTTATAAGTTACATACAATAGCTAGCGGAGATACCATTCTGTTCAGGTTTTATCGTTGAAACATCTGAGGAGACGTTTGCGCCGAAGGCTCAAATCAGCTGTTTAGTGTTTCGTCTTGTACAAATGTGCCAGCGGTCATGGTAAGCTTCTTCGCTATGTGTACGAAGCTGTGGATAGTTGGAAAATGCAGTTCGACAAAGGAACATCTTGATCGTGTTGTGACGTGTTTCGCTTAAACAAATTACGTTATATATCTAGACAGCAAATTTCTAAACCGGTTGTGAGTGCTTTGACTTTTTTCAGTTTTATCTGTTCCAGCTTGTGAACGCACGTTTAATAGGACCGGTTCGCCAGATGTTCGTAACAGACGTGCAGAGTCCAGGTGCTGCCTCCTCTTCACAGTTTTTGTTTTCGTCAGTCTATGCTTTTGATAATAAGATCCACCCATGTTTAATAATTCTTCACTTAACTCATTTCACACTCCTAATATTTTATGCTCAGTTTCCTGAGCACTCTGTTTGCGATCTATTGTAAACCTCTTATGAAACTTTACACACTATAATTTCTCATCATTCTCCAGCTCTCTTTTAACCTCTCGGTGAAAGTCCTCAACAGATGTTTTTAGGTTCCAAATACGTCATAGAGCTGATTGTTCCTCAAATACAACTGACGTAGAGGAATGACCTAGCAAGATTCATACAAGTAAAACTAATTTTGGATTGTGACAGTGATTAGGTCTTGCAGTTTTCGTGCAGGATGAGCATTGTGATCTTGAAGCAGCTAGCGTATAATCTCATTCTGACACTGTCCCTCGTTGTGAAAGATCCCAGTTAGTTAGTTAGTCAGTTTCATGTTCCATGGAAAATTTGCATGATAAATCGTAATGATGTGAAACGAGTCATTTTACATTCACATCGCAAATTATTTCGCAAATGTTCCTACATAATGATTATTTACACTTTTTATTAGTATTATTGTTAATAATAATATACAGGAATGAGTTAGTCATTCCTACCTACCACCTTTTACACATTACGATAATAGTTCTTCTACTAAATAGAAGATGGTGCAGCATTGTGCACCTATTCTTATGCCGAAGTCAGCTTTAATGTCGAGTAACTAAAGTCATTTTCTCTCTTGTATTGTAATCATGTACATTATTGTTCCTTTTGAACTTCAGTAGATTATTTACAAGGAACTAAATATACTGTAAAGTAGTTGTCAAAATGCCTATCTCCTTAAACAGATGTCTATAAGATGATCGTGGGTGAGCACCAACTAATATTCTCAGAGCACTTTTTTGAGCAGTGAGGAGTTTCTTTCATAAAGTTCAGTTACCCCAGAATATTATTCCATATGACATTGTTAATGACCTCAAAAATTATAAGGTGCGATCAACAAGTTTCCGTTTGAGGACTTTGCTGTAACGTATGTGCGACGCAGGGCGACGCCACTGCTGGTATACAAGCACCAAGATGTAGGCAAGGGATTAGTGTGGCATTCGTCTCTTTCCGACATGAGGACGCTTAATGCTGAAATGTGAACTATGACGATGTTATTACCAAATTCGTCCAAACAGGACCAAACAGCTGTTATTCTTTTCTTGGCTGCTGAAGGAAACATACTGGTAGACATCTACTGGAAAATTAAGAATTTGTATGGGGCATCATGTCTGTCGGAAATCAGCGTTGTGGAACGGTGCGCCAAGTTCCGTGCTGTTCGCGATCCGACACAAGACGCCCATCAATTTGGGTGGACAGTCTCATCTATTACAGACAATAATAAGCTGCGGGTTGATGATGCCCTATAATTCTGATTTCTCTCCGTGCTATTATGACACCTTCGGTCCCTTGAAAATGTCCTTTAAGGGTCGAAGGTTCCTGTCGGACGAGGATGTGTAGCAGGGACTTCTTCACATAGCACGATCTGGTGTTTTATGAGACAGGTATCTTCAACCTAATGCTCAGTGGGCAGACCGATTCTGGACCGTATGGTCTTCGAACGAAAACTTTTTGATCGACACTTATACATTTAACACACAGGCTTATTGCTATGTGTTTGCCGATGTATCCTGTAGTACCAATTTTATATAACTTAATTGAGTAGTAGGTTTTCTGATACTAGTATGCAATGGTGCTTTGTGACACTTTTTGAGAAAAGAGAATTATTAGTAATGATAAAAGAGGTTAATGTAAGTACAGGGTAATTCAGCTAAGCTATTCGACTCAGACATTTCCGGAACTGTATCAAATACCTGCTTGCTCCAAAAGTATTTTCAAATTTTTAATTCAGTTATTCGATACCAAAATACAATTTTTTTTTTTTTTTTTTTTTTTTTTTTTTTTTTTTTTTTTTTTTTTTGTGTAATTTGGCTGAACGTAGATAGGTAGGGGAAGGGAAGGAATAACGACCAACCTAAGGCTTTGCGATCTATGGGTGGGATGTGTTGAAAAGGCTAGTTACCCGTCAAGTGCCATTTGGAGTAGTTGAGATTTCCAGGCAGTTCTGTTTAATAACTAGACTGACTAAAAACAGAGGACATTATGAAGAGCGGTGTGACTCCAACTCTGTGCAGACGTTAATTTAACTATGGTAAATCGTGCTATATATCAAACATTTTCTCACTACAATTTTAGATACTACTCTAAGTCACGGCATTTTATTAGGCTTCAACTTGTTCGTAGACCCTTCTGACGTCCTGTTCAGCACAGATGCTTTCATGTCTTGATTATACTTAACTTTTGGTCATTAGTGCAGATAATATCATTGTATGCCCCCAGAGGTATGAGCACAGACGCTGTACACTTAGATGACAACAGTCATATACAGTCATATACAGATGGTGGTAGTATCGCGTAGACAAGGTATAAAGGGGCAGTGCATTGGAGGAGCTGTTATTTGTACTCACCTGATTCGTGTTAAAAAGGTGTCTTACGTCATTATGGCTGCAAGATGGGAATTTACAGACTCTGAACGTGGAATGGTAGTTGGAGCTAGACGCACAGGGCATTTCATTTCGAAAATCGTCAAGGAATTCAATATTCCGAGATCTGTGGTTCCAAGAGTGTACCGAGAATACCAAAATTCAGGCATTACCTCTCACCATGGACATCACAGTGGCCAAGGCACTTCACTTAACGACCATTAGCAGCGGTGTTTGCGTAGAGTTGTAAGTACGAACAGACAAGCAACATTGCTTGAAATTATCGCAGTAATCAGTATTGGACGTAGGAAGGACGTGTCCGTTAGGACAGTAAGGCGAAATATGGCCTTAGTGGGCTATGGCAGCAGACGACCGACGCGAGCGCCTTTGCTAACAGCACGACATCGCCTGCAACGCCTCTCCTGGGCTCGTGACCTTTCGTTTGGGCCCTAGACGACTGGTAAACGGTGGTCTGATAAGACAAGTTCCGATGTCAGTTGGTAAGTGTTGATGGCAGGATTCGAATGTGGCGCAAACCCCAGAAAGCCATGGACCCAAGTAGACAACAAGGCACTGTGCAATCTGGTGGTGACTCATCAACGATGTGGTCTGCGCTTACATGGAATGGACTGGGTCCTCTCGACCAACTGAATCGATCATTTACTGGAAATTGTTATGTTCTGTTACTCGGAGATCATTTTCAGCCGTTCATGGACTTCATGTGTCCAAACAAGGGTGGAATTTTTATGGATGACAATGGGTCATGTCATCGGGCCACAGTTGTTCGCGATAGGTTTGAATAACATTCTGGGCAGTTCGGGAGGATGATTTGGCCGCCCAGATCACCCGAAATGAATGCTATCGAACAGTTGTGGGACATAATCGAGAGGTCAGTTCGTGCACAATATCCTCCACCAGCAACACTCTCGCAGTTATGGACGCTATAGCGGCAGCATGGCTCAGTATTTCTGCAGGGAACTTCCAACAACTTGTTGAGTACATAGCACGTCGACTTGCTGCACTACGCTGGAGAAAAGGAGATCCGACACGATATTAGGAAGTATCCCATGACTTTTGTCGCTACTGTATAATCCTACGCGGCGTCGATCAGATTTCTGTTTTAAATGTGTACTGGAAATCTAAAGAAGCGTTACTGTTTATTTCTGCTGCACAATCTTATTATAAAATGGTTGTTCATATCAGAATCCATCACCTGCAAGTCATTTCGTAATAACGCTGAGAATAACTTGGTATGTGCAAATTAAAACAGACACTATGACGTCAATACAACAGGGACCACTAAGAATAAATTTAGTACGTTGTCCAGTGATAGAGTAATTGATGAAATAGAGTTATCGGTCATCTAAATTATCAGGACATCACTATATAATGCGAAATTTCCTACTGGATGTCACGAGAAGCGAACCCTTCAATATGAAAGAAGGCGGGAAATATTGTGTTGACATGTCCCATATCCTTGTAAAAAGAGATCTACGGATGAATAAATCTACTGCTACTACTACTACTACTACAGTAGAGAAGTAGTAATAGCACAACGGGTCCGTCAGTAGAGTTCAGTGTCGTCTACCATGGACTAGTCATTGGACGTCACCTCAATAACAACACATTCAGGGACATTTCAACCCCTTAAAGCTGCCCAGGTCGACTGTTGGTGATGTGATAGTGAAATGGAAACGTGGCGAGTAACCACAACGTAAGTAAGACCGGGAAGACCTAATTTACTGACGGACAGGGACCGTCGAGCATTGTAGAATCAGCGGAAGGTATCACTAGTGATTTCCAAAATGCTAACAGCAGTCCAGCTAGCACAGTGAAAGTGCGTGCCGAGTTAAAAAGGAATGGGGCGCATTGGTGGAGCAGCTCGTCATAAGCCACACATTTCTGTAGTCAGTGCTAAGAGACACTTGAGGTGGTAGCCCGTTCTTCAGGTGCCGAAACCAGACAAGTAGTGATGTTGGACGCTGGGGTCAACGTGCTAACTTATCCCAAAGGTACTCCATTCCTCGTTAGCAGTCATAAATGAGATGGGTGAACACACACCACATTAATGTACACTAATAACTATCCCGATGCTTTTGAGCAGAAAGTGTAGTTGTCGAATGTTGTCACGATGCACATTCCTACATTTCCTCTTTCTTCAGTTGTTGAAATCGTTCACTATCTGGGCCATTGATGATATGCTTAGCATGTCACCAACATTATGGTTCGATGATAGGTCCGAGAATCCTGAAGACTGAAGAATAATGTCTGCTGCTGGTAGAATACGAGTCTTGTAGCACTGCATAATAACATTGGACACAGAAATAGTAGTCACTAGTGTTACAGCGTCTCCTCTGTATAGACAAGAAGTGATCAGATGCCGTGACAGTGCACCCCAAGTATTATAATTAGTGATAATGAAAGAGTAAAAACTAATGTTCCTTCGATGACATGACCATTGTAAAGTGAAAACATGTTCCTATTGGACATGAATCGGACATAAAATCGATCGTGGCCTTCTAAAATGTACGCCTTAAAATATGTAAAGAATACTGCTGTTTATTTGACACAGACTTTTATCCTTTGTATTGCACATCCGATAGACAAATAATGATGTCAACACCGTAAGTTAACGGGGTCTTTTATCATTGCTGGATTGAGGTAATGACAGTGGTACGTAAAGTGCCCTCCGTCACACACCGTTAGGTGGCTTGTGGAGTATAAATAGATGTAGATAACTTTTCCATCAAGTAGCCAAATCATGCTGCAACCACTAACATCTAAACTAAAGGAATGTTAACGAAAAAGCACAATAAATTCCTGTTTCTGTGTCTGTTAGCGACGTTCCATGCAGTAGTCGCAAAACGGCGCCTGATGCTCAGGGCTGAATGATAAAGACGGCGGAGGACTCATTGTGCGAACGCTAAACTCTTTGTCATATGTTCACTATAGTCCCTCTTGTTTTATTCAGACATGGAGACAGAATACATGTATGACGAAGAATCGCTTAATACAAACTTTCAAACACTGTTATAAGGAATTTCCAACGATATTTCTTGGAAACGAACAGCACACGTTCGCATATCAGACCCCAAACAGGTGACACTTAAAGTTGTGGGCCAGCAATTCTTTGCATACGAAGCGCCGAGAATTTTCAGTAACTGAACACACGTGTGGTGTCCTTGGACGGCGTCGCTCAGCCAATGAGCTATCACTGGGTCCATTATGTGTGTACCTTGTGTGGAATAGTAAGAGCTAAAACACGACGAGATTGTAAACCTGTATGATGGAATCCCAAGCCCAAAGCTGCCGTATCATCACTGAACTCGTGCTTGGCGTCCTCTGAGTCTCACAGCTGAGTTATCTAACTGCGTCAGTCTTCAGTCACTTACTGATTTGCGGTAGTGGGATGAGGGATACTGATGCTATTGACGATGACTCCTTGTGGGAATAATTGTATACCCTCCAGTACATCTCAAGTGTATTTATGAATCACTGCATTAAATATGGTAATCCATCATAAAATTTTCCTGTTTAGTAAGCAATGAGAAACGAAACTATGGAGAAAGCCATCTATTTATGCACGGCCGAATGGTATGGTCTGCTTGTGGCTGTGATGCTAAAGTTTCACAGTAACGCTGTTAACAGTGCACTCTACTGACGAAAAGTGTAAGCCATAGTAGATGGTCACCCTTAATCCAGGACAATTTTGTCTTGATCTCATCCTGTGTGGGTGTAAGATAGAATGTACAGTCATACTCATTATATAGATACTTTTACAGATACAGTATCTCAAGACACTTAAGATATCATAAAAATATGTTTGATCAGAATTGTTTTGTTTCTACGGCTGCGACATACTATTAAATGAAATTAAAGAAGTTCAATTTAAATTTGTGGTTCAGCGTGAAATTATCTCTTATACGATTTCGCACAGAGATGACAGCGGGCGTGGAAGCTCGTGAGCTTATGCAACGTGCCCAAAATAAAACTGTCCTGAAAAGTGTTTTCGAATTTTTAAAACAATGTGATATTAGTTGCAAAGAAATTGTTCGAAAATTGTCTGAAACGAGTCTGAACACAAGAAACATTGGATGATAGTAAATACATATCGTAAAGCTGGTAAATATGTGCAAGGGGGTTTACAAATGAGAGCATGCAGGGAATCTATCACTGACCCTACTCTGTTGATAGGTACGGACAGAGCGACAATTCTGTAGGATTAACGATGGGTTTGTGTAAAGCTGACTATTTTTCTTTGTACAAACGCAATAAATTCGGCATCAGCTATTGGTAATTCGTCAATTTCAGAGGGACTCTTGCCCCACGTCGTATACCCCTTCGTAAATGTTGCATTTGACGTTTAATTTCGCTTCATGCATATTACACTTCTGTTGTCCTCCGTAGTCTTGGAGATGGGATAGGAGTTGTAGTTGAGGATGTTTGAAAGGTACGTTTAGATTTTTATGGCACTCAAATAATGAAATTATTTCCGCTGATGCCTCATCATGATTTGAAAACTGTCATGTCTTAAATATATTAGTGTGATCAAAGAAATAGGAATTTAGAAGCATTATGCTCGAACTCGAGCCGTGTGGAGTAGAAGACCGCAGTCTTAGCGTTGCACGTCTTAGCGTTGTACGTAGCCGCTCCGGTTTAATAGCACGTCCTTGCTCTACAGAGCGTGAGTCAACACCCTAGCCTTGAAGGCGATCACGACCCTCGGAAGTGTGATTGACCGTTCTCAAGTTCAGATCTAAGAATGCACAACTGAATCTAAATGCGACGTCATTTTAACGAATTTGATTCGAAAACATGTTTTAAAACTGCAGAATATTTAAGATTTTCATTTGTTACACAAACGCTTCCTTCACTTTACCTTATTTCTTTTTATATGAAACTTTCGTGACTGTTCTGCTCAGCGGCTGTTGCACAGAATTCACAAATCGCTTTTGATCTCCATGTTATATAAAAAAATATCTTACTCCATTTGAAAGGATCGATACAGAGAATATTTCTAGAGCCGATGCTGTAAAGGGAAAATTTATTCAAATCAAATTTAAACTGTAATTCGTGAATAATACGACCCGAACAAGTATCCGTTCTATCGAACTCGGACGCTTTGCGATTATGGCCAATTATACACACACATTTGCACTGTAATGGACGTCATGAAGATAAGATGAGATAAGACACCTTTTTCCATTCCACTAAATGGGTAGCAACACTTTGTCGTTAAAGCTGATCCTCGTTGCGTCTGAAATTAATGAAGGAAATTTGCTGTCATGATACTGTGTTTTCCGTTGTGGAGATTGTGTTATCGTTTTCCGGGAACCAACATTTTTCTTGGCTGTTGGTTCGTAATTTATAGTATTTACCTCTACAGCGTTCATAAAGTATTAGGCAATCGAATTTCTGTTCACGGTGCAATATTATTTTTCAGAAAATAATCTAACTGTTGTGACAACCGCAACACTGAGAATAGCTCATGTAAGGGAAATGTACTTTAAACTGTATTTTAGGCACATGACAATACTCAGATGACACGGGTTACAGTACTGCCCATGACGTACGACCTCGTGAAACTAAAATTATGAGAAGCTCTTACGTACCGCAGCCAGAGCCACTAATCATTGTGCCACTGAATTTAAGAGAGCTTGGAGTTTAAAGTGAGTTAAAATATTTCCTTGTATTAGAACTGTAGATCACCTCTTCAAATTTCCGACGTGTACTGCACCAGGAAATGGTTACTAGGATAGAAGAGTACGCGTCGTGTGCACATAGGGGTCTTTAGGATAGACAAATCGCTTCACAAGCCCGGTAACTTATTTTCTGATTTCGGCGAGGAGAGATCGTCAGCCGCTTTAATTACAAATCGCAGAAAGAAAATGTTTACATATTATCAGTCCAAGGAAAGGTCAAAAAACAAGTTCCACTTACAAGTAGGAACAGAAAGTTACTGAAGCCAGAAGAGAGAAGCATCGAAATTTTAAGTTCGTGTTGAAATGTACATCGCAAGCTGGATGCTGGTGGTGGAGGTTTGCTTATAGCAGTAAATAATACAATCATATCTGTTGAGGTTAATGCAGATTATGAAAGTGATGTAATTTGCGTTAAGATAAGTGTTAAAGTTGATAATAGGGTGATTTTAGTCTTCCTTGCCTGAGTAGTTGTGGTAGGTGGTAGGGACAGGAATTCATGTGACATTTTTCTAAATGTCTTTTGCAAAAATTATCTTGAGCACTTCGTCAGAGAACTGACTACTGAGGTAACGTCTTAGATCTCTTGGTTAGGAAGTCATCCGAACTTCTCGATTCAGTTAACGGAGAGCAGGGAATCAGAGATCATAACGCAGTTATAGTAGAAGTAGTAGCTTTATTCATCCGTAGATCTCTTTTTACAAGGATATATGACATGTCAAAGTATTTACAAATTTAGATCAATTTAAAATAAGCTAATTCGTATACAGATATAATTACAGACTTCTAGTTAGAGACAATCATTAGATTTACTCCTGGTATACAATACTTTTTTTACAAATAACTTATTAAATAATGTAATGCCACGTTGTTCACTCATATCTCACTATCAGTCACTGCACACACTATACACACATTGTTTCATAACACTTCACTCACTACACACACACACACACACACACACACACACACACACACACACACATACTGGTGATCTATGGGCCATTTTCTGTACCGCAACTTCCCATTTGCTATCCTGAAAAACGAGTCAGCATCCCTCCATAATGAGTGAGATATTGAGCTCAGAAAGAGGAAGAGGTGTTAGTATTGTGCTATGCATAGCTTGTGGGTAAGTATTTCTAGAAAGGAAAAAAAGAAGGAAAAAAACATAAAGTGAAGGTCTTATGTGGAATACTGGATATTTTATAATCATTATTATTGTTATTTATTTGTATAACATTTTTTATCAAACCCCTCCTCTGTTTTAGCTAAGTAATCCTTCAATGTATAAAACGTATTGCATAACAGGTACTTTTTAGCTGCCTTTTTAAATAAGTGTATTTTGGCAATTTCTTTAATCTCTTTTGGTAATTTATTGGAGAGTTTTATTCCTTGGTAGAAAATGCTGTTTGGAGTTTTATGTTTATTTTTTCTTGGTAAATGTAAGTTGGGTCTGTCTCTTGTTGCATGGTCATGGACAGAGCTGTTTGTGCAGTAATTACCAATGTTATTTTTGATGTGTACAACTGACTGGTAAATGTATTCACATTGAGCAGTTAAAATCGCAAGTGTTCTGAACAGATCTTTGCAATGAGGTTGACTAGTATTTTTGGTTATTATGCTTATGTCTCTTTTCTGGAGTTTGAAAATTGTGTTCATAGTTTGTGCATTTGTTCCCCAAAAAAGAATTCCATAGCTAAGAACTGAGTGTACATATGAATAATATGTAAATAAAAGGCACTGCATGTTACACACTGATGATAGGATTCTAAGGGCATAACATGATGATGACATTCTGTTTGCGAATACCTTTGTGTGTTCACACCACTTCAACTGAGAATCAATATTCATTCCTAGAAATTTTGCGTTTGTTACACACTCTATAGAGGTGCCATCTGCATTTAATTTAACGTCGTCATTTTTCCTCTTCAAACTGAAATTCATGGCAATAGTTTTCTTTATGTTCAATTTCACTTTATTACTTATTTACCAATCATAAACTTCCTTGAGAGTGTCATTTTCATAACGACATTGACTACGACTGTCGACAGAAATGTTAAGAAAGATAGGACGACACTGGTAATTAGTAAATGCGGCAAGAAACAGATTTCAGAATAACTAAAAAATCAATGTGAAGCATTCGTAACAGAGACTGAAAGTGTTGAGTACAAACAGACAAAATGTAGCATTATTGCACAATACGACAGGTATGTACCCTTCAACGTTGTGCTGGATGTTGTAAGACTTTACAGCCAACAACTCATCGATCATCGTAGCTTCTTCAATAAACAATTCCCTAGTGGCCCCTAAAATCCATATCGATAATGTACCAGTACGTCCCAGTAACAGGATTTCAGTATTTGGGCATCGAATTGAAGTTTACCGAGTCCCCAGTCAGCATCGCTAACTTCTAGACAACGTAAGCTATATAAGTTGTTTAATGCATTCAGGGAAAAGATGAATGTCGGTAGTAGCCAATGGATTCGAACCATGGTACTCTCGACTATTACTTCAACGTATTTGTACATAGTATATTTCTGCACCAGGTCCAAACATTTCCAAGTCAGCTGGATGAAAGGCATCTGGCGTGGATTATATTTCCGGTAAGAGATAAGCGGCTGTTTGGGGAGGAGAGGGGGTGGTAGGAGAAGTGCGAAAGTATGAGAACAGCGCACAGTTTCAAGTGCGGCTGGGAGGCAAAGCGAAATTTGTGTGAGCGGGGAGCGGGGAGCGAGCAGCGGGTAGCGGCATTACGACACGGCTGACCTCGGTCGGAGGAGCCCCCACGAATGAGAAAGTGAGAGCCACACGCAACGCTACCACGTCCTCCTCCAGAGATGCGCATTTCCTTGTCGCTTTGTCGCAGCTAGCTAGTCGAAGAAGCGCAAACGCTTTGCTTCCATCCACATGTCATTCGGATAACTTGTCATCTATCACGTTAACATTTAGCAACCTGAATTATACTGTACATAGCATCAACTTTTCCGTTGACCTACTTACTTAAGTCCCCTAAAATAATAATTTCTACGAGATATTTCCCGCCATTGGTCTGAAGTGATGAAACTGAGTTTCAAGATACGCAGGTAACTATATCAAGATATGAAACTTCCTGGCAGATTAAAACTGTGTGTCGGACCCAGACTCGAACTCGGGACCTTTGCCTTTCGCGGGCAAGTGGTCTACCAACTGTGAGGACGGGGCGTGAGTCGTGCTTGGGTAGCTCTGTTGGCAGAGCACTTGCCCGCGAAAGGCAAAGGTCCCGAGTTCGCGTCTCGGTCCGGCATACAGTTTTAATCTGCCAGGAAGTTTCATATCAGCGCACACTGCGCTGCAGAGTGAAAATCTCATTCTATATTAAGATAATTTTTGCTTTCCACTAAGCAAATGCTTTGCAGAAGACCGTTTTTAATACGAATACCCATCCCTCACAAAAAGAATAAATGAGGATACGCTAATCAAAGTATCTAATTTTCAACAGAAATCAATGAAACCTGTTCCTTTTCCTATGTTTTGCTCTATTAACTCACAAGACTCACCGGAGCTGATAGAACGTTAAACATTAATAAAAATAGGGCATAACTTGAGGTGTCATGTTTTAATAGTTGAGAATCCTGTCACCCGATAGGATTTCGTAGCTGACTGCAACCGAATTGGCACTCGTTTTCCTGAAGACCAGGAGCCACATTTCTGTTTCGCGATCCTGGTCTAGATTCCCACTTTCCTTTTTCTCTTTTTTTTGCCAGCCCTAACGTTTCTCATTTAGTTGAATGGATATCGCACATCGCACTTACAACAATGAGAAGAAAAACATATTTCAGTCCCTTTCTGTCTTGCATTTTTGTGTTTTTTGTTAAATATTATTGATGATATAAACGGGGAAAGAATCCGAAGCTCGTGGTCTACTGGTTAGCATTGCTGCTTCTAGATCCTGGGGCCTCGAATTCGATCCCCGGGCGAGTCGGGAACTATTGTTCCTTAGGGACTGGATCTTCGTGATGTCCTCATCGTTCCATCTTTTTTCGTCAACGGGTAAGTCTCTGCAGCCGCCTCAAATACAAAGATTTAATTTTGGCCACCAAACTCCCGGCCAATGTCAGTGTGTGACACACTGTAAAGGCACACACACGTTCAACATACAATGAAAAGCGCAAGTAAGGAGTTGTAATACTCGTAAAAGTGGGTGAAAACATTCCTAAAACAAGAAATCTACAGTTTGGAGACCGAGGAAACAAATCTCAAGGATGTCACACATGAACTAACAACAATGTAAATCGCCACTGAAGATCCTTCATCAATCAAAGAGGCGAAACACGTATAGAAAAGGCAAATTGCCTCTCATTTAGCTGCAAAGACTAAACATACCCTCATTAATTTGGAAACAGCTAAGGAACGAAGGAAAACGGAAAAAAATAACGATCAAAATTTTTAATTTGTGCCAAGAAATACGAGTTTTATAAAATCACTTTCTGTACAACATATATACATAAATGCGTCAGATGGCAGTAGAAACCACTTCACTAACGAAGAAAGAGCGGTTTTCCAAGTTCCATGTATATTTAACTATTTTTTTAACCAACATTGCTCTAAAGACGATTAGAATTCAAAGACTTATTGAGGGTCATTAGTGACGGACAAATTAGCTTAGAAGAAGCTTAGCTAGACATGAAATAGAAGACTAAGGCATCTGCGACTCTCCATGTCTTCATTTTACCCAAGTGATTTAAGAATATCGAAGCCGGCCGCGGTGGTCTAGCGGTTCTGGCGCTGCAGTCCGGAACCGCGGGACTGCTACGGTCGCAGGTTCGAATCCTGCCTCGGGCATGGGTGTGTGTGATGTCCTTAGGTTAGTTAGGTTTAAGTAGTTCTAAGTTCTAGGGGACTTATGACCTAAGATGTTGAGTCCCATAGTGCTCAGAGCCATTTGAAAAAGAATATCGAAGACCTAAAACAGCGTTGCCAGACGGAGATTTCAACCCTTTTGTTCTCTATCGCCACGGTGCCACCTCGCTCGTAAACACAGGTCAATGATATATGTTACCTCTGATTGACCATTGAGCAGACCGCAGTGTGCCTGATTTAAACTAGAAAGTTTAAAGGACGAGTAGCAGCTGTAATACAAACATGTATGACGTATTGTATTTAAAAGCTGAAGCATTCTAGTGCATAAATACAAGCTAATTTCTTCCCTCCAAGGACAACGTCTAACGGGCTCCTCGACTTACGTGTACTCTTCGCAATTCACAGTCAGTAGAATTGCAAATTGTTTCTTCACTGATGAGTAAGCTTGTCATGTTTCTTGCTGAAGGTCTATGATCAACACTTGCAGAGGTCGTAATGCTTCTACGAATACACGCAACAGTTATTAGAGGAAAAGTTGCTCATAGTTAAGTGTCAGGAAACAATCATTTGCAACATCGTAATGGTTTGGACTCTTTCTTTGTTCTATTCGCGGGTCATTCCAAGATTCCTCTTTAAAAAATCAGCCGTAGGATGTTGGAATGGAGAACACTGAGAAATGTATGACATCTGCAAATAAGATGTGTTCTGGAACACCCTATGAATGCTTGGCATCAATAAAAATTGACTTGGATGAGAAATCGAAAGAATTCAGTAACGATCTCCTAGGACTGTTTCCTATCAGTATATGTTATACGTACATAGTATGCAAAACGTCATGGAAAGTAAATACATAGCATGTAGAGAGAGACGACGACAGTCTCATGAAACACATTTAGAGAATAAGTGAAAAACTGTCTTTATAAATGTTTTGTATAAGGACAAAATAGGAGCGAAAATAACATCAACAGAGATATTAATCATTGTACACTCGGCGCACTCCTAGAAGGAAACAAAAATGAATGTGAAAGTCCTATGTAGTTCCTGTTTCCCTGGACTGTAAAACGACTTGTAGGATGTATTTGCAGCTTTAAGGTGATTTACCCGATCACTCACGTTTTTTTTTAGCCTAAGTATCATTACACAATGTTTCTCTACATGTAGCCACCAAATAACTGTTACATTTCTGCTGTTATTGGATATTTCATCTCATTTCGCTCTGAAGTCGTAAGATAATTACCATAGAGGCTCGCTATGTTGATTTTCAACTCGTTTTGTAAAATGGTGAGGTTTCATGAGAATGATGAGGGACATAATCCCCTTCTAATAACGAATATGTGATTTAAATGGCTTTATTAGCTACTTTTCATCTGATAGCACACTCAAACTGAGATAGGCGAAGAATGCCGGCAGAAATGATTTGGATTCAGCGTTAGTTTTACGAATTTGTTCTGCGTTTGTGTCTGAGTGGGAGATGTAACGTCAGGCGTCGCGCAGCTGTGCGGCATCCGAAGGCCTCGACACTGGCTGCTCCTTCCGTGGAAAGAGAAAACGCACACCTCAAATCGTGATAAGCCCTGACCTCTGACTTCAGTACCGGTGCCGTATTAAGTCAAACGAGCAACCTCGTATACCGGATGTTAACAGTTAAAGGATCGCTCTTCCGGCTGCTTCATTCCTCGCACATCAGAGGTGTGAAGGAAGAAGTATCTCAGCACATCCTGAATTCTACAACATTCATTAAATCTGTAAAGAATAGAGTGAGATTATTGAAGAAGACTACCTCGACAGGGAGCGGCATGGAAACAGAGAAACCAGAAGGGATTCGCACTTACAGCGTAAAGCACATTATGCTATTGGTCTCAAAATTTTGGTCATACGCAGTTTAAGAGTATTGGCAGTGGTTGTCTGGGTTTCTTAGGACACAAATGCATTCATGTTTGGCCATTGTTCTGTTTTCGGTTACATACTACCAGAGAGGATTAAAATTTATATTTCATTATTTCGAGTGTAACTATTGCACAACATGTCTATTAGCTGACGTATCCGCCGGATGGTGGGACAATGCGTGATAAATATGGGTCACTCTTCGCTTAGGGGCAACCAATCATCGTCGTATTAAATCCCTAGTGTTCATCGGCCACCACGTACAAATATTTGAAACCTGAAACGTGACTCAAATTACTGTACACGACACAAATGGATTTTAAGTTCAATACATGCTTGTTAAGAATTATGAATGTTAGTTAAAGCTACATATGGCGAAGCACTGACTGGACGCAACAGTGATTACAAGACCGTCCTCGACTATCAATGAAATCTCCACAAGACAGCAAAAATCCGCATGATTTTCTCGATACATTAATTATCACATCCGCTAAAAATGTGAATCATATATATGTTGAAACTTCCTGACAGATTAAAACTGTGTGCCGGATCGAGACTCAAACTCGGGACCTTTGCCATTCGCGGGCAAGTGCTCTGCCAACTGAGCTACCCAAGCACGACTCACAACCCGTCCTCACAGTTTCCATTCTGCCATTACATAGCCAGTACATAGCAAACGCCCGTTGGGCATTTTGATGATGATGATGATGTTTGGTTTGTGGGGCGCTCAACTGCGTGGTTATCAGCGCCCGTACAATTTCCCAACCTTTGCTCAGTCCAATTTCGCCACTTTCCTGGATGATGATGAAATGATGAGGACAACACAAACACCCAGTCATCTCGAGGCAGGTGAAAATCCCTGACCCCGCCGGGAATCGAACCCGGAACCCCGTGCTCGGGAAGCGAGAACGCTACCGCGAGACCACGAGCGGCGGACAGGGGGGGGGGGGGGGGGGGGCATTTTGATCACAATAGCCATACATCAACACGATATCGACCTTTTCCGCAATTGGTAAACGGTCCAGTTTAACACGGGTAATGTATCACGCAGTAAATACCGTCCGCACAGGCGGAATGTTACGTGATACGTACTTATACGTTTGTGAGTATCACAAAGCGAAAAAAATGGTCCAACTAAAACATTCATATTTCTTTACATACTACAGGACTATGTAATAAAAAATTGTGGTTCCTATTTAAAAAAAAAACGCAGTTGATATCCGTTTGACCTATGGCAGCGCCATCTAGTGGGCCAACCATAGCCCCATCTGGTTTCCCCCTTCAAGCAAGACGAGTTTCGTGTACAGTTCTGCCTCTGGGCACAAGAGAAATTACGGGACGATGACAGATTTTTTGCACGCGTTCAATTTAGCGACGAAGCGTCATTCACCAACATCGGTAACGTAAACCGGCATAATATGCACTATTGGGCAACGGAAAATCCACGATGGCTACGACAAGCGGAACATCAGCGACCTTGGCGGGTTAATGTATGATGCGGCATTATGGGAGGAAGGATAATTGACCCCAGTTTTATCGATGACAATCTAAATGGTGCAATGTATGCTGATTTCCTACGTAATGTTATACCGATGTTACTATAAGATGTTTCACTGCATGACAGAATGGCGATGTACGTCCAACATGATGGATGTCCGGCACATAGCTCGCGTGCGGTTGAAGCGGTATTGAATAGCATATTTCATGACAGGTGGATTGGTCGGCGAAACATCATACCATGGCCCACACGTTCACCGGATCTGACGTCCCCGGATTTCTTTCTGTGGGGAAAGTTGAAGGATATTTGCTATCGTGATCCACAGACAACGGCTGCATTGTCAATGCATGTGCGAATATTACGAAAGACGAACTACTCGCTGTTGAGAGGAATGTCGTGACACGTATTGCCAAATGCTTTGAGGTTGACGGACATAATTTTGAGCACTTATTGCATTAATATGGTATTTACAGGTAATCACTCTGTAACAGCATGCGTTCTCAGAAATGATAAGTTCACAAAGGTACATGTATCACATTGGAACAACCGAAATAAAATGTTCAAACGTACCTACGTTCTGTATTTAAATTTAAAAAACCTACCTGTTACCAACTGTTCGTCTTGTGAGCCATATGTTTGTGACTATTACAGCGCCATCTATCACAAAGCGAAAAAAGTGGTCCAACTAAAACATTCATATTTCTTTACGTACTACACGAATATGTAACAAAAAAAATGGGTGTTCCTAATTAAAAAAAACGCAGGTGATATACGTTTGACCTATGACAGCGCCATCTAGCGGGCCAGCCATAGCGCCATCTGGTTTCCCCCTTCAAGATAGACAAGTTTCGTTCTTCGTAGTTTTTTCGTTTGACGCTTATTTCGGGAGATACGGCCCGGTCACGATCAATGGACCACCCTGTATATATCGTGTCGTACCTCGAAGCAAACTAAGCAGGTCACTGCCGCGAACTACATAGCGTATGGAAATCACGTAGCGTAACGTGAGCTCAAGTCAGTATCGATAAATAAAGTCGGAATCGTCTCAAACATGAACGCACAACCACGCAGAAGTCCAAGTCAAAATATAGGTCTAGAAAGTGAGGTAAAAGCTGTATTCGATGTGTCAGTAAGGACTAGCGTTGCACTCTACAAAATTACGGGTCGGTAGTTTTGGTACATTACATAATTGACGATTAAATGGTACGATTACCAGTAGCACTGGTAGCGGTGCTAGGGAAAGAGGAGCCGACGATTTCTCTTGTTTTTGTTTTTTTTTTGTTTTTTACTTTTTTGTTTGGTTGTTTGTTTTGCACATAATTAGAACTGCACATCATTATGTGTTAGTCCATTGTGTGTTTTACACCGACTTAGCAGATGTCATGGGATAGTGTTTGCCCAGGTGTGTTGTATGTGAGCCACATGCCCCCTGGTTGGTTGGTTGTTTGGGGAAGCAGACCAGACGGCGAGGTCATCGGTCTCATCGGAATAGGGAAGAACGGGGAAGGAAGTCGGCCTTGCCCTTTCAAAGGAAACATCCCGGCATTTAGCCTGGAGCGATTTAGGGAAATCACGGAAAACCTAAATCAGGATGGCCGGACGCGGGATTGAACCGTCGTCCTCCCGAATGCGAGTCCAGTGTCTAACCACTAACATGGCAGCAGTTGTATAGGAGACTTTATGAGAAGTGGCTGCGCAAGTGATTTGTCTAACGAACAATGACGTCGTGAGATGATGCCATTCGAACGGGGTGTGGTGGTCGGTATCCGACGGATGGGGATTTCGATTTCGGCAGTGGTGCTGGAATTCGGCTTCACATGTTCAACCGTGTCCAGGGTGTATCGTGAGTAGCTGAATGAAGGTGTCACATCCACAACAAACGAATCGCCAGCCGTCCAGGCACCTTCGATGACCGCGACCGGCAACATCAAAGACGGGTCGTCAGCAGTGACAAAAGGGCAACATTGCAACACCTCATCACTCAGTTCGACATAGGACGTGCTAGAAACGTCTCCCAGTGGGCAATCCGTAGGAACAGGGGTTCCATGGGTTATGGGAGCCGGCGCCGAGCACGGATGCTACTTTTAACCCGACGTTATCGGGTACAGCGGCTTGCATTTGTCGCCAGTCGCCAGGTATGGACACTGGAACAAGGGCGTAACGTGATATGATCGGACCAACTGCGATTTAAACTGAACCATGCCGGTGGGAGGCACCGTGTGTGGTGCAGACCATATGAAGCGATGAATCCCGCCTGTCAAGAAGGTGGTGTCCAAGGGGGTGGTCTGTTTTATGGTCTGGGATGCATTTCCCTAATATGGAATGGGCCCACTTGTTGTTCTGGAACAGACTTTGAATGGTCCGCTGTATACTGAGCTTCTCGGGGACCATCTCCACTCATTTTGGCCTTCCAACACCCTCACGGTTCTGCGGTGTTTCAAGACGATAAAGCGCCGCCACATCGGTCCCTCGAAAATGGTTCTAGGAACCTGCAGGTGAGATCTAAAACTGAGATGGCCACCTCGGAGCCGAGATTTGGACTCCATCCAGCATATCTGGGATGTCATGAAACGCAGGCTTGGTGCGACTGACACTACACCCACGAACAGAACAGAATTTGCTACAGCTCTGGTGTCAGCTGCTTCCAGAGGAGTACCACGGACTTGTAGACTCACTTCCACGGCATCTCACTTCAGTCGGCAGTGCCAGAGGAGGCCCCACGGGATATTAGATGCCTATCCCATGACATCTGTTAAGTTAGTGTATATCCTTACAGAAAATAAATTTGCGGTTTATAAGTAATAAAAATTAGTTGGTCGTATATATATATATATATATATATATATATATATATATATATATATATATATATATATATATATATATATATATTACTCAATAGAATTTTCTTCATCACAATCAAAGACAAAAATTCCTGTTATTACTAATAAATAATAAAATTGCTTATGAATAACAGAAACATGTCTTTTACAAGCTAGACGGAGTATTGAAGCGATGTTTGATTACTTTTATTCAGCGTTCCTTATTTTTATTTTACCTTTTTATTGACGAAATTGAGATTCCTAGCGCTATATGATCAATCTGTATTTTTTTTTAATTTTATTTTTACTACAACATCCCTTCGTTTCACGTTAAAATCAACAATTTTCGAATAAATCCTGAATTAAACATTGACAATATGAGTTTTGCTATAAATACTATTTATTCGTAAGTAACAGACATAAGGATAACTATGTAGAACAAAAAATTTCCGTAGGATACCCTAACTGAGTTTGTAGACGGTTCAAAGCTCCCGGTTTTTAGGCGAATCTAATAAGACACGGATCACATACGTAAAGGAAGCGAACGTTATGAGGTAACGCCCTATTGTGACGCAACACACATAAAATACAGGTAACGTGCATCGATCTTAACTAACCAATGCTACTAGAAAAACTGCCGTAGACTACGCTTTACTTCAGGTAGTCTATGGTAGCCTACCGTAGTTTTACAACTCTAGTAAGAGGATACGAACTGCCGCGCCACACACTCGGACGGTTGTTTATTTCTTGTAGAGAACCAACAGCTGTCCCCATGTGGCGTGTTTAACGCGAGCTCTGGAGTCTCGGGAACCGAAAACGGAACTACCTGGCACACAAATAATATCGCCACGACGCGCCGAATCTGTATCTTTAACCGGCTTATAAGTATGGTTGTACCTGATGTAGAAATGGACATGCGGTCGTAGCGGGCCAAGTGTGGCCAGTATCTATGTCAACGGCTCTGTTTCCATTGTGGCATGGGCAGAACCGTAGGGATTTGTTCTTCAGTTGGGTTCGGGACAGCCATAATTGGGAGGGTGAGAGGGAGGGATCATCAACATTGGCTACGCATCGCACCCAAGCAAGAAACAGTGACACAACTCGAAAATGCAGCTCTTGAGAAAATTCAGCTTAAAGAATCAATTCTATTAAACTTACATTGAAGCACTATAAACTTCCTTTGAATTTCAAGTAAGTGCTGTCGCAGTAAAGTCCATATATTCTTCTTGAAACGTTGGGGCACTTCACACGTATTTTTCAGTGACAAACTAATAGTTGCCGTTTTTCGACTTATGACAACTTTCCTGCCGGGATGCGATATAGTTCATTGCCTGCGGTCTCGGCCAGGCGGATGTATGGCGCTGACAGAGGTCATACTAATGCGACGTGGGGGGGGGGGGGGGGGGCAGAGGCGACGAGCTTTCGCTGACACTGTGTAAAAATATGGGAGACAGTGGTCTTTACTTGGGTTGGGTTGGAAGCATAGTCGACAGATGTGGCTATCTCAGTTGGTTACTTGGCCCTGAGAAGCTCGTGTTTGGGGTGTAACATCATTTAGTTGTGGCGGTCAGAGTTGACTGCAACGTCCTCAAAAGAGGTGTTCTTGTAGGGCCTCCGCTTCAAACATTTGACGCCTCCTATAAGCAGTTTCCGTGTCTGGTTTATTAGGTGTTATCTCCTCTTGTAAACCCAACACTACGCTTTTACATGACACATGTCATACGCACTTGAAGTTTTAAACATGTCTGAGAGGTTTGTCTGCTGCTCGTTCTTTCTTGTAAGCTTCTCTTTCCATTTGATCCCTGGTGATGCGTGTCAAGCTGTTTTACTTTACATTATTGGACTGTCCGGACAAATTGTGCTGTCCATTGTTTTTACGAATAGCATATACACGAAATTACACTATTTGCTGTTCAGCTGTAACGATACGTCAGTGCTTCCGCCGTATCGTAGCCTTCGCTTTGTGCGTACCTTAGCAGTCGTAGGGCAGTGAAGATGCAGTTTTAAACGCCAGTAGGGCGATGTTCGAGCTGCGAGGCCGCAGCACAAACGTACCGTAACAATCGTACGTGACTGTACCAGACAGGGCATGATTTACGTTCCGCGGCAAGGAGACTTCAACGGGGTAACAATAAATGCTTAAGAAGACATAGCGCAGTGTTTACTTCGGTGTTAAATTTCCGAAGAACAGATTCTAGCGGACGGCGTGCTTATAGCGCCGCATCCAATCGGTGAACAGAAGCACCCACGAAGTTATCTGCAGACCATAATTTAGCAGGTAAACAGATGGTTTACAGCGAGATGGATTTCACAGGTACCAGGTATTCTCTATCTGTTGTATGGCAGTGAATCCTTGAAGTCAAGAAAATTTCAGTAATTGTGAATGACTTCATGGCTACCACAACGGAAAAAACTGAACCAATAAGGTACAGATGAGGTAAAAGTGACCTTTGAAGGAGATATAGGGTACTATTATGTACACGTAGAGATTTAACGTATAAGTGCAATGATCTGGTAACTAGAAGGTGTTGACTAACCACTATAATTAAAAATATTTAATCTGGAAATCGCCTTAAAGGACAGTAGCAAAATGTTTTCAGACAGTATGAGAGCAGAAAAATCGCAAGAACGAGTCAGAGTTTCTTTAATTCTTACCATAAGTAAAAGAAGAAAGATCTTGTTTTTATAAGTAATTAGATCTCACACGACAATAAAAGGGTATTTATGACAACAGCGTTTGTTAAAGAAAAGATTAGGCATTTGAAGACATAGAACATGCTCTAAGTATAAACATGTTATTTTCGATTATACTAGCTACGCCTAATAAAACCGATAATTAATGAATAGTTTCCAGACTAAATGCCTCAGCAAAAGATAAGGAACACCACGTGAAAGCTGTCCCAAAAGCGTGTATTCCCTTTTGGCACATATGTTAGTTTTTATTCGTGCAAATTAATTGCGTGCATCGACAAAATGCTGCCGTTAATTATTATGGAAATGTTGTGTTGCAAGATTCAAATGAACTGGCGTTCGACTGCACGTCTATTGGTGCAATTAGAAATAAAAATATGTTAGTATTACGAAAGATATAATCTCTGCTACACTGTAAAAAGATCGGGCGTCAGTATGACTGCAGACGATTGTCTTCCTTAGCCAGTACAGGCGTTGATTTTAAATCGGATCAGCCTGGAACAAGAATCAGTGCGGTAGGTCTAAAACGGCTTGTTAACAAGTGACCTAGCTGCTGCACTTAGAAAAGGCCAGAAGAAATATGTGATAGGCCACGATTTTTACTTCGATTTTTCGATCGTGTGACGAACATAGAAATATTTCCCAGTGGGTTTTACGGACTCTGACTCTGAATAAGTAAATGCTATGGCAGGCTTACAGTATTTTGATGGATACTGTCATTGGAATTTTGGTTGTATTTAAGCTTCCAAGAAACTTTAACTTGTATGCCGAACTGTTTATATCCAGTGTGTCTAGGCATCTGTTGTTTTGCTTCTTTTAACGAATAAGCCCCGTGAAAACTTAACTCGTCTGTAGGAGATAATTGGTTCAAATGGCTCTGAGCACTATGGGACTTAACATCTATGGTCATCAGTCCCCTACAACTTAGAACTACTTAAACCTAACTAACCTAAGGACATCACACAACACCCAGTCATCACGAGGCAGAGAAAATCCCTGACCCCGCTAGCAGATAATTGATTTCAGACATATTAATTCCACCTGAATATTTATTGAATAGGACTAAGCATTTTAGCCGGCCAGAGTGGCCGAGCGGTTCTAGGCGCTACAGTCTGGAACCGCGAGACCGCTACGGTCGCAGGTTCGAATCCTGCCTCGGGCATGGATGTGTGTGATGTCCTTAGGTTAGTTAGGTTTAAGTAGTTCTAAGTTCTAGGGGACTGATGAACACAGCAGTTAAGTCCCATAGTGCTCAGAGCCATTTGAACCATTTTTTGACTAAGCATTTTATTGGGGAATGTGACGAATGTGTGGCCATCGCTATTTATGCGGAAATTCATTCACATTGTTCTCCCAGACGGTTTCTGGTCGGTCTGGATTGTTTAGGTAGGAATCAGACTTGGTAGGCAGTGCAGGAAGGCAAGAAAAAAGCAATCGTATGGAGTAGTAAAGAAGAAATTGCTATCGAGAGCAGAAGCAATAAAGACTGAATTATGAGAGAAATTTATTGACAGAGGTAGAAGAGGCACAGACTTTTGAGATAAAACAGATTCTGACTTAAACATCAGAACGCAAAGAGCTGCAATAAGGAATTTGACCTGCTCTGAGAGGTGAAATTCCTAGCTCAGTTGACAATCTGCGCAAATAAATTGAACACAAGAATACTGTAAAAAGTAAAAATCTCTGTCCAGTAAAAGTAGATTTATTCGTCTACATCTACATCTACATCCATACTCCGCAAGCCACCTGACGGTGTGTGGCTGAGGGTACCTTGAGTACCTCTGTCGGTTCTCCCTCCTATTCCAGTCTCGTATTGTTCGTGGAAAGAAAGATTGTCGGTATGCCTCTGTGTGGGCTCTAGTCTCTCTGATTTTATCCTTATGGTCTCCTCGCGAGATATACGTAGTAGGGAGCAATATACTGCTTGACTCCTCGATGAAGGTATGTTCTCGAAACTTCAACAAAAGCCTGTACCGAGCTACTGAGCGTCTCTCTTGCAGAGTCTTCCACTGGAGTTTATCTACCATCTCCGTAACACTTGCGCGATTACTAAATGATCCTGTAACGAAGCGCGCTGCTCTCCGTTGGATCTTCTCTATCTCTTCTATCAACCCTATCTGGTACGGATCCCACACCGGTGAGCATTATTCAAGCAGTGGGCGACCAAGTGTACTGTAACCTACTTCCTTTGTTTTCGGACTGCATTTCTTTAGCATTCTTCCAATGACTCAGTCTGGCATCTGCTTTACCGACGATTAATTTTATACGGTCATTCCATTTTAAATCACTCCTAATGCCTACTCCCAGATAATTTATGGAATTAATTGCTTCCAGTTGCTGACCTGCTATATTGTAGCTAAATGATAAAGGATCTTTCTTTCTACGTATTCGCAGCACATTACACTTGTCTACATTGAAATTCAATTGCCATTCCCTGCACCATGCTTCAATCCGTTGCAGATCCTTCTGCATTTCAGTACAATTTTCCATTGTTACAACCTCTCGATATACTACAGCATTATCCGCAAAAAGCCTCAGTGAACTTCCGATGTTGTCCACAAGGTCATTCATATATATTATGAACAACAACGGTCCTACGACACTCCTCTGCTGCACACCTGAAATCACTCTTACTTCGGAAGACTTCTCTCCATTGAGAATGACATGCTGCGTTCTGTTAGCTAGGAACTCTTCAATCCAATCATACAATTGGTCTGATAGTCCCTATGCTCTTACTTTGTCCATTAAACGACTGTGGGGAACTGTATCAAACGCCTTGCGGAAGTCAAGAAACATGGCATCTACCTGGGAATACGAAATATTGGCAGTAATATTAGCTGGTGAAATATGCAAGGTTTTCAGGGGACAGCAAGTATCATGCAAAGAATTTCTTGGCTACGAGCAAATATTGTTTTGTTAATGATATAGGAGACGAAGCTAAATTTAAATTAGTTTAGATATTATAAGAGAGCTCAGTTCAAACTTGGACAGTCCAGAACTCTGGGCAGTTTGTATCTTGGATGTGTTTGACCAGTTTGTTAATAGTTACTGGAAGTAAGCAAAGCAAATTAAGCTTCAAAATTATTTTTGAATTGATCCGTATACTGAGGAGGAAGGCATTCAATGAAGGAATTTTGCCAGAAGTTAAGAAAGCTATAGTACCTAGGTAGGCCTTTCGTTGTATTAACTGCGATTTCCACTTTGAATGGAAGCTTGACTGCACCACTTCTGTGCTAACTAATAGAATGTCCCACTGAGTAATTGGAGCATATTTTATTTTATAGATAAAAATGCTCGGTTAATCTGTCATGGTCTGAAATGGTTAAGTAATCAGCTGCGTGATAGCGAGAATAGGAGCAAAGGAACTGGGAGTCCGATAAGTTACGCAGAGGTAGTGCTGGAAACTTGAAGAGCAACAGAAGAATATTTAATGATGGAGGCAGGAACCAAAGAGATTACCCAGAAAATACCTTTAATAGGAATGGATGTTGACATATGCCGGATAGTCGGTAACAGAAAGATGTGTCTCAAAGAAGAGAGCAGTCAAGTCAGCGCGTCCGCATGTTGCTGAGATCAGTCCATTAAATTTCGAGCATGTAGTCGCTCAAATAAAATTTCCTCCACTGATATTTCGGCACCTATTGTCCAGCCATCCTGAGAGTGAGTCGTAAGACTGACGACAAGGTGCCATGCGCGGCCTTATACCCTCCACCGCGGCGGTACGCGCCTGCGAATCACAGACGCTGGTCGGTAGCAAAGAGATACGCTTACACACGAGCCTCCTATATGCCCGAAATTTAATGGACTGTTCATTACGCCGTGAAAAGTTGAAAATGCACATCAAGTGGCCAAGATTATTTCGAATACGCTGCAGAAGTTTCGCTGAGAAGCCCTTACACGTCCTCCATACAGCCCCTAATCCCTCCCCAACAGATTTCCATATTTTTTGAGCCCAGAAGAAAGACATTCGTGGCTGTCGATTGGATTCGGACGAAGAGATGCACGTCTGTGTACAGTCATGGTACTGTAGACAATCGCAAAGCCGGCCGAAGTGGCCGTGCGGTTCTAGGCGCTGCAGTCTGGAACCGCGAGACCGCTACGGTCGCAGGTTCGAATCCTGCCTCGGGCATGGATGTGTGTGATGTCCTTAGGTTAGTTAGGTTTAACTAGTTCTAAGTTCTAGGGGACTAATGACCTCAGAAGTTGAGTCCCATAGTGCTCAGAGCCATTTTGAACAATCGCAAAAATTTTTCCGTGATGGCACTGACAGTCTTATCACACAGTAGAACAAATGTGTTAACAGTGTAAGCTCTGCAGGGTCTGTGTGTTTCACAGAACAGAGACCATCCGTATTTTCATCAGTAATCTTCAACAGTGTCGTAATTACAGAAGTGTCAGGTACGTTGCTATGAAATGAGAAATACACTATCTGATCAAGACTATACGGACAGATCTATGTAATGCGGGTTTGACTACTAGATATCACGAGAAGAGGACCTGCCAACATAAAAGAAGAGGGGAGTATTGTGTTATCAGTGGACAGTCAGTATCTGCAGAATCGGTCGATAGGAGAACTCAGTGACTTCGAACGTCGACTAGTCACTGGCTGCACCTGAATAACAAAACCGATAGGGATACTTCACCCCTCCCAAAGCTGCCCAAGTCGACTGTTACTGATAATAAAGTGGAAACACGAATGAACAACCACAGCTAAACCAAGATCAGACGGACAGGAATCATCGAGCATTACAGAGGGAGGTTGTAAAAATGGCACGAAATTAGCTGAAGGAATCATTGGTGAGTTCCAGAGACTGTAGTGTGTTGGGAGTTAAAAAGAATAGGATACAATGGTCGAGCAGCTCCTCATAAGCTACACCTTTCTGTAGTCGGTGCTATAGAATGCTTGAGATGGTGTAAAGAGCGAAGCCGTTGGTCAGTGAATCAATGGAAACGAGTGATTTGGAGTAGCGAAACATGGTATATACTGTGGCAAGCCGATGGAAGTGCCTGAGTTTGCCGAATGTCTGGAGAACATTGCCGGCCGTCATGTGTAGTGCCAACAGTGAAGTACAGACGGTATTTTTGATAAGTTCCTATGGTACCAAACTGCTCAGGTCGTCGGTCCCTGGGGTTACACACTACTCAACCTTGCTTAAACTGACTTACGATAAGGACAACACACACACCCACGCCCGAGGGAGGACTCGAACTTCCGACGGGGTGGAGCCGCTCGAACCGTTGCAAGGCGCCCCAGACACCGCGGCTACACCGCGGGGAAGTACAGAGGAGGTGATGTTATGGTAAGGTGGTGTTTTTTGTGGTTACGGTGTGGCTTCCTTATTGCGATTAATAAAGAGCTAAATCTGGAAGCATATGAACACATTTTAAGCCATTGTGTACTGTGTAGAGTACAGTCCTGAGGCAATGACTGTATCAACACGACAATGCAACCTGTCACAAAGCAGTATATGGGAGGCAATGGTTCGCACACAGTAACCTTCCAGAAATGTCCTGGCCTGCCTAGAGCCTGAACCTTAACCCAGTGGAACATGTATGGGATGAAATAGAACCTCGACTTCTCCCCAGACCACAACGTCCAACATCACTACCTTCTCTGGTTTCCGCTCTTGAAGAATAGGCTGCCATTCCTCCACAGACATTCAGACACCTCATTGAAACAGTCCACAGTAGAGTTCAAGCCGTCATAATGGCAACGAGTGGACACACCCCATGTTACGGTCAACTAGTTGGAGGTCGGATGCTTGTGAATAGGTGCTGTAATTACCAGGTATGACGATTATGGCTTTCAAGGAGGTGTGTCATTGATTGGGCGCAATACTTGCTGTGTGCTATACTTGGCGTACACTACTGGCCATTAAAATTGCTACACTACGAAGATGACGTGCTACTGACGCGAAATTTAACCGACAGGAAGAAGATGCTGTGATATGCAAATGATTAGCTTTTCAGAGCAGTCACACAAGGTTGGCGCCAGTGGCGACACCTAAAACGTGTTGACATGAGGAAAGTTTCCAACCGATTTCTCATACACAAACAGCAGTTGACCGGCGTTGCCTGGTGAGACGTTAATGTGATGCCTCGAGTAAGGAGGAGAAATGCGTACCATCGCGTTTCCGACTTTGATAAAGGTCGGATTGTAGCCTATTGCGATTGCGGTTTATCGTATCGCGACATTGCTGCTCGCGTTGGTCGAGATCCAATGACTGTTGGCAGAATATGGAATCGGTGGGTTCAGGAGGGTAATACGGAACGCCGTGCTGGATCCCAACGGCCTCGTATCACTAGCGGTCGAGATGACAGGCACCTTATCCGCATGGCTGTAACGGATGGTGCAGCCACGTCTCGATCCCTGAGTCAACAGATGGGGACGTTTGCAAGACAACAACCATATGCACGAACAGTTCGACGACGTTTGCAGCAGCATGGACTATTAGCTCGGAGACCATGGCTGCGGTTACCCTTGACGCTGCATCACAGACAGGAGCGCCTGTGATGGTGCGCTGAACGACGAACCTGGGTGCACGGATGGGAAAACGTCATTTTTTCGGATGAATCAAGGTTCTGTTTACAGCATCATGATGGTCTTATCCGTGTTTGGCGACATCGCGGTGAACGCACATTGGAAGCGTGTATTCGTCATCGCCATACTGACGTATCACCCGGCGTAATGGTATGGGGTACCATTGGTTACACGTCTCGGTCACCTCTTGTTCGCATTGACGGCACTTTGAACAGTGGACGTTACAATCCAGATGTGTTATGACCCGTGGCTCTACCGTTCATTCGATCCCTGCAAAACCCTACATTTCAGCAGGATAATGCACGACCGCATGTTGCAGGTCCTGTATGGGCCTTTCTGGATACAGAAAATGTTCGACTGCTGCCCTGGTCAACACATTCTTCTGATCTCTCACCGACTGAGAACGTCTGGTCAATGGCGGACGAGCAACTGGCTCGTCACAATACGACAGTCACTACTGTTGATCAAGTGTGGTATCGTGTTGAAGCTGCGTGGACAGCTGTACCTGTACACGCCATCCAACCTCTGTGTGACTTAATGCTCAGGCGTATGAAGGCCGTTTTTACGGCCAGAGGTGGTTGTTCTGGGTACTGAATTCTCAGGGTCTATTCACCCAAATTGCGTGAAAATGTAATCACATGTCAGTTCTAGTATAATATATTTGTGCAATGAATACCCGTTTATCATCTGCATTTCTTCTTGGTGTAGCAATTTTAATGGCCAGTAGTGTATTTACAATGTGTTGGGGTGTGACTGGTTGTCTTATCTGTCTTGCAGTCATGAGACAAATACGGCAATAATTCTTAGGTCAATAGTAATTACGACAAGCTTACGAAATGCGCTATCCTTTTTATGAAAAAAGTGACTTTCCGCCTACCCGCGAGCGCTCGACGACGACTGCTGCTTCGTCCGTTGCATGTTCGTTTTGCGCGCAAGGAAGACACACTGTCCTTGTCTCACAGAAGGTCTCCCTTGTTAAGAGGGTGAATTGTGCTGCACTTCCCGGCACAACAAAAAATAGCTTTGGGCAAACAACTGGGCAGCTAGAGGCCAAATGTGTAGAATAAAGAAACAATATGTCAACAGCTGTCATGCTTGATCGTGGCCTTGCATAGTGGCATGACAGTATTTTACTCTGGAAACTACGAGTCTATATGTAAAACAATGTACGAGAATATTTTACCGCTCTTCCACACATTTTCAACACTAACTGCTATAGGATTCACTTTTCTACCGATTGTTATAACCAGCTCTCGATAATCTTTTTCTAAATGTAACTGACAGTTACTCCAGGAATATTTGAGCAAGCTACGAGTACTTCCTCTAGACATTTGGCCAGAATAGAAGTCATTAGTTTGTAGCTTGTCAACGCTGAAAAGGCTTTCGTCTGCTGCAGTAAGTACGTGCCTATACTAAACAAAGGAAAAGATCATACACTTTTAAATGTAAAGGGCTATTACTAATGGTATATAGCAAACTTTGCGCCGAGAATTATTTTATATGATACATAAAAATAAACTCCATTATATTTACAGTAAATATACATAGTTGAGGGATTTTTTCGTAAATGACGATCTGATATTTAATTCGCTTCCTAATTCTTTAAGTACATTAGTCTGTAGGTAAAAAATCCAACACTTCACTGATGGACCACACTATGTTTCACAGTTAACACTCTTACCTGTCAGAAAAAAGGTTTTCAACATTGAGAATATCCTCAGATTCTCCCAGGAGGACATGAGAAGCTGTTCGGTGTCAAATCGCGTCGTGCTCAGCTAGCTGCTGACGTCTTCCATAGTTGATGATATTACTTAACTAGATGTCGACTCGAATTCTTTTGAAAGCAGTAAATGTTGAATAACTGTACTGAACTGGTATGGCGAGACATCGGAAACCACAGGAATAAATTCTTAGGAGAATTTTCCCCTTCAAATTTCGTATTGTACTCCCCATCTCCTTTTCGATACAGTCTGAGCCGAAGAACATAGTATAAGTACAGTACCAGCTCGGTATCCGTTCTCGCGTCGCACTGACACGAGACTGTATAAACATGGCGGTCGAACTCGTCTATTTTACAGTCAGTACTCATTAAGCAGGCACTTCACACTTTTACAGATTATGCCCCAACTACATGGACCGCCAGTTGATTTTTGCGGATTTCCAAAACTCGCATTAAAAGTTCGAGACGATACAATTTGAAACTACAGGGTGAACCAGATTCCCGCCGACGAATTTTCAGAGGTGGTAATATGGCTAAAACAAGAAAAAAAGTAAACACGGACTCTAAAATGCCTACCCTAAGAACTATGAGCACGTGTTCATCATCGCTACTGTGAAACACAACTCTTCAACTGAACAATTGTTCATAGCTCTTAAGTTATGCACTTTAGAACCCACATCTAGAAACATTTATTTATCCTCTTGTTCCATACTATCTTCCCTGAAAGTTTGTCGGTAGAGTTATGGTTCACCGTACAGAGTACCTTTTTTGCCAGTGCAGTCCATAACTTCATGCATCTGTCGGCCAGTAATGCTCCTATGGTATGTTAGGCAGCTCACCACCTTGCAACATTTACGTTTACTATTACATACATTTCTGTGGGTAGAACACGTGATAGCTTCAGTGGATCACTCTTCTATCCCTGTAGTTGATACCATGAATCCTAGTAATGGAAAATGTTTACTTACATTCCACATTACGAAAAGCCTTCTCACAATCTACGACTGTAAAGCATGTTCCCCTGTTTCTCTTATAGCTGCCAACTATTATTAACTACAGCGTTAAAATATCTCCTCAAGTGGCACTGGTTCTTCTAAAACCGCATTGGTACTCCCGTAGTTTTTCTTTCAACTTCCCCTTTCATTCTTCGGTAAATAAAACTCGTGAGCTTTTTTGAGGGATGTAAGAATATACTGATTGTGAAGTAATATTCAATCCATCAACCCTGCTTCATTTGGAAGTTCTTCTTCTACTTTTACCTCTCCTTTACCCCGTATCTTCAGCGGGGCCAGCAGTTTATTTACTTTGAGTTTAGCAATATTAATGGCAGAAAGTGGCCGGATGCCATTCCTGTCGACACCCCTTTCCCCCAGGGACGGAATTTGCGTGCCCCACCTTTCTGCGTCTAGTTGTATCCCATCTGAAAGTGTGCAGACGTTTTCTAAGTGTTTCATAGTCGTGTAACTGAAGCAGGACCTGGGTATCAGCACGGGATTCGCCTAGTCGAATGTAGGAAACTGCCTAAAAATCACATCCAGGCCGGCTGGCACACTGTCCCTCGTCGTTAGCCGGCCAGGAGGATTCGACCCGCAGCCGGCGCTCGCCACGGAAGTGGTGTGCTAACGCGCTTGGCTATCCCGGTGGGTCTTTATTTTCAATTTCAGTAATTACATGTTGTTGAAAATCTACTGAAATTTCCTAGGACAAATAGTTTTCAGCCACGAGGTAGAATAGTTCTTCCTTTGCACTGTTATCTGATGCTCGTAAGGGTACACACAATATTTTATCAATATTTCGGAATTTGCTCAATCTGAGATCGAGACAACGTTTCTGAAATTCAGAAAAGGGTATTTTACGCTGCTGGCTATTAATATCACAACACCGTGAAGGCTGTTGCAACAAGGGTTAGTTTGGCATAAAGTGCACCCCCGAAAGCAATCTGGATTAGTAACGGTTAGAGCCCAGAAATAAAAACTTGCGAGCGCTAGCCACACATCACCACAGTAAGCAGCTTTGCATGTTATGCATCATTCTATTAACAATTTGTCCGCAGTTCGTGGCCGTGCGGTAGCGTTCTCGCTTCCCGTGCCCCGGTTCCCGGGTTCGATTCCCGGCGGGGTCAGGGATTTTCTCTGCCTCGTGATGACTGGGTGTTGTGTGATGTCCGTAGGTTAGTTAGGTTTAAGTAGTTCTAAGTTCTAGGAGACTGATGACCATAGGTGTTAAGTCCCATAGTGCTCAGAGCCATTTGAACCATTAATAATTTGACCTCTGTGCCAAACGAAAACACAATCATATTAAACCGAAACCTTACTGTATTCGTGATTATATTTGTTCAATAAGGGTCGCCTAATCACTGGAAAAGTTGGGGTTCATAAATGAAAGTCGATTTCATAAATTAATAAATTTCATTGAAACCACGTGGAATATTACTCTTCTGTTGCTCTTAGAAACGAAAATTGGATAACTGAAGCCAATAATGTGACATCGTAAGGAAGACTGAAAGAAGAACAGATCAGAGTTCCTCATATGTGCAGCTCTCATTTTCAAATAAACAAGGGAAATAATTTAATGAACTGTGCATTAATGACGGACAAACAACCAAATAAATGTGAGGTGCACAGAGTACAGACTCTGAAATATGAAACTAACAACTTAGGCTTTAGTAAAAAGCGATACTTATGTCTTCAAAATGCACACGCTGCACATGATGATAACCAGGAAGCGAAAGTTTCCCTGACATGGAATAAAAATTACGTAGACAATGTCTAACGTTGGTACCGAGTTTGAACCATCTTCTACTCCTGGTTGAAGAAACATACACAGTGTCTAGAAAGGGACACAGTACATAGGAATGGCCAAGTAGAAAATACCGTTGCGATGTTTCTAAATTTCTCACGATTTATGGAAACGGAAAGGCAGAATTCTTGTTGACATCCATGCTGGATAGATACTTGCTACATTCATCTTCAGAAAAAAAAGAAACATAACACCATGAATGACTAGAGACAGGACGTTCATATTAACAGGACATTTACATTAGGATGTTCAGCAGAAATGATTAGCATTTGAACCATGTCGACCCGCGGGTTCGAGGTCATCATCGTTATCGGAGTGCAACACCACCTACCGGTAAAATGTGCCTGTGCCTCTCGTTGTCCCTATAAACTGAAGGTAACGGATCAGTGTGACCTGAGTAGACCTGCTAAATGCCTTGCAGACGTATACACGAACCGTACTGTCAAATCAGCGAGTTTGAAAGAGGGCTCATTATTAACATGAGATAATGTGATGCATCCAACTGGGAAATTTCTGCTCGTGTCGGACGACTGTTTCAGAAGTGCAACGGATATGTACAGAATGGTTCACGAAAGGCCGTAGAATACGACTAGGTGGATCAGGTCGCACAACCCATACCGCCCTCATGTCATTATCTGCTTCCACTGTGTTCTCATTTTCAATTGGCCCAGTATCTCCTGTGCAACTATAAAGTGTATCCAAATATTGTATCCCTCATCTCTCCTTACTTAATGAATTCTTTAAATTACCTTTGTCTTGTCTAATAATCGTGTTCCATATTCTTTGCTCCTGAAAGCTATCATTTATTAGTACGTGGACACGATTTATAAACGGTCCAGTCACGTTACTGTGCCTATGCTCGACGTCACCTGTAGTAACAGCTCACAGTCGGCAGGCGATAGCAGTAACAATGCAGGGTATATAGAGCATATCGGGTAATGGGTAAATAGTGCAGTTGTTGTCGCTATTTGGAAACCGAGCGGTTTAGCTAATATAAAAAAGGGAACGATAACTGGCTTCCGGGCCAAGGGCGGAAGCATTTCTAAAACGGCTACGCTTCTAAAGTGTTCGCGTGCTGCCGTGGTTAAAGTATACGGTGCACGGTCAAATGGCACTATCCAAAACCGACACTGAGACAACTGTGGTGCACCACGGTCCATAGATGACAAAGGTAAATGACAGTTAAGAAAATGTGCGCAGGTGAGTAGACGTGCATCTGTTCAGCAATTGACCACCTAGATCAGGGCTTAACAACTGGCCGGTTTTGAGCGCGAGTACTCGCGTCTGCTCAGGCACGTGCTCGCGAGCAGGTGCAAGGTCGCGGACTAGGGTGGGAGGGAGGGAGGGGAAATGCGCGTGCACGTATGAATAGGACCTCAGCGTGCCTATTGAATTCGCGCCGACTGTGTAACGTTAAAAGTACTACGATCAGCTCTAACAGTCACTTCGCTGGTTAAGAATCATGTCAAGTCGCCGTTGTGTAACCCCAACCATGCTTTCGCAGTTCAACCCCCATTTGGAGGAATTGTATCTGTTTACAGAAAAAGATGGTGTTTCAAAATGTTTAGTATGTCACAAAACGCTGAATTCTTTTAGGAAATTTAATTTGCAGCGACATTATATGTCGTACCACGCGAAAGATTACGGAAGTGGAAAATGTGATGGACCAGATCGTGCACAGGAAGTTATTAAACTTAAAAGGAAGCTATCCGAAGAAGATCTGGATGACGAAGAAAAATCAACTGAGGCAGCTCTCAGAGTGAGCTACAAAATTTCTTTGTTTTTAGCAAAATCCCTGCGCCCCTTCACTGATGGCGATTTAATAAAAGATGTTTGGTAGTTGCAGCGGAACATTTGTGTCCATCTCAAGTTGAACAGTTTCGGATTGTGCCATTAGCTGACATGACCACTATGCGTCGCATACAGGACATGGCAGACGACGTTTAGAGCCAGCAGCAAATATCTATAAAGATTTTATGGCGTATTGTCTAGCTCTGGACGAAAGTGTTGATATCACTGGAACAGCACAGCTTTCCATATTTATTAGAGGTGTTAATAGAGATCTTCAGGTGAGGAAGGAGCTCCTCGATGTAGTAGCCATGAAGAACACTACAACCAGAGGTGATATTTTAAGTAGTGTTGAAGAAAGTTCAAATGGCTCTGAGCACTATGCGACTTAACTTCTGAGGTCATGAGTCGCCTAGAACTTAGAACTAATTAAACCTAACTAACCTAAGGACATCACACACATCCATGCCCGAGGCAGGATTCGAACCTGCGACCATAGCGGTCGCTCGGTTCCCGACTGTAGCGCCTAGAGCCGCACGGCCATTGAAGAAAGTGTTGAAAATATAGGATTGTCGTGGAATTCTTTAGTTTCAGTGTCTACAGACGGTGCACCAGCGATGTCAGGGAAAAAATTAGGTTTCGTTGCGCTGTTGAAGGAGAAAATGCAAAAACTGACCGTGCCGAATGAAATAAGGGGCGTTCACTGTGTGATCCACCAGGAAAACTTATGTGCAAAGAGTATCACTCTAAAAAATGTGATGAGTGTTGTTCGTACAACCAGTTATATAAGGAAGCATGGGCTACAACACAGATAATTTAGAAGCTTTCTTGAGGATGTAGAAAGCCAGTATGGTAGCCTACCTTACTACAGCGAGGTCCGCTGGATTAGTCGTGGCGAATTATTAAATCGAATTTTTGCCTATTAGATGAGATAAATATGTTCATGGAAATAAATAACATGTGTGTTCCTGAATTGAAAGAGCCTTCATGGAAATGTAATCTCGCGTTCTTAGCAGATTTAACTAGCCATCTGAATGCTTTGAACATTTCACTACAAGGTAAAGATCTGCTAATTACTCATTTCAAAGATCGAATACGAGCTTTTAAAATGAAATTGACACTTTGGGTGAGTCAGCTGGAAACAGGAAATCTAGCTCATTTTCCTAAATTATCATCCATGCAAGATGTTCACAAAGACTGTGAATGTTATTCACATAGTTTAGTTGCCCTTAAGGAAGAATTTGATCAACGCTTTCAAGATCTGACAACACTAGACAGTGATTCATGTCTGTTCTCCTCTCCATATTCAGCGAATATTGAAGAGATTCGTCCTGAGCTGCAACCAGAAATTATTGACCTGCAGTGTGACGGAGAATACAGAGACAATTTTCAGAGCAAGAAAAACATTTTGGAATTTTACAGACACTTCCATCAGGATAGATTTCGTCATTTGCACAAACTGGCGGCTACAATAATATCAATGTTCGGCTCCATGTACGTTTGTGAATAACTGTTCTCTGCAATGAAATGTAACAAGACGTGCCTGAGAAACGCATTGTCTGATCGAAATTTAAACTGCACGCTGCGCCTATGATGCACAAGAACAATTACTCCGAACATAGACGCAATTGAAAAGGGCAAAAAGTACAAGATAACAGAGAATCCCACACTTCAGTGACACCTGTTATTGAGTAACAGTTCACAAATTAATACGAATGTAGAGGCATACACTAAGCTAATAAAATTATGTGGCACGTGTACATTCTCCTTTATTTGTTTCATTTGTCGCAGTAATAATTCGTGAGTGATATCCCTGCAGGTGGCCGCGGATTTACATTGACTGGCGGCAGCTGTTGTGTGCCCCACGTGACTCTCCCCACTCGCCGCTCTGGTCCGGTAGTGGGGTAGCGTGCTCGCGCTGCTCCGCGCTCGCGCCTTGCTGCTCACAGCTTGCTCCGCGAGCACGTATGTTGTTAAGCCCTGGCCTAGATGAACCAAGGGGCCACCAAGAGCATCTCCTCAACAACTGTTGAGTGAAATTGCTTCATGTGGGCCTCCGCAGCAGGAGCCTGGTTCATGCAGCCATGCTGACCGCTCTTCATTGGTGACGAAGGCTGGAATTTGCACGCAAGTGTTGTAGCTGGACGTCCACTGAGTACCGACAATTGACCTTTTATCTTCCATCAGATGGCCGTTGGCGTGTAACGCCCTGCAACAATCGTCGGAAGGCGTTAGGATGCAGAGATATGGCCTGGAGAATGTTTATGTGGAATTCCCTGGGTGATCTCGTCATTCTGGAAGACACAACTGATCAACACAAGTAAGCATCTATCCCTGAGGACGATATCCAGCCTTACATGCAGCTTGTCTTTCCTCGGCACCATGGCATTTACCAGCAAGACAACGCAACGTCTCACACAGGTCGAAGTATATGTGCATGTTTCGGGGACCACTAGGATGAGTTTAGCGTACTCCCCTAGTCACCAGAATCCCAGGATTAAAACCCAATCGAGAATCTGTGGGACCACCTCGATCGGGCTGTTCGCGCTATGGACCCTCAACCGAGGACCATAGCGTATCTGGCCATGTCACTGGAGTCGGCATTGCTCCATATACCTGTCGGTACCTTTCAGATCCTCTTTGACTTAATGTGACTAGACCGTGTATTATCCTTGTTTCAACACCGCATCTACACTCCTGGAAATGGAAAAAAGAACACCCACCATACTCGCTCCGGACACTGCGAGAGGGCTGTACAAGCAATGATTACACGCACGGCACAGCGGACACACCAGGAACCGCGGTGTTGGCCGTCGAATGGCGCTAGCTGCGCAGCATTAGTGCACCGCCGCCGTCAGTGTCAGCCAGTTTGCCGTGGCATACGGAGCTCCATCGCGGTCTTTAACACTGGTAGCATGCCGCGACAGCGTGGACGTGAACCGTAAGTGCAGTTGACGGACTTTGAGCGAGGGCGTATAGTGGGCATGCGGGAGGCCGGGTGGACGTACCGCCGAATTGCTCAACACGTGGGGCGTGAGGTCTCCACAGTACATCGATGTTGTCGCCAGTGGTCGGCGGAAGGTGCACGTGCCCGTCGACCTGGGACCGGACCGCAGCGACGCACGGATGCACGCCAAGACCGTAGCATCCTACGCAGTGCCGTAGGGGACCGCACCGCCACTTCCCAGAAAATTAGGGACACTGTTGCTCCTGGGGTATCGGCGAGGACCATTCGCAACCGTCTCCATGAAGCTGGGCTACGGTCCCGCACACCGTTAGGCCGTCTTCCGCTCACGCCCCAACATCGTGCAGCCCGCCTCCAGTGGTGTCGCGACAGGCGTGAATGGAGGGACGAATGGAGACGTGTCGTCTTCAGCGATGAGAGTCGCTTCTGCCTTGGCGCCAATGATGGTCGTATGCGTGTTTGGCGCCGTGCAGGTGAGCGCCACAATCAGGACTGCATACGACCGAGGCACACAGGGCCAACACCCGGCATCATGGTGTGGGGAGCGATCTCCTACACTGGCCGTACACCACTGGTGATCGTCGAGGGGACACTGAATAGTGCACGGTACATCCAAACCGTCATCGAACCCATCGTTCTACCATTCCTAGACCGGCAAGGGAACTTGCTGTTCCAACAGGACAATGCACGTCCGCATGTATCCCGTGCCACCCAACGTGCTCTAGAAGGTGTAAGTCAACTACCCTGGCCAGCAAGATCTCCGGATCTGTCCCCCATTGAGCATGTTTGTGACTGGATGAAGCGTCGTCTCACGCGGTCTGCACGTCCAGCACGAACGCTGGTCCAACTAAGGCGCCAGGTGGAAATGGCATGGCAAGCCGTTCCACAGGACTACATCCAGCATCTCTACGATCGTCTCCATGGGAGAATAGGAGCCTGCATTGCTGCGAAAGGTGGATATACACTGTACTAGTGCCGATATTGTGCATGCTCTGTTGCCTGTGTCTATGTGCCTGTGGTTCTGTCAGTGTGATCATGTGATGTATCTGACCCCAGGAATGTGTCAATAAAGTTTCCCCTTCCTGGGACAATGAATTCACGGTGTTCTTATTTCAATTTCCAGGAGTGTATTTCACGCCTCGACGTTATCCTGTTTCAGTTTTCTGTCTGTCTCATGACATCTTTCTCCATCCATTCCTTTTTAGCGTTTCTACATTTGAGAATGATTTCATTTCTGAGTGATCAATAGTGTTACTGCTCACTTTTTCTACTTTTACATAGTCGTCCTTACTTTAGTAGTTCCAGTGTCTCAGTTGCTAGTAATGGGAGCCTCTTTTTGTTCTTTTTCCATACTAGTACTTTATCAGTTGCACATGCAACAGCTCTTTTAAGCCACTTTTTCACACCGATTAACACCTATATGTCACTGTTTCATTCGTCCAATGTTCTTTCATGGTAGACTGAAATTGCAGTTTCATCGGCATGTCTAGGTTCCAACCTTTTAGCTGTCCTTTATTTAGTACTTGTGTGATTGCATTGTCTGATCGTAAAATTAAATTCATATCCAGCAATGATCTTCCTGTTTTGTGAATATAACCCTGTATGTATTGTTAATTTGCCTATACATTGTAATTACTACTCCCACTCTACGGCTCTACCGTTATCTGATCCAGTATGAATAATTCCATGAACCTCAGTCAATAGATCCCTCTCTTCTGACCATCCAATCTCACTAATTCCTAAAACAGCGGTCTGTATCCTTTCTTTCCTACCTTCAGATTTCCAAGTTTCCCACACTGCCTTAGCGATTATCATTCCATGTGGCCTTCATACTTAAGCAAACAAACTCCGTCCGAACAGGCCTTGGAAGGGCCAACGGTACCGACTGACCGCCGACTCATCCTCAGCCGATAGGCGTCACCGGATGCGGATATGGAAGGGCATGTGGTCAACACATCACTCTCCCGGTCGTTGTCAGTTTTCGTGACTGGAGTTGATGCTTCTCAATCAAGTAGCTCCTCAATTGGCCTCAGAAGGGCTGAGTGCACCACGCTTGCCAACAGCGCTCTGCAGACTCGATAGCGCTTAACTTCCGTGATCTGACGGGAACTTGTGTTGGACGCTTTCATAATTAGCATTCTCTTTTGGTCTAATAGCTCGTCCTAGTAGTCTCCACGTGAAGATCTGAATGGGGGATCATTTCGTCTCCGGAATATTTTACCCAAGAGGAAGCCATCAAGACATTTTTAGCATAGTATTACATATATTATGGGAAGATTACGTAGTGTTTTCCCACTGACTTCAAGATAGTAGTACTGCAACCGTTAATGTCGTCAGGACCACATCTCGAGGTAGCATCACTGTTACTTACCAACTCCTTGAATTCAGTCAAATGTGACTATGGGAAGAACGGCTGCTTTCCTCCTGGACGAAGCTTTCTATGTACCAGTCCCAAGACAGGCAGCCGCTGCTTGCTTTCTGTGAGCCATATTACTGATCCCTGGTCCTAATCGCCTCACATACCATTACAGTCTTTACCTAAACCAGAAAAAAGACCCATACGAAGTACCATCAGCCGAATAACTGGCTCGAGGTTTTTTTAATTGAGGTTTTACTCGTTCCCTACCCCGGCTTGTGACAGACAGAGCTTGACCTCTCAAAATCAACGTCAAGTTGCCGGTTTTCGTATGTACGTCTACCGAGATTTTGAATTTTTTGTAATAGCGAGAGTCGGACCATGTGTTTATTGTTACTTTTTTGTCTATTTCTCGCTTTATACAGCAAAGACCATAGAGCTAACAGTAGCTACAAAAATGCTATATTAACATAACTGCAATTTTTTCCGTAGAATAATAAAAACAGTTCGACGTACAAGCATACCTTGTCAGTGCAAAATAAAAACACTAAAAGAGGAACACCAGATAGCCAGCTGTAGTTACAACAGTACCAAGTTAACATTAGTGCAATATTCACAACAGAACAACGATAAAAGTGTGAAGTACAAAGATAAGTTCTTTGTATAAATTCAAAGCACAAATTTACGCCCCCGGGTTCGAACCGGACCTGTTCTAGAAGAGAATGACATCCACAGCAACTTATAACTGAGATATGGACAACGAAGTCGTTGCAAAGTAAAAAAATAAGGACGTCCCAGTCTTCTAACCGGGCTGGTTCCATGGGAGGACAAGAGCCACACAATTTATAAGTCAAAGTTGGATAGCGCCGTCTTTCAAATAGTTTGCGAAAAACAAAAATGTATATATATATATATATATATATATATATATATATAAAACCGGTGAAGTGAAGCAGTTACACTTATTTAAGGCTTATTGAACAGCAATTTACTTTGACCATAAGCGCTCGGAACTTTAAAAAAGTTATATTATTATCTTGGCTATATGACATGCATTAATAATAATATATACACGGTACAAATATCAATTTACTTACTAAGACAATATAATTCGTTGCCAAATTATAATTATTACAAATCTTCAGGTTTTACGTAGCAGAATATACAAAGATTTCAGTTTAGTTTGATGTTAATATTCATTCAAAGAGCATAAGCACTAATCTTTTTAAATAAGCCCCCTTTCTGACACCTTACAGAGCTCGGCTGCTTGTTATACCATATCTGACCATTAATGCACGGACTATGATCTATTGTTTTCAGTTTAGTACTTCTTCTATAGTAGCACTCTTTCTTCCTTGTACTGTAGGTATGAATATCAGAGCACTTTGTTGCACGGTTTTAATGATGACAAAAAATATAATTAATTTGTCAAGATACAGTGAATAGAATATGAGCTGTTTATGAAGTACAAAGATTTCCCCGCATGAGTCTCTGTGCCCTATTCCATGGGGAAGCCTAACTTCTCTTTTCTGCAGGGTTAATATTATGCTCACATACACTGATCAGCAAAACATTATGACCACCTACCTACTAACGATATAAACCCACGCAGACGATAGCAGCGTTACTTGGCGAGGAATGCCAGCTGGTCAAACAATGCAGGCAGTATCGGTGAGTGTGCTGTACATGTGTAAAATGGGGTACGTGCACAATCTAACTGAGTTTGACTCGGGGAAGCTCGACATTAACATTTCGGAAACTGCACGACTTGCAGGTGTTTGTTGAATAACTTTATTCACTTCCACAACCAGGTAGATGAGACAATTTCGCAAACCATTACCTAGGTAATTAGGTGAAAACATTTTGAATTTATAGTCTTGAATGGGGACAGCATTATTAGCTGTATTTGCTGTAAGGAGAGAACCGAAGAAGCAGTAAAGACTAGGCTGTTTGTACTGGACAAAGAAACGAATGGAAAGTAGGAAGCACTTGATGCGGAACCGTAGGCTGCGCTTACGAAACACCTGACTGCGCGTAACTTGCGTGAGACGCCCAACACGACGCAGTTTTGTTTGCTTCACTGGCCAACGTTTCTTTGCATTTGCTTATAATCAAGTCACACCCGTTCCACTTATACCATCGCTTGAGACATCATATGCGTCGCTTCAATACTCTCATAAATTGAAAGGATTTACGGTAGTTTCTTGAGAAGGATAATTATTAGTGCAAGTTCATACCCAAAACGGTTCGAATTGTCTACCAGCTCAATCATCCGAGAAAAAAGGGGCAGAATTAATCTAATCAGAAATATGCCATAAAGACGGCCCTCTGACTTAAAAAGTGCTTGAGAAGAGCCCTCTCCCTGGCGATGCAAGTGCCTTACACTCGCGAGTGAATATCTCTGCATAGCGTAAGCGCAGTGCTGTCTCAAACACCCTGAAGGCATTGAACAGCTCACAGCGTTGACATAGAAGACCTCATAGTCCAGATACAATACTCGCAGATAGAGAACAAGGCTCTAGTGATCGTTTATGGTCGTAAGTCCCGCTTATTTACCGACCGTGAGCCTCTAACCTCCTAATTCGGTCCAATTTCGCTGAAATAAACGTACGGGACTGTAAAGGGAGGCTCTATGCTTGAGTAATTACCACGACACAAGTCAGTATCAACTCATAACACACCATGCTAACGCGGTTGAAGGTAACCGTTTCCGCTGTTGACCAGTTGCCGAGTTTCATCTGCGTGGAGTACCCTAGTACTCAGGGGCGATTAACTGTGGTGTACCGTTGATGACTTCTGAATTACAATGTGGGAAGTAGCCATGTAATCAGGACGTGACCCACCATTTCTCAAGATTCTGTCTGGAGTATACTTCGGTGACTGGAGCGTTTCCCTAAATGCATAGACCCAGAATTTGAGATATTCTTATCGTTGTAACACATTGTGAACGTCAGCAATGGTGCTATCATATATACGAATGAAGTATCAGAATATCAGATTATCTTCACAATCGTGCTCTTCCCGTGCGTCCTCCTGTTGCTACAGACGTGACACAAGAGGATACTGAGGCTGAAGGCGCTGGGGCAGCGTCATATGCACTGATCTGGTATTTACGAGGGAGTGCTGATATTTAATGCCTCACCACTTTTATGTGAAAAGTCTTAAGGCTTTTTAAATAAAACATTCTTTGTTGACATTCTACATCTACATTCTTCGTGTCTGCATTTTTATTTCTCAACGTAATCACCGTGGCGACAAACACATTTCTCTCAGCGACATATCAGTTAACAATAGCCATTATGAAAACCGTCTTATAGTTGCACAGGAAGATCATTTATTTCTTGAAATAGTACAGTAATTTATTTGTTAATGGCCGATTTCGTACTGATTGTTCATTACCATATCACACTGAGGGATAAAATACAGGAGACTTTGAAGTACACTTCTGGAAATGGAAAAAAGAACACATTGACACCGGTGTGTCAGACCCACCATTCTTGCTCCGGACACTGCGAGAGGGCTGTACAAGCAATGATCACACGCACTGCACAGCGGACACACCAGGAACCGCGGTGTTGGCCGTCGAATGGCGCTAGCTGCGCAGCATTTGTGCACCGCCGCCGTCAGTGTCAGCCAGTTTGCCGTGGCATACGGAGCTCCATCGCAGTCTTTAACACTGGTAGCATGCCGCGACAGCGTGGACGTGAACCGTATGTGCAGTTGACGGACTTGGAGCGAGGGCGTATAGTGGGCATGCGGGAGGCCGGGTGGACGTACCGCCGAATTGCTCAACACGTGGGGCGTGAGGTCTCCACAGTACATTGATGTTGTCGCCAGTGGTCGGCGGAAGGTGCACGTGCCCGTCGACCTGGGACCGGACCGCAGCGACGCACGGATGCACGCCAAGACCGTAGGATCCTACGCAGTGCCGTAGGGGACCGCACCGCCACTTCCCAGCAAATTAGGGACACTGTTGCTCCTGGGGTATCGGCGAGGACCATTCGCAACCGTCTCCATGAAGCTGGGCTACGGTCCCGCACACCGTTAGGCCGTCTTCCGCTCACGCCCCAACATCGTGCAGCCCGCCTCCAGTGGTGTCGCGACAGGCGTGAATGGAGGGACGAATGGAGACGTGTCGTCTTTAGCGATGAGAGTCGCTTCTGCCTTGGTGCCAATGATGGTCGTATGCGTGTTTGGCGCCGTGCAGGTGAGCGCCACAATCAGGACTGCATACGACCGAGGCACACAGGGCCAACACCCGGCATCATGGTGTGGGGAGCGATCTCCTACACTGGCCGTACACCACTGGTGATCGTCGAGGGGACACTGAATAGTGCACGGTACATCCAAACCGTCATCGAACCCATCGTTCTACCATTCCTAGACCGGCAAGGGAACTTGCTGTTCCAACAGGACAATGCACGTCCGCATGTATCCCGTGCCACCCAACGTGCTCTAGAAGGTGTAAGTCAACTACCCTGGCCAGCAAGATCTCCGGATCTGTCCCCCATTGAGCATGTTTGGGACTGGATGAAGCGTCGTCTCACGCGGTCTGCACGTCCAGCACGAACGCTGGTCCAACTGAGGCGCCAGGTGGAAATGCCATGGCAAGCCGTTCCACAAGACTACATCCAGCATCTCTACGATCGTCTCCATGGGAGAATAGCAGCCTGCATTGCTGCGAAAGGTGGATATACACTGTACTAGTGCCGACATTGTGCATGCTCTGTTGCCTGTGTCTATGTGCCTGTGGTTCTGTCAGCGTGATCATGTGATGTATCTGACCCCAGGAATGTGTCAATAAAGTTTCCCCTTCCTGGGACAATGAATTCACGGTGTTCTTATTTCAATTTCCAGGAGTGTATATAGAAATAAGGTTTGCAAAATTGCATTACAGTAGCAACATAGGCTCTAAAACACTAATACTGTTCGAAAATGGATGGCATATCATAAATGTAAGTCGTGCGTTACACTAATCATACATGTGGAACATTGACCATGAAATCAACAAGTGTGATACTAAATAATGTGGCCTCCACATATGCTCATCGCTGTCAGAGCGAAAACTACCTCTGAGAGCTGCCTATGGAGTCCACGTGATCTAAGAGGTAGCTAGTGGCGGCGTTCGTCCGAATATTGGGGCATTCTATTACAACTCAAACAGGGTGTACAAAATTGTATATGAAGTACATTCTTTACAAGTTGTTCGTGGAATACATATTATAAAATCGATGTACCTGTGTACGAGTATGTATGTATGTACCACATCTCCTCCTGAACCACTTAACCGATTTCAACCAAACTTGGCACACATATCGCGGAAAGAATCGCTGTTGGAGGGGTGGGGGAGGGGGGTGTAAGAACCATAATTATACCTATCGAAGGGGACGGGTGTGGGAGTGAAAACAACGACGTGCGGAATTTGCAGATTTTATTCATCCCGTATTTGAGAATGAGAGCGCTTAGTTGACTTACAGCAAATTCACACATAATTTCAAGCCTTTAAGAAACGCTGACAACCTCAAGAAAATGATGAAAGGAAAAAAGTTAATCGGGTACTACATTTTCGCTGTTCATACAGTAAAACTGCCGCATAAAGTTTAGCCATGTACCTGTAAAAATTTGACAAGAATTAAATTTATCAATTTCAATAATATTATTATTTAAAAATCCTGTTACGCAATGCTATAGCCTGATGTTTTACAGTACGCCGTGTGTGGCGTCATTGAACCTGATGTTATATATTTTAGTTAGTGTTTTATGTGTTTATTTACGTATTCCGTAAACAACTTGCCAAGAATGTATTTCATGTATGATTATGTAAACCGTGTATGGGTTATAATAAACTGTCCAAATCTTTGGACGAACGCCGCTGCTAGCCACCTCTTCGGTCACGTGGACGCCGTAGGCACCTCTTAAAGGCAGTTTTCGCTCTGATGGCTTGCGATGAGCCCATGTGGGGCCCACGTAATTTATTATCACACTTGTTGATATCATGGCCAATATTCCACTTGTATGATGGTGTAACGCAAGACTTACATTTATCGTATGTCATCTATTTTTGATCAGTATTAGTATTGTAGAGCCTATGTTGTTGTAGTAGTGAAACTTTGTAAACATCTCCCGTATTTTATCCTTCAGGCTCATTTGATAATGGACAAGCAGTCCTAAACCGGTCATTAAGAAACAAATGTTCTTCTTGTGCAACTTAAGATGGTTTTAATAATAATTATTGTAATCACAAAAAAGTTGCGGACCTATTGCAATCCTAGCATGCTGAAGATACCGAAGAGAAACCAGTTTGTTGACACCGTCACTGTAGAACGTTTAGTTTTGTTGACGGAGTCACAATCTCACCTCTTCTTGCACAGCTTCATCACTGTCAATGTAAAGTCCTCGAAAATGTTCTTTAGGTTTTAGAAACAAATGAAAATCAGATGGGGTCAAGTCGGGACTGTTTGTGGGTGATCGATGACTGTACCCACGGCGTTTGATTGTTGGATTGTTGCAGATGTCGCAGCGCTCTTGTGTGGTATGGTATTGTCATGCTTAAGGAGAGGATGCTCCATGTGTGGAAGAACTCCTTAATATTAAACTAGACTGAAATCTTTGTATATTCTGTTATGTAAAACCTGAAGATTTGTAATGATTATAATTTGGCAACGAATTCTGTTGTCTTACTAAGTCCACTGATATTTGTATCATGTATATATTATTATTAATGCATGTCATATAGCCAAGACAATAATATAACTTTTTTAAGTTCTGAGAGCTGATGGTCAAAGTAAATTGCCATAAATAAGTGTAACGGGCGAAAAGAAAAAACTTCATGGGCCTGGAGTGCGGTACGTCGGTCGGGTAAAGTTTGTAAGAAAAATAAAAAACAGTGAAACAACGTTGGACTGCTAGAGATGCAAAGTTCCATTACATGCACCAGTATGTTTACAAATGATATCACACCCTTGGAGCTAGTTGATTTGTGTTGTTGGTTTTTGTAAGAGAGGTAATTATGTGAAGTGTGTTTTCAGGAATTGGGTATATGTGGTATTGATTTATAATACACTCCTGGAAATGGAAAAAAGAACACATTGACACCGGTGTGTCAGACCCACCATACTTGCTCCGGACACTGCGAGAGGGCTGTACAAGCAATGATCACACGCACGGCACAGCGGACACACCAGGAACCGCGGTGTTGGCCGTCGAATGGCGCTAGCTGCGCAGCATTAGTGCACCGCCGCCGTCAGTGTCAGCCAGTTTGCCGTGGCATACGGAGCTCCATCGCAGTCTTTAACACTGGTAGCATGCCGCGACAGCGTGGACGTGAACCGTATGTGCAGTTGACGGACTTTGAGCGAGGGCGTATAGTGGGCATGCGGGAGGCCGGGTGGACGTACCGCCGAATTGCTCAACACGTGGGGCGTGAGGTCTCCACAGTACATCGATGTTGTCGCCAGTGGTCGGCGGAAGGTGCACGTGCCCGTCGACCTGGGACCGGACCGCAGCGACGCACGGATGCACGCCAAGACCGTAGGATCCTACGCAGTGCCGTAGGGGACCGCACCGCCACTTCCCAGCAAATTAGGGACACTGTTGCTCCTGGGGTATCGGCGAGGACCATTCGCAACCGTCTCCATGAAGCTGGGCTACGGTCCCGCACACCGTTAGGCCGTCTTCCGCTCACGCCCCAACATCGTGCAGCCCGCCTCCAGTGGTGTCGCGACAGGCGTGAATGGAGGGACGAATGGAGACGTGTCGTCTTCAGCGATGAGAGTCGCTTCTGCCTTGGTGCCAATGATGGTCGTATGCGTGTTTGGCGCCGTGCAGGTGAGCGCCACAATCAGGACTGCATACGACCGAGGCACACAGGGCCAACACCCGGCATCATGGTGTGGGGAGCGATCTCCTACACTGGCCGTACACCACTGGTGATCGTCGAGGGGACACTGAATAGTGCACGGTACATCCAAACCGTCATCGAACCCATCGTTCTACCATTCCTAGACCGGCAAGGGAACTTGCTGTTCCAACAGGACAGTGCACGTCCGCATGTATCCCGTGCCACCCAACGTGCTCTAGAAGGTGTAAGTCAACTACCCTGGCCAGCAAGATCTCCGCATCTGTCCCCCATTGAGCATGTTTGTGACTGGATGAAGCGTCGTCTCACGCGGTCTGCACGTCCAGCACGAACGCTGGTCCAACTGAGGCGCCAGGTGGAAATGGCATGGCAAGCCGTTTCACAGGACTACATCCAGCATCTCTACGATCGTCTCCATGGGAGAATAGCAGCCTGCATTGCTGCGAAAGGTGGATATACACTGTACTAGTGCCGACATTGTGCATGCTCTGTTGCCTGTGTCTATGTGCCTGTGGTTCTGTCAGTGTGATCATGTGATGTATCTGACCCCAGGAATGTGTCAATAAAGTTTCCCCTTCCTGGGACAATGAATTCACGGTGTTCTTATTTCAATTTCCAGGAGTGTATATTGTATTGATTGATAATACATTTTTGTGGTATTTGTAACACAATTATTACATGAGCTTGTGACTGCATATCAAACATTTCACAAAATTAAACTTTCTGGTTTTACACGTGTACTTCCATTCCGCAAGTCGTGCGCGATTGGTACAACGTTGGGCCGATTTGTCGAACCGTGGAATGGTTCAGAGACCGGGCGATCGTGTTTACACTTTGGGCCCGGGCCGTTGGAACTTAAATCGTAGGTTAAGAAGTTAAGGAACCCGTCATCGTCAGCCTCAAAACTCAAAATAAATTGTTGACAGATATCCAGTCTCCTCTGTTTTACGTCAGGAGTAAGCATTCGAGGCATCCACTGTACATTCAGTTTACTGTACCGCAGTCCTCCAATAATGGTCTCTACACGCTCTGCCACACATCCCGAGAGCTGTGTCTGCGTTATCCGACGATTTCCTCTAATGAGTTCATCAACCAAATTTCGATGATTCTTGTTGATTGTCGTACGTGAACCCCCACCCCAAGCTGTGTCACACACATTGAGGCTACCACCGTTTCCTTCATTACGAGGACGAACAACCTAACGTCGCACATTACTGATGTCGATACAATCATCACCACACAGAGCATTCATTTTTCAATTGAAGGCACGTATTCCGCGGTTAGAAACCCGACTACAGCACGCTGTTTCTCACGTTTCATACCGTCATGTTACATGCTAAAATTTGGATCCCTCTTGTGGGAGAGGGTTGTAACTTGCTTCAGCCTAGAGGGGGTTCTAGGCGCTACAGTCTGGAGCCTAGCGACCGCTAAGGTCGCAGGTTCGAATCCTGCCTCGGGCATGGATGTTCGTGATGTCCTTAGGCTAGTTAGGTTTAATTAGTTCTAAGTTCTAGGCGACTAATGACCTCTGAAGTTAAGTCGCATAGTGCTCAGAGCCATTTGAACCATTTGAATCAAGTATAGAGGGAAAGTCGACAGACAAATATGCGTGACGTATAATACCTCAATCGGTGTTGAGAACAAAATTCAAACTTCTAAGTCATTACTTCTCAGCACGTACACGTAGGCTACCATGTAACATACAGCCTAGGGTGGCTTCTACGCCTGGGCTCGCAGCCAATTACCATCAGCGGAGAGTTTCTATTTATGTTCACGACATCTCTGCCAACTGGATCGTGCTGGACTGCTTCAGAGAAAGGTTGTTGGTGGTTTTCAACACGCTCTCGACGTCACACTGACGTAATCTATGATGACAAGCATTACATCCGCGCACAGGTTGCATGTTTTCCTAAAACCCTCTTTTGAGGTACTCTCAAATTTACATTTATACGTAGTCATTGTGATTCTTTCATAATGGGCGTTGAGTTCTGTCTGCTAGGAACTCCTAACTCCTGTCTAATATCTGGTCCGACGTTCGATGAATTGTTATTTTGTTTCGTAAACGCCAGTGCTGAACTATTCACACGGAATCAAGGAATACAACATAAATCTGAGCACCATTATTTACGATGTTCTGGACCTCATGGACGACCAGAGCGAGCTGAGTTTAACCACATCCTTTCTCCATAGTGACTCCTATAGAGAAGAGTTTCGTTCACAAAGAACTTCATCGTATGTGAGCTCATAACTCATTCCATATATCTAAAACAGATTGACGCTAGCAACATAGTAAAATGGTTATGTGCATCTGTCCGACGATCCATTTATGTATCGGGACTGGATTCGATTAACGAGACAGAAGAGTGCCTCAACGACATTATGCTGCAGCGACGGAAACCACATCACAGTGCTCTTGTGTTTGTACACAGGTGCCTAAGAAAAACTGTACATTACAGACGTTTATACAATTCTGAAGGCATTTTTTTATAACCAGATGTAATTGGGGTAACAAACCAAATAAATCGTTAGCACTTTATTACCGTAAAACGAGCCACCAAATGTTCTTCACGCCAAAATGTTCACAAAATATCACTGAAAAACCTCCGAAATTTTGTCAGGTAGTTCTGGCTTGCCTTGTATAATTGAGGCTATCACTAAATGAAATGAAATGTCTAATTATCTCCGTCATAACATGGTTATATGTTCATCTAAGTGAGACGCGAAGGTAATTGATTTTGCTCTAATACTTCATAATCTTATCAATAATTCAGTAATTCACGTCCATAAATCTCTAACTGCTTGTTACACAGTTACAGTTAAATATTCTTAGATATGTGGAATAGCAAAATGAGACGTGCGGTCGATGTGAGGAAAGAGGTAAGGAAGATCACGCTTTGCTGTCCTTGAACGTTACTGAAGAATCTGCTCGACTGCGTGAGTTACGAAACCGATGGATTTCGGCAACGGCCAAGAAGGATGCTTGAAGGACCGCCCACAAGATTTCGACAGCCCGGAGGCATTTGCGTGAGAGAGACCAAAAGTTCCCGGAACTACTTCCACACTTAGTCACTCCCATGTGACTTCGTCCAGATATTTATCAAATAAAAAATATATGCGAAAGAAGTTATCATTATTCATCGTGACTAATGCAACGAGATGTAGAGCGCTGGATTTAAGCAGAATACTTTTAGCCTCGAAAAACATCAGCCAGAAGTCGTTTATGGGAGCCTTAGATCAAACTAAATACATTTAATGGTTGTCTTTTACTATTTTTGCCTTATCTTAATTAGATATGTTACAAAGTAATTTCTCAGTTCCTATTCAGTTCACTGTAAAAATTTCTGTCAGCAAGTGAGACAGAGAAATGATACATTTGTTTAGTGACATCATGGTCATACTTAAAATCCACTTATGGCGACGCATGTACAGAATGCACTATCACCGACATTTCTTCAATAGTGGTTAAGAATTCAATATTTGTTTACTAGCTGCAACTATTCATTTCTATTGAGTGAAACATTTGAAAAATCAATGTTGTTGTGGTCGTCATTCCAGAGACTGGTTTGATGCAGCTCTCCATGCTACTCTATCAAGTGCAAGCCTCTTTATTTCCCAGTACCTACTGCAACCTACATCCATCTGAATCTGCTTAGTGCATTCATCACTTGGTCTCCCTCTACGATTTTTAGCCTTCACGCTGCCGTCCAATACTAAATTGGTGATCCCTTGATGCCTCAGAACATGTCCTACCAACCGATCCCTTCTTCTAGTCAAGTTGTGCCACAAACTTCTCTTCTCTCCAATCTTATTCAATACTTCCTCATTAGTTATGTGATCTACGCATCTAATCTTCAGCATTCTTCTGTAGCACCACATTTCAAAAGCTTCTAGTCTCTTCTTGTCTAAACTATTTATCGTCCATGTTTTACTTCCAGACATGGCTACTCTCCATACAAATTCTTTCAGAAACTACTTCCTGACACTTAAATCTACACTCGATGTTAACAAATTTCTGTCCTTTCCTTGCCATTGCCAGTCTACATTTTATATCCTCTCTACTTCGACAATCATCAGTTATTATGCGCCCCAAATAGCAAAAGTCCTTTACTACTTTAAGTGTCTCATTTCCTAATCTAATTCCCTCAGCATCACCCGCCTTAATTCGACTACATTCCATTATCGTCGTTTTGCTTTTGTTGATGTTCATCTTATATCCTCCTTTCAAGACACTGTCCATTCCGTTTAACTGCTCTTCCAGGTCCTTTGCTGTCTCTGACAGAATTACAATGTCATCGGCGAACCTCAAAGTTTTTATTTATTCTCCATGGATTTTAATTCATACTCCGAATTTTTCTTTTGTTTCCTTTACTGCTTGCTCAGTATACAGATTGAACAAAATCGGGGATAGGCTACAACCCTGTCTCACTCCCTTCGAACGAGCTGCTGCTACGGTCGCAGGTTCGAATCCTGCCTCGGGCATGGATGTGTGTGATAAAGTTAGGTTAGTTAGGTTTAAATAGTTCTAAGTCTAGGGGACTGATGACCTCAGATGTTAAGTCCCATAGTGCTTACAGCCATTTGAACCATTTCACTCCCTTCCCAACCACTGCTTCCCTTTCATGGCCCTCGACTCTTATAACTGCCATCTGGTTTCTGTATAAATTGTAAATAGCCTTTAGCTCTCTGTATTTTACCCCTGCCACCTTCAGAATTTGAAACAGAGTATTCCAGTCAACACTGTCAAAAGATTTCTCTAAGTCTACAAATACTAGAAACGTAGGTTTACCTTTCCTTAACTTATCTTCTAAGATAAGTCGCAGGGTCAGTATTGCCTCACGTGTTCCAACATTTCTACGAAATCCAAACTGATCTTCCTCGAGGTCGGCCTCTACCAGATTTTCCATTCGTGTGTAAAGAATTTGCGTTAGTATTATGCAGCCGTGGCTTATTAAACTGATTGTTCGGTAATTTTCACATTTATCAACACCTGCTTACTTTGGGGTTGGAATTATTATATTCTTCTTGAAGTCTGAGGGTATTTCGCCTGTCTCATACATCTACCAGATGGTGGAGTTCTGTCAGGGCTGGCTCTCCCAAGGCTGTCAGTAGTTCTAATGGAATGTTGTCTACTCCCGAGGCATTGTTTCGACTTAGATCTTTCAGTGCTCTGTCAAACTCTTCACGCAGTATCATATCTCCCATTTCATCTTCATCTACATCCTTTTCCATTTCCATAATATTGTCCTCAAGAACATCGCCCTTGTATTGACCCTCTATATACTCCTTCGACGCCGGCCGCGGTGGTCTAGCGGTTCTAGGCTCTCAGTCCGGAACCGCGCGACTGCTACGGTCGCAGGTTCGAATCCTGCCTCGGGCATGGATGTGTGTGATGTCCTTAGGTTAGTTAGGTTCAATTAGTTCTAAGTTCTAGGGGACTGATTACCACAGATGTTAAGTCCCATAGTGCTCAGAGCCATTTGAACCAGCCATACTCCTTCCACATTTCTGCTTTCCCTTCTTTGCTTAGAACTGGGTTTCCATCTGAGCTCTTGATATTCATACAAGTGGTTCTCTTTTCTCCAAAGGTCTCTTTAATTCTCCTGTGGGCAGTACCTCTCTTACCCCCTAGTGAGGTATGCCTCTACATATTTAAATTTGTCCTCTTGCCATCCCTTCTTAGCCATTTTGCACTTCCTGTCGATCTCATTTTTGAGACGTTTGTATTCCTTTTAGCCTGCTTCATTTTATGCATTTTTATATTTTTTCCTTCCATCAATTAAATTCAATATATCTTCTGTTACCCAAGGATTTCTACTAGCCCTCGTCTTTTTACCTACTTGATACTCTGCTGCCTTCACTATTTCATCCCTCAAAGCTACCTATTCTTCTTGTACTGGATTTCTTTCCCCCATTGTTGTCAATGGTTCCCTAATGGTCTCCCTGAAACTCTCTATAACATCTGGTTCCTTCAATTTATCCAGGTCCCATCTCCTGAATCAGTACAATACAAATCAATACAAATATAAAATTACGCTAAGTGAGTCTCTACAATATTTTCTTTAGCGTTCATTGCTCCGTCTACAACAAACTGACCACGATAGAGCACTAGCTGAGCTGTATTTATTGTTTATTTATCGGTGTTTTGTGTACATATGTTGCAGCCTATACCATTGAATTATGTGGTACCTCTGATGATTAAAACATATTTGTGTCAGTACGAACACAGATTATTCACGGGCACGTCGTCGAGGCCCTAAAGGCCAAATGAATGTCTACCCGCTGCCGTGTCATCCTCCGCCTTGCGGTTTCATGCGGGTGCGGTACGGAGAGGCATATGGTCAGCACACTACTCTCCCGGCTAGTTTGCAGAATTTTCAGACCGCTCAGTCGCTACTAATCGGTCACGTATCTCCCCAATTGGTGTCACGAGGCTGAATGCACCCCGTACCAGTCCTCCTACGAAGGAATCGAAGTGAGGCAATTATCACATTACGAGTTTACTCACAAGCAAAACTGAGTTCGTTTAGGGTAACAGTGATAGAAATAGTTTCTGTGAACAGTGTCTGAAAGTATGGAGTACTTGAAAAACTGCTTTCTCTTTTCGTCGGTAAGATAAATAGCTATAGCTTCTTTCGGTCATCGATAATTTTGATACTATCGTTGTACTGACGATGATTATCCAACACTTCATTTTAAGCGTTGACAATGATTTGACCGTGGTGATTGTTTATTTCCTAAGTGATACTATGTCACCTAATTAAACTGCAGAAAATGAATTATTTGAGACTGTTATTGAAGGCATATGACAGTTATCTGTCCCACCAAAAATTATCCGCCGGAAAAAAATGTAATAAAAATCATAGAACAATACACAGAATATGTGGAAACTACAAACAGGCCGGCTGGTGTGGCCGTGCGGTTCTAGGCGCTTCAGTTTGGAACCGCGAGACCGCTACGGTCGCAGGTTTGAATCCTGCCTCGGGCATAGATGTGTGTGATGTCCTTAGGTTAGTTAGGTTTAAGTAGTTCTAAGTTCTAGGGGACTGATGACAACAGAAGTTAAGTCCCATAGTGCTCAGAGCCATTTGAACCATTTTTTGAACTACAAACAGGGCTTTGGAAAAGATCGATTTTGTATGCACCACTGCTGATATTCGCTCATCGTCCAAGAGCAGCTATCTGGCTCTAAAGGCTCATCGGTCTGATCATGAAACATTTGGACGAAAAAGTTTAGCTCTGGCTTACAGGAGATTTAAGGAAACACGCAGATACGACAAAAGAGCTGAACAGATAGTGGTAATTTATTTTGAATTTGATTAAAGCTGACAAAAATCGTTAAAACTATTACCGACGATGGATAAAATATAGTCAAAGCTTTCAAAATATGTGAAAAAGATTCGGATACAGAGACAAATGAAAGAGATTCGGCTCATATTCAAAATACTGAAGCTGTGCATGATAATGTATTTGCTGTTGTTGTTGTTGTTGTTGTTGATAATGATGATGATTATGCGTTAAGTCTAAGAGACATCTGAAGATTTTGCGTAGTTGCAATTGCGTAATCATGAGAGATGCGCCACACACATACATTTCATTTAATAGCGTAAAGAGATGTGAGTAAGGTCAAATCTCAAACTAATTCGTACAAAAACTTTGATACAGCCATGTCAAAATGTCAGGCATTTGGAATATGTACTCAAGGTCTCCCAAAGTTTCTAAAATCTGAATGAGATTTTCACTCTGGAGATTAGTGTGCGCTGATATGAAACTTCCTGGCAGATTAAAACTGTGTGCCGGACCGAGACTCGAACTCGTAACCTTTGCTTTTCGCGGATAAGTGCTCTACCATCTGAGCTATCCAAGCTTTCTAAAACCTATTTACAATCAACTGGAAAATCCCCTACCTATTCATGTCCAACAAAACGTAATTCATACAGTAATTGTATTCAGGATCTACTCACATTCGAGGATACTCTAAATGAATTTTCAAGGAAACTTGGATTAGCAACTTTAAAAAAAAATTAAATACAGTTTCTTAATGAAGACATAAGCTGTTTAAAACCTGTTGCTAAAGGCATCAGAAGTTCAGAAGGTGACAAAGATGTCTACTATGGATGTATTCTGCCAGAACTAATGAGAATGCAAAGAATGCTAAGCAGGTATTATGGTATGCTGAGAGAAGTTAATAGAGAAAGTGTTAATAGGGGTTTTTAGACATTGCATAAATTAGAGGAACCAAAAAACGAAGGATAGAATATTGGTATGCATATCCCATCCTTTTTCAAAATGAAATGGGTACCGAAGGCTAGCAGAGAATACCTTAAAGAACTGTTTATTTCAGAAGTTCGGAAGATGGAAGAAGAAAAAAAAAGATGGAAGAACTTGCAACAACCTGATAGAGAAAGAGACAGGGTTGAATCTTATTAGATGTGTGTTTAGGACTCTTATTCTTCTGTATCCAGTGGTAGTATCCACATTACAATAGAGCTGTAAACACTACCATCATTAAAAGATAATGACAACTGTTTAGCTTCCTCGAACAGGTATCCAACTCTAAAAACAGACTTTTCATTAAGTATAATAATTATGTACCTAGTTCTGGTCCTGCTGAACGACTGTTTTCCTTTCGTGGAATGATAATGAGAACACACAGCCGGAACACGAAATATGACATGTGAAATGCTCATTGACTAGAGGTATTTTATTTGAATAAAGGTATTTTGAATGTATGTATTTTGCATTTTGTATTAAAATATTTTCTTTTAAAACCATTTTGCATTTAAATTTGATAGAAACAAAGTAACCAAGAATTTTCTATTTAAATTTTAATGCTTTTAATAAACTATATTCCACATATCCACCAGAGTCCATTAATATTGTTCGTATTTAACGATGTTACCAGGCCTTGTTGGGTATATATGGGACGAGAACAGCGTCAGATGTTGAGTAACTGGTGTGAAGTACACGGAGATGCCACGTACTTGTCTGACACCACGATATCACCATCTGACAGAGTTTGAATGGAGCCTCTTCGTGGAACCTCTTTTGGCCGACTTGTCGGTTCATGTAACATCCAGATTTGTGGGGCATTCGGATGTGACAGTGGCCCAATGTTGCACTGCATGGAAACGTGAGGGCCGCATAAAGTTTCCGATCCACCACATCTGGCCATCACAAGAAAGGACTGATGTTACGTGCACCAAGCATATCATAACCCGGATTAGGAATTACTGTCCTTGCCTAGGTTGCCGTGACTGGGATGAACAGAGTACTGCTGAATGGTGTAGCGTTGTGTTCAGTGATGAACCATAGTCTTGCACTACTCTGTATGACCATTGTCGGTGAGTATGGCGGCGACCTGGGGATGGCACTCATTCTTTCAATATTGTGGAGAGGCGCAGCGGTGTCACTGCTGGCGGCGTGGTGTGGGGAACTATCGGGTACGACTTCAGGTCACGGCTGGTAGTGACTGAAAGAACTCCGACGGCACAACGATTCTTCATTGACACACTGCATTCTCCTGTGCTACCTCTCGTGCGACACTATCGTGGTGCCAATTTTCAAGAGGCCAATAGTCGTCCTAACATGACATGTGTCACTGTGAACAGTCTGGGTGTTGTGGAGGTACCCTTGTCGCCAGCAATACTCCCAGATCTGCCCACCATAGAACATGTGTGGAACCAGCTCGGATGTCAGTTCTGTCCCGGTGACCGTATCCAGGATATCAAGGGTCATTTACAACAGTTGGGGATCAGCTAGCCTCAGGGGAAGATAAAACAGCTTTAAGACACTCTTCGCGGCCGAATTAGTGCATGAACCAGGATTAGAAGTTTCGGCCTTTGGAAGCAGGTCATTTTCAGATGGATATGAAACTTGTGCTATTAAAAAAAAACATAAAAAGATCATTTTCATATCCAGTTGAAAATGGCCTGCCTGTAAAGGCCGAAACAGGCCATGGACTTAATACTGATAAGTGGGCTGATACTGGCAAGCTCTTTCTAAATCTGACTCTATTGTATCACCGAAATAACATCACATTCATTTTCAATCCGTGATGTATCTTTCTCATCTTCTGTGTGCTTCACTTTTTTTGCTAGGTAGCGTAGTAAGTAGTAATACATCACAACAGCATATCGCGGTAACAAATAAGAAATGCAGTTCTTTTAGTTTATTGAAAAAAAAAGATAAGGATTAGTAAAAAACTATCAATTTGTTCTAAAATAATATTGTAACTTTATCTCCTGCTTGTATGACGACTTGTTTAAGGTAGAGATAAACCAATACGTAGACATAGCGCTATCACCTGACTAGCAGTGCATAGTAAGTTATAAAAGCTATACGTGGGGATAGTCAATCATTTATATGTGCAGGCTACAATTTCTTGAAAAGTTCATTAACATTTTGTGATTTGTGCCACATTCTGATAAGACGATTGCGGTCATATTACTGAGAAATTTGTGTTGCGATTTGATTAGTACATGGCTTGTGACACGACTCATACGGAAAAAAAATGTGAATTAAATAACCTTCTGATTAAGAGTCGCGCGAATAGCTTGAGGAGCCTCTGGCAGATATGGGGTTGATGAAGAAATTCCTGTAATGTTCGTTAGTTATCGCCTACCACATGTCCAATCCTCAAACCACTAAGTTCTGGGCGGTTGGGAGGGGTGGGGGTGGGGGTGTGGGGGGGGGGGGTGTGGAGGGGTGGAACAAACTGCATGAGGCGAAAGTTCACGGAGGAGTTAGGACACTCTGAAATCTCTTATCAGTAAGTGCCTGTTGTGTATTTTGTCCTTTGCATGAAGGTCAACATTTTTGATTGACTTTGTGCGATGGTATGCAGAGATAGTTGACTGAGATTTCATACGACTAAGTGGCAGGCCCCTTTACGATTATGTCTGCAAGATGAATGTCAATATTCTTCCATATCCACCCCTGCAAGGCCTGAGTGAAGGGATTCGCACAGCATTACTGGGCGTGTGTTCGGATGGAGGATATGATGCAGAGGATTGGAGATGCTCGAACACGAACTGTAGAACGAAAATTTTTGCAACCGGAAGTGATGATATTATATTTTCTGTCGGACACAATGACAAAATTTTAATATATGACCAGATGTACAGAAAGCGAAAAACATAAAAGCCGAATAAAAAACGTGGAATTTAAAAATCAGTTCTCTTCTAGTTGATGAATCATACCTTGATATAAATATAAAATAAATTATGGCCCATACCGGTGGATCAGCACGTGGAACATGTGAATTAAAATTAATGAAAAGCCATTTCATTAGCGAATAGAACATTTATTAAGTTCACGATCGGTTTCGGCATTTGAAAGTAGGCCATTTTCAGGTGGATATGAAACTTGTGCTGTTAAGAAGAAAAATAAAATGATCATTTGGCATTGCCTCTCAAAATCAGTTTCCCTGTCCACTTGAAAATGGCCTGCTTGTTAAGGCCGAAACCGGTCATGGACTTAATAAACTTCCTGTTGTAACTGAAGCGAGTTTAATAAACTGAGCACAACTGCGGAATAACACAACTCTCTGTACATGTATAAAGTACTTAAGATGAGTTTTCATAGTAACTAAAAGTCCAGAAGAAGGGGAATAAGCTGTACATAGCCTCTTCTTGCACTTCCAGCGCTACATGCGCGCGTCCTCTACACGTGAGTTCAAAATGAGTAAGCAGTTTTCTTTGTAATTGTATTGTCACCATTGCCAAGCGGAAGATGTATGAAAATTATAAAATTGTATGTTAAGTAATATATATTGTAAAAGGACAGAACATGCAACATAAAATAACGTGCCTAAAAACAAACAAAAAAGTTTTTAAGGTGACAATACATAACATTATTTTTCATGATTTTTTCTATATTAGGGCAGATAAAAAAAGTAGGATTTAAGAGTTGCAACTATACGCAGCTGCAATTTTCGCATGTAAGAGTAAATATAGTAGAATATTATGTGAAATGTTGGTACGCTGGACTCGCATTCTGCAGGATGACGGTTCATATCCGCGTCCCGTAATATTGATTGAGGATTTCCTTGATTTCCTGAAATCGCTTCAGGCAAATTTCGGTATAGTTCCTGTGAACGGGCACAGCCGATTTCCTTCCCCATCCTTAGAACACTCCAAGCTTGTACTCCGTCTCTAAGACGCCGATGTCGGTGAGACATTAAACCCTAATCTTCCTTCCTTCTTTCAACGACTGGTGGCAGTCTCCTTCCCGCTGCAGGCTGTTTACGGAAATGGGACCAAACTGTTAAGGTCATCGGTTCCTAAGCTTACACACTACTTAATCTAACTTAAACTAACTCACACTAAGGACAACACACACACCCATGCCCGAGGGAGGACTCGAACCTCCGACGGGGCGAGCCGCGCGGACCGTGACAAGGCGCCGAGACCGCTCGGCTACCCCTCGCGGACAGGCTGTTTACGTTGCTGGTCGTTTGCATGGCTACGTCGACGCGACTCAGAAAGAATGGCACAAAGCCTCACTGCGGCATACGGAGCGTTTAAGGTTGATGGCGACTCGCAGGGTGCAGGAAGGCCGTGAGTTACTGAGCACGTAGTCTCCAAGAATAATGGGCTCAAATTTCACAGATTTTTATACTGGCGCAAATTTTACTAGGTGCGTGTTTCATGTATCTGTATATACGAGGTGCTGACGCCAGTAACGGTGCCGAGATGGCCTAATAAGCAACTTTGGACCACGGTATCAGGGTAACTCGACAATGGCCATCGTCTGAGGAGTCGAGCCACGAGTCTTCTAGTGGGATTCACTAGTAACAGACAACTCTAAGGAGACAAGGCGTAACCCTTGCAGACTGCACTACGATAGCACAATAAGCTGCCCTGTACCACTCAATCCATATTTCTGGCATGCAGTAGCGAAAAGGGCGTACTGGGCAGCATAAAATATGCAGTATAGTTTCATTTAAGCGTCCTCGGCAGTTACTCCTCGGACTCAGCGAGAGTAATCCTGTTAACTCGATTATTAATTGTACTCAAAAGATAAACACGGGAATAATCGGCAAAGGTGTTGTGTCACGCGGCGGCGTGGGACTAATTAGTGCAAAATCATTCAAATGGCTCTGAGCACTATGGGACTTAACATCTGAGGTTATCACTACCCTAGACTTAGAACTAATTAAACGTAACTAACCTAAGGACATCACACCCATCCATGCCCGAGGCAGGATCCTAGCCTGCGACCGCAGCAGCGCTGTTCCGAACTGAAGCGCCTAGAACCTCTCGGCCACAACGGCTGGCAACTAACTAGTATTCGATTCCCTTTGTGGCCACCACGAATTTCCTTGGCAGACCGCACGGAATTTACCGATAAAATTATCGGAATCGACACCTTCCCAGAATGGAGGGTAACGGGCATTCTCTGATAGACTGAAAATGTGTAGTAGTGGTTTTACAAAAGCATTCTGTGTAGTTACTCATGCAATGTTGTGAGAGGAATGTTGCCGATAAGAGTACCTTGTTCACAATGGAGACATGGTGCAACTGCTGGGGAAATCTTCTCAGGTGTCGGGCCACGCATGGTAGTCACTAGTTCCCTTTGGAACAGATCTACCATATCCCTGCTTTTGCGTCCCAAGCTAAAGGCGTCGTCAAATAGTAAGAGATGTGTGAAAGAGGTAATGCGTAAGCCTTCTCGACGATTAGCCGTCCAACATGGTGATAGAGTTGCACCAGCAGCGAGTAGTGATGTATTCATAAGAACAATGCTGTGACTCGGGGAAACTTGGGTATAAATGGACTAAAGCATAGTGAGCCTGAGAGAACCTGGTTTCAACAGTGGGGAGATCTGGCCAACTGCACCCCGAAATCTTCTATGGGCTACAGTTCGACGCGGTACTCAAAAAGCACAGTTACATCGATTCAGTGGTGCAGTGTGACTTGTCCTAGGTGGCGCAACCTCCAAACTAGTGGTCCTAAAAGGAACGGCCACATGCACAAGCTTGGCAGACCGTGACTTAGTGCGCTTCTCCAAGTGGAGGTCTGTTCGCTTCCAACGGGGTACTTTTTCTTCGCCCAAGTACCAACTGGTGGCGGAGGTTAAAGCTTGTTGTAGATATAAGAAACGACCAGATTAGATGTTCAGTATGGAAATACTGAAATATTACAATGCAGTGTCAGTTATATAACTAACAAAAAACAGCACGCTCAACAATTTTACATCTGTGTCTCTCCTTATTGCTTGGGTACTGAGAGCCGATAGTACACTCAACGACTCAAATAAAATCGAGATATTATTCAGGCCTAGAGGCATGAAGAATTGGAGAGTTCGCATGAAGGCTATTTACCTTTGGGGTATAGAGGTGCGTGTTCCGAAGGAAGGAGTAAGACCGTTCTCCTTGGAGTCCAGAATAAAAGAAGACGCAACCTATATATGATTGATCAGTTATCTTCGCCGCGCCAGAAAATGTTTTAACAGCTTAAGGTCATTGCTTTTGCACAGTTTCGTGAATATTTTGTTGATTTTCAGCATTTAAAATTTGGGGAGTGAATGGAAGCTACTCGAAGTGAGCATCTGAGAAAAAGGACTTTGAAACTGCTGCTTTCAGCCATTGCACAGAGAACTTTCATCGCTTGATTTAGTGTCGGATGAGTCCTACGTGCGCATACCACGTCAGTCGAGTGGCATATTTTAGTTCCAGGATTCGTCCTCTAAAGGTTATTGGTATTGTACGTGTTCCAGTTTCATCTGCGCAACAAGGTGCTGTGCATGTTGACGAGTAAACACTATCACTCGGGATTTTCTAGGTAATTTGTTGTTACAGTTTTTGCAAGTTAACTGGCAAGTAACATGGTGGCACGAACTGGTCCATGGAAGACATCTTGGAGAGGCCTGGACGTTGAGTAGACAGCTATATCGTCTGAATACTGAAACGGCTGTTAAGGGGTTAAGGTAAAGAAGTTTCAGTACTAGCAGTGTTTATGATCTACAATACTTGGCTGAGGACCACCAGATAAGGGACGCTTTGAACATACTTCTTGTGAAGCAGGCGGTTAGTTCTTGAGATAACAGATTCAGAAAATTTAAAATACGAAACTTATGTATTAGTATAGACAAGTGTAGGGGAGAGTGCTGAACATTGGAACACTTACCACACTTTTCCATCTAGCCAGCTCTATAATACGAGAGGCATATTTGTCTTCTCGGTCAATGTAGGACAAAAAATGCCGACTTTGTTGTGGGACATAGTGGAATATCACAATTTCAGCCCTTATGGTATTATGAAGTTCCGTTAGATGTGTCGCTGTACATAACATTCAAAATGGCGTCTGTAACGGAGATGCAATTCAAGCAGAGAGCTGTCACTGACTTTCTTTAGGCGGAAAACCAGAGCATCGCATATATTCGTTGGCACTTGCGGAATGTCTGTGGAGACCTAGTAATGAACAAAAGCACGGTGAGTAGTTGATCGAGGCGTCTATCATAGTTGCAACAAGGTCACGCAAACCTGTCTGGTTCCCCGCTTGCCGGCCGACAGTACACAGCTGTGACTCATGCGATGATGAATGGTGGAGCACAATCAAACTTCTCGCTGCATAACTGGACGTCTCTCCTGGTAGTTCTGACACACGCGTCCACCAGATGGGATACTCAAAGGCGTGTGCCCGCTGGTTTCCTAGCCGCCTAACAGAAGACCAGAAAGTGCAACTAAGGGCCGTTTGTGGAGTATTGCTTGCTCGTTACGAGGCTGATCGTGACAATTCTTTATCGAACATAGTCACAGGCGATGAAACATTGGTCAGCACTGCGAACCGGAAACAAAACAGCAGTCCGTGGATAGGTGCCACACCATCTTTCCTTCGAAGTAAAGTTCAAAGCCGCACCCTCAGCCGGTAAAGTCATGGAGACGATCTTCTGGATCTCTGAAGGGGTTATTCTGTATGATGTCCTCCCTCATGGTGTAACGAACAACTCTGAAGTGTACTCTGCTCTTCTCAATAAACTGAAGAAACGACTTCAACGTGTTCGTCGCCACAAAAATGCAAACCAACTTCTTTTTCTTTATGACAATGCAAGGCCTCACACAAATCTGCGCACCCAAGGGTAGATCAGAAAGCTTCACGGGACTGTTCTTCCTCACCCATTGTACAGTCCTGATATCGAACCTTCCGACATCCATCTATCTGGCCCAATGATGGATACACTCCGCAGGATGATGGGGAGACCTTGACTCCGACGTGTTTGTGCATGCTTGTCTCCCACATGCTCTGCCCCTAGAACAACTTCGCTGTGTCATTATGTGAGTGTGAAGAGCGGACGTGTTTAGTGATTGGTTGAATATAATACAAAATGGCGCTCACGAAACATTATGCGCAGAACAATTCACGGGAAACGTGTGCGGAGCGGTTTGCGCAGTAAGTTAAGGCTAGAAGTGTTTTGGAAAAACCTGTCTTACGTCTTACAGGTCTTGGGTCTATGGGCGTGAGCTTCTTGTTGTTGTAATCTTCAGTCCAAAGATTGGTTTGGTGCAGTTCTCCACGCTTGACTACCCTGTGCAAGCCTCTTCATCTCCGAGTAACTACTGCAACCTACATCCTTCTAATTCTGCTTACTGTATTAATCTCTTGGTCTCCCTCTACGATTTTAACTCCCCGCGCTTCCCTTCAGTACTAAATTGGTGATCCCTTCATGCCTCAGAATGTGTCCTAACAACTGATCCCTTCTTCTAGTCATGTTGTGCCACATATTTCTCTTCTCCCCAATTATATTTAGTACCTCCTCATTAGTCATGTGATCTACCCCTCTAATCTTCAGCATTCTTTTGTAGCACCACATCTCAAAAGCTTCCATTCTCTTCTCGTCTAAACTGTTAAGTGTCCATGCTTTACTTCCATACATGGCTACACTCCCATAAAAATACTTTCAGAAAGGACTTCCTGACACATAAATCTATACTCGCTGTTAACAAATTTCTCTTCTTCAGCAACGCTTTTCTTGTCATTGCCAGTATACGCTTTATATCCTCCCTACTTCATCCATCATCAGTTATTTTGCTTCCAAGTTAAGAAAACTCATCTGCTACTTCAGCTGGTTCATTAACTAATCTAATTCATTTCCTAATCTAATTCAGCAATATCTGATTCAGTTAGACTACATTCTATTATCCTCGTCTTGCTTTTGTTAATGTTCATCTTATATCCTCCTTTCAAGACACTGTCCATTCCGTTCAACTGCTCTTCCAAGTACTTTGCTGTGTCTGATAGAGTTACAATGTCATCGGCAAACCTCAAAGTTTTTATTTCTTCTCCCTGGACTTTAATTTCTACTCCAAATTTTTCTTTTGTTTCCTTACTGCTTGCTCAATACACAGATTGAGTAACATCTGGGACAGGCTAGAACCCTGTCTCACTCTCTTCTCAACCACTGCTTCCCTTTCGTTCCCCTCGACTCTTATAACTGGCTCCTGGACTCTGTACAAATTGTACACAGCCTTTCGCTCCCTGTATTTTACCCCTGCCACCTTTAGAATTTGAAAGAGAGTATTTCAGCCAATATTGCCAAAAGATTTCTCTAAGTCTACAAATGCTGTAGACTTAGGTTTGCCTTTCCTTAACCCATCTTCTATGAGAAATAGTACGGTCAGTATTGCCTCGCGCGTTCCTACATTTCCCGGAATCCAAACTGATCTTCCCCGAGGTCGGCTTCTACCAGTTTTTCCATTCTCTTGTAAAGGATTCGTGTTAGTATTTCGCATTCGCGACTTATTAAACTGATAGTTAGGTAATTTTCATATCTGTCAGCACATGCTTTCCTTGGAATTGGAATTATTATATTCTTCTTGAAGTGTCAGGGTATTTCGCCTGTCTCATACATCTTGCTCACCACATGGAAGAGTTTTTTCATGGCTGGCTTTCCCAAGGGTATCAGTAGCTCTAACGGATGTTGTCTGTTCCCGGGGTCTTTCAAAATGGTTCAAATGGCTCTGAGCACTATGGGACTTAACTAATGTGGTCATCAGTCCCCTAGAACTTAGAACTACTTTAACCTAACTAACCTAAGGTCATCACACACATCCATGCCCGAGGCAGGATTCGAACCTGCGACCGTAGCAGACGCGCGGTTCCGGACTGCGCGCCTAGAACCGCTAGACCACCGCGGCCGGCTCCCGGGGTCTTGTTTCGACTTAAGTCTTTCAGTGCTTTGTCGAATTCTTCTCGCAGTATCATGTCTCCCCTCTCATATTCACTTATTTACTCTTTCCATAATATAGCCCTCAAGTACATCCCCTGTATTTGCTCCTTCCACCTTTTCTGCTTTCCCTTCTTTGCTTAGGACTGGTTTTCTATCTGAGCTCTTGGTATTCATACAGGTGGTTCTCTTTCCTCCAAAGGTCTCTTTAATTCTCCTGTAGGCAGCATCGGTCTTACTCCTAGAGGTATATACTTTTTGCATCCTTACATGTGTCCTCTAGCCATTCCCACGTAGCCATTTTGCACTTCCTGTCGATCGCATTTTTAGACGTTTGTATTCCCTTTCGCCTGTTTCATTTATTGCATGTTTATATTTTCTTCTTTCATCGATTAAATTCAATGTCTCTTGTGTTACCCAACGATTTCTGCTAGCCCTCGTCTTTTTATCTACTTGGTGCTCTGCTGCCTTAACTCTCAAAGCTACCCATTCTTCTTCTACTGTATTTCTTTCCCCTGTTCTTGTCACTCGTTTCCTATTTCTCCCTCTGAAACTCTCTACAACCTCTGGTTCTTTCAGTTTATACAGTTCCCACCTCCTTAAATTCCTGCCTTTTTGCAGTTTCTTTAGTTTTAATGTGCGGTTCATAACCAATAAATTATGGTCAGAGTCAACATCTGACCTGTAAATGTCTTACAGCTTAAAAACTGGTTCCGAAATCTCTGTCTTACCATTATATATTCAATCTGAAACCTTCCGGTGTCTCCAGGTCTCTTCCACGTATACAACCTTCTTTCATGACTTTAAATCAAGTATTAGCTATGATTAAATTATGCTCTGCGCAAAATTCTTACAGGTGCCTTTCTCTTTCATTCCTTCCCCCCATCCTTATTCATCTACTACTTTTCCTTCTCTACTATCGAATTCCAGTCCCCCATGATTATTAAATATTCGTCTCCCTTTATTATCTGAATTATTTCTGTTATAAAATCATACATTTCCTCAGTCTCCTCCTCATCTGCGAAGCTAGTTGGCTCATAAACTTATACTACTGTATTGGGTATGGGCTTCGTGTCTATCTTGACTACGATAATGCGTTTACTATGCTGTTCATAGTTGCTTATCCGTGTTCCTATTTTTTTATTCGTTGTTAAACCCACTCCTGCATTACCACGATTTGATTTTGTGTTTATAGTTCTGTATTAACCTGATCAGAAATCCTGTTCCTCCTGCCACCGAACTTCACTAATTCCCACTATACCTAACTTTAATCTATCCATTTCCGTTTTTAAATTTTCTAACCTACCTGTCCGTTTAATGGATCTGACATTGCTCGCTCCGATATGCAGAACGCCAGTTTTGTTTCTCCTGATAACGACGTCCTCGTTAATAGTTCCCGAATGGGGGACTATTTTACCTCCGGTATATTTTATCCAAGAGGATGAGATCATTATTTAACCCTACAGTAGAGCTGCGTGCCCTCGTGAAAAATTACGGCTGTAGTTTCCTCTTGCTTTGAGCCTTTCGCAGTACCTGCAGAGCAAGGCCGTTAGCGTTGATGTTACAAGGCCAGATCAATCAACCATCCAGAGTGTTGCCCCTGCAACTACTGAAAAGGCTGTTGACTCTCTTCAGGAGCCACACGTTTGTCTGCCCTGTCAACAACTATCCCTCCGTTGTGGTTCCAACTACGATACGGCTATCTGTATCGCTGAGGCACGCAAGCCCCCCACCAAGGGTAAGGTCCATGGTTCATGGAGGATGGGGGGATGGGAGCTTATGCTCTATGAATTCAAACTGTTATTATATAATCGAATGAGTATAAACCAATGTTTCTGTGGATTAGTATACGCATTTCAGATTTATTGTGGACCGAATATGTTTCTGCTATTAGGGGTAGTAACAGTTTCTTCTTTGGTCGCTCCTTTCTCCATTGCGTCGCGCGCATCAAGATATCCGAGTCAGTGCTCATTCTGTAAGAAATGTTGATACTCTTTGTCCGGTTAGAGGTAGGTACTTCGGCAAGAGCGTGTGTGTATGACACTGATTTTTCCTTATGTATTCATGTAGCAAATAATTTTTTTTTACACATCCATGTAGAAAAAAGGTTATCCGAGACATGTGAGTAACCGAAATTGCAGTGGTTGTCGCGTCGTACAGCGGGTTAGTACACCACCGTTGCCCGGGGTGTCCTCATACACGTCTTTGCTGCCCATGTGGGTTCAGTTGGAAGCGGGACTCATCACTGAAGACAACTATATTCCAGTTAATGAGGTTCCAGGCCGAAGATGTGTCTGCAGACGCCTCGGACAGCTGTGTCGCCGGCCATGTGACCTCACATCCAAGAGTGACGGTCTAGGGTGTCATATCTTTTCATAGCAGGACCCCTTTGGTTATCATCCGTGGAACCCTCACAGCACAGCGGTACGTCGAAGATATTGTATGCCCCGTATTGTCGCCCTTCATGGCAAGCCATCCTGCGATTACATTTCAACAAGATAATGCCCGCCCGCTCACGGCAAGAGCTTGCACTGCTTGTCCTCGTGCTTGCCAAACCCTGCCTTTGCCAGCAAGGTCGCCGGATCTGTCTCCAAATGATAACGTTTGCATCATTATAGGCAGGGCCCTCCAGGCATATCGGTATTTTGATGATCCAACGCGCCAGTAGGTCAGGTTTGGCACGATATCCCTCAGGAGGACATTCAACAACTGTATGAATGCCAAGACGAATAACTGCTTTCATAAGGGTCAGAGGTGCACCAACGTGTTAGTGACTTGCTCAGTCTGTGAAACTCTTTCTCTTTAATATATCATTCATTTTTTCTGAAATTGTAATTATTTGTTTATCTGTAGATATGTATCACAGATACCGATTTCCGTCCCATTCGAATAACTCCTTCGTGGTACCTCGTTTCTTTTTTTCTTTTGTTGTCTTGGAGTGTATTTTAGAGATTGTTTTTGTTATAATTATTTTGTAAATCCCGAGGATGCAAAACATAACTTTTAAAACAAGCACGTTCTTAAACTTTGCCGGCCGCGTTAGCCGAGCGGTTCTAGGCGCTTCAGTCTAGAACCACGTGACTGCTGCGGTCGCAGGTTCGAATCCTGCCTCGGGCATGGATGTATGTGATGTCCGTAGGTTGGTTAGGTTTAAGTAGTTCTAAGTTCTAGGGGACTGATGACCTCAGATGTTAAGTCCCGTAGTGATCAGAGCCATTTTTTTCTGAAACTTTGCGAAACTTCCTGGCAGATTAAAACTGTGTGCCGGACCGAGTCTCGGTTTTAATCTGCCAGGAAGTTTCATAGCAGCGCACACTTCGCTACAGAGTGAAAATCTTATTCAGGCACGTTCTATTCTACTCCACTGACAAAACGAGAAAATTATCCGGATGCGATGACCTCATAATTCAGAAGATGTTCGATCTCGTGAAAGGAAAAACAGTTCATATTTGTGTTTCAAACAGACACACTTGTATCTTGCGGAATTTAGAACAGGTACCTTATTTCGTTATAGCCTTAGAAAAACGCCGTTGTCCCCCACACACATTCCGGCCTGTCCTGCTGAATAATGCCGTGAGGCCCCAGATGCTGCAGGGCTAATTGGCGGGAAGCTCGCCAGCTGCGGAAGCCCGCGACCGGTTGGCCCTGAGAAGAAGATGCGGCGATGGACTTTCACTCTCATCTGCATAGCCGGAGCCGTGTACACTCCGGCGCGCTACAAACTTGCGACACACGCAACCCTCCGGCAGGTAGCTGCCGAGCGTTCTCGCACTCTCATCGGCCTCTGCAGTTTGCTTAGCACGTCAAACAAATCCCCTGAGCTAACACACACCCAATATGACTCAATTTGTACATTAGACCCTTGTAGAGTTCGCAATGCCTCGTGTTCGATGTGGGATACTACATGTCCTTGTTCTTTCTCTTCTACAGCATAATTGTGTCCATAATATCATCGTAATTATCATTAGGCACTTATACAATAAAATAATATTATCTCTCCAAGCAACACGTTGAGGTATTCCCTTAGCAGAAACTGCGATCTTGAGCAACTATCTGCAAGTTAGATCCAGCGATTTTCCGGATACCATTGTCCTATTGAGCTGATGGCCTTCTACTGAGTCTCCAACTGCAATATTGTTTACGTCCTACCTCTGCTCTTGGCAATGTGGCTGGCCAACTGGCATTTCAGAGCAAGTGGCCTCTCCTATGTGTCATTAAAGTAAGTAGAACGAACCTCATCTTATGTAAAACCCCTAATGACCTTTTAATATCACTTTGCGCATGCCTGAACGTTCTTCTGAAAAATTAATTCTGCGCCCAGGTGTTGCAGCACACGCAGAATTCACTGATTCTGAATTATTTTCTTCTGAACAACCGCCGTCTTAAATACGAATATTGGTGAATCATTCTCAAAAGTTCACCATCGTATTTTGATCTGACGACAGATATATTACCTTGTTTAATTCCTTCATAATCACGGCGCGCAGAAATTTTTTTCGAGTAAATGGATTTTATTATGAAACCAGAATTACGTCAATTAGCAAACACGCAATTTATAGTTCTTTTCATTTGGCAATGGATTTTGAAATGAGTATCACGAATACTAAAATTTTAATGCGGATCCCTCTTGGAATAGCGATATCTTAACACACAACAGTTCTATCTGAAGAGCTTCAAAAAAGGTATTACGTATCTGAAAGCACTGCGATCTTTTCATGATCAATAATTACTTTTTTATTACAACCCTTTAAATTCGTTTAACAAGTGATTTTTTGACCTTGTACTGCTAATGCAGTACGTAAAACATCATAAATTCATTCAGGTGCTTCATCAGTAAATGTGCGTCTCTGCATTTGCAGGGGGGATACGAACAGTTAATCACAAAAAGCAATATTAAGAAAAAGTTCAAAAAGGGCGCACAGCATCGCTTGACTACATAGCTATTTTAACGGAAATGTTTAGTTCACAATACAATTTTACAGAAAAATCCCACTGTTTTGGAGCAATAACTCTGGACAGTAAAGTTTACGCATATTTCCTCTGATGTTCCAAGACGGTTCGGATTTTGTTTTTCTGAACATTTTTGCATCCACACAGAAGCCACCGTAATGTGTGTGACGGACTGTACCACGTTTACCCATCTCATTCAGCCTTACCCTCCCTCTCAGGCCTGCTCACCTGGCATTCGTGAATGGTACTCGTGTTCGAGAGGACGACGGCTCAAATCCGCGTCCCGCTATCCAGATTTAGGTTTTCCGTGATTTCCCTATATCACTCCAGGTAAATTCTAGGGTGGTTCCTTTGAAAATGAACAACCGATTTCCTTATCCCTTCCTTGAAATATTCCGAGCTTGTGCTCCGTCTCTAATGACCTCGATGCCGACGGGACGTTAAATCCTAATCTTCTACCATTACTTCTTTCGTGAATAGTACGTGGGGAGAATGACTGTCGATAACCGACCGCGTAAGCTCCTACATCTGTAACGTTACTGGAATGGTCATTTTTCGAGATGTGTGTAGGAGAGCGTAATAAGTTGTTTGAATAACAGCTGTAAACGAAAGATGTGCATTCAACAGCCTGTTGTGAGCATGCAGTCTTAAGTGGAAGACATGTGACAGCAATGTGTCAATGTGGTGTCATAAATCACAACAGAGCAACATCTCTAAATGAAGTATTCGAGACATTCCAGAATGTTTTCAGAAGGAAAAAAGTGTGTACAAGGTTTAGTGCCGCACACTTTCACAAACAACGACGAGTGTACGCCTGACACGACGTTATTGAAATGTAAAACACTGACATACTTTTTTCTGGAAAAAATCGTCTCGAGTGTCGAAATCTTATGTTATCTATACGAACATATAATAAAACGAGTATGCGCAGAAGTTTCCATGACGGGTCAGCGACATTCAAGTCAGTGTGACGCACGAGTTGATAAACATCCCAAACAAGGACTTTTCTGACTGCTTCACATTAGATTAGATTAGATTAGATTTAGTTTTCGTTCCTTAGACCCAAAAAATGAGATGATTATACCTAATCTTGACTATTGTGACCAAGTGCTGTCAAAACATGGTTGTATGAACATTCCGCGGTTTGTACTCAAAGTGGGGAGGGAGGGTGGGAGATTGTGTAGGGCACCTGAGCATTCAAACCATCATCTTAACGGTTGTCTTTATTAATCCTGTCTCAAAACTTTTTGGACTGACGCGTCATGCCTTCATAAATTCTACAGTAAATCTCCCTTGTAGGAGAGGAAAGGTTGAACGAGGATTTTGTAAGCTACCTCTTCCGTGGGTGAATAACATTTCTTTAACAGTCTTTCAACGAATCTCAGTTTGCCACTTGCTACTCCTACAACTGGTTTTGTGAGGTCGTTTCCCTTTAAGCCGCTCCAGACGCCTAATCCCAGATATTTTACGGTTGTTACCTTTTTCAGAGACTAACGTCGATCGTGTAGTAAAAAACTATTGGACCTCTCCATCTATTTATGCACGTTGCAATTCATTTGTTTATGCATCATTAAATATTATCGTACGTTTAATATTAGTTTTTAAATGTCTTTTTGTGCTTCGCTACGATTTTTAAAGTAATTCAGACCAGCTGTTGCACCAGACGGCAGGCAGTTCATCTGACTAGTGGACTGGAACCAGACTGGTCCTGTGTATGGATCGCTCGGCGGTGAAGCAAATCGGTGGTGAGGTTCCAATAATCATACTACATGAAAAGAAACCGCGTATGGCGTTTAATACAACTGTGAAGTGGTTCTCAAAAGTTATCCAGTATTATAAATACATGAGACCAAGAAGCTTTAGGTTGTAAAATATTTTGTTATTAGATGTTAAGTTGTGGAAAAATGTGTTGAGTATCAATAAAGTACAAAACAACTACATTGAATTACATTGCTTTCTCAAGACAAAATTCTCATCAGTGACAGCTTAAGAGTATCAGTACGCAAGTACGCGGCACTTTATAGTTCTCAGATGCACAGTGGTCATTACTTTCCACACGTTTCATGTGCAGAGTGTTGTTGAAATGATGTTATTTTACTGCATCTGTGTTGATCACATGACAGTTTATAAAAAAATTACATGAAAACCTGTTCTGGTAGACAAAACTAAAGAAACACGAGAATATGCAAACAGAAATTTTGTGTGTAGCCTACATATGCAAGTGCCGTAACAATATCCATTCATCAGATGACACAACTTATTGTATATAAAAAAGAAACGATATTATAAACAGTGTTTGTAATTTTAGTGCATTTTTGCAGCCGAAATGCTAAAGAAATTTGTATGGGATGAATCTTTGGGAGATCCGAAGGGTAGACCCAGCCACCTACTTGGAAAGATTGTCCCTATCCTCCGAGCTCGCAGGCACCTTTCCTTCGCGAAATATGAGAGCTGTGTGCTTAAGGTTATCTGTCAAGTGTAGATAAGTGCAATGGTGTGTGTGTAGTCATGTTGGCGTTATATGGTGGTGGATGATGAGAGAAGGGACAAGGTGGAAACCGGTGCCGGCACATAGCTTGCTACTTTCGTAGAGGACCAAGGCATCTGCCGAGCTTAGCGTCTCCATCCGACGGACAGATCACAATCAACACTGTCACATGCGCTTCTAGAAGCACTGCGGAGAGGTTCGGAATTTAATCCAGAACAATGGTGCGAAGACTGGTAATCACAGACCTCTCCTTCCTTCTCCTCTCCGGCGAAGGCGAAAGGAGAATTGTCTACACCACGCGGCGTAGCCGGACGGTCACCCAGCTAAGACCTGGCCACGCCTGACAGTGCTTAACTTGCGTGAGCTCACGGCTACCGTTGTATCCACCTCGGCACAGCCGTTGACAGCTAATGTATTTACTACGTAACCTTTTTAACGGATCAATGGAACTCGCGGCCTCCAGAGGCTCGCTGGATAACGATAATGTAATATTGCCTCGGCTTGTTAACTCAGTAACGTTTCTTTCTGTGGAAATACTTTCACAGAATTTAAAAAGCCTGTAATATGCAATTACCAAAACACACAATACAAAACGAAGAGTAGTGCAACAGCCTTCAGACGCAAATGTACTGTGATGCGGTTGCCGTCGCTGCAGGAATAGTTCAGCATAGCGTCACTGTGCGGCTCTTCTATTGCATTTCGTGAAACCATACCGTACATGTCTATCATCGCTTCATCAGCGCACCTACCCATACTGTCGTGTATCACTTTTAACGTACAACCAACACTGCCCGAAAATCAAACTTCAACCAGAAACGAGCAGTACTGAACGCAAACATGAGAACGAAGAGTAAAGTGGACAGTACAAAGTAGCGTGAGTGAACGGAACAACTTTGTTTCCAAATAGGACGCACAGCGCACACCGTCTACATTTGCTCTGTTGCGCACTATTTTCGGTGCAGTGCAGATACAAAGATAGCTGGGGCAAGAAACCAAACGAAATGAAGTAACTCTGTATCGAAACGCCGCAGACCATGGTGTCCCTTATACCAAAATACTCGGAAGGTATCACTGGACAACCTCTGAAAGTTTGTCGGTGGATTTCTGAGTCACCCTGAAGATGCAGCAGCAACGGTATCAACTACCTGTATGCATTCATAGAATAACGAATATTTTGAATGGACACTGACTCTCTACCGTGTAACGAACAATCTTTATACACTGAAGAGCCAAAGAAACTAGTCACCTGCCTATTGTCGTGTAGTGCCGCCGCGAGCACGCAGAAGTGCCGCGACACGACGTGGCATGGACTAGATTAATGTCTGAAGTAGTGCTGGAAGGAATTGTCACCATGAATCCTGCGGGGCTGTCCATAAATCCGTAAGAGTACTAGGGATGGAGATCGTTTCTGAACGGTGCAAGGCATCCCAGATATGCTCAACAATGTTCATGTCTGGGGAGTTTGGTGGTCAGCGGAAGGGTTCAAATTTAGAAGAGTGTTTCTGGAGTCATTCTGCAGCAATTCTGGACGTGTGGGGCGTCGCATTGTCCTGCTGAAATTGCCAAAGTCCGTCGGAATGCACCGTGGACGGGAATGCATGCAGGTTATCAAACAGGATGCTTACGTACGAGTACGTGTCATCCGTCAGAGTCGTATTTAGACGTATCAGCGGTCCCATATCACTCCAACAGCACACGCCTGACGCCATTACACAGCCTTCACCAGCTTGAAGAGTCCCCTGCTGACATGCAGGAACGATGGATTCATGAGGTTGTCTCCATACCCGGACATGTCCATCAGCTCGATACAATTTGAAACGAGACTCGTCCGACCAATCAACCAGTGATCAACAGTCCAATGTCGGCGTTGACGTGCCCAGGCGAGGCGTAAAGTTTTGTTTTGTGCAGTCATCAAGGGTACACGAGTGTGCCTTCGGCTCCGAAAGCCCATATCGATGATGTTTCGTTGAATTGTTCGCAAGCTGACACTTATTGGTGGTCCAGAATTGAAATTGGCAGCAACTTGCGGAAGGGTTGCACTTCTGTCACGTTGAACGATTCTCTTCAGTCGTCGTTGGTCCCGTTCTTGTAGGATCTTTTTCTGGCTGCATCCATGTCGGGGTTTAATGTTTAACCGGATTCCTGATATTCACGGTACACTCGTGAAATGATCGTACGGGAAAATCCCCTCAATATCGCTACCTCGGAGATGCTGTATCGCATCGCTCGTGCGCCGACTATTACACCCGTTCAAACTCACTTAAATCTTGATAACCTGCCATTGTAGCAGCAGTAACCGATCTAACAACTGCGCCACACTCTTGTTGTCTTATGTAGGCGTTGCCGACCGCATGGCCGTATTCTGCCTGTTTATATATGCCTGTATTTGAATACGCATGCCTATACCAATTTCTTTGGCGCTTCAGTGTAGTACGTAGAGACGTAATCTTTTATAAAAATAACATTCTGGAAGATGGCTGCATGATTCTCAGAGAGCTGAATGGTTCTTCAGAATTAAGTACGTATAGTGAGAGAAGCATCTCTTTCTCCTTTAACAGAAGAAAGTAAATGAATGGAGAAGTTGGGGTTCTTGGTATATAGGGAAGGAAATGTTGACTCTATTTTCTTTCGAAGAAGGATTTTATGAAAGCACTACAGCTAACACGGTCCCCTACGGGAAGGAATTTTCCGTCAGCAAAAAAGTCTAATTGCTGTGGATTATTGTCTACTAGCATACATTTCTACAATGCTTTTACTTGTTCTTATATTGCCCAAACAACAGTTGCGTGTGTGCATGCAATGGCCTTTCTTCCGAGCATTTTTTCATCCACATGGTCCATTATTCCTTGTCACATTTCATTAGTTATATTTTACTTATTATACAAGCTATAGCACAGAAGAAATTCCCATATTGCTGAGACAAGCTACTCTTTGTTAGAACGTGATACTTTTCTTTCGTCACTTCACTATAGGAAACGTCTTTGTATCTTAGTCGCCTGCATATGTACGTGTTTATTTACTACGATTGAAATGTAAAAGTCATCATACGTGCTGTGTGACAGTAACTTGTCATCGCCTATTTCGTTAGATTCAGAAACACAAGAACTGTTTCACATTCTGACGATTCTTAATTTTTTTCTGAGATTCATAGAAAATATCATTAAAATGTGATAATTCTAAATGTTGTTTATTAATGTATGGAATACATAGATTGTTCTTAATTATTAAATACAATTACAGGACCTTAGGTGCTGGTGCATTCAGCATTGAGCTTTCTAACTTAAACCTCGAGAAGTCTTATGCACTGAGAGGAGAATGCGAAGTGAAGTCGTGGGAAATATTCCCCTGCAACCTAAATTGTCTTCCCGCGCCATCTCTTCCGAGGTGGAAAGTAACAGAAGCTCTGCGTTTAACGAAGAAGAACATGAATCACACAAATGCTCTTAGAAACTCTGTGTAGATATGAAGGAATTAATCAGCAACAGTTGATAATACTTTTTACTTTGTGCCTCTTTCGATGTAAATGGAGCACTTCAGATAGATTTTTAAAACTGTTAGTAGAATTGTGTTTCTTGTATTTTCTCATTTAATTTGTCCTTATTTCCTGAAGCATCATTGAACGACTGATTACAAGATAGAGCAATTGCTTTGTACCCTAATGTCCTTAGGAAAAACTTTATTCGTTATGAACACACAGTTGCTCACTATAAGGCAACTACAGAAAAATACTAGATAGCGTTCTATATTTGGAAGCGCAATGTAATTTTTCTCGAGTTTAGCCTGGAAATATATGCAGGAGAGATGTGTTCGACGACAGAAAGTAATTTCGTTAATTTACTCATTTATTATTGAGAACATAAACCTGTTAACGAATTTCTGCTGTATTTTCTCTTTTAGTGTATACATGTCAAAAATTTGAACCCAAGTTCTTTTTTCTTCGTTCCACCAAGTTAGATTATTCACTCTCATGATTTGTTGTTTACTGTAAAATAACTTGCATGGAAGTTCATTAATGAGTAGATTGACAGGCATGTTAACCCTTTACACAAGTATTATTATATAACGCAAAAGAAAAGAGTGATTTCCAAAGACTTTTCCTTTACTGTATACATCTGACGTCAATTTCCGGCCAATAATGTTTCTTTCGTTAGAAATTTCTGTTTCGACAGTTCAGATGAGCTGAAGTTGATTTGCGAACATGAAGTACATACAAAGGAAAACCAACGAATCTTGTACAACAAATGACACCTCGTGACGACTTTTTTTCTGACTATACGTCGAAAATTATGAATAAATATTGTGGAACAATTTAACAGATTAACATAATCAGTAGAAATACATGTAGTACTACGGCGAAAACTTGATGTACAAGCAGACAAGGTTTGTAGACGATTAGTTGTCCACTACGAGATGTCACCGATAAAAGTACTTGTAAAACTCTGTGTTGTGCAAGTTGATCTCCTTAAGTTCCGTAGAAATGGAGACATTCTTAGACCTGTAAAAGCACTTCTGTTTTTCTGTATAGCTCAATAAGTACTTTTTACCTGACAAAAGAAAAGAAAAAAGAAACAATCTTAAGGAAATTATGAATTAAACTATTTTGAAGAACTATATGTTCGTTAACTGAAAGAGATAGGAGGGTAAAGATAATAATATGAAATACACATATCGATTACTAGTCGACTCAAAATAAGTGAGTAAATACTTCAGCATACTTACGTGACAACGTGTCTGAGAATGAAGGCCTGTAAAGAAAGACCAAAAGTCAGTAAAGAAGAAAGGTAAATTTCCTCTGCACAGGATCTATTTAGCTTACTGGGACCGTAGATGATTATGAGAATCTGAGTAGTTTCTGCGAAATACTTCCTCATTTTATACTGGAAATGTATTAGGAGTTGCGAATATGAATCACCTTCGGCTATGTATTGGAATGACGACAATGAAAATTTGTGCCGGACCGGGTCTCGAAACCGGATTTCCCGTCTTAACTGCTTCGGCCATCCGAGCACGAATTACGGTCATATCCAACCTTCCATAGTCGTCGGCCATGTGTCACAACCCGCACTCGTACGTTACTTATATTTCAGTGCAGGAAGAACGTATGTATTGAGAGACGAGGGCACATGCGTGCATGTTCGAAGGATCATTGCATGGCACTTCTTAATAACATAGGCACCGGTACTTCGTATTCCTCGTTTCAACTGACATTCGAACAGAAGATGAGTGTAACTTACAATAGGCATGATCGCTGCAACAGCACATAAATTATAAGTATATGAGGTGAACATTTCAAATCGTGTCAGTGGGTATAGGTTCCATCTTCACGGTTGATTTCTTCTTATTGCATCTTGTGCCGTATAAGTGTAATGTCCATTCACTGACAAGAACTATTCTCGGCTTATATACTCATCTGTGACATACTTCATGTAGAATGTCTTATAGCATTGTTGGCTGTTGGGACGAGTATTCTTCCCCAGCGGACATTGACCCCTGTCCTTGCGAATATGTGAGCTTAACGTTACATCCGACGGACAGACCACCATCAATAGTGCCACATGCCCTCACTTGCTGAGCCAGTGCGGAGATATTTGGAATTTAATCCAGGACATTCGTGCAAATACTGGTGATCAAGAACTTTACGTCGTAACGTGTCCTCCCCTGCTATCCAAATGCAGGCACGGAAAATTTCATTCACCATCAGGATTCGAATGGGCTTATCTCCGAGCCGAGTGCCACCAACAAGCGTGCTCTAGCGACTTCGGCTACGTGGACAGGTTATATAGGTTATTATTCCTTGAGATAAATAGGCATGTACAAACCTGGGAGATTAATTTTATTTAATAAACTGTTGTTTCTTGTTATGGCGTTTAAACATATGAGTGTGATGGAAGTTTGGCAGATCAGTGTATAGTCCAGAATTTCATCTACATATTTAGGGGGAAGCGAATATTATAACGGACACAAATGTTGCTTAACTGTCCTTAATGTCCTCGTGTGTTTACAGTGGAACGCACAAAATAAGGTTTTGAGATGGTGTGTGCAATTCGTACATTGTTTTGGTATAACTAGCTAGAGAACACCGGCTCTTCTTCTAACACTGAAACATTTTCGTGTTGTGTCCTCAGACACAGGTCCTCAGCAAACGCAAGTTTTTCGGTGGATAGTTGAGCAGTGCATAATTATTATAAACACTTTGAGTAAATGTGATGTAAAACTTTCTATAGAAGACCATGACTTCGTATTTTAAAATTATTCTGATTGTGGACAACGTCACAGTGTAAAATGTTGCAAAAATGTTTCGGCTTCAATTGCAAGTGATCTTCGTTAGGATATTTTATTTAAATGTTACACAGGATGGTCAGAAACCGTCCGAAAACTGATAAGGGTGTTGCAGTGTAGGGTGTGGTGAAAAATGGTTGTTAAGCATGAAAATCGATACTGTGCACCCCTTCGGAGTGATTAATATTGAAGTTACTAGTCAGGCCAATGCACGCGCAAGTTCAAGCGGCCCGCCAGAGGCGGTGTCGCCAAACGTGTTCGTTGTTTGATTTCCTAATACCGAACTAAAGCGATACAAAAATTGGACGTGGGGCGGTAGAAAAGGTTGAACCAGAGCCAGAGACTGAGCAGTCCGTGCTAATTAACGCGGAAACGGCGGAAAATATCGCAGCTTTTCTTAACAATTATTTCTCAGCACGGCCTACGCTGCAACACCCTTACAAACTTTAGAGACCACCTTGTATATTGTCTGCACTCCTGTTCACACAACTCCTCCCAAGGGGCGTCAGTAAAATTCATCATAGGAATAGATGCTGGTGGTAGAGAGAAAGGGAGTTGATATTCTTTATCGATAACAATTTTATATTGAATTTGATAGGTCCACATTAGCGAAACAAGGGAGAGCTGCTTTTGTGATATAGTGCTACTCCCGCGATGTCCAGTGGTGGTTTGCAAGGCTCAGTACGTTGTGTGCACACGGCCGTGATTTGGGTAGCTCCGCAAGAACGATCCGTCAGATTACTGCTGGTAATAAGACGGTGGAACCCTTTAACCTTCATCACGTTCATACTGGTGGTCCTCTTGACGTAGGCAATCAAATCTTAAGGCCTACTCTTGAAAGTAAGTGTCTGTCTAGCTTGAGTGTGACCTCTTCGAGCAGAATATGCTTAACGCATTTACTTTTGTGTCCTTCGGCCACGGATTTATCATGTTGTCAGGTTCGTGTGTGATACTTGTGCCCTTTCATCCGTGTCCCGTCAGATTTCTTCAAGCAAATTCTTAAATTTTCTTTTTCCACCGAAAGATTGGTTTAATGCCCACTCTACGAAGAAATTTCCCTGCGCGATCGGTGACCCTCCGGGATTACGGTAGAAGAACAGTGTGTAGCTGTTTCATCTCCTAGTATCTGTCACTCTTGTTCTTTGCGGACATGAATTTTTTTTTTCTCGTTGTAGCCATTAGTTCGGAAGATTGTATGGAGCTTGTGCAATTCCTGATTTACGTTGTCAGCTTCGCAGATCTTCGTGCTCAGAGTATCTAAAATCGAATTCTTCTGCTGAGAGTGGTAGTGGGACACAGGGAATACGTATCTATCACTGTTGGTGGTCTTCCCGTAGATTTCGTGCCCGAGTGTGTTGTCTTGTGACCTGTACACCTGCATGTCGGGAAAAGGCTAAACACCGTCCTTTTCCATTTCCATCGTAAATGTTTCGCTGCTGTGAACTGAGGTACAAATACCAATACCATTCGCGAATGTCTGTTTCGTCATGAAACCAAATGATGAAAATATCGCCAACTTAGCTCAGCCAACGTTTCGGTTTTAATGGTGCAGAATCAAGTACCTATTTCATAAACGCTTCCATGAAGAGATCCGGTACTAATATTGAAAGAGGTGATCCATTTTATACGATGTCCGTCTGTTCATAAAATTAGTCTCTCCACTTGAAAAGAATATCTTTTAACCCCTTCGCCTGATATCCCATACGTACATCATACACATTGCTAACGTAGATAAACGCATCCATAGCCGCACAGGTGTTGTTTCAACTAGTTTTGATGAAAACCATGTACCTGTTATTTCTCAGCTCTGAAATGGCTCATTGCTCTTCGTTGTATATATTTGGTTTCGGCTGCTCATTGCGAGACAGAACGTTAACAATTCCTTGCCTCACTTACTCCGTGTCAGCTTCCACGGTTTAAACGATGTTTTCTTTCTGAATGCATCTGGTTGCCAAATCGAAGTTGAATCCCGTGACCGTAATGTCTTCAGTGCCGTTATTGAAGATGTTAACCACCGTCTACGAGAACTCCAGCTTTGGTTTGTTTCCTTCTATATTCAGATTAAGATCATCGTACGCCTTCTTTTACTTTCTGGAGATACTCGTACTCGTTCTGGTGGCTTATTGGTAGATCGGCCTAACAACTTGATCCGACTCCGTCTTATCAAAGTTTTGGCCCGATAGATACTCAAACAATCAGGCTTTTCTTGTTGAAATTAAGATCGCGGTTTATGAACTGGATTTATTCACCTGGTAGTAGTGCCCTGATTGCCTGCAGACGAATATGCTTCACTCAGTTACAACTGATGTTCGATGACAATTGAAGAAATTTTGAGACAACATTCAGGTCCTCACATCTCCGAAATTTTGGGACCACATTCAGATCCTGACATCTCCTTAGCAATATGAGATCGTTCAGTAGTTTCCCTTTACTGATCTGTAGCGGTTCTCGGCGTCCAGTGCTATCGTGCACTGCTTTCCCATACAGTTTATTGATGTATGTTCTCCTACCCCTCCTGTTACAGGCTTTCGTCGTCTTTGCTGCATACTACAAGTAGCAAACAACATGCGGAAGCCTGCCCAATAAGCGTATGACAAATTTTACTAACACTCATAAGAACAAATTATAGGAGCAGAAATGAACAGTGTACAAAAGTTAATTTCCGTTGCTCTAGTAGCATTGCATACCCTAATGTTGGCCACTTGCAATAATCTGTGCTGTCCTGTCCACAACCCAGAATAATTTTATGAAATCTCACTCCAGTCGCGAAAACCCACCAACCTATCACTATTTTAATTACTTTAAGGAAGAAACTCCAATTTTAGGAAAGTCTGCCACCGCTTTTCTTCGGCCACACACTTCGCCAATTTGATGTCATTCACTGAACAGAGCCCGTAAACGTTGATCAAGTAGACCGAAACAACTTTAGACTTATTCTCTTGAAGTTTTTCATTTTTAAGAACATTCTCCGTGATGATGATGATCTGAATACTAGAAAATATTATTGTCTATTATAATACATGTAAATAGTTTGTACAGCTGAATGGGCAACTAAGTTACTCCGTGTATCTTCTCAGACTCTTGTAAAGCTTCAACATCTTTCTTTCACATTTAATGTAGGCCTATCTGTCTTTGGTTGAATTAAACAGTGCAAAGTTTCAGGACGCTTTATCTTCGCATTTTAACAGACTATTTTATGTAATCCAAACAAGTATAGGTTATTTATGTGGTTTGATGCGATACAGTGCGTCTCATCATGTCGAATTCTGGGTGCAGAATGAATGAAATCACCGAAATTTGGCAAGGAAGAAGATGAAATGATCTATTTTACACATCCCTATTACCAGTGTGTATACCGTTGACGTATATTACAGCTCAGGTTCCTCGTATTGTCGTTGCGGTACATACACTTGAATAGTGACAAGTTCTGTGTGGCGACCTTGACGGCAGTCTCGACAGGAGCATTGTGTTTCACTCACCGACTTTCAGTGTCTCCTTTCCTTTCACTTTCCTAGCCACTCATACACTCGTAAGGAAACGAACACAGCTATAAGATTTATGAGTACTTAATACATTCATGTACATAATCCAGCGATGTATGTACACAGGCAGGAGAAAGAAAATCACAAAACCACCTCCGCTAGCCACTATTCCTGAGTGCAGTTTGCCCATTCCTATGCGTTTCGTCACACGTAGTGAGTTAAAGCAAAGAGTAGGTCTTAATTTATTTCGAACTAAAACACTGTAGGAAATCAGAGGATCTATAATTGCCGTCTCTTTTGCTATACATACGTTTAGCAAGTGTGATTTTCCTGTTCAAGCTAGTAATGCACCGTTCGACTGGCATAAATATATGCTTGGGCAATGACTTCAGTTTTTTTTTTTCGGGTCATAGATATTAATCTCATAAAAGATCATCAGTTACTCAGTCCTAATAGTGATGATACTGCAAGCAGTTACTGCTCAACTGTAGCCTATGGGCTAGAAACACACAGGTTTAGTAAATATAGTGTAATAACTCATTGAAGCATTTTGGAGTATCAGGAACAAGAGCTTTCGTGAAGGTGGTTGGTTGCTCCCTTTGTCACATAAGGACCACTTATGGACTTGACTCACTTAGACAGGTATTTCATAGGAATTACTCTAATACTAATTTTGAAAAGCTGAGATTTCGTTAGCAGCCACACATAATAAGCAGCACTGTCCTCTAGAAACAGCTGACGCCCAACAAGTAAGTTAAAAGAAGAAATTATCGCTAACAGACTGGGTAGCCTTAATATGTTCTACCAGTGAGTAATTTTTGAATACGAAAAACTGAGTGAAAAACAGATCACTCAATCAATACATCGGCAACATCTAAAAAAAAAATCTATGCTTGAGATTCTACAGAGAACAAAGCTGTATACTACTTACTGTTATACACTGTGGCGTTAATGAATTATGACTGCCATTTGATAATGGAAAATTTTGCTTTCGCCTATAACACTTATATGATCCGACGTGGCAGCGCTGTGAAGAAATGTTAGTAGTGGTCTTGTTGAACATTCATCCATGTGAAATGATCCCTTTCAATTTACGTTTAATGGAAATATAGCTACCTTTATTGATACGAGTATGACTGAACATGTTATTCCATTACAGCCCACGAGCGTTAACGACACCAGGTGAGTTGTAAAGTCACTAGACAAGATGAAATCTCAAATTGTGTTATTCGAAAGAAACCTGTACCGGACGGACTAGAAGAGTAATTTTATTGTTGTACTGAAATATACCATTCTTGTTTGATACAAGGTTCTGCATTTCAGGCTCATTCGGGTTTTAAAGCGACAACGGAAATCGTTCCTCCACCGGCGCTAGTGTTCTAAGTGACTACCTGGAAATCATGAACATACTGACTACATGATGCGTCTTAAGCAGCGAGCAACTGACGCTCTACGTGCACATACCTATCCATGGAATAAAGAAGATGACTGAGACTGGACTCTTCCTGTCATCAGTCATCCAGCTGATATTCTCGTAGTACTAGGCAGGTACTTCCCAGTGATAAGATGACCGCATCCAAAGGTGGAAATGAAGGTGTTAGATGGAACAGCCCATATGTGTAAATAGGCAACGCATGGTTATCAGGGATATGTGAGTGCGACTTACCACTGTTTTATTAGGCAGTCAGTGATGAGTCTGTTTGGCACGTATCTTTCGCGGACCAGGTGATCGTTTTATGTGGGAAGCTTTTGCTGTGCTCTACCACGATTATTCCCACTGACAATAATTTACATGTGTTTAATAATGTTGAAATACTTTTAATACAGCAAATTTTAAGCAACTCATAACTGCAACAGTTTATATAATAAAATATTAGATTTCCGGAACCCCACGTGATTTAATCTCTATGGGACCCGCTCTGTTAGTTCGTGACCTAATCCTTGATCAGAAACGTTACTATGAGCTATGGAACTGTTTCATATGCCGTCTTATACATCACGTGGTCACACGTTAAATATCAAATCTATGAAAATTATTAACAGACAGTGTATAAACATTAAGCACAGAGCTGCGCGGGATTAGCCGAGCGGTCTGGGGCGCTGCAGTCATGGACTGTGCGGCTGGTCCCGGCTGAGGTTCAAGTCCTCCCTCGTGCATGGGTGTGTGTGTTTGTCCTTAGGATAATTTAGGTTAAGTAGTGTGCAAGCTTAGGGACTGATGACCTTAGCAGTTAAGTCCCATAAGATTTCAAACACATTTGAACATCAAGCACAGACCACAGTGTTGTTATTTAATACACTGCACTAGAACACCAGAGGAACTGGATTCAAATGATCATCTTGTCAGGTTTTCCTTAAATTTCTTTAAATATCTTCTGGCGAACAGCTGGATGTTTTCTTAGACTACAGCTGCATCATTTCCCCTTTCTTCTCCAAATGAGCTAGTTTTCGGGGTTTCTTGACCTTTATGTCAAAGATACATCCAAAATAAACCCACCTTCTCTCTTCCCGTCGTTACTCCCTACCATTCTTCCTTTTGTCAAGTAAATATTAGGTCTTAGTTTCTAAACATAAAGCCTAGAAACATGGTGAGGTCCTAAAGGAGTACTGTAGTTTCACTGGTTGCACATCTGTCTTGTTTTATCGGTATTATCAGTCGGTAGACTCACCCTGTATAACAGACCTGCAACTTCCTCTCAGTGATAAGAAAGTGTAGATGTATCAAGTGTCCCACTCAGTTGGTAAATTGTCTAGTGTCGCACTCTAAGTAAAACCGCTGCTGACTGTATATATCAGCCAAACAAAGCCACCACATTCCTCCAGATTCACCGTTGAAACTACTGGCCACCCTACGATAGCCCTTTGCTTATTCTTGCAAAACATCTGCGTTACCGTGTCACTAATTATCAGTGACTGCCATGTGAAGTGAAATCAAAACCAGTACAATGTACAGTCACTTGAACATTGAGAACGTTGAGGAAGTCTCAAAACGCTGTTTTGGACGGGATAAAAGTAGAGAAGGTTTGCAGTTGCTTACCTTTGATCGTTTTCGTAATGTCAACGTGTATCAGTAGTCTCACGTCTATGGTTATAACGAGTGCGTGAGCTGAGTAGTATTGTGTGTGTGTGTTGTTATGGATTAGTATTTACGCCTCTCGGATGAGCCTAACATCACGATTCAGCGGACGGACCACCGTTAGCAGTGTTACATGTTCTCCCTTGAGGATCCACGTTGGAGAAGTTTCTGATTTAAGCCAGGATGCTGATACGCAATCTGGTGATCAGAAAAACTTCACCATCATCTCTCTTTCCAATGCCGACTAAATACTAGTGCTCATTTCCTCCATCTCCAGAATCTGACCTGGTTCAGTCCACGCTAATAGGTTAAGTCTACTCCAAGTGAAAAAGTTCCTCTTCCGCAGTTACATCTTCATCTACATCATCATACATACTCTGAAAGCCACCATACGTTGTACGGTGGAGGGTACCGTGAACCATTGTCAGTCATTCCCTTTCCTGTTCAATACGTAAATGGAGCGAGGGAAGAATGTCGGTCCTTACGCGAAATGTACGTTGGAAGCAACAGAATCGTCCTGCTGTCAGCCGCAAATTTCGGTTCTCTAAATTTTCTCAGTAGCGCTTTGCGAAAACAAAGTCGTCTTTTCTCCTGGGATTCCCATCTGAGTTCATGCAGCATTTCCATAATACTCGCGTGTTGATCAAATCTACCGTAACAACTCTAGGAGATCGACTCTCGGTTACTTCGATATCTTTCGTTAATCCGTCCTGGTGGGGATTCGAAACACTCGAACAGTAGGGTACAGCAGTGCTGTACCGCTCACGGGGCTGACCCCATGAAATAAGAAGTTTCGCAACAGTTCACTAGTTTGTCACAGAGTCACGATCGTTTTGCCTTCAATGTGTACCAATACCTCTGCGTCGCTGCATGTGGGTGTAGTAAAAATCTAGAGATAAGCGGATTGTGATGGATTATTACTACAGTTAAAGATTATAACCTTAAAAATTTTGCTGTTCCATGCATAATAACGTGAAGTTTTAAACTGTTATTGGTACTTCTATAAGAACACAGGTTATGCAGTGTGTGTATCAATAAATATTGCTGACTTTTCCCCAAAGATGTGATGTGCCACGTCTTTCTAAACGTCTGCACGTGGGGCTATTTCACCCAGTACACGTGGGGCTATTTCCGCTCAGTCAAATTATTAGTTTAATGGATGTTTTACTGCGAAATTCTAGAGAACACGTTTCCTTGGTTCCTTTTCAGGTGGTCCGTAAATAAAAAAAGAAAATACAAAGTGCTTCATGGTCCGAGGAATATATGAAACAAACAATAAAAAGTGTTATAGGCAGCTCCTCGGGATAAAGTGCCAGCCATGTGCTACCTGTTTTCACGAAGTGAATGAGGGTGTAAAAGGACGAAAAATATTTACTTGTGGTAAATGCTTGTGATTTTGACGCTGAAATACACTGTGCGGAATTGCCTATTGACTTGGTGGAATAGCCCACCCAATTTTATGTATTGTGATTTCTGCATTCTTCACATGTTTGTATAATTCTTTGTTCCTTTAAATGAATTTCGATCTTCTTGGAATGTATTCACAATGAAAATACCATAATTGTATCACACTGACAGATTTTTAAATAGTTTCATGTTCTGTTATGTATGGGCTACAGATTCCCTCCGCAAAAGTGAGTCACACTTGTGTTCTATACACGATCTCCTTTATACATGAGTTAAACTTTTCTGAAATTCTCCCAATAAACCAAACTCGACCATTCGTCTTCCTTACTGCCGACCTGTTGTGCTCGTTCCGTTTCATAACGCTCTTCAACGTTACGGCTGGACACAAGGAAGTGCTGAATAGCGTGTCTTCGAATTTTTTATGTGAAAGACTTAAAGCATTTTGAATAAAACAAACTTTTTGAAGTTCTACACTTTTATTCTTAATGTCTACATACTTCCAACTCTCTGCCACTTGAGGGCTCCGAACTGTAGCGTGTAACATAGCAGTGTGTAACGTAACTATGTCGGTGCGTCAGATACAGCGTGCTGTAATCGAGTTTAGAATTTGAAGAATTTGAATACATGGACCATCGTCTTGTTCAGCATGACAATGCCAGACCATACACGGGCGCCGCGGTATATGCAATAATCCAACGTCTTGGGTTCACTGTTTTCGAACAGCCTCCATTCAATCTCGGCTTGGCCTCATTTGATTTACATCTGTCTCCAAACCTTAAAGACGCCTTCGAGGACTTCATTTTGATAGCGATGAAACGCTGCAAGCAGAGTGAGATTGTGGCTCCTTCGACAAAATAAAACAGTGAATGTATCAATAAACTTGTCTCTTGTTGGGAGAAATGCGTTCGTCTCCAGGGTGACTATGTTGAGAAATAAACATGAAGACAGAAGAATAAAGATGTAGAGTGTTAATGGTGTTTGTTTTATTTAGAAATATTAAAGAAAAATTTACATAAAGAATTCGGAGGCATTACTTTTCAGCTCGCTGTCGAATTTAATTGACGTGACCGTGTCAAGCAGCGCAGTAATACGCTGAAGCGCCAAAGAAACTGGTACAGGCATGCATATTCAAATATAAAGGTGCGTAAACAGGCAGAATAAGGCGTTGCGGTCGACAACGCCTATATAAGACAACAACCGACCTGGCGCATTTGTTAGATCGGTTATTGCTGCTATAATGGCAGGTTATCAAGATTTAAGTGAGTTTGAACGTGGTTTTATAGTCGGTGCACGAACGATAGGACACATCATCTCCGAGATAGCGATGAATTGGGGATTTTCCAGTACGACCATTTCGCGAGGAAACCGTGAATGCCAGGAATCCGGTTAAACATCAAATCTACGACATCGCTACGGCCGGAAAAAGGTTCTGCAAGAACGGACCAACGACGACTGGAGAGAATCGTTCAACGTGACAGAAGCACAACACTTCTGCAAATTGCTGTAGATTTCAATGCTGGGCCATCAACAAGTGCCGGTGTGCGAACCATTGAACGAAACATCACCGATATGGGCTTCTGGAGCCGAAGGTACACGCGTCTACCCTTGATGACTGCACGTCAAAACTTTACGCCTGGGCCCGTCAACGCCGACATTGGACTGTTGATCACTGGAAACATGTTGCCTGGTCGGATGAGTCTCGTTTCAAATTGTATCGAGCGGATGGACGTGTCCGGGAATGGAGACAAACTCACGAATCCATGTCAGCAGGGGACTCTTCAAGCTGATGGAGGCTGTGTAATGGTGGGGGGCGTGTGCAGTTGGAGTGATATGGGACCGCTGATACGTCTAGATACGACTTTGACAAGTGACACACAAGTAAGCATCCTGTCAGATCACCTGCATCCAAACATGTCCATTGTGCATTCAGATGGACTTGGGCCACTCCAGCAGGACAATGCGACATCTCAAACGTCCATAATTGCTACAGAGTGGCTCCAGGAACACTCTTCTGAGGTTAAACACTTCCACTTGCCTCCAGACGCCCCAGACATGAACATTATTGAGCATATCTGGGATGCCTTGTAACGTGCTGTTCAGAAGAGATCTCCACCCCGTCGTACCCTTACTGGTTTATGGACAGCACTGCAGGATTCATGGTGTCCGTTCCCTCCAGCACTACTTTGGACATTAGTCGAGTCCATCCCACGTCGTGTTGTGACACTTCTGCGTGTTCGCGGGGGCTCTACGTGGTATTAGGCAAGTGTACAAGTTTCTTTGGCTCTTCAGTGTAATACTGCACTTGATCATAACAAGGTTTACTTTGCTACTCATCTGCATTGACTTACATTTTGTCTACATCTACAGATAACTGCGATACATCAGACCAAATGGAAATTTTCTCTAAGTCATTCTGTACCCTGCTACAGTTACCCAATGACGAAACTTGCCCGTGCAGTACAGAGTCATCAGCAAACAGACGCAGTTGCTGCTCACTCTCTCCGTCAGATCGCTTGTGTATATAGAGATCAAGAGTGGTTCTATCTCATTTCTTTTGGATCCCCGAGATGACACCCTTGTTCCTAATAAATTATTGCCGTCCATGAAACCTTTCTGGGTTCTCTTACTTAAGAAGTTTTCGAGCCACTCACATATCTGGGAGCTGATTCCGTACACTTGGACCAAACTCTACAGTGGGGCTCTATAGGAACAACACTAGTCTGAGAAGGACCTTTTCAGTTTAGGGTACAATTTTTGGAAAAAAGATTCATCATGTGATACGAAGTTTGGAGGTACAGTAAGGATGCTAAAGTTTTATGGATGAATGTAGCATTCAGTTGGTCTCATATCATGCGTCACAAATAAAATTTTCGAAAACAATGTAGCGAGATCGTACACTTGAAACTGGATCTACGGACCTGAACCGAATCGTGCCGCATATTTATACCTATAGCTGATGACGAGTATCTGATTCACAGCGCCAAACCTGCAGATGAAGTCATCTGGTGAGAACAGATCCGCTGCACATTCCTCGCAGTGTCCAGTAGCGGAGTAATGGTGCTATTCTGCGAGTAACGATTGTGAGCCTTTCTGCGAACCTAGAAAAGAAGTGCAAGGAACAAAATTCGATTACGGACAACGCACGTGTCCTTGTAGGAACGTGAAAGGACTGAGAAGAGGGGAAGCGGCAAATAGAGCCTGGAAAGAGCGACGAAGGCTGGCGCGTCTGGCGTCTCGGCTTTCCCGGTAGCAGCGACCTTGCGCAACGCACGCAGACGCGCGAGGGGCGGCCCCCGGCTCATCTCTGGAGGGGACGCGTCTCAAGATGAGCACTCGGGGCTCCGCCGCCGCTCACAACCAGCTGGACACGCTCGCCCGCCGCATCGCACCGCCCGTGAGTACCTCTGCTGCTCTCCTGCTCTTTCCTGCGCTCTCCGTTAAGTGTGAGCTTGCTTATTTTTTAAAGAGACCACTAAGCTACACTACCTCCTTCTCACTTCACTGCTAGAGCGTGTTATCTTCACAAGTTGATAGGATTTTTTTTTCTAGATTATATATTCTACATGGATTCTAGAAGACAGTATGTTAGTATTATGAAATGAACTTTTAAAGTAAAACTGTAATCCTTCCATACTAGAATGTGATCGACAAATACTATTAGAGTGAGGTTTTATTACGTAGTTTTCTATAAAGTATCAAAAATTTATAAGTTCGCCAACAAATTTAGTTAAGTCTCTAGGGGTACGTACACGTAGCTTCACTGACGAATTTCCTGTATTGACTCTGTCTCATTTACGTCTCCATTTGTATTCAGCAAGCCACAGTACGATGTATGGTGAAGCATATTCTGGGTAAATGCGAACTTTGCCGACAAAATTTAAAAAGTTGTTCTGGGAATTTTCTGAATATTTCGGTATAAGAGCCTGCAGTCTCCAGTTGATCGTTACACAGTAACTGTAATTCGTTTGATTTCTTATTCACATATGTACTACAAGGAAAATATTTTCCAAACTGTGGAAATGTTTTTGGTATCCCTTCTTTGTCTTGTTTGGAAACAAACATGTTCCATTTACTTACGGTAAGCGCTGTTACAACAGCAACTGTCCAGTTACTGTGCGGTTCTGACTCGGGTTAGTTTTTCCGGTAGCATCAGTTGTGTGTTACATATGATACAGAGCGGTTTGGATATGTTTACTAATGAAGAGTTGGCCGATTTGCAGTGTGAAAGTGCCTTCGCAGAAACTTCAGATAACTGAGGTAACAAATCTAATGACTAAAAAATACATTATTACTCTGTTACAAACCGTTGGAGACCACGAATCTATTATGCCAAAATACTCAGAAATTTCCCTGAAGTGTCTCCGGCTCACCCTGTTTGGGGTGCTAGTAACCCATCCTACACCATTTTGTCGATCGTGCGCTTGAAGAGCTGCTGTCGGTACATCCCCATACGAGCCGAAATCCATACATCTACATCTACGTGGATACTCTGCAAGTCGTGTTTAAGTGCTTGGCAGAGGGTTCATCGAACCACCTTCACAATTCTCTATTATTCCAAACTTGTATAGCGCGCGGAAAGAACGAACACCTATATCTTTCCGTACGAGCTCTGATTTCCCTTATTTTATCGTGGTGATCGTTTCTCCCTATGTAGGCCAGTGTCAACAAAATATTTTCGCATTCGGAGGAGAAATTTGGTGATGGGATTTGAGTGAGAAGATTTCATCGCAACGGAAAACGCCTTTATTTTAATGATGTCCAGCCCAAATCCTGTATCATGTCAGTGACACTCTCTCCCACATTTCGCGGAAATACAAAACGTGCTGCCCTTCTGTGAACTTTTTCGATGTACTCCGTCGGTCCTATCTGGTAAGGATCACACACTGCACAGAAGCATTCTGAAAGGGGACGGACATGCGTAGTAAAGTGTCCTCCCAATAAAACGCAGTCTTTGGTTAGTCTTCCCCACAACATTTTCTGTATGTTCCTTCCAATTTAAGTTGTTCGTAATTGTGTTTCCTAGGTATTTTAGTTGAATTTACGGCCTTTAGATTAAACTCCTTTAGCGTGACAAGCGTACTGTAGTAGATCTGTTACATTTTTTAAGTGTCCTGCCAGTAAAACGCAGTCTTTTGTTAGCCTTCCCCACAACGTTTTCTATGTGTTCCTTCCAATTTAAGTTGTACGTAGTTGTAATTTCTAGGTATTTAGTTGAATTTACGGCCTTTAGATTTGACTGATTTATCGTGTAACCGAAGTTTAACGAGTTCCTTTTAGTACTCATATCGATGACCTCACACTTTTCGTTATTTAGGGTCAACAGCCTATTTTCACACCATTCAGATAGCTTTTCTAAATCGTTTTGCAATTTGTTTTTATCTTCTGATGACTTTGTTAGTCGATAAATGACAGCTTCATCTGCAAACAACCTAAGGCGGCTGCTTAGATTGTCTCCCAAATCGTTTATATAGATAAGGAACAGCAAAGGACCTATAACACTACCTTGGGGAACGCCAGAAATCACTTCTGTTTTACTCGTTGAATTTCCGTCAATTACTACGAATTTTGCAATTCTTCTCATTAACCGAGGTGTATTTGAAAGAATGCAATAGCTTTTTGTGTCGATTTTGAAACATATGCTCTAATAATTTTTATAGTAAGCTGTTAGACATGTGTATTGTCTACCTTATATCGTCCGACATGGTGTCTCGGGCTGACTAAATGATTTATTTATCACATGAAAATTTTCTATCTCTTCCGTCAATGCAAATTGGTAAGGATCCGAGACTAACCAAAGATGCTTTAACCGAGCGGAGCATCTTGTTTTTCACGTGCTGATAAAACTTGTTCTAATGGCAGATTTTATATCACTTCGCTCATCTAAATATTGACCCTTTGTCCCATTTCTTCAATTTTTACCGAAAACGAAGTCATTGTCACAGAGAACTGACTTAGTCTACAAAATGATTAGGGAAGGAATTGAAGGTGATCTATAACAATGAATCACGTAGGTTATCCCGGGAGCAACTCAGATAACCAAAATGAAGACTAAATAAGATGGGTAAATAGTACAACCACTGATCACAGGCCGTGTTTCCCATATATCCGACTTCAGTCATATTCTTCTTGCAGTCGGTGTTGTTAAGTGCCTGTGCAGATTCCATATACACAGAAAAGGTTTCTGTAGAACTTCAGATTTACACCCTGTGAGAATACCTTTGTTTCAAACTAAACACGCCAGTGAGAGCCCTGATCAGAGCTGGATCTCTATAGCTGATCACCATCTAGCCATCTACTGAATGATTCCCTGGGTAGAACTCACTCACGGATAAGGCAGGCGAATAAGCAGTATTAATTTTACGCACTGTATATAACTGGTAGCATTTACCCACGGGACAAATGAAGAGAAAAGGCTCGAAAGTGACGTTTAATATGAAATCATCCAGATTACTGCAGTTATTTAGTCAAATGAAGGATAAGCTAAAGAGCGTAATCAAAAGGGCCTTGAACCACGCTTTTTCCGCATGCGAGTTCCGTGTTTCAAACACTGTAGAACGTCAGACGGTGTGGGAGGTGAACTCGGGTGCCTCGGAAATTGGTATGTTGTTGCCTTAAATTAAAAATACTGCTTCCATTCCTGATCGAGTATAAGACTTCCATTGGTTGTGAAGGACTGTATCAAGCTAACTGTTGCCGTTAAGAGGAGAGAGGAAATAAAATTTAGAGGACACAATGTGTTTTTATGTTAAATCTATAGCTACAACAGAGACTAGATGGGTTAAATATCGATGTTTCTCATCTTTGCACAATGATGGAGACACTGTGGGAGAAACTGTGTGGTATTTGTAAGCTCACTTTGATATAAAACACTTTGTTTAGTGTATTGGTACTCTAGGTACAGCATCCAGTGTTTACTATCAAGGTGGACACAAAGGTTCCAAAATATTTCTCTACGTATTCGGATCAATCAGGGAACCACTTTACGTACGAGGGGTGTTCTATAAGCAACGTAACACATTTCTTCTCGGCCAGTTTAGGTTGGAAAAATGCGGACTTTGTTGTGGGACGTCGTATAATATTCCCCCTTCAGCCCCTATAGTTTCATGAAGTTCCGGTTGGTGGCGGCGCTATACGTAGCCTTCAAAATGGCGTCTGTAATGGAGGTGTGTTCCAAACGGAGAGCTGTCATTGAGTTTCTTTTGGCGAAAAACCGGAGCACTGTAGATATTCATAGGCCTTTGCAGAATGTCTACGGAGACCTGTCAGTGAACAAAAGCGAGACGTCTGTCATGATCGCGCAAACTTGTCCGATGTCCTGCGTGTCGGCCGGCCGCACACAGCTGTGACTCCTGCAATGTTGGAGCGTGCGGACACTCTCATTCGAGGTGATAGACAGATCACAATCCAACACCTTAACTGGACGTATCTGTTGGTAGTGTTGACAGACTCGTCCACCAGTTTGGGTACACAGCAAGTGGTGTGTGCCCATAAGGAATTAGAAGAAACGACTTTAGCGCTTTCGTCGCCACAAAAATGCAAACGAACTTCTCGTCTCCATGACAAGACAAGGCCTGATACAAGTCTGCGTACCCGTGAGGAGCTCACAAAACTTAATTGGCCTGTTCTTCCTCATCCAAACTACAGCCCGGCGTCTCGAGCTTCCGACTTTCACCTGTTTGGCCCAATGATGGATGCAATCCGTCGGAAGCTGTACTTGGATGATGAGGAGGTTATTGATGCAGCAAGACGTTGGCTCAGATGTCTGCCAGTAGAGTGGTACCAAACGGGCATACAGGTCTTCCCAGTAAGGTAGCGTAAGGCCGTCGTACTGAAAGGAGATATGTTGAAAAATAGGGGTTTGTAGTGAAAACAGTGGGGAATGATGTGTGGTATACTGGGATTCGGAATGAAATCAATCTGCTTTCAGAAAAAAAGTGTTGTATTGCTTACTGAAAACTTCTCGTATTCTGAGCAGAGCTTATTAAGGACTTGTCCGTGAGTGTACTTGCAAGTTACTGTATTTCTTTTCTGATCCAATAGACACATGGCATAACGGCGTAAACTGACGAAATAATCTTTCATAATTTTTTCGGCTTTAATATAAAATCACGGTACAAAATATTAGTCAGTACGTCAAAAGAGCTCAGTGTTCGCTTTGGAGCGCTGTAGATGGTGTAGAACTGTTACCAGGCTGTCAGGTGACTCTCCATCACTGACGTTAAATCATGGCTGTGAACTGGTGAGTGTATGCCAGTAGGTTGTATGGAAACAGAGCAGTAAAATCAGGCAACGAGGAGAATGTCAGAAACGATCTATTGTGTTTGGTCGTGCCTACGACCACGCCATGAATAAAGCTACTCGATTTATTGGCGTAAGAACGTGGACTGTCCATTATATCTACAACAAATGGTGTACCCCTTACTGCCATCAGACACGGCTTAATAAACCTGGCCGTGAAAATATCTTAACCGTGGTGGATCAGAGACGAATGTCACGCCTTGTCAATGACAGCAGGTTTCAAACCCGATAGATATTGCTACTGTTAATTAATGCACATCCATCAAAGCCAGTTACCGAGTGGACGTTGATTACAACGGTACAAGAAGCTGCATACCTTCAATCGTGAAAAAAAAAACACAAAAACTGAAATATAGATCACTGGGGCCTACAGTGTCGTCAGACCCGTTGCGATTTTGCCCTTCTTAAATGATGCAAGGTGTCGAATGCACCGATGACCCGATGAGGCGTTTAGTCTGCAGTGTGTGCAGGGTATCATGCAGGCCGGAGTTGACTCTGTAATGTTTCAGGGGCTATTTTTCGTGCCCTGACTTGGGCCCATTCTTTCAGGTTATCCTGAACCAGAATGTATATTTCAAAGTTCTCGGTGACCATATGTTGCCCTTTCTTCTATATACTTGTGATGAGTATGCTGCGGACACTCCCGCCTTCAGAGAAGTTAACAACCGTGTTCACAAAGCTGCATATATACGTTCCTGGTTCGGCGAACACTTAGACACTCTATCGAGAAACTCAACAAACCCGCTAAATCACTCAATCTTAATCCCATAAAAAAAGTCTGAGACTACTTGCAAGAGCGAGTGATACGTCGCAATCAACGTACCGTCAGTTTAGTAACTTTACAGGATCTAGTCTGGTGGAAGTGTTACACTTGAAGAAATGTGTGGACTCTCTTCCTTCCCAGACGAGGTTATTATCAAGGCTAGAAGGGGTTTGACACGACATTAGCAGGATGTCTCCTGGGGGTGGCCTGTGTAGTACACTCACTGTAACATGGGAAGGGCACATAATATTTAATAGGGTAATTTATTTTCTACATCACTGTCTCAGTCACACGACACAACCAGTCACTCACGTAGCAGACCTTATGAGAAATATACAAGACTAAGCTGCTGGACTTGTAGGACATGCTTCACCCTTTTCCGCTACTCTAATTTCGTGATTTCATTATCATTATGCAGTAACTACAAAATGCAATTTCTAAATAAAAAATAGAATCGGAAGATAGTCCTGGGATACTAGAGAATGTCAGTTATTGAAAGAATTTAAACCAGTGTTTGTATTACATTCAGTTTTTTCAAGGAAATAGGTCCAGCGCGGTGCAGCACTGTTTCCAAACACTAATTGCGACCTGCAATTCTGCAATCGAAAGAAAAAAAATAAATAAAAAAAATACGTGGAATATTAATGTGCTCAAAAATCAGTGCACTGACATCTTTTGAATATGTACTTATGTACTTTATATGTGCACGTTATTATCTACCACGTAAAAATGAAGTTTCTGAAATATTTCTGTAACTTTATACTTTGTTAATAGTCCAGTGAAATATAATACTGCCGTTCTGATCACCGTGTCTAACAGACTTCTTATCAACTGGCCTGCATTACATACTGTATATCTTCTTTACAGATGGGCCCACAGCATAGATCACATCATAATATGACGTTTTGTAGCGAATAATTCCAGGAAAGCTGCAAATGGTTTAATTAGTAATCCTCCTTCTTTACTACAAGCTTGTATGGGCTATACCGCCATTCTCAAGTAGATGTTACATTTAGGGAGTATACTGACGTTTGTAAAAGGCCAGTCTGCATACATACTTACATCTAGTTGGAAGAGGTGCCCATATTGCATCCTGTGAGTAAACTGTCGACTGTCTATTTGTTGCCAGGTCGCTATAATAGCGTAAGTTTTGTTTCTATAGAATATTTTTGCAAAATACTTTTGACAGTTGGAATGACAATTTATTCTCGTTGATGCTTTATGTTTACAGAGCAGTCTTTGCTAGTCACTGATGTTAGTGGCATTTATCTGCAACCAAAGATAGTCATTGATAAAAACGGTAACAAAAAATAATAGCAATGAAACTCGACTGACATCACTGACTATCAAAGACTGCATTGTAAACATAAAGCATCAACGATAATAAACTGTCATTCTAACTGTCAAAAGTATTTTGCGAAAATATTCTATACAAACAAAACTTACGCGATTATAACGATATAGCAACAAATATACGGTCGACAGTTTACTCACTGGTGCAATATCGGTATCTATTCCAACGAGATGTAAGAATTTACGCAAACTAACCTTTCTGTACAACTCTTATAAAGGTAAGTAAACTCACCGAATGTAACATCTGCACGTTTATTTGAGGATGGTGCTGAAGCCGTAACAAGCTTGCAGTAAAGGAGGAGGATTACTGATTAAGCCATTTGCAGCTTGCCTGGAATCATTCACTACAGGATACTATATATCGTCAACGTATCTGATTTCCCTGAATTTATATGTTGTATTAGCTGTCAGCTCACTATCTAGAATGTCCACAAGCTGTACGGTTCAACTGCAACGGTAGTTAGATTACCGCTAAGAATTTAAGATCGAATCACGAAAAATTAGGTCAAGAGAGTCGTAGCCCATGTAGGTCAAGGACTGTTTACAGCCCTAGTAATAGAGTCACCATCTCCCAGGATTCGAATGAGACATTTGCTATTTTCAATCAGTCAGACACATTATCACTACATCGCTATTTCCATTAGGGAGATGGATGTAGCTAACATAAACCGTAACTGATACGATCAACCTGCCACCTGCTGAGACCAGGCGTTACTGGATGCGACAATTCTCGTGAATGCAGTCTTTACCGACACACTGGAAATTAACACTGAATTTCAGCATCCCATTGACGAGATTGTTAGAGACGGAGGAAAAGAGCCAGATATAGATTTCGGTCAGTTTTTTGGAAGGATATCGACATTTGCGTAATTGATTCAGATAACCCCACAGGAAACGTGACTGGGATGGTCGAGTAAGGACTTCGGCCAAGCTTATTCCGAACATAAACTCATTATCTTCCACAATGTTTCAATGTTTCACCCCGCATAGTCTCACACACATAGTGTCTTTACAGATGTAACAAAAGAACTTTGGATTCTTTGTCGAGGAGACTGCGTTCCGAATACTCCGGTAGCAATCGTGAATCCGCTTTTCGGTAAACAAAGTAAATTGTTGATAGAACTATGAATGCGTTTAGGCAGCAAGCAAATGAATCTGCTTAGTGTCTTATTACCATGTTTGAGCCTCTTTTCGTCTGATTATATCTTCAGTAACACGAAACGAGCGAAGAGATCTAGAGTGCTCATTGAAGATCTGGAAGCGGGAGGAGGATTAGGATATAACGTTCCACCAACAACGAGGTCGTTATAGACAGAGTGTAAGGTAGGATTGGTTAAAGGAAGTTAGGCGAGTCCTTTTTCAAACTAACCGTCCCTGCATTTGCTTTTAAGTGATTTATGGAATCCTACGTCTGAATGGCTGTACGGGGATCTGAACCGTAACATTCCCCACTGTACCACCTCTTTCGGTGGGGTACTAGAGTACCAGAAGACTGAAATCGGATACAGAAAACATAAATCGTCACCCAACAAAATACCTATTCCTTTCAGAACTGGCAGACATGCCTCTAATGGGGTGTCTGTGAAAATGAAAATTACCTAGAATTATAGTTGTAAAATAGAAACTTTTTGACGTTATATAAAGTGTATCAAATCATTTTGTCCCTCAAGTAGACTCCAACAACAAGTACAAAAGATAAAACGGCTCCGTCTGAAAGTCTTTTTCGAGAAATGGCGTGCTTGAGATTGATTCACGAAGAGACATACAGACCGACACACACAAAGGAAAGGAGACATATATTCGGCAGCAAAGAATATCAACTCACATATCTCCATAATCACTTACAGCTTGTATCGAAACATTTAGGAACTACTAATCGAACCTCAAAAAATGGATGCTGCTGTGAAATGGTGAAGTTAGAATTAGACGAATGAGGACTCAAATGTCATCCCATCTAGTATTATTTAAGGTTTCAGTACTAGCCTAGAATCGCTCCAGATGACTATTAATATAGCGTACCGGATAACTTCACACAACTTTGCTCCTGAAATTCATTAGCCTTTGTCTTCAAATTCTCTGTCTGTCTTCTTGCACCACTACGCATTATTTCATAAAATGTACTGGACGTATTGATAATGTGTATGTAGACCAGTAAAAGAGTATTTCCGACATTTCTTCGGGACAGGGTCGTCGATAAACATTATTTGCAGCTCGGAAAATGACTACTCCTTCACAGTATTGTCTGTTCATTCTAGTTTGTTATTGATTTTCTATAGATAGATTGCCTTTCTCGAATACCATGTAATCGTTGTAAGTCAAGGAAGACCTCCATCTAATCTATGACGTACCTTTTGCATTTTGCATTCCTGGAACAGTTCACTATGTACGTAGTTCTTTGGAGTCGCAAGCCGAATAAAATCTCCATACGTACATTATCGTCATTGAATATGAGAACATATACTGTTAAATCAAAATATCTGGACAGCTATTAGTGGACATTAATATATGATGTGTCCCCACTTCACCTCCATGGCGACTTGAACTCTGCTGGGGACACTTTCAGGACTGGGAGCCGACTATTCCTCAAGAGCCGAAGCCAGAGAAGGTAGTAATGTTGGACGCTGGGGTCTGGAGCTAAGTCGACGTTCTGACTCATCCCACTGGGTTCAGGTCAGGACTCTGGACAGGCGAGTCTCTTTATTGTCTGCAAACCATTTCCTCACAGATTCTGCCTTACTACAGGGAGCACTAATACAAACAATGATCGTCTCCAAAGTGTTCCTCTGCTATATGTAATGCTCATTGCTGTAAAATGTGTTTATATCTTTCCGCATTTACCGTTTTCTTAAGCGCAACAATGGACAACACCTTAACTATGAAAGACATTCCCATAACGTAACAACACTCCGACCGTACTTCAGTGTGGGCGTTAGGACGACGGCAGGTAACGTTTCCTAAGCATTCCCCAAACCTAAAGCCTTCTATCGGTTTGCCACAAGGTAGAGTGCTATTCACAACTGCGAATCGCTCATTTTCAGTCATTCAGTGTTCAGTGGTGTCGTTCTTTACACCGCCTTAGATGTGCTAGCTGGACTGCTTGTAGCACTTTGGAACTCACGAGTGATTTCCGCCGCTGACTTTTATCGATTTTTTACAATCACCCTCAGAAATGCTGCGCCAGTACATGAGGTCTGCCTAATCTCTGTGTTGCTATGGATGTTCCTTCGCGTTTCCACTTCACAATCATCTCATCAAGAGCTGACCTGGGCAGATCTACTAGGCCTGAAATGTCCCTCATCGATGTTTTACTCGGGTGACGTCTAAAGATTAGTCCACGCTCAAGTCCTAGTGCTCTCTGACCAACGCAGTCTGCTGTTACTGCTTCTCCACCGGCAACACAATACTCACCGCTCCCATGTATACTGGCGGGTCTCCCTCTCGTAGCCTTCAGTCACGATTACTACATTGCATAGGCGTGTCCGGCTACTTTTGATCAAATAATTCATCCCCGTTCGTGTAAGTTCCCCTTTCTCCTTCTACTTTAACGACCAGTTTCACCTCTTCTTGAAGTCCTTAACTGTCAAAATACTCGCATACGAGTGTATATCGCCACCATCTGATTGTGAATGTTACCTTCATTGGTCAAAACAATTTCTTTATTGATATTTCTAGTTTTTATACACCTTCTCCATTTCTGTCTCTCTTTCTCACGCCTTCCCCTGCGTGTGTACGTGGGAAAGGGGGGGGGGGGAGGGGGGAAAGCCGAGCGCGCCCACTTGTGTGTAAGTAGAATAACATAACCTTCTTTGTATTTACTCCGATTCTTCTCAAATTTTGCACAGCTCTTCATTTACTAACAAATTTACCACTGTTTGGAGATTAAATTTTACCAATTTACGAAGTATTAAGTAGCCATGCGTCACTATGCAAGGTAATCGAATAATTATTGAAGTTGTGAATCGTGAAATATGTATTAAACAAGTTAAGATAACAATATAATTTCATCAGAAGTTTTCCAACCGAACACACTTTAACAATGGTAACGGCGACAATGTAGTTACATTACTATTCGTTCGAAGTTTACACAAGCGGAGTATGTGTAATAACACTCGCAAAATGTTTTTCAGCGGATATTTCTTTTCTACACCGTTATTGTCTTTTATTCGGTTCGGTTTAGAGAGGAACAAGTGTTGATCCCATTTATGTGACTTCATGTACTGACGGCTAGATAGAGTACGTGACGGAGATTCGGTTCTACATTGTTCCAGAATTTCTTTTTTCTGTTTGTTGAAGGAGTAAATATCGTGTTTAGAGATACACTTATTGTTTTGTATCTGAGTTACTAGCATTGCCCCCTAGAACTATTGCATGATGTAGGAAATATAAAGGACCACGTATCACAGTAATAACATATTAATAAAACTTGATCGACGAAAAAAGCCTGATACATGCTTTTGTATTATTTCGTGTGATCTCAAGGTGACTCAGAGGACCTGTTGAGAAGACATTAAAAATTCTGGGCTCGTTCATATGTTTACTTATTTTCATTTATTGTTTTAAGTACCCTATATTTGACTTTATCGATCATTTAATTTTTTTATGTGTATCGAAATGCTGAAAGCTGTAAATGAGTCAGTGTTTCACTAACAACTCTTGAGACTATTTATCTACAGTCTAATATTGCTGATGTTGAAGGATGGTAATAAAGATTCTACATTAAGATTATAAAAAAAGATCAAATTACTTGAATTAAATTCCACTTTTGTCTGATGATTGTATGTGCATTTCATAATTAATTTTTAAAAAAGTACAATAAAATTACATTAGATCTGCCCCTTGAATACGCTAGATGTTTCAACAGTGCCCTCTAAAAAGCGTGCTCGATATTACTGTCATAGACCTGCACGCCTATTTTTAGAGTGTAATACAACGACGTGAAGAATGAACGCGAACATATTCCCACAATTCAATGTTAACAGAGAGATTTACATCACATTAATAAGGTGGCTAATGTTTTCATAGATATTGAAATATAACTTAACGTGCAGTTAGGGGAATCAAGACTCGTTGCACAGGAATTTGCTGGAATCTTTGCATGTATGTCACCAGTCACGAGCTTCATCACGATTTCTTTACTGTCTCTTACCTTTTCTTCTTTTCTCCCCAAACATATTTTGTAGTTTTTTGTGTTGCCAACTCCTGTCAGTCATATGAAATCGCCCTAAGACTTTATATCCACTCTGTCTAGACTTTTCGCGCATTTTCAGGTGCTTACTTTTCACACTGGACTCGCATTCGGGAGGACGACGGTTCAATCCCGCGTCCGGCCATTCTGATTTAGGTTTTCCGTGATTTCCCTAAATCGCTCAGATAAATGCCCGGATGGTTCCTTTGACAAGGCACGGCCGACTTCCTTCCTCATCCTTCCCTAATCCGATGAGACCGATGACCTCGCTGTTTGGTCTCTTTCCCCAAATCATCCCAACCATACATTTGCATGTGGCAGGCCTTCGAGTAGTATTTTATGAGTAGGTCCGTCTACTTTATTAGGTTCCCTCGAAAGCTTCCTGGCATTTTCTCGCGTTCAGGCCGGGAACAACACTCTCGTGTTTGCTCCTGAGCGTCGTCAGCGGAGTGCTAAATCACCAGAATCATAGGCTGTTAACCCACTGGCAAGTGTGAGCTTGCGAATTTTCTGCGACGGGCATTTAGACATATTTTCTAGGTCAGTTAAGTTTGAGCTCGAGTCTTTGGTGCCGATTAAATGTAAATACTACAGTACGCTTTCAAATAAATATTAAATCTCAGTCATTGGGAATTATAAAAATTCTCATTTCAAAGTTTAAAAGAGCGCCAACTATCAAACCCCAAGCGTTTGGAATTATAGTCTATTTCCTCACAGTGGAAGAGAGAATAAATAGCAAAGAGGCTGGAGGGATATGGATGCCCTTTCTTTCTTTCGCAGTAATCCCTTACTCCTGAAAATCGTCTCGTGTGGAAAATGGCGAGCATGTTGGTCCGCACCAACATGGCAGAGTACGTCAGCTGGCATCGTTCACCTTGTTCTATTTCTCTAGTGAGTGCAGGTCTTTTACCAATCGATATCCACATCACGTATATTCGTAACAACAACAGTCTCAAAATGTAGTCGACAGTTCTTCACTAGTTTCATGTAATTATTAAGTGCCACTATCATGAGATCTGATTTTCGCTGTACATAAAAGTATCTTTAGTAGACATTTGATTTACACTTGACAATCTCCTGATGCTTTTGCTGACTAAATAAATGAGATTTATTTCTGAAACAGTAGCATGGCGGAAAGGAAAAGTATAACTAAACTGTAATCCATTAGAACCCTGTGCACGCAGCTACCGCTGAGATTTTCGGTATTAAGAAGAGGATAGCAATCGGTTGCAGAATTCTTCGTTTATTAGAGCAGATATAGATCAGGACTATTGCACAGACATCATAGGTGTTAAAAAATACAAATAGAGGTGGAATCAACAACAGATACAAAATATGTCGAATACCACATGTACAGGAGTCCATAAGTAAGTACATAAAATAACATACCAGGTGATAATATGTGACATAGGTCCCAATATGTCTTAGCATAAACACTAAGGCACTGGGCAAGCGGATAAGTGGAAATCATAAACGTATATGTCTAGGGTTTACAAAGTCATAGAAGACGATGCATGACCTTATGTGTGTGCCCACATATAAAATGGCTGCTCTTTTATGGGTCATACACTTTCTATATATTTGTAAACCCTAGACATACACTTTTATAAGATCCACTTCTCAGTTACGGTTTTATGACAAAAAAGTTTTTTAAATAATATTCAAACAAATATATTTTTGTTCGATGTACACTCCAATAGAGGACACCATACGTTCCCTGCGATGTATGTTCATGCCGCTAGCGATGATATAAACAAAGGCCTCATATCTCTGTGTGTCACATGCATGCCCATGTCATTGATTAGTGTTGATACTCAGAGAAGTCCTCCTACTTAACTCAGTGGTAACATGTTTTCTTACCATTCAGCAGGCATGCGTTCGATTCCCGGCCGGATTTCAGAATTTCTGCACTCGTGGACTGGGTGTTATGTTGTGTTCATCATCATTCATCATCACCGACGCGCAAGCCCAATTATGGCGTCACCCGAAATAAGACTTTCAACTCAGCGGCCGAACTTACCCGGATGGGGACTTTCGGCCATCAAAGCCACACGATCATTTCATTTCTTTATACATTTGGACTTATGTCACCTTCTATCAAGTTATATGCTGTCCGCCCCCGGTAGCTGAATGGTCAGCGTGACGGATTGTCAATCCTCTGGGCCCGGGCTCGATTCCCGGCTGGGTGGGGGAATATTTTCCGCCCAGGGACTGGATGTTGTGCTGTCCTCATCATCATCTTATCATCCTCATCGACTGCAGGTCGCCGAAGTGGCGTCAAATTGAAAGACCGGCATCCGGTGAATGGTCTGCCCGACGGGGGGCCCTAACCATACGATTACAAAAAAAAAACTGGTATGCTGTTGCTATGTACTTACTTATAGTCTTCTGTACCTGGGCATCTGATATTTTGTATCCGGTGTTGATTCCACTGTCTTTTTATTTTTTAGAACCAATGATGACTATGCAGTAGTCGAAATTTAGATTTGCTTCACTAAACAACGGATTTTGCGAGTGATTGCTGTCCATTGTTTAATAGTGATGGAAAAATATTCTTTATCACACCATGTTTCTTTTTATTCGTATATTATACTTTAAATTTAAAATTAGCATCTCACTTTACAAATACTATATATTAAAATACACAATAATAAAATTTACGTAATTATTGTTTTGTTTTGATTGTTACAGAGTATATGAAAGAAGGACAAAGCATCCAGTAACTGTCCACTATGAAGACTTTGCTCTTCATCTTAGGTAAGGTTTTTTACAATATTATTGATAGTATTTCTTTTACCATAGTATAACGCTATTTTATTTTTATGCCCACGCCGAATGACAATCTAAGCACTTTAATTCTGTCTGGAATTCCAAGAATATTTTGAAAAAAAAAATGTGTTCTTAGAAAGGTATCACGCAAGGAACTAAACATTGGTAATAAAGGCCTGTAGTATAGCCAGTTTCCCTATATCCTGTTGAGAATATCAGCAACAAGTACCAGTGATATTTCGCCACGCTGGCCTCGGCTGTTTCCCCAGCACCACGCAGGAGGTTGCCGACCTTTAATTGGAAGCAAGAATGAATGAGAAACAAGTCCGCTTTCATCATGTGCCGTTCTCAGGTTTACCTGCATGGCCGCTCAGGAGTTACTCTCTACTTAATTAATGTCTTAGCTGCAAAGAGTCGCACGAAAAACCCGTCCGAGCTTATGCACGTGTTGTACTTTCACACGAAACCGCTGTGAGTTACTGTGCAATACGAGTCTTATATTTCTCACAGTTACTGTGATATGCAAACCTGGTGGTGTAAAGCTGTCTTTTGAAGATTAGTTAACAGTATTTATTGAAAAACTCTTACACATTATCTACAGGCTATGTAATTTGAGAAATGAAGATTGTCTGTTTCAAGTTTTTAAGATACGGTACCATTTCAAGAGGGACGTGGTGTGTATAAATGAAAAATCCGATTTTGATAAGACAACTGTTTCCTCTAATGGTACACTACAGACTTCCCATTTCACTTATGTAGTAGGATTATTTTCTGCCTCTTGTGCATGATATGGACTATACTGTATATCTAATACACCGCTTAAAACAGGCGCTACCTTCAAATGACAGAAACTAACGTGCTTTCCATCGTTGTCCGCCATGGGAAAGAAACCTCGAGAACGCTGCGAATGCAGCATGGCACGGGCGTTCTGACGGGCTGGTGGTGTAAAGTGGCTCAACTCCCTAAGTAGGTCATTCTTAACATCCTTCGTTACGCAACGCTGTTAGCATAAGTGTGCTGCAGTGAAAGTTCCACGGGGAGCGTTTCCTATAAGGCTAATACTCCAGTCAGTATCTTCAACAAGAGGAAATACGTGTCGTAAAGTGAACTATCAGGACTTGAGTAACTTCACCTCTGGGGGAACCGAGCTTGGTGGCGCAGTGGTCAGCACGCTATACTCGCATTCGGGAGGACACGGTTCAGATCTCCATTTGGCCACACATATTTAAGCTTTTCGTGATTTACATAAACCGCTTAACGCAAGTACAAGCAGGGTACCTTTGAAAGGGTATGGCCGAATTCCTTCTCCGTTCTTCCCTAACGTACATTTTATTATTTTGGCGCAGTTGTCATATTAAAAAAAAAGGGAAACTGTCCGAAATTCAAAGATTTGTCTCAGGAACAGAATGCTTTACTAGGGATGAGCCTTTAGAAGGTAGTATGCCTCTGACTTCCTCCTACCTTCGAAATGACTTACTCAGTCCTCCATAACAGGACTCTATGGCTTAACGCGAAATCTAATCGCGATGCTATTCGTAATTGCCTATACATACAAATCATTTCTAAACGTAAAAAAGGTGATAAGTGAGAGAAAAATTCAGAATTGAATCCAGTTCCGTAGAGTGTCAGTCAGTCGTGTACCCATTGGGCTAACTAGTCGCGTTGAATGTATCTGCATAAAAGAAGTTACAATTCTCATGACCGTTTCATCTCATTGGTAAAATGTTACCAATCCATTTGGAAACCATCCAGAAATTTTGCTCCATCAAGTGTAACGTTTTCTGGATCTCGACTATCCTCATGGCGGAGTCTGCATGAAAGACAATGTGCATCACGGTGAGTCCTGGTCACAAAATTCCAAGAGCCTATGTTTCAAAATGAGTCAAAAATATATTACAATCTCCACCATATACCTCACCTAAGGAACAATACGCCCTAAGCAGAGACGTTCTGATTATAACAGAAATGCAAAAACATTTTTGTTTCCCGTGTACCATTCGAGAATGGAATATTATCGAAAGTGTAAATATCTCCCTTACTCGCCCTGATAGACGTGCGCTTGAAGGCGCCGCTTCCGCGATGGGGAATCTAGATCAAATCTGCCCAGCGAATTAACGACGAAGGTCGTGCTTGTTAGGTGGTTTCCCACATCCCCCTAGGTGAATATCGGGTTGGTATCCAAGTTCCGTGTTAGTTACACGATTCGCAAACATTTAGAAAACTTTCACTCACTTTCACACGGGAAACACCACACGTAGGTTGTTGGTACACATTTTCCACCCTGGGGGTTCACATGGGAGAGGAAGGGCATCCGGCCACCACATAAAATTAACCATGTTAAATCAGTTTCATAACCATGCCGACCCTGCGCCGATGTAGGACAAAGGCACAAGAAAATAATGATGTACCATATCTCCCCCGCGTCATACACCGTACGATGATTTGCAGAATACGGATATAAACGTTGATCTTTACACAATGGGTGTCCACACTCAAGCAGGATGACTCTGCAGACTCTATACTTCCTGCATGAATGATTGAGTTGAATCCACAGTGATAAAAGCTGGCCAGCCACAGACAAAAGTTTAGAGGGCTCCTGAGTTGATATAACATTAAGGGAGGCCATAAATGTGCACTCCTGTTTTCATAAATTAAGAAGGTTAGCTCAGTTTGCTGCAGTCTAGAAACAGCTTCACAATCGGTTTCGTGCTTCAGACATACGTGCTTCAGGAGCAAAACTTTCCTACCTAGATGTAATGAAGGACGAAAGATTTGTGTTTAACGTTCCGTCGATGAGAAGACAATTAGAGATAGAGTATAGTCTCGATATGGGGAAGGAATTCCACTATGTCATTTTGAACAGAACTATTCTAGTATATTTGCCTCAAGAGATTCAGAGCAACCGCTTAAAACCTAAACCTGGGTGCTCTGAAGGCGATTTTAATTCCCATCCTTCTCAATGCGTGTCCATTACCATTGCGCCACTTCGCCCGCTTGCTTCCAAAATGTGGTACCTGAAATCATTGAGAGCCGTGCAACCGGTGTCAATGTAATTGTCCCACATATCGTCATGGCGGCAGTATTAATCAGGATGTCAGTCATACCAGGATGAACACTGCACAATCACACAGGAGCATTTGATCAGTCCAAGAATGACACTGTGTCGGATCAAATAGTCGGTCACTGGTTTTCAAAGGACATTAACCAATACAGCTTATTTTAGCACAATTTGAAATTGTGATTCTCTGTCAATACGGGCTGAAGAAAATCACTTAAAACTGCCGAATTTTGTAAAGGAATATAGAGAATCATGTGGAAAAATTTATTATTGCCGCTTTAGCTTTACAGAGTATCTCAGCCGGGAGAGTTTTGCCAGAAGTGATTCGTTAATGGAAGAAGAAAATCTGTTGTTCTATTAAATATTTTTAGGTCTGTAGAAGCATGAAGATGCAACGGAGATATGCTATGAGCGATGTTGGGAGGTACATCCTACAGTTTTGCCTCTTGTTTCTCTCAGCCATCTGAAAATGGCTTTATTGGAGTACGCGCTGCTGGAACCGAAGGTTGCGGCCTCGCTCCGAGCATCTCCTGCTCCCTCGTCACGATTCAGTCGACGCAGTTGTGTATCCTAAGCAGGCAGCGTAGCGACCCTACGGCCTGCGAATTCCTAACACTTTAAGACAAAGAAAATACTTGCGCTCACTTAACATAAAACGACAGCACGAAGAACAGTGTTAGCAATGTCGATTTACCGTCGTACGAGGGGAATTCGAAAAGGAAGTCACACGTTATTACGATAGGCCTAGTAACTTTTACAGAATGTTCCACTACACTTCATAGTGACGCTGATGTATGACACCATTTTCAAGATAGTCATCAAGTCCCTTTAAACAACGATCGGAACGTTCTACCAATTGTTCAATTCCTCGACGATTGAAAATCGCTTCTTGGTCACGGAGCCATTCGAGAACAGCTGCGTTAACATTTTCTTTATTGAACAACCAATCTCTTTCCTTCTTGGTATTCTTTCAGCTTGCCGAAAAGATAGAAATCACATAGTGCAAGATGTGGTCTTTCTGATTAGTATCACGCACCTCTGTGTGGCTTTGGTCAAATTGTTGCCACTGTTTCACTAGGGCTGGATGTGGCATTCATTTGGTCCACATATCACCATAATTTCACGGTAAATCTGTGTGAAATTTATATGTTTTGCCAACAAGAATCATACTGTGCAGAGTACTTCGACTTTGGAGTCTTTTTCCATTTGTCGCACCACTTCAATCGCACACTGTTATACATTGTTGTCTCTACCACAGCAGAACTGTGTCTGAAGGAAACTCGAAACATATACCCTCTTCTGACAATGCGCCACTCCTGTTGCGTAATGGTCTTGGCGTGGGACGACTTGTGTAACTTACCTTCAGAGGTCCCTATGTACGGTTCTTCATCAAATATTAATAAATAATATATGTATGTTCGATTAAATCAAATAAAGTAAAAATTGAGATCCTATTTGTATACGCGACATATGCTTTTTTATCGTCTTACCAGGATATCTGTTTTTTCTGAAACTCATTTAAATTTCCTGTCCTTTTACAAGATAACCTATAATAACAGATGTTTTACAAGATATTTTAACATCCTTACTCACACATGTCTGAGTTTTTTAAATGAAATTTCTGGGCAATTTTTTTGGAAAAGTTACTTTGAAGTTTTGACAAATTAGCTACGGAGTACATTGAACTAAGCTGTTACATCTCTTTCCGTATATGTCTCATCTCATTTCAGCCGCATTATCTTATTCTTAAAATACTGTATGATGAACTAAGTAATAAGCATCACTATTCTGTAATAATATTTCTTAGAGCGTTGTGGTGGTACAGTTTCAGCTTCCAATAGTTATCCATCATGGTCAGATGGTGTAACAATGGCGTGAATATTATCTTTTTCAGCCTGAACATTTACTATGAATGCGTTATTAACTACAAACCACGTTATGTTGTTGTCGCCGAGTAGGAAAATTCACCAGTATATTATTGAAATACGTTAACAATGAGCCTGTTAAATTTCGTGATGCTAAAATCTTAGAGCAAAAATAACTAATTTCTATCTACAAAAATGAAGTATTCTGTTGTGAAGAAGTCATGGATACCTACAGTTAATGCAACACATTAATAGTAGCCAGTGGATATGGTTAAATGCTTCACATTTTTGGGATATATGCGTTAATGGTAATTTGATCTTAAAGATACAAATTACGTATACAGCTGATAGATTACAGCAATGTTTTGTAAAGTTTGCGTTGTTAATAACTGCTAAGTTGTGGAGCAAAGAAATTGACATGCTATCATATTTTGTATGTTTACATTCAAAAACATATTACAGTATATTTTTCCTGAGTGGCACATTGCTTACGAACAAAATATTGATTGCCCAAAGCCAGCAGGAAAAATAATAATGAGTGTGCAACTAGATATCTTAGGTGCTTGTTAACAATATTAGAATTCCCGAATGGAATTCATCATTAATAATCCATCACCGTTTGAGAAGAACAGCAGTGTCTATAGCTTTAAAATTATAAGAAAAAATTATCATTACTCATTACTACAGCTGTCAGTAGCTCAGAAAGCAATTCTGTATGCGGCCACGAAAGGAATGTAACATCTCCCTAGTAACATAGCATATCAGACAGGTTGCAAAGTGAATTTGAATCCTCAACTGATATCATTTCATCTGTACAGCTCCGTCTCTCCCAAAGACAAATATGTAATCAAACACTGATAGCATGTGTTGTATCATAGAAAAATATGTATACCTTATTGTTAAAGCTCTGTTTCCCTTGTAACATTAGTAGTGGCAAAGATTAATATGTTCATTTTTATTCCGTTTGACCACCTTGCTATTTAGTAAATGGGTATATTAATGCAAATGCAATACACTTTAGCTATGCCGAAATGCGTACATGGACTGAACAGACGGTTTTGTAGATCTTCGTTCTTTTCAGTTATTTCTTAATTTTTCAGTCCCGCATAGTGTATGGTTTGCACGCAAATGCAACTTCCATACACCGTTGGCATTCTGTATTACTATAAAAACTCATACTCTAAAATTCTATGTGTTTCTTTGTATGAGAGGAATGTAGCGCTTAATTCCAGCCATACTCAGCATGAATTGACCCGACATCCTTTTATGATTTTACGTAAGTTTCACTCCACCGAGAAAAAGTATTTAGTGTTGCAAGCCTAACGGAAACATTATAGCTTGCAGACTATTTGACTGTAGAAAATTGACAGCTAAAATCAGTTTCACCATTTTACCGGAAGCGTGAAAGCAGCTACTTAATATTTTAATACCCCACTCGAAAAGAAACATCATTTCGTGTAACTTCGTGACAGGAAAATGTGTTGTATAACTACGACTGTGTCTTTTTTATGGTTTCAGCAACGTGCCTGGTGGCAATATGCGATTCGCAGCGGCGACCACCCAGTTACAGCTTGGACGACATGCCCGAGACTAGCTTCGACTGCCGAGATAAGATCTTGGGCGGATACTACGCTGACCCGGAGACAGACTGTCAGATGTTCCACGTCTGTGTCAAAGTGCCTGGAGTCGGGGTAAGTTGGCAAGAGTTAGTACAAGAGATTGTCATAAAGTTTTATTTATCACCTCGAAAAAAAAAAGACCCCTGATTGATTTTTCACCTCGATTGTAATACCCTCATCGTGGAGCATTAAGGTCTCCACATCTCTTACGATACCCGGTTCTTCACAAAGAGATGATCTGACACTTTGTTCTTCGTCATTCAGACTTATTTGGCGATACTGGAAGCGTCTACACGGTCTACCCACTGTGCCATATATGGGTACACTGTTGTAGTACGCTTCCACCAACTCAGCAAGGATTGCCACAACGTTGTTCTCTTTGATATGTAATTGCACGATACATCTCTTTACCAACTGGCTGTAATATCTTGTTTTGGCGTCGGTAACAGCGTACCACGATGTTGTGGTGCAGCGGCTTCAATTTGTACTAGGAATGATAAAAATTAATAGCGTAATTGTTTTTGAAGTAATAATTCAAGCTTTATGACTACCCGCATAATCGTCTACTTCAATGTATCAGCGAATGTTACTGAAAAGAAAAGACGTTGCAAGAAAAACCTCATACAAAACGCTACTTGCGAAATTTTTTTAGGATTCATCAAACGCTTGTTAGGTGACAAGTTTTTCTCTTGAAATTTGAAATTATCTGATACGCGATATTTAGTGATGTAACCAAATTTTCCGTGAGAAATTAGTACAATGGTTAATTTACATTTATATAAATGTTTTATCGGTAATTATGGTTAAACCATTAATGCATCTCTAAGGTTGAATAACAAGTACACTGTGATTCTTGAGTTTCTCCCGGCGTATTTGATAATCAAAATATCCACGGGTATGCTGCCGGTCTATAGTGTCCAACGGGCACAATATTTCGGTGATCAAACATGTCGCCATCATCAGGTGAACTGACGGACTGAGCTCCAGTGAACGTGCCGGCACGGAGATCCGTACGCTATGGCTGCTCAGAGGGAACTGGGTTCGGTCGCGGCGGCGGCCGATTTAAATACCCTCCGCCCGCGGCGCGCTCCCTCCGCCGTCCGCGCCCAGCGCCACGGTCGCGCGGTGGAACAGATTGCGACGGCGTCTGAGATGACGTCGGTGTGATGGCTCTGTCCGCCGTGGTCGTCACAACTATACGTCTGCTCGATTTACTCTTGATTAACCCGATCGCTGGTTCCCAAGCCTTGCTAAGATTATAGCCACAGTCCCGGTTTATGAGGTCGTCATTGGTGCGAATTTCGATGGCCTCTCTAACAACGCTGTCCCAGTATCTCGACGTCTGTACCAGAATCCTCGTGCGGTCATACTCCATGGCGTGATTTTCCGACAAACAATGTTCAGCGACCGCCGACTTGCTCGGATACATCAGTCGAGTGTGCCTCTGGTGTTCACGGCATCGATCCTCGACGGTACGCATCGTCTGACCAATATACGACTTGCCACATTGACACGGAATCTGGTACACGCCGGCCTTCCTCAAACCGAGGTCATCTTTGGCGCTCCCCACTAGTGCACGAGTTTTATTTGGAGGACAAAACACAGTTCCGACCCGGTGTTTCTTCAGAATGCGGGCGATTTTCCCCGAGAGTGCGCCTGTGTATGGAATAAATGCAGTGCCTACCTCCTCCCTCGTGACTTCATCCATCTCAACAGGTTGTGCTGCAGTGGTTGGGCGGAGAGCACGTTGAATCTGCCACTCTGAGTATCCATTTTTTCGAAATACAGTTCTCAGATGTTCCAATTCCTGGGGTAGACTCTCTGCGTCAGAGATAGTGCGCGCCCTATGTACTAGAGTTTTAAGTACCCCATTCCTCTGTGAAGGGGGTAAATGCCCTCATCACATCCGTAATTCCGTGGATTTTGTTAAACGCCTTGATAGCTTCAGGTTGGATGAGTCAGATATCATGGTGAGTTTTGATGTCGTTTCCTTGTTTACGAGGGTACCCCTGCGAGAGTCACTAGAATTGATTAGTCAGAAGTTTGATGAGAAGACCACTGAACTTTTTAGGCATGTCTTGACTTCCACGTATTTTCTTTTTAATGGAGAATACTACGAACAAACGGAGGGAGTCGCCATGGGTAGCCCACTCTCACCGGTGGTAGCGAATTTGTACATGGAGAACTTCGAGGAGGAAGCCCTGTCGTCATCCGTATGGAAACCTACTTGCTTTTTCCGTTACGTGGACGACACGTTCGTCATCTGGCCACATGGTATGGATAAACTCCTTGACTTCCTTACACATCTAAACTCCATACACCCCAACGTCAAATTCACTATGGAGACTGAAATGGAGGGTAAATTACCTTTCCTTGACGTCTTGGTCAAGAGAAGGGCTGACGGCACCCTAGGTCATGGGGTGTATCGGAAGGCTACGCACACTGATCTGTATTTGCATGCAGACAGCTGCCACCACCCTTCACAGAGGAATGGGGTACTTAAAACTCTAGTACATAGGGCGCGCACTATCTCTGACGCAGAGAGTCTATCCCAGGAATTGGAACATCTGAGAACTGTATTTCGAAAAAATGGATACTCAGAGTGGCAGATTCAACGTGCTCTCCGCCCAACCACTGCAGCACAACCTGTTGAGATGGATGAAGTCACGAGGGAGGAGGTAGGCACTGCATTTATTCCATACACAGGCGCACTCTCGGGGAAAATCGCCCGCATTCTGAAGAAACACCGGGTCGGAACTGTGTTTTGTCCTCCAAATAAAACTCGTGCACTAGTGGGGAGCGCCAAAGATGACCTCGGTTTGAGGAAGGCCGGCGTGTACCAGATTCCGTGTCAATGTGGCAAGTCGTATATTGGTCAGACGATGCGTACCGTCGAGGATCGATGCCGTGAACACCAGAGGCACACTCGACTGATGTATCCGAGCAAGTCGGCGGTCGCTGAACATTGTTTGTCGGAAAATCACGCCATGGAGTATGACCGCACGAGGATTCTGGTACAGACGTCGAGATACTGGGACAGCGTTGTTAGAGAGGCCATCGAAATTCGCACCAATGACGACCTCATAAACCGGGACTGTGGCTATAATCTTAGCAAGGCTTGGGAACCAGCGATCGGGTTAATCAAGAGTAAATCGAGCAGACGTATAGTTGTGACGACCACGGCGGACAGAGCCATCACACCGACGTCATCTCAGACGCCGTCGCAATCTGTTCCACCGCGCGACCGTGGCGCTGGGCGTGGACGGCGGAGGGAGCGCGCCGCGGGCGGAGGGTATTTAAATCGGCCGCCGCCGCGACCGAACCCAGTTCCCTCTGAGCAGCCATAGCGTACGGATCTCCGTGCCGGCACGTTCACTGGAGCTCAGTCCGTCAGTTCACCTGATGATGGCGACATGTTTGATCGCCGAAATATTGTGCCCGTTGGACACTATAGACCGGCAGCATACCCGTGGATATTTTGATTAACAAGTACACTGTTTCTATTATACTGATTTTTATTTATTTCTACCTCGTTTGTGGTTACTGGGCCATCTCCAGGAAAAAACAGACTAGCGTCTGCAAGGTACATTGGTCCTTCCGTAACCAAACATTATAAGGAAATATACAAATCACTTGCACAAAATGTTGTGTAGCAAACTTGTTTTTTAACGTTGAAATTACAGTTTACGGAATAGACAATACTAAGCACAATAATCAAAATTATATGTAGTGTAATTTACGATGTTAAAAATATGTTTGATGCACAACATAAATGAAGAGACAGTTTTTCAGCCAATGTCAAGCCCTCACAAACTTTACCATTGTACCATATAAACTGTAATACTATAATATTGTGTAGTTTAATTATTTATTGCGTTTAATATTGTCTTTTGTGAAATGCACTTTCAATGCTAGAAAAACAAGTATGGTGCACAACATTCTGTGCAAGTGGATTGCATCTTTGCTTATAATGTTTAGTTAACTAACAACTAGTGCCCCTTGCAGGCGCCAGTCAGTTGTTCCTGACGGTGGCCCAATAAGCCAAAAATAGATAGAAATAAACAAAAATCATCAGAAAAAACAATGTACTTGTTATTCAATCTTAAATATGGAATTGTACCAAGAAGTAACGGAAAAATCCGTAAGTAACACAAACACATAATTTACTGCATAATTAAACATTTTGTACGTCAGAACTTTGTTGCAAAACCAATTTAACGTATGTTAATGATATGCTTTACAGGTACAAAATTACAGGTTCTTGTGCCCGAATGACACTGCCTTTGATCAGGAAAGCCAAATATGTGCCAGCTGGTATGATGTTGACTGTGAAGCGGCGCTCCTGTATTCAGACAATTTCGACTTATACAGGATTGGTATGTATCTCTAAACCGGTACGTTAGCATTAGTTATAGACAATCTCCGTTATCTGTGCAACACTGGACACGGTGGGTTTCCAAGTCATTCTAGACAGAGATTAGGATTGCTATTTCAGCCTCGTTAAGGACTGTACAACCCTGGATAATCACCAACGGGGAGATATTACTGACTACAGCGATACTGATGTCGAGAACCTAATTAAAAGTTCACGAAGGTGTTTGAGGATGGGCTGCACGCCGCGTTTTGATGTTGAAGTATAAAAACAGGTCAGCTACGTAACCGTCGGTGGTAAACCAATGCACAATAAGATGCACTCATTAATTCAATGTATTGGACCGTGCTGTCTGAAACGTGTGCTTTCTATTATTTTCGTTGGATGACACCATAACCATAACTACGGAAACTAGTTCTTATTTAAGCAAATGACGCTAGTTTAGGAGTTTAATGCACGCGCCATCGGAAGTCTGCTTTCAGGGTGGGCACTAACTTAGAACAAAGAGTATTCTTCAAGCAAAATAGGTTTGGACATTGAACGAGCTCCTATCCAAATGTCATTATTGTGACGCATAAGGAAGCGATAAAATATTGTTTAAAGTTGGGCACAAGTGTGAAAGTACTCCTGACGGTGAATAGGTAGTTCAAATGGCTCTAAGCACTATGGGACTTAACGTCTGAGGTCAGCAGTCCCCTAGACTTAGAACTAAACTAAGGACATTACACTCATCCATGCCCGAGGCAGGATTCGAACCTGAGACCGTAGCAGCAGCGAGGTTCACGACTGAAGCGCCTAGAACCGCTCGGCCACAGCGGCCGGCCCCGGTGAATAGGTAGTGGTATGAGGTTTGTGCTAATGAGTGTTAGGAACTGTAAATATCACGCTTTTGAATCTGAAGAGCACTTTCAACCATTTATTCGATGATTATGTTGGAATACATTTATCTGCTCGTACATAAGACATATGTTTCAGACGTTAAGAATAATTATAAATATATTAGAAATTTTCTGAAATCGGGCAAATCTGATTCGACCTGTCACTGAAGATACAGGTTACTCGTCAGTCAGAAAGGAACTACGCAGAATAAAACGTCTTGCAAACACGAAAATGTGTTATGCAAGTAACTTTTATTATCTTCTACTAATCTGGATTCTAAATCATCATCCAGTCAACCCAAAACTACCTCAGAACGATGTAAGGTCGAAACTGATCTAAAACGGTAAAAGTTATTTATATAACAGCCTTCTGCTCTTTCAAAATGTCATTTCTGAGTCATTTAACAGTTCTGGAGGACCATGTGCAGTAAGAAGGGAACCAGCAGAATTAGGAAACGTATCCATTATGTCGTAGGGACAACTGGCAGAGAAGCGTAACTGGGCTGTACAGTACTTTTCTGTATTTATCTTCTTCCCTTACGGTAAAGACAGCTACCTGAAAATCAGTTTAATCTGGGCCGCAGATCTTAACTTTGGTGAAGCCTAAGCTCAATTGCCATTCTGTTTATTATGCCTCCACATACAAGGGAGGCAGCATGTGAAAACTAAGTTAAATCTACTCGAGGAGCGGTAAATCCCTGTTGACTTTTGGGGTGCAAGAAGAAACAAATATCTGTTCACCGAGTCGTCATTCTTTTCACAAAAATTTTATAAAATGGGTGAGGGCTGCAACTGACATAACCAACTCGTGGAAACTGCATGACATTGTACACAAGCATGTTGGACAGGACTACTGGAAACCGCAAAGCAGGACAACATTGTCTAGAGTTCAGCCAATGCTATTTCATCAATTTGCAGTGACATTTTAAATAGTGCGCATCGTGCAGGTCTTGCGGTGCATCCGGTGTGCCCCAGCGAATGCTTTAATTTGTAGTATCATTCCACTACGTCTGTGCCATGCAGATTTAGAGTTATTATTTGGAAGTATGATTCCGAATCCTCGCTTTTCTGCTTTCGAAGATTTCCTGCATTCGTAGACAAATATTGATATTAGCAGATGGCTTACTTATGAAGTTATATGCGTTGTAGAGTGCTGGACCGTGTCCTCTGCAGTAGTTAGGATAACATGTTGTAGAGTGCGGGGGCGAGAATCTATCAGACATCCGAAGGCGTTAGTAAACCATTGTAAACCGAATACACATTTCTTGTCCATAGATACACAACTGTCATCTTTTAGGTTGCCGGTAACCCGGTGAGCAGTTGAGGTTCATTCAACTGATGCCTTGGCGCCTCGCAGTCTTGGCCTCCGCAGCTACGCGACGGGGCTATACATGCAGCGGCCAGCTACGCCACAGGAGGTTACTGACGGGTCGCAATGCGGACGTTACCTGCGTGGTCCCGGTGGCCAGCAGCACGGGTAACAGGCTACCGGGGCGCTCTTGTTGACATCGTAGACGGCACGCAGGAAAGGCTCCCAACAGCTCTGCACAAGTTGGCTGTAGTCGTGAAGAGTTGCCGTGGAAACTCCGTGAACGGCCAGTGATGCAGGTGTCTGCTCTTAGATCGAGGTGGTTTCGGGGCAGCAGCTACTGTGCTCCCTTGTGATGATGGTAGTCTGGCAGTTCACCAGGTACCATCATGCAGGCCTCCATGAGGCCTGGTGGTCGGAGGCATCCGAGTCTTCTCATCAGCGAAGGCGAAGACGAGGCAGCAGCAGACTATGGCAGCCAAGTTCTTCGGTCTAGGTCGACTGTTGCATTGTTGATCGGAGCGAAACAGGCAAGCTGTGCATGGAACGTCACAGGTCCAACTTCGGCATTGGTTAGCTGCAAAATGGGAACTGGGGTTTCGAAGTCAGAGTATTTATACCGGACGGTCTATGACAATGATATTATCGTGTGACAAGCATGACCTAATTTTGTCCACTTTCGTGAACCCATCAGCACTCAGCACCCCGCCGCGGTGTCCCAACTCTTCTCTTCGGCTTCAATTTTTTTTGTTTATTTTTTTTAGCGTCTGTCTCCGTGAGGCAAGTGTGCTGCATCGGTCGTCTGTTAAGCTCGTTGCCTTCATTCGCTCAGTCCCTTCATTACAACTCAGATTAGGTGCTCTAAAACTCACAAAGGTTAAAAATTAAAACCACGTGGCCACAAGGTGTCAACAACAGAAATGAATTACAGATCTCACGCCGAATGATTTTTTTTAAAACCGTTTGAGGCTTTAACTCTGAACAATATAAGTTTTTACATTTTGTGTCACTAAGCTTAATTAAAAACTAATAATTATGACTAATTAACACATGAGTTTTTAAGATGAAACAACAAATCCAAAAGATTTATCTTCCATGGCAGTTCTAACACATGGCCTTTAAAAAGGAAACTTATAAATTGAAATGATTAGTTCTTTTTATACCAAACAGTTGATGCACCAAATAGTAAAAGTATTGCAGTGTGGCAAGGTATTGGTTTTTACAAGTGGGCTTATGATTATTTAGAGCATGGTCTGATAACTCGGAATGCTGATGCACAAGGAGGACTATGTCAAGGCAAGGACCTAATAAAAGCTAGACAGTGTTGTACACTAAAACTCGAATTAAATTTCTATATTAAGCCCTCACTTAAAGAACAGGGGTTTTCGCAAATCAAAACCAGTACTGCAGTCAAACATAACAAAAGTTCCCAGAATGAGATTTTCACTCTGCAGCGGAGTGTGCGCTGATATGAAACTTCCTGGCAGATTAAAACTGTGTGCCCGACCGAGACTCGAACTCGGGACCTTTGCCTTTCGCGGCCAAGTGCTCTACCCTTGCACTTGCACTCTATCCTTGTAGTATTCGTAAATTTAAAGAAAACATCTGACAGTGTTGACTGGACTACACTCTTTGAAATTTAGAAAATAACACGGATAAAATATAGGGATCAAAACGTTATTTTCAGCTTGTGCAGAAACCAGATTGCAGTTATAAGACTCGAAGGATATATAGGGAAGCAGTAGTTGAGTATGGAGAGAGATAGGGCTTTAGCCATTACCCGATGTTATTCATGGATGAAGCAGCTGTGAAGGAAACCAAGGAGAAATTTTGAAAGAGAGTTAAAATGGCCGGCCGAAGTGGCCGCGTAGTTCTGGCGCTGCAGTCTGGAACCGCGAGACCGCTACGGTCGCAGGTTCGAATCCTGCCTCGGGCATGGATGTGTGTGATGCCCTTAGGTTAGTTAGGCTTAACTAGTTCTAAGTTCTAGGGGACTAATGACCTCAGCAGTTGAGTTCCATAGTGCTCAGAGCCATTTGAACCATTTTTTAGAGTTAAAATTCAGGGAGAAGAAATAAAAACTTTAAGATTAGCCGATGACATTGTAATTGTGTCAGACACGGCAAATAGCTTTAAACAACAGTTGAATGGACCAGATGGCACACTTGTAAAGAGACTGTAAGACGAATATCAATAACAGTCAGACAAATACATTGGAATGAAGTCGAATTAAATCATGTAATGCTTATGGAATTGAATTAGGAAAGATGCACTAAAAGCAATCGATGAATTTTGCTATTTGCGCAACAAAATAACTGACGATGATCGAAATAGGGAGGATATAAAAATTAGACTGGCAATAGCAAGAAAGTGTTTCTTAAAAAAGAGAAATTTGTTAACATGCAATGTATGTTTAAGTATTTTGATGCCTTTCCTCAGATACTTGTATGGTGTACTGCTTTACATGGAGGTGAATCGTGGACAACAATATGTTCCGACAAGAACAGAATATAAGAAGAATGCTGAAGTTAAATAGGTAGATTGAGTAACAGATGAGCAGATGGGAGGAAAAAGAAATTTGTACCAGAACTTGATTGAAAAATGAAGGGATTGGTCGACAGGACATGTCCCGAGGCATCAAGGAACTGTCAGTTTGGTAATGGAATGAAGTGTTGGCAATAATAATTGTAGAGTAAAACCAAGATACAGTAAGCAGGTTCAGATGGATGTAGGTTGCGGTATTTATGTAGAGATGCAAAGACTTGCACAGGATAGACTAGCACGGAGAGCAGTATCATACGAATCTTCGGACTGAAGACCAAACAAAACAGCAAAATTAAAAATTGTGTGGAAATTGCATTGTGTGTGTAAGATATTGGCGGGTGGGACTGAAATGATTTCTTTTCAGATCATGTTGTGCTACAGCTTCTGGTGCTGTGAAGCGGAGTGCATTTTATGTGTGACAGAGAATCTAAAACTCGAGCGATTTTGGCATACCTCAAATAAAGACAGGGAACTTCATATATGCAAAATTACAAGAGAAAGAAATATTAATGTTTAACATCACGTCAACGACTTAGCCATTAGTGGGGAACCACAAGCTCAGACAGGAAGTGGGTGGTGAAAAAAATTGTCCCTCTAGAGCTTTTTAGAGGAAGTGTTCAGAGATTCCCTCTGATCTATCTAGGAAACCGCTGAACTAAATGTGATTTGGTCTTGGCTTCTTCGGACTAGTTTTCATTGCCTTAACCATTGCGCTATTTCATTCAGCTAAATATTAGATTTTCGAATACTGGTCATCGATCAGAATCTTTACTGATGCCGTAGACAATTAACGATTGCAACATCTCACCGCATTGACTCCGGGAGGATTGACGCATGCATGTTATTTACTATGACATTTTATTCTCCAGTCTCCAATGAGACAATGAAAGTAATAACAGTGGACTGGAGAGCACGCTATCTAGATCTTTATATTTCTTTCCTGATTGGTGAAAGTTAAATAGGGCAAATGGGGCAGGATCTGTGAGGCATTGACGCAATTTCAAACTCAAATGTACAGTGGTCATTTATTCGGGTTTTTAATTGTGTATTGACTTTCAATACACAAAATGTACCACTAAAACATCTTTCTTGTAATTTCATGAGTATGAGATCACTGATTGAAATTCAAAGTTGTGGTCAAGCGATACAGAAGTGAAAATGGAATATGACTTAATCTGCAACTTTTACAATTTCGGAAACAAGGAAATGTCTGATCAGTCAGTCAGAGGTAAGGATCGTAAAACATGCTTCTGGGTATGAATCCGATATCAGCAATGTTTGAGTGGCGAGTAAAGTAATTTGTCCTCCTTTCGCCGAGGGTACTTCAGCTATTTGTTATAGACAGCTTCCAACGGTATTCAGGTCGTGTCGCACCTGTCATGCAATTTACGATGATTGTCGGATTATACAAATTGATACGGGAACAATTTCAACTGCATCTACTGTGCATATTCTACAGCGACGCAAAAAAAACGAAACTGTTCGCATTACTAATGAGCTAGTTGTGATTGTGCATTAGCGAGCGACTATCCCTGCTGGACTCTCTGGTTACGCTGTGACAGTCACAGATGTCTTAAGCTCTGGTAGAAGGTAGAATTGGCGAAGCTCTTATGAGGCTTTGTGGGAATCATAAAATGTTTTGAGATGTGGAAGGGACGAATGCAACCTTGTTTGGACTCAAATAGGTTCTACTTTGAAGGTGGCCATTAGCAAAGAAATACATGTCAGTATAAATACTTGCAGCGTTCGTCTTGTTTCTCTTGTGTCACACTAACGGCGGAGTGCACGAAAAAAGTGTGCAGTGAACTGCTCGAATTCTGGCACTGAGTTGAGCGATTACGATAAAACTTCTCAAAGTGTGAGGACAAAGGTCAAGGGTGATGAACAGTTAAACACTAAAACACCCTTATATGTAGTTTCTCATCAACGAAAGCAGTCTCCATTCTGCCATGTATCAGTAGTGTGTGAAATATGGGAATCGGAATGTTGCACCTGTATCTAAAAATATTAAATCCAAGGGAAAAAATATTCCTTATATAAATGTCATCATGACAATAAAATATTGCAGTATGAAATATGGATAAAACTCTTACGTTATTGTTTGGGCACGTTTTGTATTTCACATTTGGGAAGGCAACATCAGGTTGCTCCGCTAAGAATGTTAGACACTTGGTGATCACTGGAACTGTCGCGTAGTTTAGTGTACTCTTGGGGGGTTCGACGAGGTGTGGGATCCACTTGAAACGCTTCATACTTTAATGTTATTGTATTATTATTATTATTATTATTATTATTATATCCTAACGCTGTTATAATCGATATTAATAGTGACTGGTGGCATCATTCATAAATACTCGTCATTGTTACATTATTAGGTAAGAATATTTGAAACGACGTGTCCAGTTCCAGGATTTGCTTTACAACTGTAGGGAACTTAATAAAAACTTTGCTTGGACCAGTGAAAGGTGACCTATTTTAATTCATTTTTTGTTATAAATTAGTAAGCCTAATATTCCCGTGTGTTATTATGCGTAAAATGACTGAAGACTGTTACTTTCACGACATGTTCTGAAGTGTACATGATAACTGTTGCTTCCAAGTTCCTCTATGAGCTATTTCTAACGGAGGTCGCTCATTTGCTGAGGCGGAACCACGCGATCGGTGGCTGTCAGTGTAATTAAACGATGAACTCTATATCACATATTCATCCTGCAGATTTCACACGAGGTGTTCGACCCATTCTGAACATTCCAATTACCCCAAACAGCAGTGTATTTTAATATGTTTGTATCTCAGGATGAGTGAGCAAGCTTTGCTATGTTTTGCGGCAGGTTACGTGCCCAGTAGTCCGGCGATTGTGGCCAGCAAGGCGACGGCGCTACCTCTGGGCCCGTCCACGGCGGCACCCGCTCGCCCGCGACAGCCCTTCAACTCACGCCAGCCGCAGCTAGACGACGAGTACTACCTCCAGGCCGGGGACACCGGCGACAGGCGCCTTCAGCCTAAGGATGTGCTCAGGTAACACTCTTCATTTTACCAGTGTTTTCTCTTTCAGCGACTACAAGTCTTCCATCTTACTGATACAATTTGTAAACCGAGTGACTCATGCATTGTTCCGAAATAAAGTATGAGGCTCATCTATTAAGTAAAACTAGACAGGTATCATTCAACAGAAATAAAAGGTACCCAAACACTACTTGACGTACAACAACGCTAGATCTAATCCTAATTTTGTAAGAGAGAAAACTTCGGCTTAACGTCCCACGACGACGGGATCATTGGAGGCATAGCACAAATTTGGAATGGAGAGAGAAAGGGAAGGAAATTGGCAATATCCTTGTCAGAGGAACCTTTCGGCATTTCATGTTAAAATTGTAAAATATGTGCCAACAAGTAGTATTCTCCGTTTGCTTTTTCCAGTTTGTGAAACAGTCTTTCATAACTAGGCACCTTAGGAATGTGTTTCTCGAAATCATAGAAAAGATGCAGGATTTGTCTCTTGTAAAGTATATTTTTTGCTTTGGAAATGTTTTTTTATTGCAGGCTAAAGCTGCTTAATTATACACCGTGCATGCCAGCAGGAGTGATCAATATTCAGGGACATGACAGGAACTATCTGTCGAAGCAAAAAATGCTAATAAACATGGGTTCTGAAACGCATACCTTAAGAGCTATGAGTACTTCTTTATCTTCGACACTGTGAATCAAATTTATTGTACTACAAAATCTTTGCTTTCCATATTTTAGGAGGCGGTAGTATGACCAACATGAAAAAAAATTATCTAGTACACATTGGCTCTAAAATGTATACCGAGAGCAATGAGCACTTGTTCAATAGAGAGATGTGTTTCACAGTAGCGAAGATGAACAAGTGCTCATAGCTCTTAACGTTTGCATTTTAGAGTCCATATTCACTCGACTTTTTGCTTCAAATGATCTTTTCTGTCATATTCCTGAGTATTGATCATCCCTCCTGTATACGATAAGTTGAACGTATGTTTCGGATCGAGATTCGAGCACAGATGTCTGATTCCCAACACCACGACGTAATTTCTAGAGCTCTGCCTTTTACAATCAGGTGTCTGGGTTTAAGTCGAGTCTGGTACACTGTTTTAACTCCTTACATAAGTGATGTGAAGTTTCTTAGTTCTTTCCTGTTTTTAAACTTACACAGCGCACGTTATCTCTCTGTTCAGTAAGGGCAATAGATGCGAATGTTGTAAAAACGGTGACATTAGTCTGTTGAAGGCGGCGTAAAAAATCCATACAGAAATATCGAACAACAGAATAACAGTTCTAGATGTGGCACTTCTCCAAAATGGAACACACATAGTTTGTGTACATTTTGAAAGAGCTTCCAATCGAGCTGATCGAAGTAAATTATGGGCAATAATGAAAGGCAGTGGAAACCAGCACACCTCATAAGTAAAGCAAAAACTTACACCGTGAAACAAAAATAGTGATAAATACAATAAAAAAAGAACAAATGAGGTAATCAATCAAGGAGTGAGAATGGGGTGTTCCCTTTCACCGACTTTTTTTTAATGTTTATGTTGACAGTGTCTTATAAAATTGGAATTTACATAATTTTTCAGCAACTAAAGTGGACAATCACACTAATATAAGTACACTACTACTTGCAGACGATAAAATAACAACAGAAGAGAGTAAAGGCGACATCTTGTTAGCAGTAAATTGGCTACCACAAATGTGTGCAGAATACAATCCAAAAATTTCACAACATAAGACGAAAGTTGTAGCCTTTCGTGATAAACACTGAGTACGATGGAAAATAGTAAGAAAGTATTCGAACAGGTGTCACATTTTAGATATTTGGATCTGCTACACAGATTATGATTGTTGTAACAATACATATGAAAAGCTGCACAAATTTCAAGCAATATGTAGAACAATAAACAGAACCCTTAATTAAAAAACCCGAAAAGACGATATGACGATGCTACATAGAGAGAAGACAAGGTGGAAACGACGTCTTGGAAGAATTTGAAATCTCTAGACACATGATCACTGAAGATGACCTTATTTTAAATGAACAACTACAGTTGAGAGACATAAGATTCTTTAACGCTTTCAAGCCGTTGGTCGCAACTGTATGATGTTGTGGCTCATGTTTCTTTTCACTTCCATTTCAGGAACGTTGATTTTCCCTTTACTTAGTGGACTCTGTTTCTCCATACCGATAGCACGTCAGGCGGTCCTGAATTCTATTTATGCAGGCGTTACATTAAGAATATTTTTCTTTTTTGCATACTGCTATATCTTGTTAAATTCCCGCTACAGTAGATTCTTCATTATTTTTCTTCAGCACATTTTTATAATTAATCATTTTATTCATTTTGTGCTACGTATTGTCATAGTCATTTTATACAAAAATTATTTTATACCTTTTGTATTTTCTTTTATAATGTCCTTGTTTTTAATTATGTACAATTTGTTTTACTTAACACACTAAAATGAGTATTATACTGATGAATTACTGTTTCAGTTACGTATTTGATAATGTTTAGAGCTTATGAAGTTACCAGAACCAACAGCTGGCGCGCCCTACGCTACGTTTACTTGTTATTGTAATTAATTGCCATACGTTCAGTTCAATGTCAGTTCTTATAATGAGCTGCACCTCTGGACTGAGTCTTCCTGTTTTTGATGGAGGACTTAATATACGATAAACTTTATCCAAACGATTGATAGGATACATCATTTACTGAAAGTTTATTTACGGTTGCTGTTGTCAGCTATGTTTAAATTTGCATGATGTAATTGTTCATTTCTGCCCAGAAACCCTCCACACCTTTCATAATGTTATGCGATGTATCTGTGTCATTAATTATTGTTATATTGCACACATGGATCATAGGAATGGAGAAAAACTTCTAGTGGGCTACAATATAAGCTCTCTTTCCGTTAATTATGCATTGCTATCCGTTAATATACTTTAGGATATAATCAGAATACCAAACTGCATTATACTGAGCCATAAGAAACACGATATATACATGTTATATTTATGCGTAAATTTACAATATTTTGAGACGGCGGAGTGTATGCCACCGAGAATAACGGGAATTTTGAAACTACATAACATGCAATATTCTTTGTCCATCTTACTTTCTTATTATTTCACATTCGTTCTCTAGGATCCACTGTCTTTTCGCGAAGTGTGACACTACTTGGCGCTGTTCTCAGCCGCAGCACACACTGAGCTAGGCAACTTACACTGTCTGATCAAAAGTCTCCAACACACCTATTAGTGGACCTTGAGGTGTGTTTACATCTATGCAACTTGCGGCTATTCGCCGTGTCGCTGTAGCTTGCCATATACGGAAGAAGACGCGCCCAGTGTGAATACAGGTGTGAATGGAATCAGTCGCATGCACATGTTGAGGAAGAGGCATGCAACCAACACGCGAGCCTCTACTTGCTTGTGGGGCAAGCACAGTCACAGGGCGTCTAGGCGCAGGGCGCACAGCTGTAAACTGACCTTTAATATGGGGTGTGTCCGCCCTTTGCCTTTCTCACGACTTTGTTGTGGACACTTTCAGTGAGCTTTCAGAATGTCTGTGGAGGAATGGCAGCTCATTGTTCCTCAAGAGCAGGACCCAGAAAAAAAAGTGATGTTGAACGTTAGGGCCGGGAGCGAAGTAGACGATATAACTCACAGGGTTCACGTCCTGACTATGGGCAGGCCAGTCCACTGCAGGAACGTTACTGTCCACAAACCACATTCTCACAGTTGCTGCTTTGTGACAGCATGCATCATCATGCTGCTACAAACAAAGACTCTCTCCGAACTGTTCCTCTACCATTCGCAGAACACAATGCTGTAACATGTGCTTGTATCCTTCTACGTTTAGAGTTCCCTTAAGCACAGTAAGGGGACTACACCATTATCACGAAAAACACCCCTATGTTGTAACAATACCTTCACCACATTTCAGTGTTGGCACTACAGATTATGACAGGTAACGTTCTCCAGGTATTCCCCAAACCCAGACTCTTCTATAGGATTATCACAGGATACAGCGTGATTCTTCACTCCAAATCACGCGTTTGCAGTCGTCCACTGTCCATTCAGACTCCTCACTGAACATGGACCCAGCAGTGGTGTTCTTCATACCATCTCAAGCGTCGCTTAACGCTAACTACAAAAATTTGGGGCTTATGAGGACCTGCTTGATCATTGTACACCATTCTTTTCAACTCCCTATGCTCCTTCACTGTGGTAGCTGAAATTCTAGCAGCGCCTTGGAACTGAACTCACGAGTGATTCTATCCGCTGATTTCATGAGATTTTTACAACCCCGCTCCGCAGTCCTCGACGTTTCCTGTCCGTTAGTATCTGAGGTCAGCCTGATCTTTGTTTGGCTGTGGTTGTTCACTCACGTTTACAATTCACAATCCTGTCACCAAAAGCGGACTTAATCAGCTTTGGAAGGGTTGGAAATTTCCTAATGGATTTGTTATGCAGGTGAGAGCCAATGAATGACTAGTCTATGTTCTAAGTCACTGAGCTGTCCTGAACGATCCATTCTACTGTTACTGCCTCCCCACTAACAAAATAATTTTCACCGCCTCCTTTCATACGTGTGAATCCGCCTCTCGTGACATCTAGTGATCAATTCCGCATTACATACAGACGTTCGGTTATTTTCGAGCACATAGTGTATATATTGTGAACACCATTAACGTCAATGTCTTTCTCAAGCGCAAATCTTTAATCGGTTTATCAGTGTCCTCTTTCCCCGCAAACATGAATTCTTTTCCTATATGCACAATGTTGCAAACAATAGTGTCGGTTCTGCTCACATATCAAATCCCTATGCATTCTTCATCAACGTCAGGGCTCATTTCGTTCCCACTGATTAGCTTCTGCTTGGAATCCTTGTCTACAACGGTCCATCTTCTCCTCACCTAACCTTACATAACTTCATGTAAAGTACTTTCTCCCATACCACTACACATACTAGCTTCTACATTATTAACCCACCCTAAATTAATTTCAAAGTCTAATAGAAATTCATCCCACACAAAACACCATATTCGTTCACTTATAGTCGTTTTTGACATCAGTTCTAAGTATAATCATTAAACAAATAGTACTATTTCGCTTGTGAACCATTCAGATTTTAAAATAAGCAAGCTACCAAAATTAAAAAAAAGAACTAATCTCCTCCAATTTAAAGACAATTAAAATGAATGATTGAAGATTTCTACTTTCGTGCTGGTAGCATTGGAAAATTTAGAAAGTATCTAACCATGTTCCAATCACTGTTCTAGACACTTCACACACACATACACACACACACACACACACACACACACACACACACACACACACACACGAACACACACATAACTGATATAATGACTGTATTTTTTATATTCACCGAGTGGTTCAGTCATCTTAAAACTCTGATTCCTTATTAATAAACAAACAAGTTGTTACCATGGATATAAATGACGTAAGTGGTGGAGCTATGGATACTGCGAATATGCACTGTGTACGTTAAGAAAGGCATTCAATAATTACGCAAGAAACCGAAAAGGAGAAAGAAATCTTGATGATTTGAATTGAAAAATACTACAGAAGGATTTTTGTTTGATTAAGTCTCAATACTTATACAAATGTATGAATAAATGTGCACTTATTAAAAAGATAAGAGAACATGAAAACTACAAAACAAGAATTATTTGAGTTGAACAGTTATCTTATTATTGTTCTACATTTTTTCCCATCCTCTTTGATGATAAAATTGTTCATGTGTCCACTGCCACCTATTTATGTCCAAAGGACACAATATTTTGGCTATGAATCCTGTCACCATCACCACATCACCGAAACATTGTGTCCGTTGGGCATCAGCAGTTCGCAGTACACCCGCGGATTATTTTGTCAGTTATTGCATATTAGGTAATGATGTCAAGGGAATAACACATATAAATCACAAATAAAGCAGTTGTTCAAGGGGATATTAAATCCATACTATTGCCACAGGGCCTTTCTTCTTTAGTCGCTGCACTCTTGAATTATAATTGGAAATGTTTACGACCATACTCTTTCAATTGGTGTTCATCGTCACGGGAGACACTGAAGACACAGAATAGCACCATTACTTCCCAACCCCAAGAGATCATATTTCGTTTGCTCTGAGTGAACTGCTCGATATCCATATAAACAGTTGTAGCCTTCATTGCTCTGCTTGTAAACTTCTTCCCTAGTTCACGAGCTACAAACGATACCTTAGATTTCCGGGTGCTACACTAACTTTATAGCTTTTTCTGCACGCTTGTTAGTAGACAACTTGGATTCTTTAGTCTGTGCTCTCTTCGCTAAAACCATTTTCCGTTGCTTCTGAAAGGTCTTACTCTTATTGACCATTTTCAATATTTTGTTGCAGTAACATTTAAATTTCAAGCTTCTTTTCCATTTGCACTCAAGCTACCTTTCTAGCCTCAACAAGTTCAAGGCATGTGTTTAATAATTACACATCTATCTCGTTCAGTTAGTTAGTTCTTTGTTAAGTCGGAATGCAGATAGGAATCATTTGACCCGTTTCCCACAAGCAGCTAATTGGGTAGGGCGTTTCATACCTCCACCAGGGCGACTAGCAACTGCTGTACGGTCGTTGGTGCATATGGACCTGCTGCAGTATGTCTCTCCAGAGCAGCTCATACGTGCTACATGGGATTTAATACTGGGCAATGGCTAAGCGAGTCCATACGCTGAATGTCCACTCGTTGTAAGAGCTCCGCCACCGGGACTGTGTGATGTGGTCGCGCATTGTGATCCATAAAACTGAATTCGGGGCAGAATGCACCTCTAAGATGACGCACGAAGTGAAGGAGTACAGTGTCAAAATAACGTTGATCGGTGAGCGTGCCGTATTCAAAGATTTGGAGGCCAGTAACCTCATGCAACGTTATACGTCCCACACCATGACTCCTGAACCACTAAAACGCACATGTTCGACAGTGTTCCTGAGTACATTACGTTTTCCCATTACTCGCCAAATAAGGGCACGTCCAGCACTGTCAAACATGGTCGTTTTGTTGGTCCAGGTGCTATGATGTGAGGAGGCATAATGTTCCATTGTCGTACTGTCATCCAAATCTTGGTGCACTGTACACTCGCTGTTCAACATTATTGCGAAACTTTACTCCACCCACATCTGCGTCTTTTCAGGGGTGCACTCGGCCCCGAATTCATTTTTATGAATGACAATGCGCGGTAGCATCGAATAGCGCAACTGGAGCAGCTTTTGGAACGAGAGGATATTCGGCGAATGGACTGGCCTGCCCGTTCCTCCAACTCAAATCATATCGAACGCGCCTGGGGTACGTTGGGGAGACGTCCACATGCACCAACGACCATCCAGCAGTTGTGAACCGAGCTGGTGGAGGAGCACGTTGAGTTGCAGAGCACACATTACCGTCCTTGATTATCACATATCCTATTAAGAACCATGTTCCGTCTTTTCTAATGTCCAGAGGACCTCCATGAATCGTGGTGACTTCAGTGTGACTATCGTCTTTGAATAAAAGTGTAATTTCTGTTCGTGTCACTTCGTATTTATTTATGATACTGTCTGTACTATAGTGTAGTGTATATATGGATCAAGTTTCCTCGAGCTGTATTACTAGGCAGTGACACATCATGCGAAATTTAGCTTCGTTCTCAAAGTTTATCATACCAGTGTATACCGCGTCTTGCATTATTGGGAAAGGTGCGGAAAAACTACTGAGGACGCTTTCGCATCAAAATATTCGAAAATGAATGTCACTTAAAAGGGCTTGCAAATCTCTCTCACATTACATTAGAAAACTACGCTCCGTACTTGTTGCTTTTCGTAGATACAGAGCAAAACCACGTCAGTGATGGAGGTAAGATGTCTGTCCTTGAATTAACCTCTTGAGCAAGCATCGAACTCTCTCGTCTTCGCTACGTGTTGCGGTTCTTTTAACGATTTCTTCGCAGTCAGGTAGTGCTGTTGTGCTGTAAACAGATGTGTGGCTTCTGATATATATGTGGATAAGTGAAGTTATAAATGACAGAGATAACATCACGGTAAGGTTTTTGGAAGTACTAATCGTGAACCTGCAGTAACGCGGGGCCAGGATAAGTAGGGAGATGGTGGATCCTGGGGGACGAATAGTCTTCTGAGGGGTAAGTTGCAGTGCTGTCAAGTTATTCTACATGCTACAGCAAAATATATCATCTGTTCCTTACAAAACCAGCTCGGATTTCCTTGCTGGAGGGGTTCGTGTTCTGTACTTTGGATGATAGTCGATCTACTATCAACAGTTACCGGCAAGGGATAGGATATCTTGTTCCTCCCGTTACTCAGCAGAATAGAAACTTAAATTTATAAGAGAATAACAAAGGGAAAGTAATAACGAGACGGGCTCACCCTATGTGGAATAATTTTCACATGTTGGTTCGGCGGTGTCGATCGTGACAGACTGACAACGATGACGAACTGATTTTTCCACGAGACGCTGATGGCTTTGCAGGGAGTAAACGATACCTCTACACAATGCACAACGGTGTAGGGAAGTGGAGACGAATATTTTTATATAGGACACTTGTGGTCGATCAAGCCGGGAAACAACATCAATTTGGCCTCCAAAAGCTACCTAAGCTACTGTACATGTGCGAGATGTTTAATATCTTCTCGCTCTCTTACGCTACCGGCTTACTCGACTATTTCGTTAACATTACTTATTTCAGCTTTCCCTTGAGGGTAATTAAAGAAAAAAGACTTTTTTAAACTTTATGCAAAAACTAATTACGTTCACAATTCGATCTAAACTTAACCCTTACAAGGACAGTAGTTTCGTAGTAAGTAGGGCAGACAAACAAAATTATGTAATTCTTAGTTTTATACCGATAAAATCCAAGATATCTTGAGTTAAAATTTATAAAAATGTCAATTTTACATTTTGTGAATGTAAGAACAATGGTATTCGTCTCGATTTCTCCTACATCACTGAGGCATGTTGTAAACAGATATCGTTTACACCATGTATACTCGTACCTCGTCATTTAAATTTGTAGAGTCTTCGACTACGTTGCTGAGGACACCAACTCAATCAGGGTTGACCTATAGGAACCTTCCCAGACTGTTGTATCGTATATGCCAAGGGCAAGTATGTCCCAAAGGAAGCAAGACGGCTGCCACATAATACAAAGTACGCGCCTAGTATGCTGTATCGCTGGTGCTAGCGGGATACCTGGTAACCCTGCGTCTTTACGGCCAAAGTTGGAGCCATTTTTACCGCTTCTACACTTTTGAAGCAGCTTTAGTTCACATATTGGCAACGTTGCTGTTCAATAAATGTTCCGTCAATGACACACTTAAAGGGACAGAAGTAAAAGTGGAGGACAGTTTTGTGAGGTGACTAGCTGTTCTGTCTGTTTCTAATTATTACGTTTAATCGACTGATTAAAGTTTGGTACTCCAACGGTAAATAATTTTTAATTACAACAGATAAACGGGTTCGTTACATTCAGCTCATTCATTACAGCAATTAGCAATATCCTACTTTATGTCAACATCTACATGCCTGTAGCTACTCTGCAAATCAAACTTAAGTGTCTGGCAGAGATTTCATCGAACCGCTTTCACAATAACTCTCTATTATTCTACTCTTGAACGGCGCGCGGAAAAAAACTAATGTCTATATCTTTCCGTGCGAGCTCTGATTTCTTTTATTTTATTATAATGATCGTTTCTGCCCATGTAAGTCGGCGTCAGCAAAATATTTTCGCTTTCCGAGCAGAAAGCTAGTGATTGAAATTTCGTGAGAAGATACCACCGCAGCGAGAAATGCCTTTGTTTTAAAGATGTCAATGCCAAATCCAGTTTCATGTCCGTGACACTCTCTCCCCCATTTCTCGACAATAAAAAACGTGTTGCCCTTGTTTCAACTTTCTAGGTGTCGTCAGTTAATATTATCTGGTAAAGATCCCACTGTGCACAGCAGTTTTCTATAAGAGGATGGAAAAGCGTAGTAGGCAGTCTCTTTAGAGAGAGAACCCGACAAAATTCTGGTCTTACGTAAAATCCCTAAGTGGGTCTAAGGCTTCCATTCAGTCACTTGTTGATCAGTCTGGTGTGGCAGTTGGGGATAGCGACACGAAAGCCGAAAATTTAAATTTCACGTTTAAGAAATCGTTCACACAGAAGAATACCCTCGTTTGACCATCGAACTGACTCCCGTATGGACGATATAGTACTGATCAAACCCCTCATGTTCGATCACAGTGCTGCTTGACACAGTCACGTGGTTTTAGTATCTGGCCGTAACGTTGCAAAGCGATATGAAATGGATCGAGCATGTGAGGGTTGTGGTATGAATGGCGAATGGTCGACTTCGGTTTATTGGGACAATTCTAGGAAAGAGTGGTTCATCTGTAAAGGAGACCGCAGGTAGGATGCTACTGAGACCTACTATTGAGTACTGCTCGAGTGTTTGGGATCTGTACCAGGTCGGATTATAGAAAGACATCGAAGCAACTCAG